>NC_090446.1:1015965207-1016593779 GCF_031143425.1 Pleurodeles waltl | reverse complement strand
AGTAAACATTTACGCACTCTCTCTCGTTCTTTTAACAGTGAGGTTGAGTCCACCCAGGTGGCATTGTCCTACCTGGGCGGGGCTGGATGGTCAAATGATGAAGCATGACACTATATAGTGTGTGAGACCACCTAGTCCGTAAAGGAAACACCACCCATCATCACTTCACGACCCTTCACAGCACCCATACACCATCCACTCACCTAGTGAGGTTAAGGAGCACCAGGGAATTTCCCCTGGGTGCAGCTCCTCATTATAAGTGAACCCCATACTTTTTTGTGTTATTGGCTCGCAGCGATACAGCACACCTTCCTACTGCATGCACGTTTCCTACAGGGGGCAAATTGATTGCTGCAGATATCATTTACTCATAGTCTGAAACTCATGCCAAGAATGCCTCATTATTCAACCAATATCCTGTTACAATCTATATCCACCTTCCATGAAATGTTGGGCGAAGCAGGAATGAACACTTCGGGGAGGCAGGAGTCAGCACATTAGATGCCCTGTTTCAGAAGGGCGTGCCCAAGCCCTACAAGTAGAGTGCTGCAGGAGGAATATGGGCTCTCAGTGGGACACTTTCTGGCACATGCACACTTGTTGGCCGAGCTGCTGTGGCGCTGGGCCATCACAGACACAGAACCGGATCAACACCCCCTGATACATACACACTACCTTATTGGAGGAGGACGTAGACTCACCACTTGGTTTGCTCAAGCGCTCACACATGAGACCCAGTGGCAGCAACCCACAAAAAGTGGGGATGGGACCTTGGTAGAGAATTCACCAGAAAAGAGTGGGAGAAGATAACGGAATATCCCAGGAAAGTATTGCATAATACGAAATTCCAGAGCTTATCTCACACCAGTCTCCCTCTCTCCCAAGTTTTGCTCCCTGTCAGCATGCCTAAGATGCCACCAAATGGAGGCTGATATGGTACATATGTTTTCGACCGGCTCAGATGCAGTAGAGTTGTGGATCCTGATCTCTAATGAAATAGAGCAAGTAACTGGCCGTACAGACCTATACACAATAGAGGGGTCATTTCTTGGGCTCTTTAAGCAGTCACTGGTGGCTAAGGCTGAGAACAGATTCATAGACTTAGCGCTATTATTGGCCGGCAGACTTATTGCCATGTATTGGAAGGCTTCAGCACTGCCCAATGTAGTGCGCTGGTGAGCAGCGACTTTGAAATGGGGACATGCAGAGGATGTAGAACTGAGGCGAGAAGAAGTTAAGGGCCTGCACAAGTACCCCGTAGCAACAGAAAAGGGAATGGTACTATTGGCTTTACAAACAAATCGAGAGGTAGCAGAAGGCTTCCAGAGTGGTGTCTGACATTCTGGGCATGACTTCTTGCCCCCACCAATCCCTTCCCCACCACCCTCCTCCAGACTTTCCCGCATTTGCTCTCTCAATGACCGGATCGAAGGATATATTTACCTTGAGTTCACAACGCCCTGCCCGGTTAACCCAATGCATAATGTTCATGTTATGCATCTTTGTACAAATCACATGATTGGTTATTTAATGCAGTGTTATAGAATTGCTTATAAGATTTTAACCACTCACTCCTATACTTGATGAAGTTATCCTGTAAAGTACATGATGGCATCACTAAATATATACATGGGTCTTGACGTTGATCCGCTAAATGTAATTTGCCTTATCGTGAATACTGTCAATAAAAATGGTTACAAAAATTGCGAAGGATTTGTCAGCTTCTGTTTGCTGAACCATCTGCGAACTGTTAACATATTCATTGAAACTGCAGCAGCCCAT
Source organism: Pleurodeles waltl (assembly GCF_031143425.1). Classification (NCBI taxonomy): domain Eukaryota; kingdom Metazoa; phylum Chordata; class Amphibia; order Caudata; family Salamandridae; genus Pleurodeles; species Pleurodeles waltl. Next base: position 1,016,591,997 of record NC_090446.1, on the reverse strand, counting down.
AGCTGCGTGTGGATCAAAGAAAAATAACATGCATGAGCTATGATGGCAACCACTGACTTGAGTTTAATGTTTTCTCCTTTTGGAGCTAATTAGTGAATATTAATTATATCTCGATGGCCTGGTGAGAAGGATGAATTGTTCTGTAATTAAGTAGTTTCACTAATTACCCTGGAACTTTAGACCACACCCACAAAAATGCTAGTTCAAGTGAATGAATGTCTTCTTTTTTCTCTACATGAATATACGTGTTTAAGACTGGTTCCTAACTTTCTCCTGTTTTAACCCTCTCAGAGTATAGGTTGCTTAGACTGAAAAACATTTTAAAAATCCCAATAAAAGAAAGAAAACAAATGTCAGTGAGATAATTGTGTTCTACAAAATTAATTGAAGACAGTGGTGCTTAAATAACCATATTTTAGTTAATTTTGGATTTTCCTGAGTTAATCTTCATCACACTAGGTCATATTTATGACACTGTTGCATTGCTCTTGCTCCACACAATGTGGCTTCATAAATCTCAAATAATGTAACGCAGCGCAAATCACTACGTTGTATCACTCTGCGCATGGGAGGTGTTTCCACGGGTGTTGGTTCGGTGTTCCCACGCAACATCCATGGATTTTGACGCATTCCCAGATTTACAAGAAGAGGTAAGCCTGCGAATTAGCCAAAAAGATGCACCTTCCCACGAGAGGCTAAACAAGGAGAAATATCTTTATTTCTCCTTGTTTTTTCCTCTTTCTATGTGTGCTGCATTCTGCAGTACATAGCAACACACATAGAAAGAGAAAATGCCTCTCAGGATTGTTTTTGTGCAGAAAGGTGCCACTTCCTGTGCAAAGAAACAACTCTGCCATTGTGCAAGTGTGCCTGCGTTGGCATCAAGGCAGCCAAAAGGTGCCAGTGCAGGAGAATAGGCAGGAATGCACCATATTCTGTTAAATACGGTGCATCCCTGCCCTTTCCCTGTCACACAGTGCAGCGCAACAAGGCCACTTGCTGTGCTGCAGTGCGCGCCTATCCGCATATGCCCTTTTGTTTCTAAACAGGTTTCCCAACCAAAATCTATGTTTTTTCCTTAAGTAGCAATTTGGAGCACTGAAAATACTGCCTCATTCGTCATAAAATAGACCCTAATCAACATATGAAAACAGCCTTCTAGAAGCTAAAATTGTATCCTCTTCAGACAAGATATTCACCTTTGAGCTGTGGCATTTCCTTTGCGTGAGAAATTAACTTCCAACACATGAATCATTAACTTGCCTCCAGGGGAAATCTCAATCTGCCCTTTTTCCTCTTTTGTTTTGGAACTGCAGTATATGGTTGCTAAATCAACATTGGGACTCACCATACCAAAGTTATGCATCTTCTAATTCTTTATCAAAGTATTCAGCCACCCAACCTACATAGAATTCCGTGTTCAGATGATCTGCAGTTTAGGAAAATGATAGTCATAGTCGTTAGGCACAGAACCATTTATTAACTCACCTTCTCATAACCTGCACAAATATTCCTTCACATGTCCTTGCTTGTTCTGTTTGTTGTCCCAAATTGAAAGTCCGACTGATATCCTTCTATTGTTGCTAAAGCCTGGGAGAGTTTCTGCCTTCAGGATATGTATATGACAACTTTGCAATGATCTTCATGTCCCAAGATGATATCTGTGTTTCATTTTTATATTTTTAATCTTCTGAAAATTGTTGAATATTTCCTCTTAGTTGGCTACTTTTCTAGTCCATCACAATATTTCAAAGCAACAACAGTTGGGTAGTCCAATGGTGAATGCAATGTAAATTATGTTTTTCACTACCTCTTTGAGCCATTTTGATGCCTCAGATAATCAATATTTACCAGTTTGAGAAGTGATATTGGATTAAGCAATATAGGAAATAGATCAGTACCACTCATAAAATTACCACCATCAGAGAAAACAAAAATACTCCCTCAAATTCCAAAAAATACCAACACAAACCATGAATTATGCTCTCTTACATATTGCCACTATTAAAACCTCCACATCAATCGTTGTTATTTTAGAATTAATTTCTGAGTATAGTGTAAGGTCACTAACAGGAGTGCTTCTATCCAACTCACACCTGCCTACACTTTTTAGAGTTAGCAACCTCTCAACGGGTTGTTGCCACAGTGGGAGGAATTTCACAGTGCTCTCGTGTTTTTTTCTCAAAATTTTGTAGATGCAGTGCTGCTAAACATTCATCACCATATGTTTTTTTTCCAAACTCACAAGACTTTGGTGCATAAAAAAATGTTGTTTTAATGTGGCACATTTCTTCCAGTACATTGGCCAAGACATGGGTAATACACGTCATAGTTTGAATTCAACATTCAGATAGTTTGTAATGCCGGCTCTGTAATTACAGACCTTGTGGCCAAATTTCCAGGTTCTACACATCACTACACCATCTTTCCCTGTGCCTTATACAGCTGGTTTGCAAGAGAATATTTAGGTGACTATTATCTATCTAGGTATCTATACTTTTTGATTTTATATATCATACTTGCACTCGTATTTGGAGTGTTTTTAATTGCGCTTTTCATTTTTGTTGGGTGACAGTGCTTATTCACCGCACACATGGATTTTAACTCCATACCATAATACAAGCACCAGGAGTGAATGCTGTTACAACATTGCTTACAAGAAAACAAGGGGAGTCATTGAGTGTATGATTGATCTGCCTTAATAAGAGTGGCACCTCCAGTGGCATGCAAGATTGTGTCACTGTGTGCTAAGATGCACAATATAGCAACTCGTAAGGGACTTCCAATACAGCCAGTGGAGGACAGCTCTGTTGAAGAGGAATCCCACCTACAACCAAACAGTTCCCAAGATGCCCTCAGAGCAGCCCATAGAATGGAGAGTAGCAGTTACATTACCAACATTGCTTTCTAAGGTAAATATATATGAATGAGACCATGTAATATACAATGAAATAGTCACACTCAGAATGCAAAAAAAGTCATTTTAATGTCCATGATTTCTTTGTTTTTTATGACAGTGATTCTGTCATTGTCACCTGCCAACATATCACTTCTAAATCTGCAGTTTCACTCCAGGTACATCTTGATCATATGGCATCAGAAATACAGATACTACAGAGGCTATAAGCCTCCTCACTCCCCATTGCAGGGGTAGCTGTACTAGTAGAACATATTTACACAGCTTGAAAATATTCTAGACAAGGTATTATCTGGCATAAATGTTTAGCCACATCTTTGCAACAGTGAGACATTTCCAGCTCAATATATATGCTATGAGAATTGAGTATTTCTGTTGAGGTTGCTAATTTGTCAACACTATTACCTAACGCTTGTATTTTCAAAATAGAATGTCAAGGTGTTTGAGTTCATTGTAAATCACTTAGTGGTCAAACAGAAGACATATCGCACATGCTTGGCAGTTAACACATGTGAGCAGCCTCCCCCCGGCATCACGAAAGATGGCGTACGACTGCAGCCATGACAGGGGCAGTTACTGAGAGTTCCTGCACCGTGGCGCGTCTGAGGCACACAGCACTGCGCAAGCAGCATTGGGACTCACCTTTTCCATTCTCGGGAGGCAAAGCATAAGCACGAGTGACGGAGGTTAAGGAGGCCTCTCTTACACCGTACTTCTACTTGACATTTGACGGCTATACACGGCTTAGCTACAGCAGTCTGACAGAAGTGACTGCTGTCTACAGTGAGAATTTGGGGTGGGCAAGCATTTAGCTGATTTTATTATTAAGTCGTTTGGGAGGTGGCAACAGCTCTATTTCATCCCACGCTGCAGGATGCAGGAACCTGACTGTCGGTCTCTTTCTGTTGAAATCTGGCAAGAAGAAATATGTGCAGGTCCCTACTTTGCCACCTTTCATCTCTCACAGCACCTATAGCTTAGTATGGACTATAAGTCAACCGGGGGGGAAGAAATAGCATTTTGTAACACACATCTTCTCCAATGCAGCCTTCTTTGTGGTTGAGCACAGCAACCAGAAGCCTTAAGCTAACTAGTGCAGGTGGGGCACCACGGGAGCCAGGGACACCCCAGTGGCAAGTGTAGTGTAACGTACCAGTGACACCACTGGTCCTCTGACACTACTATTATTTGGAATGGAAGGGGTTTCATGATTCCTTGCCCCATGTGTTTCCCCCCCACACGTTTGCGCCGCTACTGTTGGTTTGCCCTGATGTAGTCAAGGTTAGTATAAAAATAAAATGCATGTCTGAGGGAGGCGAAGCAGGCGATACGGAGCGACGCAGGAGGTCCTGTCCGTCTGAATACTCGCTGCCAGACCGCCCAGCCACAATATATTCAAACAAGTAACTGTGTGTGCCATGTCGTCATTTAAATATAGTGTCGGAAGGCGCTGACACTACAGCAAGGACGTTTGTCCTAGCAACAGGGCAAAATCTGCATAAAGAATGAGAAAGCAACACTCCCCTAACTTGGTCCAGAAAGCAAAAAGACACAACATGCAAGCTAAGTCGGCTGCTGCCCGGGCCTATCCTAGTCTCCAGTCAAGATTTAACTATATGATGGCAGCGATTCTGTGGCGTCTCTATTTAGCATCCAGAACGATAGTGAATGTTTAGGCTAGTTTAGCAAAAATATTACCTAAAAGACCGAGAATGATTCACAAAAGGGGCAAAACAATTAGAAATGTAATATGTAAAAGTTATTTGCCACCTTTAAGGGAAGAAACACCAACATGGTTACTAGGCAAAATCCAAGGATTTTACAAATGTGGTCATTGTAATATGTGTGGTTTCACAATGCATAAAACCCTGGAATTTCAGTACAATGGAAGCGGACCACATAAAATTACCACCTTTATAAATTGTAACACCAAATTTACTGTGTATATTTTGGAATGCGAATGTGGCCAGATATACGTGGGAAGTACTATCAGGCCCTTGAAAGAACGCATTCAGGAACACATCCGTGCCCTGAGAAACAATGACAAAATCTCACCAGTAGTCCGACACATGAACATCAAACATCCAGGGAGAGAAATTCCTTCGATTAAATACATCGGAATTTATCATACCCCTATCAACCCTAGAGGAGGTAATAGAACATTGGAGCTAAGAAAAAATTAGGCGAAATGGATTATCAGGTTAAGAACTATAGAAATGGGGATGAACATTGATGATGAACTATATCATTTTTTACACTAATGTATACTTGATTGTGGATTATAAGATATGTCTTCTTTTTATTTCCAATACATCTCTTTACAGGCTGACAATACATTAGGATCAGTGTTTTGTTGTGCCTATATGTTTAACTGATGTATACTCACATACCATGGTGATGGATGCCTCACTTTGAGCGATATTGAATATCTCCTGTCTTTCCAATCACTGTTGATCATATATAATTTTCTATGATAATGTGCATATATTGGACTAATATGTATAGGCTCTTTCTTCCAGTTTCTCCTTTCTCCTTCCTATCATTCGAAGTCTTGTTGGTTACCTTATTCTGTCCATACATTGAGGATGATTTATTACCCACACAGAAGAGTTTTCAATTTATGTTCATTTTTTAAATCTTAAGATCAGAGTATTTGATAAGAGCTTCACTCGTTGGCCCAATATACTTATATATATTCTGCCTGATGATTAGTATGTATTAATTAGGTTCTTTGACAATAGGACAACAGGTCTGACTAATAAGAAAACAAACTATTCTAAGATGGCCGCCATGTTCGCGATGGTTGTAGTGGGCCCTTTTCTCTTTCTACTATAAGAATATTCTAATTGTGGGTTTGAAACTCAGGGTCGGCATTGGCTAAATTGCCGACACCAACCAGATTTAAGAAGACATCCGTGCTCTCTTCAACACACACACCTTCATTGCTATTGCAACGAAGCAACACGGGACGCGGATTGCTATTATGCGGACGTTACGAGGACATAGGTTAGTTTTGAAGGCGGTACGGCTAGCTTGTCTTGGGGATGCCCCATTGATTTTTATTACTCATTGTCCACAGAGTTATGTGGGACATTCCTGTTTATATTATCATGGACAAGACATAGGGGGTCATTCTGACCCTGGCGGTCGGTGACCGCCAGGGTCACCGACCACGGGAGCACCGCCAACAGGCTGGCGGTGCTCCGTCGAGCATTCTGACCGCGGCGGTTCAGCCGCGGTCAGAAACGGAAAGTCGGCGGTCTCCCGCCGACTTTCCGCTGCTCGGGAGAATCCTCCATGGAGGCGGAGCGCGCTCCGCCGCCATGGGGATTCTGACACCCCCTACCGCCATCCTGTTCCTGGCGGGTCTCCCGCCAGGAACAGGATGGCGGTAGGGGGTGATGCGGGGCCCCTGGGGGCCCCTGCAGTGCCCATGCCAATGGCATGGGCACTGCAGGGGCCCCCGTAAGAGGGCCCCACCAAGTATTTCAGTGTCTGCAAAGCAGACACTGAAATACGCGACGGGTGCAACAGCACCCGTCGCACCTTCCCACTACGCCGGCTCCATTCGGAGCCGGCGTCCTCGTGGGAAGGTAGATTTGCCCTGGGCTGGCGGGCGGCCTTTTGGCGGCCGCCCTCCAGCCCAGGGCAAATCTCAAAATACCCTCAGCGGTCTTGCGACCGCGGAGCGGTATTTTGTCGGGGGAAGACTGGCGGGCGGCCTCCGCCGCCCGCCAGTCTCAGAATCACCCCCATATTCTTTTGGATATGGTTTTCTGACTTTATTATACCTATTTGATATTGATTCAGGTTTGAATATTCTCTCTCATATCATGACCTTATTTAGTATCGGCGATACATTTCCTTATGTGACTTTCTATTTGTGGCCTGACATTGTTATGGCCAAGCACTTTGAACAACATATAGAGGTTAGTTTTATTTGTGACGTTATGTATCTATATGGAGTTAAATTACACTTTGTAGGGAACCAGGTTTCATGTTATCGTGACGGTTTAGATATTTTGTTTAGATTGAATTACGGTTCCTTTGATAAGAAGGATATGATAAATAAAGGCCAAAACATGGCCTATATCAGCTACTAATATGTGCATACATATTCTTTTCATTTATTTGTAGGACCAACTATAAGCTGATGAACTAAAGTTATATTATCAAAAAAATAAAAATCAGTTGCGGTTTTTTTGTACAATGAACAAGCTTAGTGCGGACAATACCAAGGTTAGTGGGGTACCAGATTTTGAATATAGGTAACACATATGGTCTACATTTTGACAGTTGATGATTGGATCTTTTCCCCTGTTTCTCTGTTATTTAGAGATTTGAATATCATTTGGAGATACAAGTGGTAAAAGGAGAGATTAAGGTACTTTACCTTTAAAACACTTTTTGGGGGTTACATAGGTCTCTCTTTCATACTTAAAAATAGTGACTCACCTTCACATTCATATCAAATTTCATCCCTATCACTCATACTTACTATATTAATCTCAAAGACTAATTTGGGATGTAGGTTCTCTATGGCACGTTTTCTATTTCCAACACACTCTTGGTGCAGGTTGACTAACTGTGATCCTTTCTTTAATTTTTGGAGTTGTCTTTTAGATTTTGTAATTTTTAAATTATGAATGTAATGTTTTTGAATTATGATTTATCAGCCTTGAAGAAGTCCAATGTGTGGACGAAACATGTGTCGGCTGATGTTACATGTGGATTCGACAAAATATCATCCGGACCTTTGACTCATAGTTCTTTTCTGTGTTAGATTATGGATTTTTATTGCATCTTTTTACATTATGTCTTTTATATTGGTTGGTTTTCTACTGTAGGGGTTTGGTGTTGTATGTTGTGTATTATTGTCACCAATTTTTGAAATAAATATTTTCATTATATAAAATTATGAGAACCTACATTGTTTGAGGATAATAATATATATGGATCGTGGACAGTCTATCACAATTTACTAATTATATAATCATATTTGACTTTTTGACTTTTTGTTTATCAATACTTTAGAAAAAATTAGAAAAAAGAAAGAAAGGAAAAAAATTGTTGTTTGGTTCTATTGGTACGGTCTTTTCTTTGAAAAACCGGAAAGCACATCAGGGCAACAATGTTCATTAGTGTATGAGCACTACCTAACAGCATTTATACTTGGGTAAATTAGGAAATGTGCATTGATACTGTTGCTCAGTGTTGCCAAATTTGTTTTTCTCTTATAACTAAAAAATCATTTGCACTTTCACCTTTTTCCACATTGATTGTTACTGCAATTTTCAAAATGACGACTTTTGAAGATGATAGGGATAAAATCTTTCATGAAATGTTTTCACATAGTTCAAGTGATAGGAATAAATCCCATATAGGGGCTAATCGCCCAGAAGGTATGAAATTGAAATATGTACGTTTGGAAAAATTAAGAAAACAAGAATTGTCTTGGTGGTGGGACGCAACTGTTTTGAGAAAATACATCGCAGATAAAACAGTACCACGAGGTTTGAGAGTAGTCATATTCCCCTCCATTGATGATCTCTCACCGAAACATATGTTAGATTGGGAGCAATTACTCTTTGAAGCATCTAAAGGAATGATGACCATTCTAGTACAACATGCAGAGGAAAAGAGAGAAAGTTTATTGAGGGAAATTAATGAGCTTGAAACTGAGATCCTTACTCTCAATCTACTAGAGGTGAAAGAAAAAAATGATAAAATTCTAAAAGACATGTTGGATAAACATCAACTTTACATTAAAAACAAAAAGTTGTCAAAAATACAGAGGGACGACAGGGACTATGAAAATGATAGAGTCTATACTTTTGCAAAACGATTTGATGATTTTGCCAATAAAGTACATGTCACCAATATACAGGGGCAGGCAGTGACAACAACTAATGGCTCAGATTTCTCTATTACATCGGAGGAATCTGATAAAACGAGTATATCAAGTGAAAATTCAAGTAGAGTATCTAATGAAGATCAGGTGGCTTCCACTAGTTTTTTACAGGAGGCAAAAAGATACAGATTATGCAACAAAAGGAATTTTCACAACCAGCCACGTCCCGATCAAAGAGGAGAACACATAGAGGAAAAAGGAGAGGGAGACAACAAGGGACAAACAGGCTCAGGTGTGCAAACCAGGGCAGCCAGGAACAAAATCAAAAACAACTGACTCTAACAGAATTGTCGACAGTTATTGACAATCATGATTGCAATGACATCTCTATTGTGAATCTACTTGAGTGTATATTGACCAATGAACAAGTAAAAGCATTACGTAAAGGATTAGGTTTCTGTGTGTCCAGTTTTTGCAATATGACACAAATACACATAGATTTGTTTAAATTTGTACGACAACTTAAACTTAAACAATATTTTGCAGACAAAACTGACATACAGACTACAGATACATCTCATACTATTGTCAGTTCCTATTCCATAAGAGACATTATGGATATTGAACTTTTATTAACTTTGGACAATATGAATCAAAATAGTTTCAATAGAACAAAACTATTAGAAGATCTTAAAGTTGCACAAGATTTGACACTAAATAGTGGCCTCAAGCCAAAGTCTTTGTTCATTCCCAGTCTACCAAGTAACAACGTGATAGACACCTTTGGCAAAATGGTCAAAGAGGATCTATATAGATTGTAAAATGAAATTAGGAAAGGTCAATGTCACAAATCACATAATCTGGCTCTTAAACAAAAATCAGCTTTAAAAGAATTTAGCGATAATCAAAACATAGTTATCAAAAAGGCGGATAAAGGAGGCAATATTGTCATCCTTAATAGGACAGATTATGTTAAGGAGATAGACAGACAGCTTATGGATAGTGTTGCATATACCAAACCACAGACCAATCCCTTACAAAGGATCATAATAAATTTAGAAAGATGGTTACGAGTGTGGCGGACAGAGGGTTTGATTTCCGATTCAGAATTCAAATACATATTTAATCCACACCCTACATCACCATGTATATCTTACCTAAACTACATAAAAGTAGAACGTCACCTCCCGGTAGACCCATTATATCAGGAATAGGGGCACCTACTGAAAGACTTTCCGAATTTATCGATAGTTACTTACAACCTGTTGTTAAGAATATACCCTTGTATCTACAAGATACAAAAGATGTTCTTGCAAAATTAGAGGATATAGTGTGGACAACAGGAATGATCTGGGTTACACTAGATGTTAACTCACTATATACTTATATACCTAAGGATAAGGGATTGCAAGCAGTACGTCATTTTTTATCGGGAAGATCAGCCTCATACTATGAACATACAGAGATGCTACTACATATGATAGAATTCACACTAGACAATAATGTCTTCATACATGAAGGACAGTGGTTCAAACAAGCGCAAGGAGTTGCTATAGGGTCTAGATTTTCCCCATCGTGTGCAAACTTGTATATGGGTTGGTTTGAAGAAATTCATATTTGGAAGAATGGTCCCCCACATCTGACGGAAAATATCTTTTTTTGGGGGAGTTATATTGATGATGTCATCATGATTTGGACTGGATCGGAACAACAACTAGTGGAATTTTGGAATCATTTTAATTTGAATTTGTACAATATACAAATGACTTATGAATATAGTAAGGGAAATATATGTTTCCTGGATTTGAACATATTCATTAAAGACAATATGATCCACACCAAAATTTACCGTAAACCAACAGCTTGTAATGCAATATTGCATGCGGAGAGTGCTCATCCCAAAACTCAGATCTCAGCTATTCCTCTTGGGGAAATGACTACACTCAAGAGGAACTGTAGTGAGCCAAATACATGCAATATGGAATTAGACATTTTGGAAAAAAGATTCCTACAAAGACGATATTCCAAACAAACTATTAATGTAGCAAGAAACAAAATCAATAGGACATGTAGGACAAACTTGCTGAATAGGCATAGCACATCTCCGAAAAGGTCCCAGGGCCCAATGGTGAGTTTCTGTACGGAGTATAGTCAGAATAGCCAAAATATACATTGTATTCTACAAAAACATTGGAACATATTACAAATGGACAATACACTAGGAAAAATATTACCTAAAAGACCGAGAATGATTTACAAAAGGGGCAAGACAATTAGAAATGTAATATGTAAAAGTTATTTGCCACCTTTAAGGGAAGAAACACCGACATAGTTACCAAGCAAAATCAATGGATTTTACAAATGTGGTCATTGTAATATGTGTGGTTTCACAATGCATAAAACCCTGGAATTTCAGTACAATGGAAGCGGACCACATAAAATTACCACCTTTATAAATTGTAACACCAAATTTACTGTGTATATTTTGGAATGCGAATGTGGCCAGATATACGTGGGAAGTACTATCAGGCCCTTGAAAGAACGCATTCAGGAACACATCCGTGCCCTGAGAAACAATGACACAATCTCACCAGTAGTCCGACACGTGAACATCAAACATCCAGGGAGAGAAATTCCTTCGATTAAATACATTGGAATTTATCATACCCCTATCAACCCTAGAGGAGGTAATAGAACATTGGAGCTAAGAAAAAATGAGGCGAAATGGATTATCAGGTTAAGAACTGTAGAAATGGGGATGAACATTGATGATGAACTATATAATGTTTTACAATAATGTATACTTGATTCGGGTTTATAAGATATGTCTTCTTTTTATTACCAATACATCTCTTTACAGGCTGACAATACATTGGCATCAGTGTTTTGTTGTGCCTATATGTTTAACTGATGTATACTCACATATCATGGTGATGGATGCCTCTCTTTGAGCGATATTGAATATCTACTATCTGTCCAGTCACTGTTTATCATATATAATTTTCTATGATAATGTGCACATATTGGACTAATATGTATAGGCTCTTTCTTCCAGTTTCTCCTTTCTCCTTCCTATCATTCGAAGTCTCATTGGTTACCTTATTCTGTCCATACATTGAGGATGATTTGTTACCCACACAGAAGAGTTTTCAATTTATGTTCATTTTTTAAATCTTAAGATCAGAGTATTTGATAAGAGCTTCACTCGTTGGCCCAATATACTTATATGTATTCTGCCTGATGATTAGTATGTATTAATTAGGTTCTTTGACAATAGGACAACAGGTCTGACTAATAAGAAAACAAACTATTCTAAGATGGCCGCCATGTTCGCGATGGTTATAGTGGGCCCTTTTCTCTTTCTACTATAAGAATATTCTAATTGTGGGTTTGAAACGCAGGGTCGGCATTGGCTAAATTGCCGACACCAACCAGATTTAAGAAGACATCCATGCTCTCTTCAACACACACACCTTCATTGCTATTGCAACGAAGCAACACGGGATGCGGATTGCTATTATGTGGACGTTACGAGGACACAGACAGCAGCGCAACTCCAGTTCTGCACTTTTCTACAGCCCTGGTCGCAGCGGTGATCTTTTTTCCCAGCAGTAAAGCGCTTTTTAAAGCGCTAAGGAGTATAACAGGGGCAGCGCTTTCCCAAGTGCTACGGCTTGTCAGATATTGAAGCACTCCTTGTGCTTCACCAGATGTCAGGGGCCACAACACCCTGCCCCTAGAGAGCAGAAATCAAGAAGCAGGCCCACAGGTGAAGGGGCCCAGCAACAGGCCAGCACACAGAGGATGCAAGCAGGTGACAAGTCTTTTCAGTGACCAAGCAAGTTACAGGTCAGCACAGGAGCAGCAGTCCATGGAGGTTCCTGGTGAGTCCTTCCAGCCTTTTGTGTCCAGTTCCAAAATGATTCCAAGAGTCTCCAAGTTGTGGGGAAAACCTCCCTGTACTTATACTCAGTCCTTACAGTGTTTTACAATGAAAGGGGAGAGGAGGTTACAACCAGTTACAAGTGGTTCTGGGAATGCCCCCTCTCTCCTCCAGCAGAGGCTCCAAACATCAGTTGGGGGTAAACAACCCTATTGTGTGAGTTCAGGGCACAGCCTTTAAAAATGTAGGTGTGCCCCGCCTCTCCCTTCTCTCCGCGTAGGAAGACTATTCAGTATGCAGATGCACTTCTGTGAAACCTCCACCCTCCCTGTGTACAGGCTGTCTGAAAAGTATGCACAAAGCCCCAACTGTCACTCTGCCCAGACGTGGATTGGAGTCAAGCTGCAAAACACCAGAGTCATGGGCATAGAGAAATGCACACTTTCTATAAGTGGCATTTCTGTAATAGTAATAACAAAATACACCTACACCAGTGTGCAGCATTTATTATCACCATTACACCCATACCAAACATTCCTACGCTACCTCTCATAAATCAGACAATACCCCTTACACATAAGGCAGGGCATTCCTAATGCAATCCCATGAGAAGGCAGCACTCACAGCACTGACACACCAAGTTAGACTGTTTGTCACTACCAGGACAGGCCACACAACCTGGCACATGTCCTGCTTTCTACATACATGGCACCCTGCCCATAGGGCTAGCTAGGGCATACCTTAGGGGTGACTTACATATAGTAAAAGGGGAGTTCTGGGCCTGCCAAGTGAATTTAGATTCCAGGTCCCTGTGGCAGAAAACTGCGCACACAGGTCCTGCGCTAGCAGGCCTGCGACAGGTTTGAAAGTCTATTTCAGTGGGTCGCACAAGCAGCGCTGCAGACCCACTAGTAGCATTTAATTTACAGGCCCCGGGTATTGAGATACCACTATACAATGGACTCACAGGTAAATTAAATATGCCAATTAGGTATAAGCCAATCATACCAACTTTAGATGGGAGAGCACCTGCAGTTTAGCTCTGGTCAGCAGTGATAAAGGGCCAGATGTAGGTAGGCTTTTGCACCTCGCAAACGGCGAAAAACGCCGTTTGCGAGGTGCAAAAGCCCTCAAGCGATGCAGAAACACATTTTGCGAGTCGGAACCGACTCGCAAAATGTGTTTCCGACTCGCAAATAGGAAGGGGTGTTCCCTTCCTATTTGCGACTCGCACCGCGATTTAAGTTGATTTGTGACCGCGAAAGCGGTCACAAATCAACTCGCAGTTACCATCCACTTGAAGTGGTAACTCATGATGGTAACTCATTTGCAAAGGGGAAGGGGTCCCCATGGGACCCCTTCCCCTTTGTGAATGCTCACAAAATTATTTTTTCAGAGCAGGCAGTGGTCCTATGGACCACTGCCTACTCTGAAAAAAACCGAAACAAAAGGTTTCGGTATTTTTTTCTATTTGCAGCTCGTTTTCCTTTAAGGAAAACGGGCTGCAAAGAGAAAAAAAAACCTGCTTTATTTAAAAGCAGTCACAAACATGGAGGTCTGCTGACTACAGCAGGCCTCCATGTTTGCGAGTGCCTATACTCGCTATGGGGCCGCAATTTGCGACCCACCTCATGAATATTCATGTGGTGGGTCATTGCGACCCCATAGCGAGTTGCAGTCGGTGTCTGAGACACCGTACTGCATACCAATTTGCGAGGTGCAAATTGCGAGTCGCATGGACTCGCACTTTGCACCTCGCAAATTGGCGTTTTGCTACATCTGGCCCAAAGTGCTCAGAGTCCTAGAGCCAACAGTGACAGGTCCGAAAATATAGGAGGCAGGAGGCAAAAAGTTTGGGGATGACCCTGCATAAGGAAAAAAGTCCAACACCCATGTGTGCTTTGCTTCGGATGGATTGCCATTTAGGGGTGTTGCAATATTATTTTGGGGGTTGATTGGTTGATAAGGGAAATAATTAGGGATCCACATGGTAGGTGGCTATAGCTCAAGGCGCTCGCTAATGGAAGTACTTTGAATTTTGTTAATTATGGTCCAGTCACCGATGAGAGTGATGCACTTCTCCAGATTTACAACACTGCAATGGGGGTGAGGGTCCAATAATCTTACGAGGGGATTTTAACTATATAGAGGTTTTGACATTGGATACATCTGATACCACTAAAATGCAACTTAGGCCCCAGACTAAAAGACTGATCAATATTTTGAAGCAAGATTTTCAGTTAATAGACACATGGTGCTGTGATCATCCAGGTTTTTAACTTTTCACATAATTTTCACCCCAGTTTCATACTGCTTCACAGTTAGATTTATTCTTAATTTCTCAGTCGATTAAAAAGGTCGGCTCAGGTACCTGGGTGAATGCTTTCTCTGACCACTTGGTTTTCCCTGTTAGGTTAGAGTTTTACACAGCCAGGAGATAAAGGCCCACGTGGCAGCTGGGCAGATCCCTTCTTTCTAATCAAGAATGGCTGGGTCATATAAGGACATTTTTGTTGAATTTTCTATGGTTAATCAAAACACAGACCCACTATTTCAGTTCGGAAGGCACTCAAAGCCACAGCTCAAGTGCAGATTATTTCTAATAAAGCCAATCAGGATAAAGAGTGGGCTTGTCAGACAGCAGGACTGCAGTCTGTAGTGGATCTCACCCTTCAGGCCTGGAGCAGACTTACAGGTGCAAGATCTCCGCATGTGAATCATTTAGAGAAAAGGCCAAGCAGGACCTGAGAGTGTTTTTATATTAGAGGAAATAAACAGCTCCAAGGGATATCAACAGCGTGTTTATGAAGAGAGCCATCAGATTGGCAAATTATTGGTTTGGTCAGAATGGTTTAGACAGGATGCTTTGACAGTCAGGCAGTTAGAAAACCCAGTGACCCAAAGATTAGCTACAGAAAAGGATGAGGTGTCCCAAATCTTCTTATACCACTACAGAACTCTGTATCTGTATGAAACTAGGTATTCAGTTTCACAGTCTATATCATCTACATGTATTATGAGTATATCATTTTGAACCAGCTCTCAAATGCCTGAGAAAATTATAGCTAACATAACAGGGGTAGAATTTCAGGAAGCCCTATCAAAAATGCCCAATGGAAAGATGTTTGGAAACAATGAGTTTCTGGCAGACTTTTATAAAGTATTTGCAGCAGAACTAGCACTTTGTTTAGCTGATCTATTTAACTTTATCAAGGATGGTGGGGAAGTACCATCAACATTCAAGCAATCCACCTTTGTGAGTTTAAAAAAAAAAAAAAAAAAAAGATCCACGCAAGGTTAACTCATATTGGCCGATAAGCCTGTTGAATGCTGATTATAAGTTGTTGATGAAAATATGGGTTACCCAGGTTATTCCTGCTGATCAAGCTTTAATTTATAAAGACCAGAGTGGAGTTATTTCTAATCACTTGGTGGCAGACACCACCAATGTTTTAGTTCAGTCATTGGACTGCTTTTCATGCAACCAGACTATTGCAGCAATAGTAATGATTGATGGGGAGAAGGCATTCGGCCTGGTTAATTGGGAGACTTTGTTTTACAGTTTAAGGAGGTTTGGATTTCCTACACAATTTATTTCAATGCTTGAGAATCTATGTCAGGGTGCTTAGTCGAAGGTATTAATCAATTCTAGCTTGGCGGAAACAGTGGCTGTTTATAAAGGCACCCGTCAGGGGTGTCTTTTATCCCCAATTTGTTTAATTTTTTTATTAAGCTTCTGGCTGTTAGAATTCAAAGTAACAAGGGCGTTTATGCACCAGTGCCGGGTATGTCTAACCTGAAGTTATTCACAGATGATATTTTTCTATATTTGAAACCCAACAATTGAATGTACAGAGGGCTATGGATGAGTTTGATGAATTTGCCTGGAGAGTGGCGAATACAAAATCAATAAAAAAACATCCTTTTTAATGCAGGCCTGGGTGGCCTCCCTGCTTCTCTGCAGCAACAAAGTAGCTCTCATACCCTTATACGGTATTTAGGTATATTAGCATTGAATAACTATTCAAAGCTTTTTCAATTAAACTACACACAATGTTTAAGAAAATTTGGGGGTTACTGGAAAAATGGTCACTTCTCCTCCTGACAGTGGTTGGCAAAGTTGCTCCCATCAAACTGTCAATTCTACCTCTTCTTTTATTCCTCTTTTCAACTGTCTCTTTTAAAGTTAGCAACAGTTTTGAACTTGAGTCACTCTTTAAAAGTTTTAAGTGGAACAAAAAAGTCCCTAGGGTTAATTACTCTGTCTTGCAGTTGTATAGTGCGCTGGGAGGTCTGGCGCTTCCTCATGTGCGGACATACTATGATGCCTCACTTTTTTATCTTTTTGCTAGATTACTAGAAAGAAGTGGAATAGTGGATTCCTTTTTTTTCTAGAAAGAATAGTCCAGGAATCAGTATTTGTCTACCAGATTTATCATAAAAAGAGAAAAACTGCCAAAGAGAACATGGTACAAGTTGCTTCAAGCGATTGGTTGCTGGATGAAATCACTCGTGGCACATCCCAGCAGGTCACATTTATCTTAAACTCCAGGGGTGCTGCTATTTTGGTTTGATTATTTCTAGAACCGAGATAATTGGTATTGGAACTCATGTGGCTTTAAGGAGCTTGGTCATTTTATCTTGAGGGGCAAACATATCACCTGGCAGGAACTTCTTGCACTGTGTGGAAACCAGTGCAATCGTTTTTTTATTTCCAGCAGAATTATTCATTTTTTAACTAATAAATGTCAGGAAGAAAGTCAAGCTGTCCACCTACCCATGTGTAAGCTAGTGGTATGCAGACATCAGGAAGTTGAGAATTGGTACAGGCTACTACGGAGGCATGCAGTTTAGGAACAAGTGACTAGGGGCCAGATGTAGCAAGGCTTTTGCGCCTCGCAAACGGCAAGGCACAAAAGCCCTCACACTATGCAGAAACGCATTTTGCGAGTAGGAACCGACTCGCAAAATGCGTTTCCGACTCGCAAATAGAAAGGGGTGTTCCCTTCCTATTTGCGACTCGCAACGCTCACGGTCGCAAATCAACTCGCAGTTACCATCCACTTGAAGTGGATGGTAACTCATTCGCAAACGGGAAGGGGTCCCCAAAATATTTTTTCAGAGCAGGCAGTGGTCCGATGGACCACTGCCTGCTCTGAAGAAAACCGAAACAAAAGGTTTCGGTATTTTTTTCCAAGTGCAGCTCGTTTTCCTTTAAGGGAAACGGGCTGCAGATGGAAAGAAAAAAACTGCTTTATTGAAAAGCGGTCACGGACATGGTGGTTTGCTGTGTCCAGCAGGCCACCATCCCCGTGAGTGCCCAGATTCGCAATGGGGTCGCAAACTGCGACCCACCTCATTAATATTAATGAGGTGGGTCTTTGCGACTCCATTGCGAGTTGCAGAAGGTGTCTGAGACACCGTTCTGCACAGCAAATTGCAACTCACAATTTGCAGCGTACCTACATCTGGCACCTAGTTTTCTAAAAAAAACATTGCTTGAAAATGCAATGTTGCATTTCTGAAAGTGATTGGCAGATTATTTATGAGATCATGTACAAGTCATTAAGAGCGACAAACTTTAAGAGAATGTTTTGTTCTTTCCTGATGGATGGCGTATTACACCAGTGCATCCCTCCACAGAATGTAACCTTCAGTGAGGGATCACTGTTTTTGCTGCCATCATACTTGTCATAAGCTGGGGTAGTTTGGGGAACCGGTTTCTGCTGCTATTAGTAGTGGTCTCAAGGTCAAGATGGTTTCAGAAGCAGGTTTAATACTTTTTGGATCTCCAAGCAGATGCAGAGCACCAGTATTAGCAAATGGGGTCTGGTGTTTGTCTCCATTGCACTTTTGATAGCTTGCTCTTCGATTCTTCAAAACTGCAGAACATGATTAGTCACAACATTGTAGGGTTGGTGGGGAAAAATGCTTAGAACAAAGAAGTTTGAAGAGGATTAATGCAAAACGGGTTGGGGACACAAAGCAGTTTGTGGCTATCTGAAAGCATATAGAGCCAATTGCAAGTGTGGTCCCCGACCCGTTTCAAATTTAAATGTTAAGTGACATGTCTATAGAGTTGTTCATGCCATCTTGAGCAGTGGAGATATTGAACTGTTCTCACAGAGTTGCAAGTAGGCACAAGACTTAAAATCACTGCACTATTTTTTTGTGGGGAGAGTCCTTTTATCTTGGCAGCTTGGAGAGCTTTGGGTAGTTCTATAGCAGCTCCATATAAATATGTAGATAAGGGAATATGCGTTGACTCAAAACACTTTTTAGGATCAATGCTCTTGAACGTGCTGCCCGCCTGTTCTACCATTAAGAATGCAAGATGTTACTTAAAGATTTTTAGAATGTTTGCACTTTATTCGTAGCTTTATTGAATCAGGTCCATGAGGTATGTTGTGTAACTGCCTTATCTTTAAGAATGCAATTGGTTATCTTTCCAGGTTTAGTATGTTTGCACTTTAATTAGTTAAGCACGATTCCACTTTCGCTCACCAGCCTCATGGGGTATTGATAAATTAACTGTAATTGACATCAAATGGTAACATGGTTGCTTATTTGGTCCCAACGCTATAAAATGCTCCTGTTTGCTATCAATTTGTTGTGGCTAGCACGATTTCACTTAAATATACCCGCTTCATGGTCTATTGACTGTTCCATTTGAAATATGCATTACATGGTAAAATAATAGCTCACCTGTTTCAATTTCAACAAGGCTGTATGACACTCTAAGTTCTTCTATAGTGGCACTCTATGTGCTTCAGTATGAAAACAATTTAAACTCGTAGCTGGGAGTGATTGCGACAGTTACTTTGACTTTGCTACATAGACTGCTCAATGTAATGCCAATCATGCCCTTTGTTATTTATTATTCGTGCCATTATGATTGCACTTTATTTTGGGTAGTTTGATTACTTTCCCTTATATGCTGCTCAACTGTGCTTTGGTATTATGCACTATCTCACTTTACCTACTCTACAAATATTGTATACTTCAATTAATGATATGTTATCTGGCTCCTTAAGAACTTGTAAAAAACCTTTTATAGATGTGTTTCTATATTGGCTTTGCTCAACAACAAAAACGAGTTGTTCTAGTTGATTGCTATGTTTTTGAATAGCATGTTAGTGATTTCTTTGTTGCATTTTAAATGTCTATATTATTTATCATAGCTCAGATGCTGTGATCCATGTTCCTTGTAATCCTATCAATTGTTGATGAAGTGGTGTTGGAAAATGGGTTATTGGTAGGGCAGGTAGGTACCTACACCTAGCAACAAGCCACTAACCGCCACATAGGTACAGTTAGGTCTCAGTAAATTAATCCCAGCTCTACCCTTGGTAGCTTGGCATCGAGCGTCAAGGCTTAACTTAGGAGACAAAGTGTAAAGCATTCAAATATCACAAAACAGTAATTAAATAAAACACAGGAAACAGTTTAAAAATCCAAAACCAATTTATAAAAATAGCTTATATTTTTATCTTTAAAATGACACAAAAACTATTAAAATCGGTTCAGGGGAACCAGAGATATGAATTTTTAAAGTATTATTATTTTCTAGCGCTTAGAAACAAAAAGCGCCAATCGGGTCATCTGGTTGCACCAGGACCGGGGCAAAGTCAAACTTTCAGGCCGACCGCGATGGAGCCCTGCTCGGCTACAAGTCGCGGGAGGCCTCGGTTAAAAAGTTACCTTCTGACTTAGTCTCTTTTTTGATGTTTTTCTTCCCCGGGACGAACCTGCCAGTTGAATCCGACCTCCTGGAGCCCTTTTCCGGATACGCGAAGTCGGTTTCCTCGGTGGTGATTTTTACCTTCGGACTTAGTCGTTTTTTCGAGATGAAAATCCTTCGACCGGGGTAAACCTGGATCTTGATCCGACGTCCGTGGAGCCCTTCTCGGATTCGATGGCTGGGAGGTCCCGGTCAACTTTTTACCTTCGGACTTAGTCTCTTTTTTGGATGTTTTTCTTTACCGGGACGAACCACGAAGTCAGGCCGGGTCGCGGTTGAGGCAAGCCGGCTAGAATTTCCGCGTCGGGTCGGTCACTTTATGGAGCTTTTTTTTCAAAAATTCTCCAATCTTTTCCAAACTTCTGGGGCTTCACCCAGATGTTCTTTTAAGGTTCTTTTGGGGTCCACAGCTCACCCCAAGGGTCCAGAAGTTCTGTGATGGTCCTTGGGAAGTGCGGACTTCAACTCCCAGAATGCACCTGGCGCAAACTCCTTTTTGGCCACTGGACAGTGGTCAGCTGGTCACTTTTTCAGGAGTTGGTGCAGGGGACCCTGGATAGCAATTTTTCACCTGTAGCAAACAGGGAGTCCCTCCTTGAACCAGTTGAAGCCAGGCAAAGTCCTTCTTGTGGTGAAGCCCAAGTGTGCAGCTGGTGCAGTCTTTCTGAGTGCAGGGTCCAGGTGCAGGCCAGGGGTCCAGCAGGGCAGTCCTTCTTCTCCTTGTAGTTCCTTCTTCTTGAAATTTGGTGGGGATCTGAGGTGTGGGGGCAGGTCTGCCAGTTTTATCCTTGCTCCTGGGTGAAAAGCAGGGGGGCCCTGGTTCTCCAATCAGGGACAGGGTCGTCCCCCTGTGATGACCACTTCCTGGGAAGTGTGGCAAAAATCCATCCCAGAAGGCAACAGTCTCTAAAAATCCAACATGGATGAATCTGATTTTTGGAGGTTACATCTGGCTGAGCCCACCCACTGGTGTGGCTAAAAATCATAAACACACCCCTCTCCTGCCCTCTCCTAATCTAATCAAGGGGGCACCTAATTGTCTGGGGTTGCAGGATGTGGGGGTGTTGCTGGGTGCTGCAAATGTCCTTCTCTGCCTTTGAAGACCAGTTTGGCAGCCCTCCCCCTTCCTGCCTCACCATCTGCTGAGGGGAGATTCTCTCCCCCAAGCACATTCCTTTGTGTGAAGCCTGGCCACTTCACACCTAATCAAGGCAGCCTGGCAGAAGCTGCTGCAGGCTGGCCAATCAGAGCACAGCAGCAAAAACAATGCAGAGCTGAAATTGGCAACTTTTTAGGTAAAGTCTAAACTTTTTACCTGGACAAGTTATATTAAATCCAACAACTGGAAGTTGTGGGATTTATTACAACAATCAATTTGATACCAAATTCTTGGTATGTAACATTTAAGGAGACTTTAAAATTTAAAATAAAGTCTGCCCATTCTAGCCTATGAAGGCCATTTACTTCAATGAGGGAAAAACGAATTTGGCTGTTTTTACCTCACCAGGGCTTATAAATCTATTTTTATAAAGTCCCTGCTTATGGTTACATGGCACCCAGCCTTAGGGGCACATAGGGCACACCTTAGGGGTGACTTATATGTACAAATAAGGTAGTTTAAGACTTTGGAAGTACCTTTAATTCCAAAGTCGAATTTGCATATAACTTTAATTTAAAAGCAGCCAGCAAGGCAGGCTTGCTTTTAAAATGACACTGGGCACCTCAGCAGTGCACCTAGGTGTGCACCACCTATGCTGTGGTCCCTAAACCTACATGCCCTACCATATACTAGGGACTTATAGGTAGGTTAACTTAGCCAATTATAATTAGCCTAATTTGCATATCCATTTTACACAGAGCACTGGCCCTGGGACTGGTAAGCAGTACCCAGGGCACAGCCAAGAGTCAGTAACCACCAGTACCTATCCAGAAAGAGTGGGGGTGATCAGGCAAAAAAAAAGGACTTTCCTACAAGTGGTATCCTTGGTTCTCAAGTCTCTGTGTCAAATAACCTATTCTAGGTCATGTAGTTGTACCAAGATTTCTCCAAATTCTAAGTGTGTCTCTTGCCTCGAAGTTCTTCAACATTGTGTTCCTAAAATTCTTTCTTCTATGTCCGTATATAAAATGTTACAGGATTTAAATTAATAGAATATAGTTCGGAACAACCCATGCTGGAACCACGGATTCCTGAACAATGACCGTGTTGTTACCACTAATGCCTTAAGAATGATTTTTCATTGTAAAGGCACTCCTGATAAAGGCATGCGTGGAATGGCATACATGGTTCCAGCATCGACCCCCCTGGACCCTCCACCTTTGCCCCTAAAACTTAAAACTACCCGACCCCCACCCTGCCCCATGAAACTAAAATCACACTGACCACCCTCCGTCCCTAAAACTACTCTGACCCCCCTCTACCCCACACCAAAAAACTAAAACTACTGTGACCCCCCAGCCCGGCCCTAAAACCTAAAACTATCCTGACCCCCCACCCCTAAAAACTGGAAGTACCCTGACCCCCATACCCCCATAACTACCATAACCCCCTAACCCCACTGCTAAAACCTAAAACTACCCCAACCCCCACCTTTGCCCCTAAAACCTAAAATTACCCTGACCCCCACCCCTGCCCCTAAAACTCCATTGACCCCCACCCTTCCCCTAAAACATAAAAGTAACCCGAACCCCCACCCCTGCCCACAAACCTAAAACCACCCTGATCCCCCACACCCAGCCAGCCCCTAAAACTACCCCAACCCCCACCCCACCCCTAAAACCTAAAGTACCCCAACCCCAACCCTGCTCCTAAAACTACAGCACCCCCAACCACACCCCTAAAACCTAAAACTACCCCAACATTCACCCCCCCCCTAAAACTGCTGCAACCCTCCACCCCTGCCCCTAAAACCTAAAAGTACCCTGACCCCCACCCCTGCCCCTAAAACTATGGCAACACCCCACCCCGGCCCTAAAACTACCCCCACCCGCCCCTAAAATCTAAAAATCCCCTAACACCCCACCCACTGCCCCAAAAAACTAAATTTACCCCACCCCGCTCCCAAAACCACCCCAACCCTATCCCAGCACCACCTACCTGACCGTGTCCTCTCCAATCCCGAGATTGTTTTCCTCTGCCTTAACCACACATGTTCGTTGTTCAGACATGCGTGGTTAAGGCAAAGGAAAACAGGATCATTGTTCACAAAAGCGTTGTTCTGCTTTCGTGGACAACACCCATTGTTGTTCCTGCATCGTTGTTCAGGCTGATTCCCAAATTAATATGTTTGTTGTAAGCTTATTTAGTCTGTGATGCACTTTTTTTTACAGAATCAAGATGCACATGTTTAACATTCAACTATATTAGTTGTGATGCATACATATGCCTGAGGCTTTGAAACAGATATATGTTGTGTCTCTAGCCAGATCAGTAATAGATTCTCATTGATTAGAATGAGATCCTCCAATATGCACTCACTTGAACCAGATTACAAGGCTGCATTATCTCTTCCGTGTGGATTTACCAGAGACCTTAACATAATAAGAGATTCAGGGTGCTAAATTTATAATTCTTTCATGCAATGCAGTGCAGTGCAGGAAGCTACCTTGCTGTGCTATGCTGTGTATTATGGAAAGGGCAGGAATGTGCCATATTTACCATAATACTGCACATTTCTGTCCTTTCTTACTCCTAGAACACTTTTGGCTGCCTAGCGCCACTGCAGGCACCCTTGCAGAATGCAGTACATGTAGAAGGAGGGGAAAATGAAGAGAAATAAAGATATTTCTCCTTGTAATGCATCACCTGGGGAGACGTAGCATTTTGACACATTCCCTGGTCTACCACTAATGGTAAATTTAGGAATTCACCAAACTCTATTGGAAGGAACACCCACTGTCCAACCATGGAACATCTCCCACCTCATTTGCACTACCTTGATTTACTCTAGATTTATCGAGCCACACAGGGCTAAGCAAGGTGGCCTTGCATGGCTTAACAAATCAAATTTAGGTTTTGTATCACCCTTGCGCCCCCTTGCTTGGTGCAAGGTCGATGCAATACCTTGGTATACGTGGCCCAAAGTCTCCAGTGCTGTTGAATATATTTGAGTTGTTTTATTAAGGAGAATCCTAGAATGGAATAAAGAAATCCTTGGGACAAGCAGTCATCATCTAATCATTCCATAGGTTATTTTTCTGACTCTTTTTCCATTACAGAAAGGTTTGCAGCAGGCTAAGCATCAATAAATAACACACATTCAAGCAGAATGGGCCTCATTATGAGGCTGGTGGTCTTAAGACCGCCAGCCTTGGATGGCGTTTGGTTCGCCCACCCCATTATGACCATGGCTGAGTCGCCACGGTCAAACCGCCGACACCACCAGGCTGCAGCCAGCCTGTAGTCTGCCAGTCCCAGCAGTTGTAATCCGCAAGGGCAGCGCTGCAAGCAGCACTGCCCTGGGAATTATGAGTCCCCATCCGCCAGCCTTTCCATGGTGGTAAACAGCGTCATGGAAAGGCTGGTGGAATGGGGGCAGAAAGGGGCAGTGCAGGGGCCCCCATGCACAGCCCCGTCATGCATTTCACTGCCCAAATTACGGGCAGTGAAATGAGCGACGGGTGCTACTGCTCAATTACGAGCCGGCATCAATGTTGTGGTGAGTTTCTGCTGGCCTGCTGGCCCAGCGGAACACTCTTAATATGGCAGGCAAAAGACCTCTGTAGGAAAGTCCTTCTTTTTTCCCTGGTCACCCCCAAACGTTTTGGACAGATACTTGGGGTTACTGACTCTTGGCTGTGCCCTGGGTACTGCTTACCAGTCCCAGGGCCAGTGCTCTGTGTAAAGTAGATATGCAAATGAGGCTAATTATAATTGGCAAAATTAACCTACCTATAAGTCCCTAGTATATGGTAGGGCATGTAGGTTTAAGGACCCCAGCATAGGTGGTGCCCCCATAGGTGCACTGCTGAGGTGCCCAGTGTTATTTTAAAGACAGGCCTGCCTCGCTGGCTGCTTTTAAATTAAAGTTACATGCAAATTCGACTTTGGAATGAAAAGTAGTTCCAAAGTTTTAAACTACCTTTTTTTTACATATAAGTCACCTCTAAGGTGTGCCCTATGTGCCTGTGTCCCTAGGGCTGGGTGCCATGTAACTATAAGCAGGGACCTTATAAAAATAGTTTTATAAGCCCTGGTGAGGTAAAACAGCCAAATTCATGTTTCCCTAATTGTAGTGAATGGCCTCCATAGGTTAGCATGGTGAGACTTTATTTTAATTTTAAAAGTCCCCTTAAGTAAAAGAAATCTCAAGTTTGGTATCAAATTAATTGTTATAATAAATCCCAAAACTTCCATTTGCTGGATTTATTATAACTTGTTCAGGTTAAGAGTTTTAAACTTTACCTGAAATGTTGCCAACTTCAGCCCTGCAGTGTTTTTGCTGCTTTGCTCTGATTGGCCAGCTTCTGGTAGCCTGACCAGGAATTCCCTCACATCCTGCAAACCCAGACAATTAGGTGCCCCCTTGATTAGATTAGGAGAGGACAGGAGAGGGGTGTGTTTAGGATTTTTTGCCACACTAGTGGGTGGACTTAGACAGATGTAATCTCCAAAAATCATGTTCAGCCATGCTGGATTTTTTAGGAATGTTGCTCCCTGGGATTGATTTTTGACACACTTCCCAGGAAGTGGTCATCAAAGGAGGAAGGACCCTGCACCTGATTGGAGAACCAGGAGCCCCCTGCTTTTCACCCAGGAGCAAGGATAAAACTGGCAGACCTGCATCCACACCTCAGATCCCTATAAGGAAGAGCTACAGGAGAAGGACTGCCCTGCTGGACCGCTGCCCTGCACCTGGACACTACATTCTGGAGGACTGCACCAGCTGCACACTTGGGCTTCACCACAAGAAGGACTTTGCCTGGCTTCAACTGGTTCAAGAAGGGACTCCTGTTTGCTACAGGTGAGAAAATTCTAACCAGAGTCCCCTGCACCAACTCCTGAAGAAACCAAGCCGCTGACCATCTAGTGGCCAAAAAGATGTTTTTGCCAGGTGCGCTCTGGGAGTTGTAGTGAGCATCTCAGAGCTTCTGGAACCTTGCGGTGAGCTGTAGACCTCAAAAGAACATTAAAGGAACATCTGGAAGAAGATCCAGAAGTTTGGAAAAGTTTAGAGAACTTTTGGAAAAAAGCTCCATAAAGGGACCAACCCGCCACAGCAACTCTAGCCGGCTTGCCTGAACCGTGACCCAGTCTTACTTGCAGGTTCGTCCCAGTGAAGAAAATCTTTGAAAAAGTGACTAAATCCGAACGTAAGAAGTGGACCAAGACCACCCAGGCAATGTATCCGAAGAGGGCTCCAGGGACGTCAGATCAAGATTCAGGTTTGCCCTGGTCGAAGGATTTTCATCTAGAAAAAATGACTAATCCAAAGGTAAAAATCTCCACAGAGGGCTACCGCGACACGTATGCGAGGAAGAGTTCCGGGAGGTCCGATTGGTTTGGCAACTTGGTCCTGCTGAAGAAAATTTCCAGAAAAACAAGCATGTCTGAAGGCAAACGTTTGACCAAGGCCTCCTGCGAGCTGTAGCCAAGCAGGACTCCATCGCAGTCAGCCTCAAACTTTGACATTCCCGCGGTCAAGGTGGGACCAGATGACCAGATTGGCACTATTTCTTTCTAAGTGCTAAAAAGCATTAATTCATTAAAAAATCATATCTCAGGTTCCCTTTATTCACCTTTCTTTGTTTTGGTGTCATTTTAAAGCTAAAATTATGTCCTATTTTTATAAATTGGTTTTGGATTTTTAAACTGTTTCCTGTGTTTTATTTCATTACTGTTTTGTGATATTTGAATTCTTTATGCTTTGTCTCCTAAGTTAAGCCTTGTTGCTCGTTGCCAAGCTACCAAGGGTTGAGCTAGGTTTAATTTCCTTAGACCTAACTGGGCCTAAGTGGAGGTTAGTGGCCTATTGCTAAGTGTAGGTACTTAGCTGCCCTTACCAATAACTCATTTTCCATCGAATTCCATTACTGGCGTTCTTTTGCCTGGAGCGGCTTCGGTGGTCTGATGCCGTAATGAGGCCCAATGTCTGTAATTCTCAACTTCCCTGCCCTAGAGCAAGCATCTGACACTGTCCTTCCTTCTTTGCTACGTCCTGTAAAATAAGAAAATAATAATAATTATAATATTGACAATGGAATTTTTAGATACTTAAATAAAAATAATTGTTATCACTCAAGATAAAGGCACTCACTCTATTCAACCTAGAAGAACAAAAGTCTGAGTGAGCCCTTCAATAGTTTGGATCTGTGATCTGTAGTTCTGTAAGGAAGTCCCATACCCCCTGACAATATCATTGACATTAGACAATGGTGAGACACTGACTTTGTTCATTAGAGTAGGTTTAGCATCAACTACAGGGGTGTGTGTCTGTAACCTGCAGGTCTCAGGTTTGCATGCAATTGTGAAGAATTAAACCTATGCATTTTATAATACAGAAATAAACCTAATTGCATAATAACATTAATATTAATATTGTTATTCATGTTATTAATATAATAATAACAGTAGAAACATTATTATAGCATGAGTAGTAGTAACTAAGTCAATAACAGAATTATTATTAGTAGTAGGAGTAATCGGTAGAAGTACTAGTAGTATTTCTTACAATCTGGTGCCAGATCTTTGCATTCTAAAAAGACCACAGCTTCAAAAGTTTTCGATGAAATTCAAAATCTCATTTGAGATGAGTTTTAAATAATTGATTTAATTGTTAGAGGTAAATAAATATTAATTGCTAACAAAAGATCCTGTGCCAGTGAGAAATCACCCATTGTGTAAGAAAGAAAACTACCCAGTTGTGCCGTGAAACTTGCAACAGGAGGCATATTTCGCCCAGAGGCTGCTGCATTGGTTCTCCTGATCCCTAACATGGTATCCTTCTCAGTAACAAAGCTAAGAACCGTGTATTTTCTTTTAAATATCGTCAAGGAGGCAGTATCACTGGTGTATAGAGGGGGTATATGTTTAGGATACAAGCAGTGTGTTATACAATGCAGTGAGAGAACACTGAAAAAATTAATCATTTTGTTATTAAAAACAGGGTCCAATGACAAGTACCAGCTGAAACTGAACCAAAAATGTTTTAAGCACAAATTCCTTATATAACTAAATTACATTCCTAGGACAATGCTGCGGATTGGGTGCAAACAATTTAATGGTCTTGGGGATGGGAAAGTTAAGTATTGCATGAGATAGACACTACCAGAAACAAAATTGTTATGTACAAAATACCACAGATTAGATATGTACCTGAGACAGAGGGTGGTTGCAGTGATATTCAAGATATTGAGTGCAAGAGAGTAATTTGTCAACTGGATTTATACCATATTTGAATGCGATGTGATTTCTTGAATGTGGGGAGTAAAGCAGTCATCTCCCACTTCTGACTGAGGCTCATTGTAGGCGACCAAGTAAATTGACCTAGATTGGGATGAAGTAAAGTGCAGTTTAGAGGTGATGAAGTGGTATAGGGGCCTGTTCAGAAACTGTATTCTATGGTATTTGAGGTTGTACTACATTATTACAGGTCACATACTACAAAATGCTGTTTACTAACATATGGACAGAGACCTCTGCCTCTTTCACTTCTATCTCTTGCAGACCACATGTGAGAAGACCTCTGAACACATAGCTCTGTGTTTTAGTATCAAACGTGTAAGGGGCAGAGAGAAGTGACTGGAAAATGGGAATACTTAAAACTAAATGGAGGGGGTCAGGGAGGGGTAAGCCCATTTCTATTCACAACCTGTACTTCTAAAGTTAGTACAAGCCAAAATGGTCTTAAGCATTAGGAAATATAGGCCATCCAAGCCTTGGAGTAAGTTCAGCAATACATATGGCTGCTCACTGGTAATGCAACACACTCCTATGGAAACTAATGGAGGTAAGGACTTAAAGGAACACAAAGTAGGAATAATGTTATATATATATACATATATATATATATATTATTGTTTAATGTTAAAAATAATATATTTAAAACGTTTTGTTTGCAATATTAAGTGTTTTAAATTATTCATCAAGAAATACTATTTAAAAAATAAGTAAATAAAGTTTAATTATTTAACACTTCTTAAGTTAATGTGCTGTAATGTTGCTCAAATGTGAATTTACCTTAAAAAACAGAAGACAAGAGGCATTTGGCAAAACATTACGGCTGGGACAGCAGTTACAGAAATGGGGTCTGAGGACTGCCTCTCAGTGTACAATTGATCTGAGTGGTGCTTTATTCATTTGTTTGAGTACAATAAAACAATTCCAGCATTCCTTCCTGGGCAAAGAATGTGACCAGTTGTCATGAAGTCATAAATAAGGTCCTGATAACATATCAGGTGGGCCTCGACCTGGTGTAGACAGAATGTGGGCAAGCTGGTACTGTGTCCAGGTGTCTGTCGCGAGGGGTGCGTGGTCGCTGAGTGTTGAAGTGCAAGCTATTTTCTGGTTGGCTAAGTGTTCCTAACTACATCTGGTATCTAACTTTGTGGTGTTTATGGGAATGCATCCACCCCTCTGGCCATGTGTGTTTTATTGGGACCAATCTCCTGGGACCATTGTGGTGTTGGTGCACCTATATGTGGGACTTGATCAAAGTTTCCTGTTTGTGCATTTTATCTGCTGGCTGTACGCCATCCCACCAGTGACATGTCACTTAGTAACCTCTGGCCTAGGTTTCAGAGCATGTCTTATGATGTTCCGATGTGCCAGGATTGATGGAGAATGCACGACGGGGGGCTCTAATAATGGGGATGCAACTTTGTTCCCATATCTGAATGAATCGATGGGTGCATCGGCATCGACTATTCCAAAATTCATAAAAATATTTGCATGCACTTTCTGCCCTGAACATGTCCGGTTTCTTCTGGCTCTGCAATGAACTGGGCTATGGCCTATCGCCTTGAAGTGTTTTTGTAAGCCAGCCATTGCTGCCTGAAATGGGTTTTCTAATGTGGATACTGCGTGGCTGCTGCTTCTATAGAGTGGTTTGGCCACACCAGACTGGGGTCCTCATCCGCCTTCCATCTCCTGAGGGCAGGCCTCTGATGCGCTTGGAAAGCACGGTCTGTGCCATGCAGCACGGGACACACCTGAGCTTGTGCCCAGGCCAAGACTTTTTCAAGACCGGCATGTCTTAGCACATCATAGCTTGACAGAGGCCGGGCTGGGGCTTTCCTTTTGGCTTTTTAGTTTTTCACGCTGTACTGATTGACTGTGGTCCTGCTGACCACCTGCTATTTTTTAAAGACATCTGTGAGTAAGTTCAACCCTTTCCCTATTCTCTTAATTATTCTATCCTCTACATGTGTGATGAGATGTGGAAAAGAAAGGCAAATATGACAAGTAGTAAAAATACATAATCAAAATACTTGTGTACAACTATCAATAACTTTCTGGTGAGAGCTGTGGACCTTGTGACAAATGAAATAAAACTTGCTGAGCGTTGCCTCTCACTTACAACAGATTAGTTTTCAATACCTCTACTGACTTCAACAGCCCCGCCAGAGGTTGATTGCTCCAACTCACACTACCAACTCACCAAACGTATTGGTGGGGACCAGAAATGAGGGTATGGCACTCCTGTCTCAGACCTGTCAGTGGGCCACAATTTATCTGTTGACTCTGTTCCTATTTTGAGTCCACTGAATGTGGAGCCTTTAGCTAAGCAAAGGAAAAATGCATCTAACAAAAGTCAAGTTAGTCCAAACAGGCATTGGAAATATGTGGGCTCCCAATTTGCCACCTGGTTTACCCCCAACTGCTGGTATTTGGGAGATTTTAAGGAACCATCTCAAAGATCTCCTTGATCTCTTCACTTCTACTTTGGCCAATTTAATTCAATTAGCCAAATCTGTGGAGGGATGCTCTAGTAATGTGGAGAAGGCTCAACCACACAATTCCACTCATGTGCACCTCCCCACATAATTCTGTAATTTTTGCTCCACAACCACCACAAACCTCTATGCAGGCTTCCTTTGGTACTGAGGAAACATCACTCATGGTGGGTCTAGCACTTCAAATCAAACCCTCATTCCAAGACAACAGGCCCATGGTGCCTGCATTGCACTGGGGAAGTTGGGCTGAAAATAAAGTCACCAACCCAGCTCCCCCAGCTGTGCTTGACCTCCCCCGCCTCCTGTCCCTATGGCATTTTGGCAAATATACCCTCGTTGCCAGTTGGCACTAAGGAAGCGTCATGGCCCCTTAAGAATAAGGTCCTGTTTTGGTTAACCATACTTTAAATTGTCACTGGAACCTGAGTAATGAGATTATTTTTGTACAACAAGCGAGTGGTATTGGACCCTTTAGAAAGGGACTATTCAGGAGATAATGTTATTATAAATTTTTGCAAGCCTAAAATTGTGGGGGATATTCTTGCCCAAGTAAGAAAAGGCATGGTAAGGTACAGCCCAGTAAACATGTTGCCACTTGTGTTTTTCTATATACATTTAGAACCAATTAGAACCCGTTACCCCAAGGGGAAACTGGATCATAGTTTGAAATCATCTAAACAACAGACCCCAACCAAATTTCTCCTTACCACTTATGTATAGACACAATGCATGGTCTGGCATGGAAAGTAACGACTGGCTGTATAGAGGGGAGAACAATAGGGTATAATTTTCAATGGACCCGGTGGCAAATATTCATGATCAAGAAATGCATTCATTGAATCACTGTGATTTAGATACCCACTTCTCAAGCACTAATGGGGGCGGTCAGGTCATGTGCCTTTTATCCTGGAATATTGCAGGGATTGATTATAAACTTCAAAATGAGGATTGGCTGTCCTTCCTTGGCAGTTTGACTTAATTTGTTGCAAGGAGACTTGGGACTTTGATAGTATAGGTTCAATGGGTTAAAGTTTTTTTGCACCAATACAACTCCATCTGTTGCTGGAAGAGAGTAAGGGGGCCTAGTCATCTTTGTGGCATGTACTACTAGGACATTGGAAGCTAAATTATTAGCATCAAGGCCATGCTCTCAAATTTTAAATTTATTACTTGCCAAAACATTTCAATGTTCTTTTCATAAACTTTTATTTTACCTTTTTTGTGGGCACACCCAATAGATAATATTGATGAGTTGGGGAAGTTAGTTTCAGAGTATGTAGATAAGGGGAAAAGTTAAACATCAACCATATGGGCTGGCGATTTTAACATTTAACATGGCGTGGTCTCCCCTAACTTTTTGCCTCTACTTCCTAGGTTGTTGCTGTGTGCTGGACTATGTCAAATGTATGTGTAATTGGCTTATCCATGATAAGCATATTTGATTTACTAGTAAGTCCTTAGTAAAGTGCACTAGAGATGCCTAGGGCTTGTAAATCAAATGCTACTAGTGGGCCTGCAGCACTGGTTGTGCCACCCATATTAATAGCCCTGCAAGCATGGCTCAGACCTGCCACTGCAGTGTATATGTGAGCAGTTTTAAACTGTCAATTCAACCTTGTAAATGTACCCACTTGCCAGGCCTAAACCTTCCCTTTTTATACATATAAGGCATCCCTAAGGTGGGCGCCAGGTAGCCCCATTGGCAGGGTGCAGTGTATGCTAAGGGCGGGACATGTACTGATGTGTGTTACATGTCCTAAAAGTGAATACTGCTAAATTTTGTCTTCACTGTTGCAAGGCCTATCTCTCGCATAGGTTAACACGGGGGCTGCTTTTAAAAAATATTAAAGTGCAGATTCCCTTTCAGGGCCGATCGAAATATGGAGTTTGTGGGTCTCTGAACTCACAGTTTAAATATACATCTTTTAGTAAAGTTATTTTTTAGATTGTTAGTTTGAAAATGCCACTTTTAGAAATTATGCATTTTCATTCTTAAACCATTCTATGACTGTTTGTGGATTGTCTGTCTGGGTCAGTTGGATCAGTTTGACAGTTGGGCTATTTGTAAATTCCCTGTAGACAGTGAGACAAAGGGAGCTGGGATGTAGCCTGCATATCCTGATGAGTTAGAGTGGAGGGATGGGTGGTCACTTACATCTGAATGGGATGTGACTGCCCTCTCACAATGCAGTCTCCAACCCCCTGGTGTGTGTCTGGGGCCAGATGTTGGCAAGGAAGGATCTTGTGAACAACAGAGACTTTCCTTTGAAGTAGGCCTACTTCAAAGGCAGAAAGGGGTATAAGTATTGGACCCAAAAACCCCAAAAATTAGATCACTTCTGTAACCAAGAGGAACCTCTGCCAAGGAGAAGTGCTGAGGAGAAGTGCTGTCCCTGCATGTGAATGTGGTTTGCTTTGCTATCCTGCAGTTGCTGCTTCTGCGTGTGAAAAGGGACAAAGACTGTACTTTTTTGTGCATTCCTGCTTGTGAAGACTCTCCAAGGGCATGAACTGAGCTTGCCTCCTGTTTTGAAGTCTTAGGGCCATCAAAGTCTTCCTCTGCTAACATCTGGAATCGCTGCTAAGACTCCTGCCCTGCCAAGTTGTGTCCAATCCAGTCCCTGGGCCCTTGAAAGGTGAAGTTGGCAGACAATCTGAAAATCCACGCACAGAACGCAGTGTGGGGAATTTTTCGATGCACCATCTGCAATGCGGCTGATAAACAACGCGCCGCCAGTCTAGCTTCCCAAATTGATGCTCCACCTGCATCGCGATTGTGAGATCGACACATTGCAGCTGGGGAAACTACATGCAACACCTGCTTGCGGCAGCTGATAATGCTGAAAACCCCTCACCGCACGGTTTTCTAACACTGTTCAACTGGATTTTCCACACATCGTCCTTGGGTGCCAAATTCAACCCGACTCTCTGCGGATCTGAAGTGCCCTGTCTGGAAATCAATGAATTGCTCTCTTGTGAGGGAGGAAAACAACGTATCACGACCTGATCGGAGAAGAAACAACGCACAGCCTCCCTTGCGTGAAAGAATTGATGCATCGCTGCCTTTTCCGATGCAAGCTATCCTGTGCAGCTTTATTTTTTATGCTAACCAGGTACGTGGTGCAATACCAACGTTTCCATTGTTTTCCATGGAGTAAGACTCTTGGGGGTCATTACAACCCTGGCGGACGGTGTTAAAGCTGCGTTAATACCGCAAACAGGCCGGCGGACACAAAAAGGGAATTACGACCCTGGCGGAAACCGCCAACTAAGACAGCCACTTTAACACACCACCCGCCACGGCGGTACAGACAAACGGCGCGGCGGACACCGCCAACAGACAGGCGGAAGACAATGTACCGCCCACACTATCACAACACACCAATCCGCCACCTTTTCCGGGGCGGATTCACTGTGGATAAAAACACGGCGGAAACAGCTTTTGCTATGGGAAAACGCTCACCTCAACACATCCCACGAGGAACGAGGACACCATGGAGCCGGAACTACAAATACTCCCAGCCCTTGCATTCCTGCTCATCTACGACCAACAGCGACGTAGGCAAAGAACATACCGGTGAGTACTGCACCTACGACACGGGGGAGGGGGGAGGCAAAAGTTAGGGGGACACCCACCAAACACTCCCACCACCACCCTCGCATATCACAACATACACACCAATGCAGTCACAAAAATCACAGTAACAACCCACAATCCCCCCGGAAACACAAAGCGAATTGCGGTCAAACTTTGTATTGTGCCAATATAGTACTCATAAAAAATATACTGATATTTATCACAAAATCTGTAAAAAATAAATGTACAATACAAGAAGTAGTGCAGATATGTACACAACAATGTCCGTGCACAAACAGTCCAAAAATGCATGGGCAAGGCCCACAATAGATACCTGACCAAAATCCG
Organism: Pleurodeles waltl; assembly: GCF_031143425.1. NCBI lineage: Eukaryota > Metazoa > Chordata > Amphibia > Caudata > Salamandridae > Pleurodeles > Pleurodeles waltl. The sequence continues at coordinate 1,016,556,787 of NC_090446.1, read as the reverse complement.
AGAGGACACTGCCGGGGCATCAGATAGAAACAATACAGGCACCTCAGAGGGAAGGGAAGGGGGGGCACCTCAGCTACATGAATGCGAAGCCAGATCCACGATGGGGCTCCATGCCCATTGATGTATCCTGGGGAGTGCAAAGCCACAGTCTCTCAAGTCTTTTCAGTGGGTGGGTTGCCCACTGTGCCATCCTGGGGAGTGCAAAGCCACAGTCTCTCAAGTCTCTACAGTGGGTGGTTTGCCCACTGCATTATCCTGGGGAGTGCAAAGCCACATCTTCTCAAGTAGATGCAGTTCTCTACTGGTACTGGGTGGGACTGGTGCCCAGACTGGATGAGTCTCCCCGTGAAAGTACATGTCCTGTCACAGTCCGAGCTGCACATGGGAGAACGATGCCTGATGTGCCGGACTATTCATACCCACACGGTCTTTGGCCTTGTTCAGCGGTCTTCACCATGGTGGTATTGGCCCTGTTCAGCGGTGCTTTGCCATGGTGGTCATTGGCCTTGTTCAGCGGTCTTCACCATGGAGGTCTTTGCCCTGTTCAGCGGTGCTTTCCCATGGCGGTCTTGGGCCTTGTTCAGCGGTCTTCACCATGGCGCTCTTTGCCCTGTTCAGCAGTGCTTTGCCATGGCGGTCTTTGCCCTGTTCAGTGGTGCTTTGACATGGCGGTTCTGGTACGGATATTGGTGTGTGGCATTACGAACTCTACACTGGACATTGGTGTGTGGCATGACGAACTCCATACTGGACGTTGGTGTGTGGCATGACGGACTCCACACTGGACATTGGTGTGTGGCATGACGAACTCCACACTGGACATTGGTGTGTGGCATGACGAACTCCATACTGGACGTCGGTGTGTGCCATGACGGACTCCACACTGGACATTGGTGGGTGGCATGACGAACTTCACACTGGACATTGGTGTGTGGCCTGACGAACTCCATACTGGACGTTGGTGTGTGGCTTCACGTTCCATCATTGCCCAGCGGGGCTGTGGGATTCTGGACCCTCCTGGACACTGACTCCGGCGGTGGCGGTGGTCTCCTGACCAGTAACGATACTTGGGCCCTCCTGGGCTATGACTCCGGCGGTGGCGGTGGTCTCCTGACCAGTAACGATACTTGGGCCCTCCTGGGCTGTGACTCTGGCAGTGGTCTCCTGACCAGTAACGATACTTGGGCCCCCTGGGCTATGACTCCGGTGGTGGCGGGGGTCTCCTGACCAGTAACGATACTTGGGCCCTCCTGGGCTATGACTCTGGCGGTAGTCTCCTGACCAGTAACGATACTTGGGCCCTCCTGGGCTGTGACTCTGGCGGTGGTCTCCTGACCAGTAACAATACTTGGGCCCTCCTGGGCTGTGACTCTGGCGGTGGTCTCCTGACCAGTAACGATACTTGGGCCCTCCTGGGCTATGACTCCGGCGGTGGCGGTGGTCTCCTGACCAGTAACGATATTTGGGCCCTCCTGGGCTATGACTCTGGCGGTGGTTTCTGGACCAGTAACGACGGTGCTGGCGGTTGTGTCTGGACCGCCGGAAATGATGGCGCACTTCTCCGCCGTGACACTCACAACAGGTTGGGGAGACTTCCTCGGGACCTTCCCCACCTTCTTTGGAGTTACAGATGACTCACCAATCGCATTCGATCCCATTTCACTTTTTGTCCCACCAGGAGTCTTGACACGGTCCCGTCGTCCACTCTCCAATTTCAGAGCCTTTACAGGGGGTGGGCTGACAGTGCCTTGGCTCCGGGTCCTACTGCCTGCCCTGGTGGACGGGGTACTCCAAAAACCTGGTACAGGCACCACTGGTACTGGAGGCTTTTTGGCTGAGGCGCTACGACGGGACTGATGAACTGGATGGGGGGGTGGGGGCAAAAAGGTCAATTTGACAGAGGGACAGTTTCTGACGGACACTGGGATGGGTAGCTGGAGGGGGTCTGGGAGTGGAGGAAGAGGAGGTGGTTGTAGGAGGTGTCACTTTAGCTGTTTTGGATGCAGGTACTGGAGGCTGTCGTGAGGTGGATGGATGTTGGGTGAGTGATTGCCGGCGTTTGTGTACTTTGGGAGGGGGCGTCACAGACACACTGGGAGAGGACACAGGGGACGTGTATATGGCAGTGGAGTGCAGGTGAGAGGCTTGTGGTGCTGGGTGTCCTGGTGCGAGTCCTAGTGCCTGTAGATGTGGTGCATGCAGGTGTGTGTGTAGACGAGACTGGGAGGGAGGAGGGAGAAGAGGAGGAGGGGGACACAGTGGAGACAGTGGATGTTGCTGTGTCTGTATGGGTGTGATGCTTGTGTGAGTGCCTGTGGTGTGTGTGGTGCCTATGTTTGCTTGAGCTACTTGTGTGTGTTGACTTGTGTGCATGCTGGTCTGTAGGTGTGCTTGGGATGGGCTGGGGTACAGGGGATTGGGTCTGGGTGGAAGAAGTTGGAGGGGGGAGGCTGGACACAGGGACAATGGCTGCCATCATTGCTGAGGCCAGAGTTTGCAGGGTTCGCTGAAGGACAGCCTGACCAGAATGAATGCCTTCCAGGAATGCATTACCGTGTTGCAACTCTCGTTCTACACCCTTGATGGCATTCACAATGGTAGACTGCCCAACAGTGAGTGACCTGAGGAGGTCAATGGCCTCCTCACTGAGGGCAGCAGGGGTGACAGGGACAGGGCCTGAGGTGCCTGGGGCGAAGGTGATGCCCACCCTCCTGGGTGAGCGGGCACGGGGCGAACGCTGAGGGGCTGCTGGGAGGGTGGTGCTGATAGGGGAGGTGGCGGCTGTACCTATAGAAGTGGGGCGCACAGATGGTGCCGCCACCACAGGGGAGCTCCCATCGGCAGACGAGTCCGTGTCGCTGTTTGGTGATCCTGTGGCCGACGTGAAGCTCCCCTCGCCCTCCGTCCCACTGGTGAATTCCGAGTCTGTGGTGTGGCCCTCCATGGCCATGTGGGATGCAGCTCCCTCGTGCTCCGGTGCCACTGTACCTCCGCCTGTTCATGCTGATGTACAGAAGGACAGGGAGAGCAGAAAAAGGGGGGAGACAGAAGAAAGAGAGTTTTAGTGCATGGCATACCGCTACCGTTGGCGGACAAGACAAACGCAGCAGCCCCCTGCATTACGGCGTGCTCCTGCCCTCTGCACATGCAATTTCTGGGATATGGCCTACATGGCAATAATAGAAATCTGCCCACATGGATGGCAAAGGGGCAACTATACATCAATTAGGCTTATTTTAGAGCTGGTGTAGAGTGCCACATGGCCTACATAACGTAGGGGCCTTGCCTACCTAACTCGCCCTGGCCTAGGGACACCCACAGCCCACCACCCCCACCCAGACAGCTCCACTGCACGCAAAGTCCATAGGATGAGGTTGTACTCACGCCCTTGTGTCTGCTGTGATGTCCTTAAGCACCCATCCAACTCTGGGTAGGCCACCGCCAGGATCCAGAACATCAGGGGGGTCATGGTGCGACGGGCACCCCTCCCACGTTGGGAGGCCATCCCCAGCCGAGCCTCCGCCGTCTTCTTGCTGCAGCGGCGAATGTCCTCCCATCTCTTCCGGCAGTGGGTGCCCCGTCTCTGGTGGACCCCCAGGGTCCGGACCTCCTTGGCAATGGCACACCAAATGTCCCTCTTCTGGTGGGCGCTGACCTACATGACATGCACAAGGGAAGAGGAACAGTCATTACCTACTGCACCATCGTTGTAATTCGCCCCCTCCCAACTCTATCCCTGTGGCCTATTCATCCCCATGCATGACTGTTCTGCCCCCTTCCCTCATCCACCCAGCCCTCTCCACCCAGGCCTAGCCCATCCAACGTGCTCCCTGTGTACTAACCTGTTGGTCTGGAGGACCGTAGAGTAGCGTGTACTGGGGGAGGACCCCATCCACAAGTTTCTCCAACTCCTGTGCAGTGAAGGCAGGGGCCCTTTCCCCAGACACAGCAGCCATCGTTGCTTCCAGACCGAGGTCACAGCAGCACTAGCAGTGTGGGTCCTCTCCTGTCAAAGGTCAGGTATCTAGTGATTGAACAGATAGAAATGGAGGTGACGTCCGCGGCGGTGACGTCCACGGCGGTGCGCATCATCACCGCCAGCAACCAATGTTAACCAATGCAGCATTGCGCCGCGCTCTACGACCGCCTACCGCGACGGTGTCCAATGCCAGCGCAGTTACCCCACAATCCCATTGTCCCAGTTTAGAGGTCAGGCAGCCGCCATTTCAGGGGCCCACATGGCTTCAATTACTACTGTGTCACACATACCGAGGCCTACACTCAAAACATTTCCCGGATGGGTTAATTGTCTGTTGTAGTCTTGTGTGTAACTGTGGGTACATATCTGGAGGAATGGTGACAGTTTCTTCGCTGTTGTCCTTCTTAGGCACCGTCAGTTGGGACATATTGGAAGATGGCGGAATCCGCCGGTGTACCGACCGCTGGTGGACCTGTTGACAATGGAAGAGCGACATGTCATCGTGACCTACCGGTTTGACCGTGCCACAATCCAGGAACTATGTACCCAGTTGGAGCCAGACCTGATGTCACCAATCCGCCATCCGACTGGAATCGCCCCTCTAGTGCAGGTGCTGTCAGTACTCCATTTCCTTGCAAGTGGGTCATTTCAGACAACAGTGGCCATGGCATCAGGGATGTCCCAGTCAATGTTTTCCAACGTGTTGTCCAGAGTGTTGTCTGCCCTGCTGAAACACGTAAGGAGATACATCATTTTCCCTGAGGTGGCGGATTTGCCTACAGTTAAAGGTGACTTCTATGCCCTTGGACATATCCCCAACGTCATAGGTGCCATTGATGGGACCCATGTAGTTCTGGTTCCCCCCGCAGGAATGAACAGGTGTACAGGAACAGGAAGAGTTATCATTCCATGAATGTCCAGATGGTCTGTTTGGCAGACCAGTACATCTCCCAGGTTAATGCTGTGTTCCCTGGCTCAGTGCATGTCGCCTACATCCTGCGGAATAGCAGCATCCCTGATATGATGGGTGAACTCCAGAGGCACCGTCTATGGCTATTGGGGGACTCTGGTTACCCCAACCTGTCCTGGCTACTGACCCCAGTGAGGAATCCCAGGACCAGGGCAGAGGAACGCTACAATGAGGCCCATGGGCAGACTAGGAGGGTGATCGAACGCACCTTCGGCCTCCTGAAGGCCAGGTTCAGGTGCCTCCATATGACAGGTGGGTCCCTATTCTACTCACCGAAGAAGGTGTGCGGCATCATCATCGCCTGCTCCATGCTCCATAACTTGGCATTGCGACGCCAGGTGCCTTTTCTGCAGGAGGATGATCCAGATGACGGTGTTGTTGCAGCGGGTGAGCCTGTGGAGCCTGTGGACAGTGATGAGGATGAAGCTGATGAAGAAGAAAACGACAACAGGGAGTCAGTCATACAGCAATATTTTCAGTGAGACACAGGTGAGTACAATTTCATGTATCACATCATATTAACTTTCACACGTCTATCTCTATCCTCTACCTACATTTCACTCCCTATTTGTTAACTGAGTTGTCCCCTTCCATTTCAGTTACACTATTGTGGTAACTTACGTGTCAACAGCTTGCACCCTTGAAAGGCTTGCGATGTGTGACATTGGTATGTTGGCCTTCCAATGGGTAACCTTTTTTAACACTGTAATTGACAATACAAAGTTCACAATCATTGACTGACTCCAATATTATTGAGGTTTCAAGGGTGTTTATTGAAGTGCATAAAAATGTAGGGGAGTTGTGAAATGGGGATAGGTCATGGTGGAAGAATGTCCATGGCAGAGTCCAGTCTATTAGTCTCACTGGTACATTGCACATCTGGGCATTGAAAGTGGAGCTGGGGCTGTTTCAATGTGGACAGGGTAACAAAGTGGGACAGTCGGGGGACAATCAGGGTAGTCTTATTTCCTGACGGGGGTCTTGCCATCTTGCTCTGTCCTGTTCCTGGATCTCAGGGACCGTTCTCGTGGTGGTTCTCCATCTGCAGGGGGTGGGGTGCTGGTGTGTTGGTCCTGTGGCGGGGCGTCCTGTCCACTAGCGCTGGCGGAGGTGGTGGGCAGTTTGTCGTCCATGCTAGTGTCAGGGGCCCCTTGGAGTGCCACGGTGTCCCTCAAGGTCTTTTGAATGTCCGTCAGCACCCCTACGATGGTGCCCAGGGCGGAGCCTATGGTCCTGAGCTCCTCCCTGAACCCCAAATATTGTTCCTCCTGCAGACGCAGGGTCTCCTGCAACTTGTCCAGGACCGTGGCCATCGTCTCCTGGGAGTTGTGGTATGCTCCCATGATGGAGGAGAGGGCCTCGTTGAGAGTTGGTTCCCTTGGCCTGTCCGCCCCCTATCGCACAGCAGCCCTCCCAGTTCCCCTGTGTTCCAGTGCCTCCGTCCCCTGGACCGTGTGCCCACTACCACATTCCCCCAGGTCCCTGTTGTTGTTGGGGTGGTGGGTTAGCCTGGGTGCCCTGTAGTGGTGGACACCCCGCTGATTGACCTGTCCTGGGTAGGGAGGTATGGGCCCGCTGGGTGGGTGCTGTGCTGGTGTTACCAGAGGGTGGAATTTCGGTGTTGGGCTGTGGCTGGGCAAGTGGAACCGACTGTCCTGAGGCCCACGATGGTCCGGGCTGGTCATCAGGATCCAGTAGGGCAGAGCTGCTGTCGTCACTGTGGGCCTCTTCTGGGGGTGGAGTGGTGCTGTCTGGACCCGATGGTGTGGTGACGTTCCTTCGGGTTCCTGCGGGGGTATAAGTACATGATTTTTGCATGTGTGTGTTTCATGGTGTGCAATGTTTGGGTGTGCGTGTACCCCAGTGCAAGCATTCCTGTGTGGGAGCTTGTGTGCTGATGGTTGGGGGGTGTTGTGGGTCTGTGCAGGGGGCATGCTTTAGTGATGGGTATCCATGCTTTGTTAGGTCATGCAGGTTTTGGGGTTGGGATGGGTGGTTGGTGTCATGGGTAGATAGGTGAGGATTTGGAGTGATAGGGGAGGGTGTGAGGGTGGGGGTGTGTGATAGCATGCAGGTAGGGTGGGGGATCTGATAGTTGAAATTTGACTTACCAGTGTCCGTCCCTCCAACGACTCCTGCGAGGCCCTCAGGATGCAAGATGGACAAGACTTGCTCCTCCCATGTTGTTAGTTGTGGGGGAGGAGGTGGGGGTCCGCCGCCAGTCCGCTGTACCGCGATGTTGTGCCTGGATACCGTGGAACGCACCTTCCACCATAGGTCGTTCCAACTCTTCCTGATGTCCTCCCTATATCTTGGGTGCTGTCCCACAGCATTGACCCTGTCGACTATTCTTTGCCATAGCTCCATCTTCCTGGCTATGGATGTGTACTGTACCTGTGATCCAAATAGCTGTGGCTCTACCCGTACGATTTCCTCCACCATGACCCTGAGCTCCTCCTCGGAGAAGCGGGGGTGTCTTTGGCGTGACATGGGGTGGTGTGTGTGATGTGGTGTATGTGTTGATGAGTGTGGTGAGTGTAGTGGTGTGTGGTGTTTTGTGCGTGGATGTTGTGTGGGTGATGGTGTAGTCTGCCTCTGTGTGATGGTATTCTCTATTCTGTGCTGTCGCTCTGTGGCCTTCGTCTCTAATTTTTGGTCGTAGGGGTTTGTGTGTGATGTGGGTGTGGGTGTGTGTTTTATATTGTATTGGGTGTGTGGGAGTGTTGTTTGTATGTGTATCAGGTGTGTGTATTTTGAATTGTCCAATGTGGCGGTGTTTTGGAGATGTGTGTGTACCGCCAATGGAATACCACGGTTGAAAGACCGCTGTGTGGATTCGTGGGTCGTAATAGCATGGGCGTGTTTCTGTTGGCGTGGAGGTGGAGGATGTGTTTCCGCCAGTTTCTCGCTGACCTTTGGTGTGGCGGTATTGTGTGGGTGTTTGAATTTCGGCGGATTCCGTGCTGTGGGTCATAATAGCTGTGGCGGTCTCCCACCGCCGCCGCGGTGTATTAGCGGTCTTCTGCACGGCGGTAAGCGGCTTTTACCGCCAATGTTGTAATGACCACCTTATTCTTTTGAAAATTCATTTTTTTACTTGTGTATGTTGGATATTTGTTGTTTTGGTCTTGTTTGATTTAGATAAATATGACCTATTTCTCTAAACTGGTGTGGTGTCCATTTTGTAGTGTTTTCACTGTATTACTGTGCGTGTTGGTACAAATACTTTACACATTGCTTCTGAGATAAGCCTATGTGCTTGTGCCAAGCTACCAAGGAGGCAAGCAGGGGTTATGAAAGTGTGTTTCTCCATTACCCTGACTAGAGTGAGGGTTCCTTGTTTGAACAGGGGGTAACCTGACTGCCAACCAAAGACCTCATTTCTGACATATATGATTTATTGATTTTCTTTTTCTTACCTTTACTGGATCTGTGTGATAATGTAATATGGATTTTATTTTTGTGCTTTTATGGTGATATTTGGAGACTGAATAAAGATATTTGACTGATTGACTGCATTCAAATATCTTATTTTATTTTCTTAAAGTCAATTTAAATGTTTCTAATACTTTCCCATTGGGAGTCCTTCGCCATAGTGGCATAGGTCTCCTCCTACATTTGAAAATGTACAAGTATTAATTTTAGGCATGGAAATCCTGGTGTAAGATGCTCCAGCAGGGGGTGGAGGCATGAAAGTCTACAACTAGGAGTCACTTTACACTCAGAAATGGTGATTAACAAAAAAGTGTGAAATTACAACTAGGTGTATCAGTAAACTTAGTGGTGAGTGACTCTACACATGTGTATTTACCTTTTTGAATAGGGCCCTTTGTATTTTGTATGAACTTAGTAAAGCACCACCATGTGGTTACTTTAGAGCACTGATAGTGAAGAAATAAATACAGCTTAAAAAAGGAATGGGGAAGTTAGTGTCTATTTGGATAGATTGTATGACCTTGCTCACTGTTCTTCAATTAGTAACCCATTTCTGACCTTGGTTGAATGCAAGTATGGTAAACTATACTCATGATCTCTGTTCAGTGGTGAGTTCAGTTTAAAGCAAGTATGAAAATGTCCAATTTCAAACATTTCTTGGCCCTCTTGTTATTAGGTCAAGCTATCAGGCTAAAGGTTGAGGACATTCTGTGGTGTAGGCCCTTTTAAGTCCGGGTATCTACATAGAATAGTGCATAATACTTTAAGTAGGATCCTGGATTTCATTGGGAGTAAATAACCTGCTTTTGCATTGGCATCATGTTCAAGGGACTGCTTGTGTACAGATTTATTGTTGTGTTTGTGGAGGTTCAGAAACAAACTGTCTAAAGACTTTGTACTAATGAATTGTTTTGAAGATAACAAGGCGTATTCAAAGCAAAGAGAGCTACACCTTTAGCCATTGTGTTAAAGAGTGGCTTTGAAGAGCATGTCCAGAATCCTAACTTTTTTCAGTTTGAAGGAGGGGCACCATGGTCTTGGCTTTTGTCAGGAAACTGAATATAGGGTTCAGAATCACTACTGATTAAAGTGTCAGTCTTGGTTCATTCATGCACTCAAGGCTCTCCTTAAGTCAGTGAAAGATGCAGTTCAAGCAATTACATAAGTGAAATTTGCAAATGGCCGGGGTTTCACCTTATGTGAAATTTGCAAAAATTGTTAAAAGTCCATATCACACAATCTTGCATAACGTTTTAAAGCAGACTCACACCTTAAACATGTCTTGCCTGATACCAGGAGGACATTGGAACACACAGGTACATGCAACATGCATTTCTGCCACAGATGACATCTGCATGATACTTGACAAAGGAGAAATGGCAGCCCTCATTATACTAGACCTCTCTGCAGCATTTGACACAGTCTTGCACCCCATTCTCACCAGATGCCTGCATGAGACTGGCATCCAAAGACCTGTTCTCTGCTGGATCCGCTCCTTCTTAATGGATAGAACACAAGCTGTCAGCCTGACACCCTACTTCTGGAAGCCCGGAAACTTGTCTGAGGACTGCCACAAGTTTCGTATCTCAGCCCCACACTGTTCAACGCATATATCATCCCTCTGAACAGCATTATCTGCACACACAAGATCAACATGCTCTCCTATGCTGATGACATGCAATTTCAAGTCCCAAAATACAAGAACAAGTTCACTGTTGCATGACTGAAGTTACTAACTGGATGAAAGCTAACAGTCTCAAGTTCAACATCAACAAAAAGTATTGGTCTTTGGTAGGAACACTTCACCATGGGCTTCCAATTGGTGGCCGGACAACCTAGGACCAACACCCAGAGCCTACACCAGGAACCTTGGAATAATCATCAACAGCAAACTGGACATGACTGTACGAGTCAAAGCCATCACTCTATTATGCTTCCACACCCTGAAGATGCTAATGAAGCTCTTTAAATATCTCCAAAGCATTACTAGAAAAACTGTTACTCACTCGCCAGCAGTGATGCTGGAACAATTTTCAGAGTGGGAGTGCTGCCATCAATTTTATATCAGTGGACTGGATATTGGGAGTGGGAAATCCATGTGTTACACAAACAAGTGTAGTAAATGAGCTACGCTATTTCAGCAGGAAAGCAGTAATGCTGTAATATGTATCCAATGGTGCCTTTGGACCACACTGACAAAAATATATACCTACACCATCATGTGGTAGTGCGGTCATTTACAGACAGCACATTCTCCATTGAAATGGACACTATGGCCCTCATTACGACCTTGGTGGGTGGCTGAAGCCACGCGCCAAGATCGGACCGCCGGGCGGCCGCCAATGCAGCCGCACCCCCGCCGCGGCCATTTGGAGATCCCTGCTGGGCCGGCGGGCGGAAACCTAGTTTCTGCCCACCGGCCCAGCAGGGATCTCAGCCGCAACACAGGATCCGGCTCCAAATGGAGCCGGAGGTGTTGCGTCCGTGCAACGGGTGCAGTTGCACCCGTCGCGCCTTTCACTGTCTGCATAGCAGACAGTGAAAAGCTGCACGGGGCCCTGTCAGGGGGCCCCTGCACTGCCCATGCCAGTGGCATGGGCAGTGCAGGGGCCCCCATGGCCCTGCGACTCCCCGTACCGCCAGCCTTTTCCTGGCGGTTCAAACCACCAGGAAAAGGTTGGCGGTAGGGGGACTCGTAATCCCCTGGGCAGCGCTGCTAGCAGGTAGGATTACTACCGCCGGGGCCATTGTGGCGGGAAACCGCCGGCCCCGGTGGTGCGACCGTGGCACGTCCGCCACGGTCGCAATGACCTGCGAAGCATCGCCAGCCTGTTGGCGGTGCTTCCGTCATAACAGCCCTGGCGGTCTTGTACCGCCAGGGTTGTAATGACCCCCTAAATTTGCAAAGACACACAGTTCTACTGATCAAACTGTACAGCGCACAAGCAATAATGTATGGAAACTGAGTGCCAGTAAATATTTGTCATTTGCACATCACCAAGAAGAGTGTCTTAATTTGCTTTTATCCTATTAAAATCTTTGTTTCTATCACACTTCAGAAATTTAACAAAATGCCACATTTGAGTTTTTCTAAATGCTGATATATTTTTAAAGATTTGTAGAGTTCTATTACAGATTTGTAAATTTTGTTGTCTGTTAGAAAAAGTACATTATGCAGCCTTTCTTTTCCCACCAGCAAGATTGCCACATAGCTCATTTTAGAAAATCCACTCACTTTATGGATCAAATCTGTTTTAGTTTCAATTATAGATCATCGCATATACAATACTTCTCAATATTGCCAAAAGGCTCATTCCAGCTTACTTCATGCGAAACAGTAAAAAAAAAGGTTAAAGATTTAAAACAACTACGTTTCCCCACTTCTGGCTCACAATACGGTGATTAAACAATCTCAGGCTCTTATACCATGTAAATCTAATCCTATATATACATCTCCTTGCAGGTGCAATCTCCTAGAGTCAGTTCAAATTCAAAACCCTCAGATAAGTTGGGCATGTCAGCTCTGGAAACTCCCCGGACAGGATACATAAAAATGGTTGCCAAAGTTCTTTAAAGTCACCGCTCCACTGCTGAGAAGTCAGGGTAAGCTTTTCCATGGCGAGGATAAACCAGAGCTTATGCAGCCACGATAATGTCGTCGGGATCCGCTCTGTCCCCCACGCGGATAACAACAGCTGTACTGCTGCATTCAAAGCTAAAGCCATCTGCCGGCCCTTCAATGATCTAAGAGGAAAAGTGAGAGGATTGGGAAGGCCCAGTAGAACATAGGCAGGAAATCTAGGGATCTGAGTGTCAAAAGCTTTGTCCACAGTGTCTATTATGTCCTTCCAGTACCGGTGTAGTTTAGGACAATGCCATAATAAATGCACAAGGGAGCCCCCTCCCCCGTAGCCCCTCCAGCAAAGATTAGATTTGTCATGATCCCAAGCATGGATCCTATTTGGGGTGTAATACCAGGAGGAGGCCACCTTGTAGGCTGTCTCTGTACCTGCTGAATTATAAGCTGTGTGATGCGCCCTATAAAAGACACTCTCCCATTCATCTTCCGATAGCTCCCTCTCTAGTTCCTTTTCCCACCTTAATTGCCCCTTGGTCTTGATTGAGCGGGCCTCACCCCGTAAAAGAACATAAAGCTCAGGAACCACCCGCCTATCGCCCTTTTTCATTCAAATCCATTTTTCAAACAGTGTTAACGGTCTATCTATTAATATCCTATTGGCTGGAAGCAGGGCCCAGTGTCTTATTTGATAGTACATCATCCTGTTGGCCTCAGTTAGGCCATATAGATCCCTCAACCGGTCAAAGGGGATAACCCCCTGTTCATCGAATAAATATCCCAGCCTTTTGCAGCCCCCCTCATACCACCGACGTAATGCTTCAGACTGTAAGCCTGGGCCAAAAGTGGGGTTCGGGTCCAGAGGAGTAATTAGGGACAGGAAAGTCGTCAAACCCACCCTGTCGACCACCCGATCCCAAACTCTCATCGAAACCTCCGTGACCGGCAACACGTACAATCCCTGCGCCCTGTGCCGGTGCTTAAGCCAGGGTTCCTTGCATATGTGGGAGCCAGCCACAGCCTGGTCCATAAAACACCAATGCTTCTCAGAGGTCGGTCGACTCCATTCCAAGAGGAAACGCAGCTGTGCTGCTTGGAAGTATCGGAGGAGACCGGGGACAGCCAACCCCCCCTCCCGCTTGGGGCGATACACCACTCCGCCTTCCATTCCCATATAAATCTTAGAACCGCTGTTTGGAGGGTCGCTGTTGCTCGCGGCGGAGGCTCCAACGGGAGCGCTTGAAACAAGTATAGTATACGCGGTAGGACGGTCATCTTCACTGCCGCAACTCTGCCCAACCAGGACAATTTAAGTTTCCCCCATGTCTCTAAGTCGCGCTGTACCTCCCGGGTTAGTCTCGTATAGTTCAACGTCGCAGTATGGGTGACTGTGGAGCCCAGCTCGATCCCCAAGTATGGGAGCCCCGAGGAGGTCCATGTGAAGTGGAATCGGGCCTTCAGGTCCCGTTCATGCTCCGGACTGATAAACTTGCCCATAGCCTGCGATTTAAGCATGTTCATACGAAATCCCGAGACCCGTCCAAATTCCTCTAAAACACCCATTAGTGCAGGTAGTGAGGTCATAGGCTCCGCCAGGGTAAGGATGACGTCGCCCGCATATAGGGTTATGAGATGTTCATCTCCCCCAAACTTCACGCCCATGATCTGAGGGTTATCCCGGAGCCTCTGCGCCATAGGCTCCATATGGAGCGCAAAAATGAGGGTGAAAGCGGACACCCCTGCCTAGTCCCTCTTTGGACGGCGAACGGCAAAGAGAGTGTCCCATTAACTCGAACCGCCGCCTGAGGCGCTTGATAAATGCAGCGAATCCATGGTAAGAAGCCCGATCCCTGTCCAAAGCGTTCAAGCACTTTTAACAAGTACAGCCAATGAACCCTATCTAACACTTTTTCAGCGTCGATAGATAGGAAGAGCGCCGCCCTTCGAGAACGTTCGGTTTTATCCAAGAGGTGAAGCAGTCGCTTGGTATTATCGCTACATTGTCTATGCGGTATAAATCCTGATTGATCGGGGTCCACCAGCCCCTGCATATAATAGTTGAGACGATGTGCCAAAATGCCAGTGAATAGTTTAGCGGCAATATTCAGGAGGGAGATCGGCCTATACGAGGCACATTCCTCCGGGTCTTTCCCCGGTTTCGGGATAACCACGATGGTAGCGTCTAGCATACGAGGTGCAAGAGCGCCCGTTTGACGAAAAGAGTTAAAGAGTCGCACCAGAACGGGAACAAGTTCAGCGCAGAAAGATTTATAAAAAAGCGCAGAGAAACCATCGGGGCCAGACGACATCCCAGTCTGCAGCCGGGCGATTGCTGATATAACCTCCTCTGCCCTTATGGGTAAATCTAACGCGGTTACCTCTCTCAAAGACAAGGGGGTGATTGCTATGTCCCATAAGAAGGATTCTGGAGCTGAGGCAGCGGGCTCATCAGCCCTTTGTAGATTCCGATAGAATTCCGCAAAAGCCTGCGCTATTTGGTCACTCGTGTGTGCAACTGTTCCAGAGGTGGAGCGCACCATTTTTATCATTGATGCTGCATGCTGCGCTCTCAACCTGTGCGCCAATAACTTCCCGCACTTGTTGCTTCCTACATAATACTTATGTTTGAGACGGACTACCGCGTACGCTGCCCTGTCCCAGTCCAGCCTCCTCCGCTGCTTACGGACCCTCTCGAGCTCCCTCCATATTCTAGGAGCACCAGTGTGTTTATGTGAGCGCTCTAAAACCCTCACCCGCTGCTCCAGGTCCACCCTAAGTCGACACCTTGCCTTGTTGTCCCTAGAAGAAAGGGACATTACCTCACCCCTCAAAACAGCTTTCAGTGCCTCCCACAGTGTTGCAATGCTTATTATCCCATCATCATTAAAGCTAAGGTAGTCTGTTATTGCCTTTCGAATCACCTCTACCGTTGCAGCGTTCTGAAGCATCGAGTCTCTAAATCGCCATCCCGATATACCAACCCTCTCCATGTCCATGTGGATTTCAACTGTGACTGGGGCATGATCCGACAGGGCCCGCGGCTCAATCTTCGAGTCTCTAACCCTGGGGAGAAGCTCCTGGGATGCCAGAAAAAGGTCCAACCTAGCGTATGTTTTGGTTGCTGATGAGTAAAAGGAGTAGTCCCTCAGAGAGGGGTGCGCATTCCTCCATACATCCACCAGACCACACTCACTCAACCACTGCCGCCCTGCGTCTGAAAAGGACCCCGTCTGCCCATATCGATGACCTGAGCGATCCAAGTCCCCATCCATCACCAAGGTAAAATCGCCCCCCAGCAGTAAAGCACCATCAGGGGACTGGAGCAGCAGAGTCAGAGACTGTCTCAGGAAGGTTTCTTGTTGGGAGTTAGGTGCATAAAGGGAAGCGATTGTGAAGGAAAAACCTCCCAGTCTAAGCCTCATGGCCAAAAGCCTCCCTGGGACCTCGTGCAATTGTGATATCACTTCCCCCTGAAATGAACGTGCTAGAAGTATCGTCACCCCTGCATGCTTGGAAGGTAGCGAGGACCAGAACTGCCTGGGTAACCACTTACAGCGCATATGGTAGGGCTCTGTAGAGACAAGATGCATCTCCTGCAAAAGGCCTATATGACTCCCCGATCTCTCTAAAGCTGAAAGGATAGCTAGCCTCTTGGTAGGGTTATTGAGCCCCCTGACATTAAAGCCTAAACATCTAATGATCATAGCCTATAAAGAGGGGAGCAAGCAAAGGAAGCAGGGACACAACAGAGGACTACCACCCACATTCATATCTAGGCCATCTAGAGCCCGCATCCACAAGAAGCCAGCATTGCAGGGAAACCCAACAACAGACAACTAATAAGCACAACAGGTGCATAGAACTCAAAAGTCCTCGGTCGTCCATACTCGCGAGGTGCAGACTCCACCGGGCAGTATATCCAAACAGATCAGGTGAACAGGTCCGCTGCCCCCGCCACCCCGACCCTCTTCGACAATCAGCATATTGTTAGCAATGCAGCCAAAAGCAATCCTGGGTGCCCCGGGTGTCCACTCTAGGCGGAAGTCCCGGCGGCCACATTGTTCAAAGCGGCCTCTCTCTCTAACCGCAGCTCCGAGGCCGTCAGGCGCTGCAGCTTCCTTTTCTTCTCTTTTCTCCGCCAACGAGGGGGGGCCCCCTGCCTGCAGGACCGCCCCCTCGCTCGCCTCCGGGCCTATGTCCTCCAGACCCAGGACGCGGCTAGCCTCCAAAACTGATTTCACCTGTCGGAGCTGCTCCTCCCAAAGGAAGACCAAGCAGAAAGGATGGCCCCAGGAATAGGAACATTGTGCGCTCTCAAGTGGTCCTTGATCGGTCTGAACTCCCTCCGCCTCTGCAAAGTCCGCACAGATAGGTCGTGAAATAGCTGGAGTTCATGCCCTCGAAAGAGAACACTCTGGAGGCTGCGGGCCCGCTGTAAAATCTTTTCTTTAAGGACAAAATTGTGGATACATGCTAAAATGTCAGGGGGGCGGTTTCCAGGACCTCCGGCGCACCCAACTCGATGTACCCGGTCCAGGACTACCTCCCGTGTCTCTTCCGCGCCAAGCAAGGAGCGAAACAAGTCCACCACGTAGCCCCCAATGTCCTCTTTTTCAGCACCAACCGAGGCCCCTCTGATACGAATATTTTGTCGCCTCGAGCGGTTTTCCAAGTCCTCAACCACCATCTGGAGGAGGTCCTGCTGCTCACGAAGGCGGACTACCTCCTGTTCCAGGCCCGCTACCTCTTCACCACGAGGGATCTCGTTGTCTTCTATCTGCAATATACATTCACCCAAGGAAGTAACCTCTCCCCTCAACTCCTTCACCTCCTGTGAAATGTCCCTACGCAGCTCTGAATATCTCCCCGGAGCGACTCAAACAGGGAGGACAGAAAGCCCTTGGTAACAGGAGAATTCTCCTCTGGGTCCGTCTCCACCCGACTCTCGAGGGCCCTCGTCTCAGGTAGGTCCTCCGCCACAGTCCCAGATGTCAGGCGCGTCCCTGCCAGCATTTCCCTCACTGAGCGCTCGCGCTTGGATTTTGATGTCGCCATGGCGTGCCGGCCCGATCACGCCTCGCCTGTTTAATCCTGTGGCGCCTCCAGGGATTCGGTCCGGGTCTTGTCAAAGTATGCTGCCCTGTCCAGGACCGCGCCGAAGCTCGACCCCCCCGGAGCCACCCCCGGCAACAGACCGCTCCAGCACCCTTCCACAAGACTGCAGGACCACACAGATAAAAAGATCAGATGGTGGGGTAAAATAGCTAGAGGCCGATCTTCTAGGCCCCTACCTTCTCCTGGGCCTTGCACTGCAAACTGCGCCAATCCAGAGCATCAGGGCGAGGAGGCCCTGTTTATTCCTCCCGGCCCGGCCAAGCACAAGGGAGCTCCCCTCTCCTCAGAGCGTCCAGCTATCCAGGCGCCGGGTCCCGCAGCGCTATCAAGCTGCTGTGAGGCTCAGGGGGGACCCCCAGGCCCTCCATCCTCGGTGCCACGCCTTGAAGGACCGCTGGAAAGAGGCCCGTCTCACGGCCCAGGCCGCCTCCTGCGCTGCTCTGCGGTGCCGCCCCGACTCCGGGGCCAAGCCTATCTCTCCCCGCGGGACCGGCACCACTCAAGCCCGGCCGCAGCCGAGCGAGACAAACACCCGGGGGGCCTCACAATGCGGGGGGAGCCTCCAGGTTTCACCCCCACGGGCCGCAGGGCACTTTGCAGGATCGAGGCGGCGGAGTGCACACAGACACGTCCTAGCGCACCGCCATCTTGGACACGCCCCAAATCCACTCACTTTAATGTAAGAAAATGTCAAGTAAACACAAATTTCCTCATTAAAAGAACAAACAGCAATTTGTTTGAAAATATAGTCTGACATTTGACCTGTTTTTGAACACCCATCAAATGTGACAAGCTAGAAGCAAAATTTAAAGGCATCTGTATTTCTGATTCACATTCAGAATTCCAGCACAGCTATTTTTGGGGGCTTTGGCACCCCTAGCCCACTACTTCCAGAGCCTATGCTCTCTACTCAGCAGCACATTGGACTAAGAAAACACCCTCTATGCCGGGATCACCAAGCAATTTACTAGAACAAAACAAAGCATCCAGAACCTTGCATCCAGACGCAACCACCAACACAGATCTCACATCATATCTAGGCCTGGGTACAATTTTAACTATGCCAAAGTAATCAGAGTAATTTCAGAAAAGTGTGCAATACTCTTGTGATGTGAAATTACAGAAATTATGCAATTATGCTAGCTTGAGTAATTTGGAACAAAACTCTTACATCAAGAGCACAGAAACAATAACCAAAGGAGAGTGATGGGCTGTTGGCTACTGTTGTTCATGCCCTGTAGTATTTAATGCGATATTCCTAGTGCAAAATGCATCCTCTTGTCCATTTAGGACATGAGGATGCACTTTGCACTGAGAACATAGTGCTAAATGCTAGAGCACACCTCTTTTGTAATTATGCATAATTATGAGTAATTTTGTGGCAATCATGACTAATTATGCTATAGAGAATTATGCCAGTTATGCCCACTCCTAATAACATCACAAAAGGGATTTCAGTTAGCTGCGAATAAAACACTCACTTTAAACTCCTCACACACACATCAAGGCACTACACAACTTAGGCCCCATCCACATGAACAGCCCCATCTCCTTATACCAACCCCCCAGACACAGCCAATCCACAGGACTGCTACTCATATACATCCCTTGCAAAAACAGATCTAGATCTGGAGAATGGGTATTCTCTTACCTCACTCCTAAAGCGTGGACAATCTCCACATCAGAGCCACCTCCCCTCTCCTTGTATTCCGCAAGAAGCTGAAGACCTGGCTTTGCAATTAACGAACCTACCATAAGCTGGGCTATGCCCACACACAACTAAGTGCCAGAATATCCTCATGGGTGATTGCCCGCTTTACAAAAACACTTAAGATAAAATAACATAACATAAAAAGTCAAACATTTTTGTGAAAAAAATTATGATTACCAAGCATGGTTGCTGGCATTTTCTAAACAGTTTTCCAAGTTGAAGTGGATTTGGAGGATTACATGGTACTACGCAGAAAGACATGCCAGGGAGCATACATTGACGAAGAACTGTAGGTAGAACACTGGTGACGCCTGCAGATCACAATACACTGTGTATCTGTGACCAGCCATTGGAAATATATATCATGCACGAACAAGAAGAAATTTAGCCTAAATGTCTGCGGAAATCAGGAAATGGTGAGAAGAAAATGGGGAAGAGACTAAGGGCCTCATATTGGCCCTGGCGGTTACCAGACGCCAGGATCACGGTCGCAGTCGGACCGCCGCCAAAGTGGCATTCCGACTGCAAAATTATGACTGTCCAACCGCCGACACAGCCAGGCTGACACCAGCCTGCAGCCTGACAGTTCCAGCAGTTGTAATACAAGCAGCGCTGTCCTGGGGATGACGAGTCCCCATCCACCAGCCTGCCCTTTAGTGGTTTACACCGCCATGGAAAGGCTGGCAGAATGGTGGCTTCAGTGGGGCCCTGGGGGCCCCTGCACTGCCCATACACTGGGCATGGGCAGTGCAGGTGTCCAATGCACAGCCCCATCGCGCATTCCACTGTCTGAATTACGGGCAGTGGAATGTGCGATGGGTGCTGCTGTACCTGCCACACCGCCACATTGCAGCTGGCTCCATTAGGAGCTGGCTGCAACGTTAAGGCCCTGTTCTCCGCTGGGCACAGCTGGGAACCCAAAATAGGGCCGGTGTGGTTCAGGCCGGATGATGGGAAGAGTTTGGCGGGCAGCCTCCGTTGCCTGTCAAACTCATATTGAGTCCCTAAATCACTGAGGAATGTCACAAGAGTGAAAACTATTTTTGGTTTTCACTGTTGTGAGGAAAAATTCTCCCTGGCCTTTTGCCTTTAATCTAGCTTCTGCATTTGTACAACTGGTCCCAGGTGGAGCTTTTACTTAGTTTACCTTCTAGAATACTAAATAACAAGGAGATTATACCCTTTTTGTTATTTGACCATTGTGGTATTTTCTCTCTTTGTATAAGATTTTATTGACAGATTTTGCACACTTTTTCTCCACAAATAGACAATAAACAGAATGGAATTAATCTATTCACATATGGAGACACACTACACAAGTAGGGTCAGATTCACAAAAAGTAAACATAGATGTTTGGTCCAAACTTAGACCAAATGTCTAAGTTTATGAATTTGGGAATTCACAAAGGGCATTTATGAGTACTATCTTTAGGTGCGCACTTCGGCAGATCTTACACATTTGGTCTAAGTTTAGACTAAACGTCTAAGTTTAGGTTTGTGAATGGGGCCCATTGTGTTTGCCAAATCAGCTTGTTGTTACCCTTGAGAAGGCAATGCTTACGCTGAAGCTGAGGTTTTCTTGATGGTAAAATAAGTGGATGTTGGAAGTGGCTGATGGGAATGACATTTTCTTTATTTGAGGTAAATATTTTAATTAAGAATACAGATTAAAACGGGGTGCAATAAATACGAATAAACATATAGCTTAATACAAATGATGGCCTATGTGCACCTTAGTAATGGATAAACAGAAGGAAAGAAATTGTTAAAAATATAAGGGAAGAAAGAGAAAAGAAAGAGTAAGGAAACAGGAAAAGTAAAAAAAGAAAAAAAAGAGATATGAAATTCGAATGCCAGTGTAAAAATATGACAAGAACCACAATAATAATAACCTGTATAATAATTACATGGACTATGAAATGAATACTAAACATTAACAGTTACTTTTAAAAAGACTTCTTTTTAATAGATAATCTGAACCCTTAGAGAACCTATAGTAAATAGTAACCGGAGACCATAATCTATCACATTTGATTGCTAATGCAGTTGCATGAAGATGATATATGTCTAGTCCATGATTATGACACATTAAATTCCACCACTTTTGCATTGGTATATCTTCTTTTATGTCGAAGTTGGATGCAGATAAATCTAGAGCTGTAGCAATGAGCAAATCAATCAATTTTCCAAGAAGATGATGCTCATGCAACCAAATATTAGGTATTTTTCCCAAAAATAATTTTTGTATTGAAAAGGTTAAAATAATGTTCGTAGTATCGTTATTTATAAAATATACAAATTTTCAGAACTGTAGTACTATATGGCAATGACAAAACATGTGCATGTATGAACCATCTTAAGAAGTACACATTGAACATGTTTGTTGACCTGCTAGGACGAATTTAGAAATATTCTCTGACATATAGTATGACCTGTTATTAAAGAAAATTAAAGTTTGTGTTAAAGGGCTGAATGAGCAGTGGAATGTAATTTTAACCATATTTTATCCCATAACTCCAAGGGCCTGTTTCAGGCTAAGTCTCATTCCGATATGAGTTTAACCTTGGTTTTAGTCATAATGGAAAGTGTGAGCCAACCAATTTAAACATAGAGGATGCTTTACAAATAAATTGTGTTGCCTATTATATTATCTCTGGTGATACCAGTATCAAAGGGAGTTTGTGAAATATTTTGAAGTAATGGAACTATTTTCTCATGTAATGTGTGAAATTTGTTAAGATGTAAGTTAAATTTAGAAGTGATGTCAGAGAATGAGAGCAAACTATCAGTTTGCATCAACTGCAAAATTGTTACTATTCCTTTATCACCCAGTGCTTCCATTGAAGCACACAGCCATTATGTGTAATGCAATTATTGTAAGATATGGGATTAAAATTAAATTGATGTGAGGATAAAGTATTAGACACTGTATATGGTTTTAACAGTGGGAAGGAGAAGACATATATCAGTGCCAATCTGAACATAGTTTCCGTGGAACAGAGGTGGAAGACATTAAGGGGGTCATTACGACCCTGGCGGACAGCGGAGAAGCGGCGGTAAGACCGCCAACAGGCTGGCGGTCAATTTTATTGGAATTATGACCGTGGTGGTTACCGCCATGGTCTTCCGCCGCTTCTCCATTCTGACCTGGGTATCCAGCCCGGCGGTCGTCACTATACCGCCGGTGGTATTTGGATCTGGCTTACCGCCATGGATTTCATGCGGTTGGAACCGCCATGAAATCCATGGCGGTAAGCACTATCAGTGCCAGGGAACTCTTTCCCTGGCACTGATAGGGGTCTCCCCCACCTCCCACCTCCACCCTGACTCCCTCCCCTACACCCCCCACCACCCCTGCCACCCCCCAAAGGTGGCAGGACCCCCTCCCCACCCGACCCCCAACATCACATCACTCATGCACACACGACACGCATGCAGGCACCACCAACACACACACACGCACACACACCAACATACATGCCAACATCCACACACACAGTCAGAGACGCACACTCACATTCAAACATACACGCACACAACCATACAGACATACCTAGAGATATACACACACTCATTCCCATACTCACAACACCCCTGCAAGCATACAGGCACTCACACCCCCCCACTCCATACACACACGCACACCCCCATGCACGCACACAACACACAACACCCCCTCACCCCCCTCCCCTCACTGACGGTCGACTTACCTGGTCCGACGATCCTCCGGGACGGGACGGGAGCCATGGGGGCTGCTCCGCCGACACCACACCGTCAACACAACACTGCCACGCCAAATCACAGGATGTGATTCGGTGGGCAGTGTTCTGTTGATGTGGCGGTGGAGGTGGAGCAACCTCCACTTCCCCATCGCCCGCAAGTATGGCTGTTGGCGGCTCTCCTTCCGAAAAAGGACGGAGAGCTGCCAACAGTCATAATATGCTGAGCGGAAAACCGCCACCACTGGCGGTCTTCAGCACGGCAGTCCCTCGGCGGTCTTGACAAAAGACCGCTAAGGTCAAAATGACCCCCTTAGTATTCTTGTGTCTGTTTAATACCGAATGCCTTGTGATAATGCACCAAATCAGGGGAGTTAACCCCACCATCCATTTTGGGGAGCTTAAGCTGGGCAAAAAAGATGCATGCTTTTTTACCATTCCATGGAAACATTTTAAGTGTGTTGTCTATACGTGAAAGGCATGACATTTTCATAACAATGCCATGGGCAGAACACTGCAATCCAACAAAAAAATAGATCTCTACTGTTCTTGCTCACTACTTCAATTGCTGGGGTACTTTAATTGACTACATGGTGGATTTTTTGTTTCCCCATACCTTAACAGAAGCGCAGGGAAAATGATCGCAATGGCCTGACATCTAAGTGAAATCTTAGTATTGGAGGGTTCTTATAATTGAGAGCTTTGATGAAGACAGGATATATCTGTTGAGGACATTTATTAGCTCTGTTCGGGGTTATCTAAGGTCCCCTAACTCTGCCAATTGAGTGCTGCTGTTTCCTTTTCACAAACTGCATGACACCGTATTGAGGTGGAATTCCATTACATTCAACAAGGCTGTCACACTTACTCTCTAAATCACAAATTTTCTGGAATAGCTTTGAGTTTTTATTGCATTTGGTTTCTACAATCTCATTAGCATATTTGTCTTTTGTTTTTAAAAGATACTATTAAAACCCATGCACAGGCTGTATTGTTGCATGTTAAGCCAAATATAAAACGTTGAATTTGCTCTTTCCTTATGGACATGTTTATGTCATTTACATTACATTTCTGTGTCTGTGAGCTTTTCATTATATATTGTAAAATGTTTAATGTTTTTTTTATTTATTAGCAGTTAACAACTGAATTATGAATTTTCCTTCGTGCTAATGGGTCTAAAGAAAGAGAGACATAGCAATGTTTTCTCTACCATTGGTAAAGCAACTGGATGAATTTTGGACATTCGGTATTTAATAGAATTCACATTTGAGTATATCAACTTAGAAGAGTTTAGGTCAAAGTTTAGGTCATGCAGTTGGAAAGTTCTGACTATCATGGAACGCAGGTCAGTGGAAATGCTGAGTGGAGCTCTACCTAACTGCCTTAGTAGACGTAAGCTCTCCCCACAGCAATGTTCAATAGGAGTTCCCATGCAGAGCCCTTTCAAGGTAAATGACCTGTTAATTATTAAAGTATTAAACATGACAAAGTGGCAGAGGAAGGTGGGAGTTTGGTTGAAAAACAGAAGACGTCAGGTCAGGGCCGGCATTAGGGCACTTCGACCAGTGCCAGAACACTAGGTGCTGAGCTTGATGGGGTTGAGTATCTCTGTTTATGGGTTTAAAAGACTCTGCAGCAGAGTTTCTTGTTTGTTCAGCAATTGTCTGGCAACAATAAGCATGTTGAGATAACTCTCATGCTTAATCTTCTTGCTGGAAGAGATCTTAGATTTGTCTGGTAGCAGTTTTATCTTATAAAGTAGTGCATAGGGTTAATATGCCTGACGCAAAGCACGTGTACCATGGAGATCACAGAACTGTATTTTGGAAAGAAATTTATTGTGATTAGTAAATTCAACCTTAACCACTGTATGATGTTTTAAGTCCTGAGTGTTTTCTTTTCCAGACCAGGCACTCTCAAAATATAATCCCTGCCACTATGGATGACATGTGACTCCTATGCTTTGTAGTACTCATTATCCTATATGACTTTTCCTAGACACTGATTTAAACAATTATGATTCATTGTCTCTGTATGTTTGATGTAAAGTGCGGACACCCCACAATGGTATGAGTAGCACTGTAAAAGTAAATTAAATTCATGTGAGAGAGGTGCTATGGCGAGATAAAGGGAACTGTTAGAGGGTGGTGGTGAGGGAAACCTTGGAGAAGTAGGTAATTGAGGGGCACCAACAAAGGTGGTTGCCTTCGGTGCCACCAGTTCTAAACCCAACCCTTCTTCAGTTAGAGCAGAGGTCAAGGAGGGTTTCTTCATAGGGTGCATCCACATGACATAGCCTTACCAGCCATTTGATGGAGGGAAATAATAGGAATATATATCATAGGCATGTACACAAATATAAAAAATACCAAACCCCAATACAAACATTTGAGGGAGGGATAGTTTTAAAACCTAAATAGTGGCCTAATAGATGGATGTCCAATAAAAGATAACTGTGGTTAACTGTAGAAATAAAGGTCATAGTGCACACTAGTTTTAAGAAAAACCCACTGAGAGGTTGACAGAAGAAAATGGTTTTGCATTGTCATTCATCACAGGCTGTAAACAAGGGTGGATTCTGCCTTAGCGCAAGCTTGTTGAGAATATTGTAAAGTGAGATACGCTTGCTGGGCCCAATGACATCAAACAAGCGATAAGCACTCACTTTGAAGAAAACCAAAAATGTTTTCCATGTTATCTCACCACAAAAAAACACACAAGAAGGAGCCTCTGCTAAACATGGACAAGTGAACAATTTGTGGAAACGCTTAGGTGTCTTGACAATATCTTATCTGTCGCACTTACTATTTACATAATTTAGGAATTTGTAACTCATATTTTGTGTGGCTTTTACAATATATATTCCACTGCTTGTAATCCAGAACTTTGAACTTCAGCCTGCTCTCTTTTTGAGACTGGCTGATTTTCCCAATTGATCAAAACTATATTATTGTGTAAAATAGTTTTGTCTTACTTCATTAATAGATTTGCCTCCAACACATTCCAACACATAAACGTAATTTGGTATACACACACCATTACATTGACCTACGGGCAATTCACATCAGCATAGTAGATAAGTAAATCGAATTGAAAAATAGAACATGGTATGTAATTGCAAAATAAAAAGTGCCCGAAAATGTAATTATTAAATATGTATGTTTTAGAAAATGTATTTTCCTAGATATTATCAGTTAATTCAACAGTATAAACAACTGTTTCTCCCCTTTGTCATTTATTTAAAAGCAAAGGTGAGCTACTGGCATCTAGCCCATTATCTGTTTTTCCAAATACTTGTATAATTTCAGTTCATTTGCTTTAATGTACTTTTAATATATTTCAAGGATATCAAGTTAAGGTAAATTTTTATATATAACATATTTTAATTTAAACAATGTATACAAAGTTTTGTTACATTAAAATACTCTGACATTATTTTCATTTTTTTAAAATAAAATTGTATTCAGTTTATTATTTTTACATTTTAGAGGGTTAGATTCACTATTATGGTCAAAGTTAGGACTAAGGTTGCCATTAGTGTAACTTTGTGGGTGAGAATTACAGGTGGTATTGAAACATCCAAAACTATACTATCCTGGCAAGGTCAGATAGTGAGCACTGGTGGCCATTCTCAGAGGCATGTGAATTTCTGGGAAAATCGACACTGGGAAGCTCCCTCGGTGCCAGATTCTACTTGCTGGGGATTTGTGGCAGTCTGCCCTTAAACATTGAAATTTTATTGGTGTGGTACACAATCAGTTCTACATTATTTTAATGGGAGCAGAGATTTGAATGATGTGTTTAAAATTATTCAAACTCTATTGGTCCAGTTTGAATATTTTAAGTATGAGCTGTTCTACCGTGGTTCCTAAAATGTATTTCTCTTGTGGTTAACTAGCATTAGAATTAATATAGAATGGCTCCTGCAGGCCAAGGGAATTGTGCTGTCACACAATGAGTCCCAAAAATCAACCCAGTACTTCACCGCACTGGCTGGGGTACTGCAGGGGTACTGTGCAGTGCTGTGATTCAGATTAAGAGAGTGGATTCACCCTGGGCAACTGTGGTAAGAGTCAACAATGCTCTCAGGCCATTGAGGCTAACAAAGTTACAGTAAGCATGAGGACAGTAGACCAGCTAGAGCTTTGAGGATGACCAGCCCTGTCTTCCTCATAAGTCACTGGTTCCAGTTTTTCCACACATCTGGTTGATGTGTATGCTCTGCTTGATGTCTTCTTTATCTGCCTGGGACGATCCTCAGTACTGTTGGAACCATCAGGGTTCATTGTCACTTAAACAACTGCTATTGTTGTGGCCAGGGCCAATTATGCTCTATTTTAGGTCTGGCAATTAATGGTCATTGCTGCCTGGGGCCTTACTCTCTACGGATATGGATTGTCATTACTGTATGAGGTCATTTATGGGCCACTGACAAGACAATAGGCCATGACGTGACATAGGACAATTTCAGAGCCCTCATGTTGTCCTATCTTCTTATTGGCACATGTATGTTGTGTTGCTTTTTAGAACTAGCATTGCAGGGGACTGTGGCAGACTCATAGGTAATGGAACATTCCATTAATTTAGTTTCAGAACTGATTTAAATCCAATCACTTGTTAGCCAATATATTTGACACACTGGGCAGTAAAACCCATCCTATTGTTCTCTTTTTTGGTGGCAGCACATAAACCATGTGAAAAGCACTGGGATCATTTCCTACATAAGTTAGCTAAGTACAATAGGGGGATATTATGAAGATTTTTACCACAGCTGTTTTTTGTTCCAGGGCTGTTTTTTGTTCCGGTCCTGATGATAGTAGGTTGATGTGGCGAGGCATGTGTTGTGGTACCACAATATTACATCAGCCAGATATCCTTGCTTATGCCTAGATACCATAGAGAATGCGAATGATAAATTTATACAGAGATTATTTCATTTGTGCCTGTTTTCTATTGAAAAGTTGGTCAAAGCAGACTTAGCAAAGGGTGAGAACAGTGATGTATCAAATAAATGAGCATTGTTTGTGTTTCAAACAAGTCCAAAGATGTGAGGAATAGAACAAATAGAAAGAAGTACATAAAGTCCTAATGCATTTCCCTGGTGAAGTGGCTTTGATCCCTGGCTATGATTTACAATTCAGTTAAGTCAAAAACAGTCACAGTTAGGTTCTCTTCTACTGTGAGGAAAGTTCACCTCAGTAGACAAAACATGAAGATGCACACACAACCTAGAAATGTCTAGTCCTGACTATTGCTTAATTGAACCAAAAATAACAATAGCTGAATGGATGGAAAAATTCAATGACTTGGCTCACTTTCATAGTGCTAATTTAATTTGTACTTCAGATGCTGCAACATTTACCAAGGTATGGAAGTTAAATGTTGCCAAATAAAATAATATTGGTACATGTATTTCCTTTCCTTTCATGGATGAATGAAGATGCTGATTGCTTCTAAATCTACGTCTATATGAAGCAAAGAGGGATGTTTTCTGAGTTGCGGAAAGTTAGACGCTCCAGGAACAAAGGTTGTGGTTGCTAGGACACATTGCAGTTGTAGACAAAAGGGAAATGGGTGTTGTTTTTGGCAGTTCCCTTGGGGGGTGGACGTGGACTGTGTGTGTGTATTTATTGTCCATAAACATTTTTTAGAATTTTTAGCACTGGAAGGTAAATGCATCCATTTGGCCTCTAATCAGGTAAAGTACTGGACCCGCAAATGTCATAAGTGAACTTGTCACAAAAACAGCCACATAGAACAAAGACTAGTGGTACTGGTTGATGCAGTGGGAAGATGCAGTGGGAATACTGGGGGGAATGTTTCCACACAGGAATGGCTGAACACTTCACAGAATTCGGCTGCTTAATGTGGATAACTCTGGTACCCAGCATAGCGTTATGAAGGGCCTAGAGGAGAGCAAAGGCTCAATCTAGTCTCTCCAGGGGATCCTTTGTGATGCTTTGTGATGCCGGAAGTATCGGAAGGACAGGATTGGTTAAAGGGTTAAAAGTGGGGAGATATATGTAGGAGTGTGGGCAGGGGTGGTCTCATCCACGCAGTTTGCCTTTCACACTGCAGGAAGTTTGGGCCGTTAGTTCGGCAGCCTTGGTGGACCATAAGGCAGCATGTCGTAATGTCCCAGCTCGGAGGTGGTGTGAACCGCGTTCCACTTTATAGGTGAGGTGGGAAGAGTGGACCTGCTCAGATCTGGCGTTTTGGGCCAGGCCTGGGTAGGTAAGGTGCAGCCTATGCGTGCTGCGGCCCAAGGCGTGGCAGTGGCGGTCGCTGCTTGTCAATCACTGTCAAGTGGGGGAAAGAAAGGGAAGACAGTGGGGGGACAGGTACGCAGCATGTCTACCCTACTGCTTCAAAGAAGACCCTGGAAGGCAGCAGTCTCACCAGCAAGGCCCCCAAGACAATGGGGGCTGGCCTTGGGATGGATGGGGCTCAGAGGGAGCCAATCCTGCCTGACGATCAGGCAGGTAGGGGCATAAAAATCATTGTGCAAGAGCAAAGGCAGATTGAGCCCTCAGATGGGAAGCGGCCCTTTGATTTATCTACTGACAAAAAGAGAGAGGGAGTGGCCAACAGCCCATTCAGGCCTCAGGGGGCAAAAAGATTGCCAAAAAGGACAGGCCCATGGTGGGACCAAGGCAGGAGGTGGCTGGGAGTCTATCAGAAAGGGGGGGGGCTGCATGCCATTATCTGGGGACGGGACTGGGGGCTCTGTAGAGCAGGCACACTTCAGTGGCGAGGGGACACAGGGAGACAAGCCACACCAGATAGTAGCCACTGATTGGTGTAAAGTGGACATTGAGGCCAGAATTCGGGAACAGCATAGGATGATGGCGGAGACTGAGGAGAGATGAGCTCAAATGTGTAAGAACAGGGAGGAGGTCCTGGGGTGGGAGGGGCAAAAAAAGAAGAAGACGGGTGAAGAGTGCACATGCCGGCCTGAAGGACAGAAAGAAGAAAGGGGTTGTTGGGTATGGGTACCACATGACAGTGCTAGAGTGGAACAGGGGGCCGGTGCATCCTACGAGGCCAGCAGTGTGAGAAGCACAAATGGCAAATACGGCCAGGCGGCTCACGGAGCGACAAAGCCAGTAGTTGAGACTGGCAGACAGATGGCAATGTCAGAAGAGTGCAAAACGGCCCCTGGACATTGGTTGGAAGAACTAGGGGGTCAGCAGCGGCCTTCCACACGGCATGGAAATGGTCATCATCCTGGCAGGTGCCACAAGGGTGAAAGAGAGGAGACACAGCAAGGTGTTTTGGATGCTGGGTATGCAGGTGTGAGGTGTGATATGGAAGATGAAGTGGAGCTTGATTATGAGGATGACAGCATTGACTGGGAAGATGGGGATATATGGGAGGCTGAGGTGAGCAAGTTAGGGGTGGGGGACAAGGGGCACAGAAGCAGCGCAAACCCCTATTCATTTGTTGATTTGTGGGAGCCCAGTAAGGATAAGGGAGTCTCAGAGGACGCACGCAAGGACAATCACAGACAAGGCTGTAGGACGGTGAGGGAACGGGAGAAACAGGAGAAGGAGCTCAAAGGTAAGGGAGAGTGGTGGTCTGCGTGGGTAACCCCCCCCGTGAAACTCAAACCCAGTGCAAATCCATTAGTATGGGGGACAGGTAAATACACGAAACACCAGGTACTGGGGAAATACAGATGCCGAATGAGGAAGACAAAATGGCCAAGGAGGATTTGGGGACTGAGGCTGCTGGGGAGACGGCAAGTGATGGAGATGCAGAGGTTGAGGAGAAGGACAGGGGGCATAAGAATAGGCTACCTTATATGGGTTTGGTGGGTCTCACGTGGCTAGAAAAAAAAGCCAGAATTTGGAAGCATGAATATGTAGACGTATTGAAGTTCTTACACAGGGACACACAGGCTAAGGAAGGGTCAATGAAGGAGGAGTGGGAGTTAGCACATAGACCCAGAGTTCTCATCATAATGGAAAATTGGACGTTCTCTTTCCTTGGATAAGTGAATATTTACAGTGACAAATACCCAGATAGTGCTGTTGCCCATTTCAAGTACATGGAAATCATCTGGAAAGCTCAGATGCATTTTGGGGGTTACGCATGGCTTAGAACAATGAGGAGTTTTAGGCACGGTTTAGCTTGAACCAGGAAAAAACTGAGTAGGATGTAGATTCTGAGTTGTGGATGCAGTGGATGGCGTCCTCTTACTTGACGGCATCAACCCACACTGCAAGCTATCTGCTGGTGGTTTTTAAGCCTCTTAAACCCCTTACCACCCAGTTGGGGGTGAGTAACACACAGCATCACTCTCTCTGTTGAAATTCTGTGGGTGCCTGCTGGAATTTCAATCAATGCTTCTTCTCGCGACTCCCATGTAAATTTAAACACAAGTGCTCCAAATGTGGGGGGAGGCACCAGGTCATGTAATGTTTCTTGTTGGCCAGTCCAGCAAAGCAATGGAGGGCATCCAGAGGGTGCAGGGCTCAGGGCACTGCTGGGCTAAAGGACTTCTACACCAACTAGGCTTAACAAGTTGCTGCCCTGGTTGAAACTCTACCCTGATAAAGAAACAGCACTGAGATTGGAGTGGGGTTTCAGGGAAGGTTTCCAAGTGGGATTTCAAGGGCTGAGGTGAAGTGTTGGGTTGACACTTTAGGGTGAGCCAGGGAGTTGCTTGGTGTGGTATCTGACAAATTGAACAAGGAGGGAGGTCAGAGGGGAATTGTGGGCCCTTTTTACGAGTGGCCCATGGAGGATTTGATGATTTCACCATTGGGTGTGGTGCCAAAGAAGCACAAAGGGGAGTTTCAACTCATTCACTATTTGCCAAAGCCCGAGGGGGCATCAGTGAATAATTTTATTGCACCACAGGACACGCAAGTGGTTTATGCGTTGGTTGACAATGCCATTCGCCTTACTCAGGAGTGTGGTAGAGATTCAGAGCTGGCCAAGTGTGACATCAAGGTGACTTTTCAACTCTTGCCCATTTACCCAGAGGATTTTACCTTGCTGGGCATGCAGTTGAATGGGGCTATCTATATG
This sequence comes from Pleurodeles waltl, assembly GCF_031143425.1. Classification (NCBI taxonomy): domain Eukaryota; kingdom Metazoa; phylum Chordata; class Amphibia; order Caudata; family Salamandridae; genus Pleurodeles; species Pleurodeles waltl. The sequence goes on along the minus strand of NC_090446.1, from coordinate 1,016,525,245 downwards.
GACTGCGTTCTTCTGATGTGTTGTGCTATCTCAGGTTCAGATCTATTCAGACGTGGTGGGAGCTTCTGGTTTTGGCTTGGTCTGAGACAGCAGGTGGTGTGCGGATACTTGGCAGCAATGATGCTTGGCTCAAGGCAGGAGAATAGCATTCTTGGAGTTCTTTCCTTTGCTTGTGTCACTTGCCGTATGGGGGATGAGTTAGCCAATCGGGCAGTGATGTTTTATGTGGACAACTTGACAGTAGTGGAATAGATGAATAAGCAAAGAGCCAGGGACCTCAGGGTATTGCGGCTGATGCACCATTTAATGCTCCACTGCTTAACTCTGAATGTAATTTTTAAGGCAGCACCCATTCCAGGTGTCAACAATTCTAGTGCTGATTCACTATCTCATTCACCGTGGCAACGTTTCTGCAGCCTGGGCACCTGGCACAGACAAGCACAAGACAGCGGTCCCAGCGGAAATTTGGGAGTGGGGGACATGATGGTCGTTAGGCTTGACCTAGTCAGTGAACTGCTCTGCCTCCCGTAGCTATACAGGGAAGTAGAACCCTCGTTCCTCTCAACTCCTGACCTCTGTCAGGAGTTCGAGGCCCTCCTCCACCCACAGGCTTCTGCCTGCGCATCATCCATGGTGTCTAGTGGGAGAGCTCTGCTCCTCTACTAGGCTGCCCTCTGCCTTGCTTCTCCTTTTTTCCTACTTTGCCTCTGTTTCACTCTTTGTGTGTTTTTCCTACTGTCTCCAGCCTTTTCTGTTCTTTTTGTCTTTCGCTCCTGTGTTTCAGTGTCTCCTCCCCGTTTCTTTCTCCTCTCACTCCACTCTCTCTCTCTCACTCTTGCTCTCCCCCTCACTCTCCCCCACTGCTGCTGCCCCTGCAGCCCCACCCCCTCCTCTCTCTTGCACTGCATTCCCGATGCTGCTGCCCCCGTAGCCCCACCCCCTTTTTTCACACCGTTTTCCACGCCCACTTATGCCTCCCAGCTGTCCTCTCCTCCTCCTCTACTTCGTACTTAATGGCAAGTCCGTCTGCGGCTGTCCGCACCTGGACCACGCCCAGCTCCGGTACCCGTGGTTCTCGGTCCCCCCACCGCCGCTACGCACGACACTCCTACGATGACATCACCCTCCACGCTCTCAACATTGGCTTCTCATCCACTTGCCACCAGGCCACCCTGTGGTTTACCCACGGACCCTTCTCCTGTTGAAACTGCACCTTCAGCAGCCTCCTTGCCAGCAACCCGCCTGCCAAGGCAGGACACAACCATCTGAGATTAATCCTACTCAACACCCACAAAAACGCCATCAAAATCTAAAACCTACTCAACAGCCTCCCCAGACGTCGCCTTCCTGACCGAGACCTAGATGAACCCCTCCTCAGCACCTGACATTGCCATAGCCATCCTGGATGGCTACGAGATCACCCATAGGAACCACACCAACAGACCAAGAGGAGGCATCGCCATCGTCCACAGGAATACCCGCAGAATCACTACCAGCACCGAAGACACCCTCAGCGCCACTGAACACCTCCACTTCCAGATCCACACTGATCCAAACACAACCCTCAGAGGGACCCTCGTCTACAGACTCCCAGGGCCACGACAGCAGTTCAGCGACTCCATCCCCGATGTCGTCAGCACACACGCGCTCGCATCCACAGACTACATAATCCTTGGGGACTGAACTTCCACCTCGAGAACACCGACGACAACAACTCCACCACTCTGCTTGACAACCTCACCAACCTCAGGCTCAAACAGCTTGTCACGACACCCACCCAATCCACAGGATAGATGCTCAACACCATCTTCTCTGCCAGCAAACATTTCTGCTTCAGCCACAACACTGAACTCCACTGGACCGACCACCGATGCATCCACTTCACATTTGAGAAACCCACAAAGTATCACCACTCGCAGCGGATTCCCCACCACAGATTGAACAAGGTCACCAAAGACCAGCTGATCACCACCCTCTACCGGAACCCACCAATTGACACCACCACCACAGCCGTCTGCAACCTCAGGCAATGGATCAACGACTGTGCCAACACTCTCGCCCGATCAAGAAACCTTCAAACAGATGCACCGACAGAAAGGCCTTCTGGTTCTCTGTCGACCTCCAAGAAAATAAAGCAAACATGCTGGGGGCTCAAGAAGAAGTGACACCAAGAACAGCCACCGGACAACCACACAGCTTTCAACAATGCCATCTGCAGACAACACCAACTCATCTAAACTGCCAAAAAAGCCTCCTTCAAAGAACGCATCAACAACAATGCATATAGCTATAAGAAGCACTTCAACATCGTGAAGGAACTCTCCAACTCCGGTTGCAACGTCAACGACATCCCACCATCGCAAGACCTCTGAGACTCCCTAGCTACCTTCTTCTACCGAAAGATCATAGACATCCATGACAGCTTCAATACCCAGAACCCCGTCAACCGCCAACACCACAGACTCACCGCCCCCAAGTCACACCAACCTCCTGCTCTCCTGAGCCCACCTCAACGACAATGACACCATCAAAATCATGAACACCATCCACTCTGGCTCACCATCCTACCCATGCCCTCACCACATCTTCAACAAAGCGAGCTCGGTCATCGCACCCCAACTCTAGAAGATCATCAACAGCTCCATCGAGACCGCCACCTTCACAGAGAGCCAAGATCAATGCCCTCCTTAAGAAACCCAAGGTGGACCCAAAGGACCTCGAGAACTTCCAGCCCATCTCCCTGCTACCCTTCCCAGAAAAAGTAATCGAGAAGATTGGCAACAAACAACTGTCCCATTCCTCAAGAATAACAACCCTCAGGACTCGTTCCAATCCGGATTCCGCAGCAACAACAGCACCGAAACTGCCCTCATCACCGCCACTGACAACATCGGGGCCCTACTTGACAGCAGCAAAGCCAGGGCCCTCATCCTCCAGGACCTCTTGGCTGCCTTTGACACCTTCTGCCACCACACCCTATGCACACGTCTCAATGACACAGGGATCCACGACAGAGCCCTGGACGGGATCACTTCCTTCCTCACCGGCAGAACCCAGAGAGTCCGTCTCCCTCCATTTCGCTGTGAAGCCACCAAGATTATCTGCACGTACCCCAGGGGTCGTCCCTCAGGCCGACCCTCTTTAAAGTTTACATGGCTCCGCTCGGAAACATCGTCCGATCACACGACCTCAACATCGTCTCATACGCCGATGACTCCCAGCTGATCTTTTTCCTCACCAAGGACCCCGCCACCGCCAAAACCAACCTCCATGAAGGAATGAAGCCCATCACCGAATGGATGAAGGACACCATCCACTAACTGAACTCTGACAAGACTGAGGTCCTCATCTTCAGCTCCACCCCCTCCTCCTGGGATGACTCCTGGTGGTCTGCCAGACTGGGAACGGCACCAACACCCACCAACCACGCAGGCAACCTGGGGTTCATCTGGACTCATCGCTATCAATTACCTAGCAAGTCAACGCCGTCTCTTCCTCCTGCCTTAACACCCTCAGCATGCTTTAGAAGATTTACAAATGGAACCCCACCGGAACCAGAAGGATAGTCAGCCAAGCCCTCATAAGCAGCAGACTGGACTACGGCAACGCCCTCTACGCAGGAACCACGGCCAAGCTAAAGAAAACACTGCAACGCATACAGAACGCCTCTGCACGCGTCATCCTGGACACCCCCCACCACAGCCACATCACAGCCCACCTGAGAGACTTGCACTAGCTCCCGTCAACAAGATAATCACGTTCAAGGTCCTCACCCACGCTCACAAAGCACTGCACAACACCGGACCAGAATACCTCAAGAGACGACTCTCCTTCTACACCCCGACCCTCCAGCTTTGCTCTGCTGACCTTGCCCTTGCCACCATTCCACGCATCCACAGAACAACCACTGGTGGCAGATCGTTTTCCCACCTCGCCCCCAAGACATGGAACACTCTTCCTATCCACCTAAGACAGACACAGGACCTGCTGACCTTCAGGAGACACCTCAAGACCTGGCTTTTCAAGCAGTAGCAGCACCTCATCATCTTGAGACCCTCACAGGTGAGTAGTGTGGTTTACAAATGCGGTGATTGCTTGATTGCTGAGAAGACATTAGCTGACAACACTCTAAGGAGTTATCGCCTGGCATGGTTGGAATTGCAATCTTTTGAGAGGATTGAGGAGCAATGGTGGAGTCAGGATCAGGGATCACTTGAGGCAAGTGCTAGATGTTGTATTATTTTGGATTCACGAACGTTTGTCACCTGCCACGGTCGGGGTTAAGTTATCGGGCGTATTGTTTTATGGTAAGTTGTTTTTTTATTTCGATCCAGCTAAGGACGATAGGCGGTAGCGCTCTTTAGGCTGTCCATGATGTGGTTGTTTTTTGGAGCCTTCTGTGTGTCTGAACTGTTGGGGGCAGGTAAGGCTGTTGGCGTGCGGCTTGGTGAGACACAATTGGAGGATGATCAGTTGGGGATTTGGCTGAGGAGGTCAAAGACGGACCAGCTTGGAAGGGGCAAATGGGTGTGGCTGAGAAAATGGTGTTTGGTGAGGCATGCCCGGTCAGGGAGTGGTGCAGTCTTCAGGCATGGATGGTATCCAGGAATGAGGGCATATTTTGGCACGTGAATGGTGAGAAGCTTACTGCATTACAGTTGTTGGCTGTTCTGAGGATGGTGTTGCGGAGGATTGGGTGTCAGGTGGGTAACTTTGGGACCTGCTTATTCCGTATCGGGGTGGCAACTGTGGTTGCTCATCTGTGGTGTGACTGGGCACAGATTAGGCAGATTGGGAGGTGGCACTCAAAGCGCTGTGAGCAACATATGCGGGCATGAGAGAAACCTGCGTGTTGTGCGTGGGGTGGTGCATTCCAGGGGGGACACATTGTTTGCTCTACTGAAATATGTTTCTTTTCACAGGATGTGTGAGTGGCCTGGAGAGGTCCAAGGTGGTCTCGTGGCTGTTGGGACACTCTTTTATACATTGGGCAGTGAAGTTTGAAGGGAAACAGTTTATGGACTCTCCCTTGGATTGCCGTGCAGTCGCCATGAGGTTTTGTGGTGTGCAAAGAATGGTATGAAATAGGGAAATTTGATACTTTTTTGAGGTCTATGATACCAAATTGGGGTTGTCCTGATATTTCAGGACTTCACCTGGGGGAGAATGATCTTGTACGCCTATCAGGGCTCACCCTACTGCAACACATACAACAGGACCTTTTATTGCTTTGGCAGAGGACAGCTGAGACTTGTTTAGTTTGGATTGAATTTGTGCCTTATAGAAAATGGAGGTGAGACTTGAAACATGGGACAATCAAAAGAGCTAGGAGAAAACTCATTCTGGCAATAAGGTTTTTTTTGCTGGGCATATGACATCAAAGTTTGGGCACATGAAGGGATCACAGGGGAAGAGGCAGTCATTTTCTGTGGTGATGGGCAGTGCATGTTACATTACGTGATATGTTGGGGAGCTTTTGGGCAAAAAGGTGTGGTGCAGGGATATTGACTGAGGGATTTCATTGTTGCAGTGGGTTCACTAGTGGGGCAGCAAAACACCCTTGGGGGTTTTAGCTGGATGGCAGTAGCTTGGGGGTGGAGAGTCAGATGTGGACCTGTACACCCTTCAGGGGGTGGGAGAAGCAGGTGAAGGATGTCAGTGTGTGCGGGATTCCCGAATGAGGTGGGGTACGGCAGGAGAGTGTGGATAGTAGGTGAATGGAAGGTGAGAGCTCGATGAAAGGAGGTAAAAGTGGGAGACGAAAGTGAAAGGTACGTGAGGAATAGAAGCTACAAATTTGAGTATTAAAATTATTCAAATGTTTGATGTTATTTGCAATCTTGTCCTTTTAAATGTCATTTTACACTGTGCTGGACTGTAGTTGTGATTGTGTCACAATAAAGGGCCCCGTGGAGAGCAGAGGAGCAGCCTTGTCTCTCCATGGGATCCTTTGTGACGCTGGAAGCGTTGGAAGGACAGGATTGGTGGAGGGTATCAGGGGAGGCTCAGGGTGGGGGGAGATATATATAGGAGTAAGGGGAGAGGTTGGCCTCTTCCGCGTGGCCCACTTCTCACACTGAGGGAAGTTTGGACACCCACACACCCTCCATGGTTTGAGTGTTTGGTGTATGGTCTCAGATTGGGGGTCTTTTTGTTTAGGTCTCACCAGTTTTAGGGCAGGATGCACAAGATGTGGGCAGTAGTTGGGGGTTGGAGAGTCAAATGCGGTCCGGTTCACCCTTCCAGGGCAGGAGGAGGAAGAAGCATGTGAAGGGTGACAGTGTGCGGGATGCCTGAATGAGGTGGTGAATGGAAGGTGGGAGCTAGGTGAAAGGAGGTAAAAGTGAGGAACAAAAGCGAAAGGTGGAGATTTTAAAGGGGCAGAAGGTGCGGAATGGAAGCTGCAAAGTTGAATGGTAAAGTTATTCAAAGGTTTGATGTGATTTGCAACCCTGTCCTAATAAATGGCCTTTTCCACTGTGATGGACTGTAGTGGTGATTGGGTCACGAAGAATAGTGATGCTATTGATTGTCCTATTGGTACTAACTATAAAATGAACACTTGCTGCTATGAGATGTGTCTTGAATGTGTACAAAAGAGAGAGTGTAAACTACAGAGTACGGCATTCATTACGCAAGAAAATGTGCAAATTGTTAGCTTGAAAAAGCATGTGGTACACTTGCACTGTTTTTCCACTGTGTGCAGTTGCAAGAGTATGATCTCTTTCCTAATGAAGAGGAAGCTGAAAGTGCTTGAAAGATTCATGAAGAACGATAAAACAAGGTTTCCAAATTGAGAAACCAGCAAACACTCCAGTAGCTTTGGTAATAACTAATATATATTTTCAAGACCTGCAGACATTCTCCACATGCGTTCCAACTGGGGAAGCCTACATTGGATCTGCGACTGCCAAAAAATGTGGTGATTTACAAACTGGGCCATTCCTCTGATCATTGTTCCTCATATCACAAAATAACTATCCAAAATGCAGTCTTTTTAGGGTGATCTGCTCCTTGGTCTATCTGGGTCAATGGGTCTTTATGGTTGGGAAGATACTAGACATAATATCAGATGCATTCATAATCCTCTTGACCTCACAGACAGACAACAAGGCACCATGACCCTGTTCTTGCCAAATTTGAAAAGGTGTATGACTCAGTGGGGGTGGAAATTTCTGTTTGCCTTACTGAGAAAAAGGAGCCTTGGTAATGGGTTTATTAGATATGCTCAATTGCCTTTTGTCCCCACTCTTCTATGCCATGGGGGTTGAGCCCCTGGCAAAGTAAATTAGCATGGATGCTCAAATAAAGGGGTATGACTGGGTATAGGTTGTATCAAATAGGATTGCATTGCATGTCAACAATTTTCTGGTGTTCTTAAGTGACCCAGAGTGGTCTGTTCCTAGACTTCTAAAGATCCTAAATACTTTTGGGTCCTTTCTGGGCACAGGATCAGTAGAGCTTAGTCAATTATATTTCCAATCAGTCAACACCCACATGATTGTAGTTGGACGCACCATGATTTACAGCTGGCAAAAGAGGATTTAAAATATTTGGGCGCATACGTACCACAAGATGCAGGGAGAGCCTTGAAGAAAAACATAGACAAACTGCTCAGTGATATTAAATTCTGATCAGTACTTCCCCAAAATCTTTAAGTGAAAACAGCAGTCTTTAAAATGGTGGTCCAGCAGTGTTTGGTGTCCCAACTAAACAATTTCTAATTTTCCATACATCATACTTTCTCAGCGTGGATAGACTCCATTCTGAGGTGTTTTCTCTGAAACCAAGGGTTGTACGAATCACATTGATGAAGTAATATGTCTAAACATGATGGTTGGGTGGCGGGGGCTGACATTTTGGCCTACTACAGGGCTGCACACTTTGTCATTCTCAATGAATGGTGGTATAACAAGTAAGGTGACCTGTACATCATGTCTGAAAATGGGGAATACAAGGTGCTCAAATACTACACTTGTTATACAGCTGGATGACCTGGTTGTGCCTCGTGCGAGTCACTCAATTAATATTCCAAATATGGAGAGAAGTACATGACCCTGGGATGGGTGTACAGGTTTACGAAAGACACCCCACTTTGGTTGGGGAGGAGGCTCTGTCAGGTGGCTGAACTATGGAGGTTCAAATAATAGGATCCTGTTGGAATATCAAGGTTGGGAGATGTATAACCTGGAACAATAATGAAATAACTCTCCAAGTTACAGGAGGAATAAGACATCTGTTCAAGTCAGTACTTCCACTAACTACAGCTTTGCCATGCGCTTACTCCACATGTTGGCGATTTGGGGAAAAGGCCACAAAATTATACAAATGTACAGATTATTGGTGGTAAATACCTCAGGGTCCTTTGACCAGTTGTGTTTTGCATGGGAACAAGACTTGAGCACACTCTCAGGTGAGGACTGGAGAGGTGCACAAGCATCCCCATGTGTGTCAGTCATTGAATCCATCAATCAATTGTTATAATGCATGATTAAATAAAATCTTTGCATATAAAAAGGAACACTTATCCATTACATATTTCCGAAAGAATTGTAAAGATACCACGGGTATATTTGATATTAAAAAAATGTATGTTCAAAATAAGATACAATTTCAACAAACATTAAATATTGGTCCAGAAGTATAATGTTCTACTGTATTTTTAGGATATTCAGCCACTTTTACTGGAAATTTTGTAAACCAAGAATTTAAAAGTTTTTCTTGGAACACTTTCCTGATACAAATGTCCAAAACAGTGGTAGAAACTGTCTACCACAGGTCTGTTTGGCATTATACAGGAGGTGCATACAAACAGGCAATAACAGCTTGTCTGCAGGAGCATATGTCCCTTTTGTTTGAAGGGCATTCTTAGGAGGGCCTGTCTTTCAGTTAAAAGGTTAGGCCAAATACACAGAAGCTGAACCAAATCCTCAGCATTGTACCTGCTTAAATAGCAGGAGCTTGTGACCTCTTACTGAAGCCAGGGTAAGGTGTGTAGCAGGGCTGGTAAGGGGCCAAGGCGGAATCCCATAAATGTCCTCTTTTAGATGCCGTCCCCAGCCTGAGATCAATTAGCTCTGTGTCTTGAGTGTTTTGGGGTGATTTGGGGTGTCCTCATCTTCAATTACTGACAGCTTCCTCTTTAAATGGTTAATTACTTTCTTAAAACTGAAGAGAGATGTTTAGAACCCCAATGTCATGCCCTTTGAGTGTTAATGGTATATTCTAAGTAAATTTGAGCAGGGGTTCTTTAGCATCTAGTTAGTTCTATACTTAAGGTATTGCTTAAGGTACCATCGGCTGATGATTTTGGTTTCTATCAGGTTTTCAAGTCTGCCTACATCCTTGTGATTGACTGCTCTGTCAGGCCAAACTCCATTCGAATTTAGGTGGGAAAGGCATTAGCCTGTAAACTAAAGAGGTGCCAATAGGTTTTTTAAATAATTGCTGTTAGAAATTGGGTCTTTGGTTGGCAGTCAGGTTATCCCCTGTCTAAGCAAGGACCCTCACTCTAGTCAGGGCAAAGGAGAAACACACGCAGTTAACCCTGGCTTACCACCTTAGTAGCTTGGCACGAGCAGGAAGGCTTGACCTAGAGACAATGTGTAAAGTGTTTGTACCAACACACACAGTAATAATGTGAAACACTACAAAATTAACAGCAGACAGGTTTAGAAAAATAGCAACACAAGCAAAGTTATGACTTTTGCAAGATTAAACACAAAAATAGCACTTAGAATGCTTCAATTAGGTGACATTACGGTGTTGTGATGGAGTCGTTCTCAAAAATCCGACGCCAATGATGACAGTCACACGGACCCTCACGTACAGTACCTTGTGAAAATGAGGAAACAAGCCGGTGCACGGAGTTGGGGTTTGCGTTGTCGATGGATCCAAGGTGGTGTCGTTTCCGGTGCTGTGGAGCAAAGGAGCAGAGGTGTCATGAAGAAGTGTTGGGTCCTTGCTGCGGAGCGGTGGAGGTGAGGCGTCGTTGACGCAAAGAGTTGGATCCACATACTTCCGGCGGAGCCAATATCAGGCGGTCACAATGTGGTGCTGCAACCTCCACGGAGTCGCGGATTTCAGCAGGACTGCAGTGGCGTTGGGCCTGTGGGATCGTCACACTCCCGCTTTGCAGGCAGCATCACGGGATTCAGCAGCGGTGTTGGTCCGGGGTCGTTTGAAGTTGGTTTACCTGTGAGGGCAGGAACAGCTCATTCAGGTATAAGTGACAACTCCTCCCTCCCCTCTAGCCTAGATTGCTCATCAGGATATGCAGGCTACACCCCAGCTCCCTTTGTGTCACTGTCTGGAGGAGATTCACAAACAACCCAGCTGTCAGTCTGACCCAGACAGGGAATCCACAAACAGGCACAGTCACCGAATAGTTTAAGCAAGAAAATGCCTACTTTCTAAAAATTGCATTTTCAAACTAACAATCTGAAGACCAGCTTCATCAAAAGCTGTATTTTAAAATTGTGAGCTCAGAGACCACAAACTTCATATTTCTATCTGCTCTCAAAGGGAAACTCCACTTTAAGGATTCTTAAAGGCAGCCCCATGTTAACCTAGGAGAGAGATAGGTCTTGCAACAGTGAAAACCGAATTTCGCAGTATTTCACTGTTAGGACATGTACAAACATACAAGTACATACAAGTACATGTCCTACCTTTAATATACACTTCAGCCTGCCCATGGGGCTACCTTGGGCCTACCTAAAGGGTGCCTTACATGTACAAAAAAGGGGGAAGGTTTAGGCCTGCCAAATGGGTACACTTGTCAGGTGGAATTGGCAGTTTTGGAGTGCCACTAGGTCCTGGCACACTGTTCCTTCAACTAGCCTGTTTCTCTCTTAGAACTTGGTCATTCATTGTCCCTAGTGGATAGTTGTGGTACTTTGATATTTCTGAATGCAGAGGGTGAGGAACCAGCAGTTTTCTGCTTTCTAGCCACTGGTAGTAGGTTACTGTACCTTATGGCTTGGATTTCTGTAGTTGCACAGAAAACAGTTTAAATTGTGTGCCCAGCTGAATTCAGAGATTGTTGAATTATTCATCACATTTGGTGCTGTGCTTAAACCATTTACCAGTCACCCGAAATCCCCTGGGGTTGTTTTCCTGCTGAGACAAAGAGCCTTGTCCCAAAACATCTGTTCGGAGAAAGGTCATTACTACCACAGGAGTTTTCTATACGTCTTTGTTGAATATCACAGATTTTACAACTTGGCTTAGTCATTCGGAGCTCATCTTGGTGTGTATAAGGCCCTTTTAGCTTTCTTTTGGCAGCCTGGGCAGTCGCAGACAGGAACATTTTTTTGTAAACTGCAGAAGGAGCAGCAGTCTTGTTTTGCTTTGGGCAGCTGATTGATGGATAAGTGTTTAAAAGAGTAGTCATTAAAAGTTTCCAGTTGCTATTCAGGGGTAGGTCTTGATTATGAGTCCAGAGTAAAATTTGTGCAGCAGTACTTTTTATTGAGTCAATTGTACTCGCAGTCCTCAGTCATTGAATCACAAGTCAAACATCCAACTGAAATATTTGCACTGATCCCATCTATTTTAAATCTAATACAAGGCAGACTTTGGGAGATGAGTTTCCCAATTTGTTTGAGATGTGCGCTGCATAGTGGTGACCTCATTCAAAATTATTGGAGCTGTGGAGACAACATCCCCTTTTAGGAGGATGTGCTCTTTTCTTTCGGAGAAGTGCTAGCTTGGAAATTGCCTATCGACCCTAAACTGGTAATTTGTTATATTAGTGTAGATTTGTACGCAGATACAAAATGGCACTCCTGTTGTTGTCCCTCCTCATCTCCAAAAGAGATATTTATAAATGTTTGAAGGTGTCGAGCTCCACGTGAGTTTGGAAAAATCTGCTTGCCTAGCTTGGAGTTACCTTTAGAAACATTATAGAATTTGGAAAGACTTGTGCCAATATCGAAAGACTTGTGACGATATCGAAGGATACGTTTGGAGCTGGCAGGGGCCAATCATAGATCTTTAGTTACTGAAGTAATTGTTTATAGTGCTGGGACATACTGCTTGTGAAAGCTGTCAAGACAAAGGGCCTAATTTAGAACTCTGCTGATGGGTTACTCTGTCACAACAGTGACAAATAACCTGCCTGCCAAAATATAAATCCCATTGGATGAACTGGGATTTATATTTCGGTGGATGGGATATCTGTTATCGTTGTGATGGAGTAACCCATCTGGCAAGACCTAAATCAGGCCCAAAGAGCATTATTTAAGTCTTGGCAGATGGGAATACTCCATCATAAACATGATGGATATCTCATCTACCTTTCTACGATCCCACGATATTCTATGGAGATCGTAATAAGGTGGACAGGATATCCGTCACATTTGTGACGGAGTATTCCGTCCGCAAAGACCTAAATCAGGCCCCATGACCATAATGTAATGGAGCCTCTATGATTTATAATTGTGCAGAAACCTTCAAGAGTTTATGTTCTTTTTTTTGCTATATTTGCATAAACAAAATAAAATGTTTCTTAAAAGAAAGAGTGCATTTTCACATGCCTGTTGCGCACTAAAAGGTGCAAGTACTATTTAATTGGTACTGAAAATATATGCTACTTGCAATAGTACATTTTCTTTCCTGGCTTGCTAGTTGTGATAGTCTGCATGCATGCATAAACTGAATAATAGTTCATAGAATGTCTGTGAAAGTATATTGATTAACAATAGCGAGACCTACAGAGCGAGTAAAGAGAAATAGCAAACAGAATCCTATTCTACAGAAATTGTCATTTAGTACTTTTATAACTACAGTTCCAGTACTGCAGTCTGGGTGTAATCCTCAACCGCCCAGGCTCTTGCTCTTCACCGATCTGTTGGTTTCATGTGCCTGCACATCATTAATTTGTATTTATTTTGGCGTTTTCTAAAACACTACATGCAGGTGACAAGAACATCCGATGTATTTATTGGAAGCAAATTAAATGAGCTCCTGGTGAAACCAAGCAGTGATTAATGGGATAATTTTCAAATGGTTCTAGAGACTGCCTTGGTGATTAAGTAAAACGGTGGATAAGAGTTATTAAAGAAAGGTTAGTGTGCGACTGTGCTTTCTGTAGCTCACGCTATAACTCAGAGAATCTCTGAGTTAGTGAATTAGACGGGGCAATAGCTCACAAAACTGGCACACGGTACTGTTCTCGAAGCAAGTTGATGATAAGGTCTTTGGAATTCCAAGTTTCATTCTGCAGACCAGTGCTTAATTTGTAAATAAAAAGGTGCCTTGCCGAAAGGCCTCCTCTTAAGCACCGGCTGCTGCAATTTAATGTGCGAACACGGAATACTGGAGCAGCGTAATCCCGAAGCCATCTCTGACTTCTCCAGTCCATTTAACGCCACTCCCTGCCCCTTCAGCTCACTTTTGCAGCTTTCTGCTTTCCCTCATAGTGACGCTTTTTCGTTTTTCTCTTCCTCCTCCTTTCCCAAACTTGTATTTTGCTCGCATCAAATGCTTGAGGCAGAAGACCAAGCGCCGGCCCTCAGCTCCGGAAACAACAAGCACCAATTAAGCACTGCTGCAGACCCATCAAGGCCTGACAACGCTAGAGGTATGGGTCAAAAGCTGTACGTTTGCGAACATCAATTGGCAGCTTCATTACATTTAAAAGACATTGACCATGTTAATTCCTGTGCTGAAATCATCAGCTACCATAAACGTGACAATGCACATAGAGGCCTCTGGGCATGGCCTAGGGTTGTGCACAGCTGGTTACAGTGGAATGGTCAGTCTGTTGCACATGTCTAAAAGTCAAGCACAACTAGTTTGGCTAGGATTGGGGCTAGTCCCGCGGCTGTCTGTCCAGAGATTGCTGTTCATGGCCAAAGATTTGGCACTCCCTGTTTGGGTAGGATGTAAAAGTCTGCTGCGCATGGCTGAAGGCCATGCATAACTGGCTTGTGTGCAACAGGCTCTAACGTTATCAAAGTGAACGCTCACGGAAGTAAATAAATTGAAATGAAAACACCACTGTTCAACATGCAATTGAAGGAATGCCTATCCTACAACAGCTTCTTTCAGATGTATTTACCCACCGGAATGTAAAACATGTGAAGCTGGTTATAATCTTTAAAAAAATGTTTGCAAGGCTGAAAAAGTAAAAAATGTTCTGCCTTCGCTATGGCTGATTGACTATCTACATTTTTAGAGTGGTCAATACCCTGAAGGTCCTCTTTTTTAGTCGCCATAGACTTCAATTCTCTAAAATGCTGGGGGTAGCGAATATAGCATCACACATCCTATGATCTAAGTGATATTACAAGTAGTGACATCATATGGCCTTTAACCCAGAAACGTTTTAGTAAGTCGTCACATGGCCCTGACCCTGATGACTATCATAATAATTGCCATCCCTAAAGTTCCATAATAACTGCATGATTAATATAAAAACACAACACAGAAGGATGTCTGTTTTAGATGCAGTCATGGCTTGCAGTGCTAATAAGGGGCGGGGCGGGTGCAGAGCGACAGGGGAGGTGGGGTGGGGAGCAGGGAGGGTACATTTAATTGTTTAAAAAAATTAAAAAACGTACCTTCTCTGCCGCAGCGCCGCTCCTCTTGCTCCTGTCGCTGCAGGCAGGCACAGGCTCCCAGTCTGCCCTGAGGCCAATCCTGACGCTGCTAGGAGAAGCATCAGGATTGGCTGAGAGCACCCAGTCGGGGTGCTCCCAGGCAAGCTGGAGCCTATGCAGGCTCTAACCAGCCCGGCAACTGTGTTGCTGGGCCGGAGAGAGCCTACTGCGCATGTGTGTTTGGCCGGCCCGAGACGGCCAGCCAAACATACATGCGCAGTGAGGGGGAGTGCTGAGCACTCCCCCTCGCTGCTCATCACCCCCATGGCCCAGCAGTTTCTGCTGCAGGCGGTGGGGCGACGCTCCTTCAACCTAACGGAGGAGCCACCCCTGTTTAGATGCCACCTATACTAAGATGCTGATATGGTCTTTGAAAGAGGTGGGACATAATACTGGCTCTGAACTGTAGCAAGCATGCAGAGCAAGTGAGCCAGAATTCTTCTTGTGAAGTTTGAGGGGGTTCTGCTCCAAAAATGTTTTGGAAAAAGTGGGGTTGAATAGTGCATTTTATAGTACACTTTCCAAATATGTTTGCTAAATCTGAAAGGGGAGTCATTATATATTTATGTCCTTTCATAGTGTGCCAAAACAATGAAACTTGATGCCAGCAAGAATCTAATAGCATTTTTATAAAATGCGATAAGGATGCCCCTGTTTGTCAAAAGTTACCTCCATTGGAAACGAGCCCACATTTTGTCATGGGTGACCCCTCATGCCCATAGTTCCCCCATCTTCTTGTGCCAAAATGTACATACAATATGTCAGTGTTAAAATGTTGCTATTAATATTAATGGTGTACATGTTCTATGGGTGAGTCCTTATTTCAAAAATTACCTTTAATATATTAGGGCCAGCATAACTTATGGTTGCCTGTCATATGTTCTGCTCCCTTATGCTAAGAATTATCTCTACTGTGGTAGCACCAGTATTTTGCAACAGGTTCCCCATATGGCAGCATTTTATGACTAATGTTTTGTCTAACTCACTCATACTTGCACTCATTTATATACTCACTCCCTCATTCACACTCCCTTTAACTTTTTCTCACTCACTTTGATTCACTGATTGTCACTGATTCACTCACTCAAATTCACTTTTACTGTCACTTAACTCACTTGCACTTACTCTTAGTCAGTCATTCTCATTTATTTCCGCTCACTATAAATCACTCATTTTTACTCACTGTTAATCACTCTCACTCTCTACACTCACTCTACCTCATCCATACTCATTTACACTCATCCATTCTCACTTTCATGCAAACACTGTTACTCTCATTCTCGCTCACTGTGACTCACTTATGCTCGCTTATTGGCACAGTCTCAGTCATTCTCGCTCACTACATTTCACTGAATCTCACCCAGTTTCACACACACATATATGCTTACACAAACACATGATCACACATACAGATGTTCTCTCACATAAACACATTCACTCACAAGTATGCACACAAACATACATTTGAAAGCATTTTTTACTTACATCAGCTGCCAGTGAAGGACCTGTTCCAGCTTACTGTGTTCCATTTATTAATTTATAATAGTAAATATAAGAGTATATTATAGTTAGTTACTGTTAATGTGATATAAAAAAAGGCAGGCTGAGCCTCAATGCACATATGTATGTTATACTCGAATCTTGGCACTAATTTTGCCATCTTTGTTGCCAGGGGTCAGAAAGGCAATGCCAGGATCGCATGGGTCTCCTGTTTTAGAAAACACCTAAATTATATCCATGGTAGCTGGGTATGGAGCTGAGAGTTTTCTCATCCATAACTTAACAAGTGATCTGTCACAACTGCATTTCTGCTTCATAATTCTCAAGGAGATCAGTGAGGGAATGCACACACTATTTTGAAAAGTATTACAGAAAATAAAAAACAGCTAGCATTCTGTTTAATATGTCTGTAGCTAGTTTTATATAGTGCGTACAAGATACATAATGGGTATCAGAGTACTTTACATAGGTGACAACAGTGAATAATAACAGCAAAGCATTGATGTGTAAACCGCAAATAGGACTTAAGGATTATGGCACATTTTATGGCAGGAGTATACATTTCGTGAACTATACATGATAGGGTACTCCTTGCTTCTATACCAATGATAAAGAGAGAATATCGGGAAAATAAAAATTATGTGGGCCTTTTTATTAACACTTTTTTAGTCTACTATGTTTAATCTGACTATAAAGATACAAGTTAATTTCTCAATGAGTATTGAGATTTTAATTGCTTATTAAATTATAGATTTCCCACCATCCACCTATATAGGAAGTGACATCACTGAACTTCCCAGCATCTATCTGGACAGGAAGTGACATTACTGAGTTTCATGCCAAACCAAGTTTAAAAGAAAAAAGCCAAGCAAGAGGACTTCATCATTTTCCACCACCCATCAGCACAGGAAATTACATCACAGCACCCTGCACTCCTTCCCCCTCCCAGGACCTATTTAATAGCAGCTGCAACATGGATGTGCAGCAGACATGCACAGCAAAGGCAAGCCCATCTCTGCCCATCCATGTCTGGTTCTCACCAAGCACCAGGAACCCTAGTCCAATCACTGCCCAGCAAAACTACCCAGCACTCCTTTTATTACTAGATTACAGATGCCATTCCCCCAGCTGCTGCCAGGAGCGATGCACCCAACATCCTCTTCATCATAGAGACTTGGCTCAACACCTCATAAGCTCCAACATCACCACAGCAATCCCAGTGGACTACAAGGTCACTCGAAATGACTGCTTTCATAAGCCGGAAGGAGGATACACTACCATCTACCAGGGATCCATCAAATGCACAACATCCACAGAGAAAGGCCCCCAGTTCATGGAAAACCTGCACCGCAAGTTCCAAATATATGAAAACTTCACTCAGAATGGAAACCTTGCCTACTGACCGCCCGGACTAAAAGCCACCTTTGCCGAGCTCCTCACCAACTTCATCACTCCACTCACCATTGACTCCAGAGTCTACATACTCCTCAGTGACGCCAACTTTCACCTGGAAGCCTGAAACAGACCCTGCTTCACAGCATGCCTCGAAAGCTTGAGCAACATTGGACTCACTCAGCCAGAACCAACACACACCGCAGGACACACACTGGACCCCATGTTCACCACAAGCGTCAGCATCAAATACAACCCCACCACACCAATTACATGGACCAACCACTTCCAAATAAACACACCTCAAGTCAACACCTCGAGCAGGTTCAGAATTCCAAGTTGCAACTGGGGTAAAATTACAGAAGCAGACTGCCTCAGCGCCCTCAGGAACAATAAACCTAGCCCCACAGAAAACCTCAACAAGGACATCAAGAACTGCGCAGACTCCCTTGAACCCATCAAACCCAACAAGCATAATAGATCGTATAAGCAGACCAGCTGGTACACAGAAGACATCTGAGACACCAAACAACACTGTAAAAAGCTAAAAAGGAAATGTCAGCCACAACACTACAGATAGAACTCAATACAAGGCTGCAGTTAGACGCTATCTCCAACAAATAAGAGATACCAGGAAAAAACACTAGTGGAAAGCCTCACTGGAAGCTCCAACAGCTGCAAAGATAACTATTTGGTTGTTAAGGATTTCACATTGCCCTCAGCCACTATCACCAACATTGCTGCCTCACAATAACTTTGCAATAACCAATCCAATGTCTTCCAGAGCAAAGTTGCAAACATCTACAGCAAATTTGCACATCAACCCAGCCCCAGAGAACTTGCTGCTAACCTACCCACCACTGATCAAGACTGCAACCTGACCGAATAGACAACCCTCACCAGAAATGACACCGTGGCAATCAAGTGGACCACCTACTCAGGGACTCCAACGAACCCAGGTCTCCACTACATCCACAACCTGGTAACATCACTCGTCCGCACCACCCTGACCCACATCATCAATACCTCCATCATGTTCGCCACTCTACCACAGGATTGGAATCTTGCAGAAATCAATGCCCTCCTCAGGAAGCCCCCAGTTGATCCAAATCAACTGGACAACTCACAACCAATCTCTCTGTGTCTTTATGCAGCCAAAGTGATTCAGAAGGCCATCGCCAAGCAAATCACGACCAACCTCAAACTTCCCCAATTTCTAGACAACACTCAATCAGGATTCAGAAAGAACCATAGTCCTAAAACAGCACTCATCATGACCACCAATGACCTTTGCATAATCCTGGACCGAGGAGAAACAGCAGCCCTCATCCTGCTCGACCACTCTGGGCCCTTCAAGCCTATCTCCCATAACACCCTCATTAGGAGGCTCCATGAGAATGGAATACAAGGTTCCTACCTCATGGGAAGAACCCAAGAGGTCAGGCTGTCACACTTCCCATCAGAAACCAAGAAGCGTCCCACAGGGATCGTCCCTCACCCCACCATTTTCAACATATACATGACCTCAACATGATCTGATTACAAGACATAACTGTCATCTCTTACGCAAATGACACGCAACTCTTCCTCTTCCTGTTGGACAAATCAACCACCGCCAGGACCAACTTCCCCAACTGCATGACCATGGTAGCAGACTGGATGCTAACCAACTGCCTACAGGTCAATTCAGCAAAGACGGAAGTACTGGTCTTCGGCAACAAGACCTCCCAATTAGACTCCATTTGGTGGCCATCAACGTATGAGCAACAACACACCTACAGATAATGCAGGAAATCTAGGGATCATTCTGGAGGACAAGCTAAACATGACGGCTCACATCACAGTGTGCACCTCCTGCTTCCACATCCTGTGCATGCTGTGAAAAATCATCAGATGGATGCCTCAGAACACCAGATGGACTGTCATGTAAGTACTCATCACCAAAAGGCTGGACCACTCTATAGACTGGAATCCCTACACAGACTCCAGACCATTCAGAGCACAGCTGCAAAACTCATACTTGACCTTTCATGTCGCATTCACATTACACTTCGCCTCAGGAAGCTTCACTGGCTTCATATTCACAAGCGCCGGCAATATAAACTTCTCACAAACACAAAGCTCTACTAAACACAGGACAAGAAAACCTGAACAGCCGCATACACTTTCATCAAACCACCAGGCACTTAAGCCTCACTCTCACTTGCGCATATTACCCGTATCCATAAAAGCAAAACTGAAGGTTGCTTATTCTCCTGCATCAGACATGGAACATCTTCTCTCAACATATCAGAGCCTCCTCCTCACTTCATGAGTTGTGCAAGAAGCAGAAGACCTGGCTCGTCATATGAACCCTTTGGGAGGCACAAACCTACCACCTGACCAAGCAGCTGGATACCCTCTCAGGTGTTTAGTGTGCTATACAAATAAATATAACATCGTATAATATACCAGAAGTCCTGCTCTGATTGTATTTGAAGTTGGATGTATAACTACATTAACTCTTCTTTATCCTTGCTATTAGAGAATTGTAAAGAAAACATACATGAAAAAATATGCTCCTTACTTCAATATGAGGCCATTGTGGATGGCAAGATCTGATGTGAAATAGACCGTTCTCTTCCAGAGACTAATCTTTCTGCAGTACTGAGGTCAGTCTGCAGGGTGGCCAGGTGAAGTTTGTGGATGGCGACTAGTAATGTGTTGTCAAAATTAACCCTGAACATCACCTGGAATGTACCATGTCATCCAGCTTAAACAATTGACTACCAGAATTGGATATTTATCAGTTTCTAGGCTAGATGGACAACATGCACAGTGGAAGAGGTGTTCATATACGCTTATGTTTGGCCAGCATAGAAAATGTTAAATGATTTTGGAGAGTCACAAGTGTGCACCTAATGGTTCAATATATAGGTTTAAGAGAGTAGGGGAAGAATAGATTCTTGAGAAACTCCCCAAGAAAGAAAAGTGGAATGAGAGACAAAGTTAGACATTTCTGTTTGTTTAGAAAGCTTGTTCAGATAGAAGGAGAACAACTCCTTCTCAGTCTGTTTTTCACCCTGGTTTTTAGGAGAGAAGAGTGAATAAATATGTCAAAAGCTAAAAGAAGACCTAAAAGGCAGATGCTAAATACGGTGGCACAAGATTTGTCAATCCTGATTTTGTAGAAGTGAGGTAGTGGGGATTACTTAGAGGGTTTGTCTTACGAGAAATAACATAAACATTGTTGCAGTGCAATTGCACTCATGTGAAACAGTTCCCATATGGAAATGTACAATTATAAATGCAGAAGTTCCTTCTCATGGTAGTAAATAGGAATTCACAAACATTTAACAGGAGTACTTCAGGAAACTAGATAATTGTGCAGCATCACATGTGTACTACTGTAAACTTTCATGAATTAAAAGAAATGTCAAATCACTTTTAAATGTCAGGAGGAACTCAGGGGAGTACATTTTACTAACCATGGTATTTCAATTTAGATTGGGAGTTGAGTTGTAAAATTAATAAAACTCTCTATCTCTCGCACACAAACACACACACAAACACAGACACTAATTTCCTTCTCTCTCAGTCTAAATCTCTATTGTTTCGTCTTTCTTTTTATTATAGTCTTCTCCTTTATCTTCCCCTTGCTTTCTCTCTTGTTCTTCCCGTTCTTCTCCATTTCCATCTGATTTTCTCCTTCTCCATCTCCCTCTCCCTTTGTCCCTCACTCTGTGTGCAACATTTCATGTTCCTCTCTCTTCCCCTCTCGCTCTCCTTCAACCTCTACCTCTCTCCTTTTCCCCTTCTCCCCAATTCTTTCTCCCCTTCTCCCTCTCCTCCATCTTCTTTCTCTACATTTTCCTCTCCCTCTCCCACTCCCTCTCCTTCACTTTCTCCCTCTCCTTCTCCTTACCTCCTCCATCTATCCTCCATCTACCTCTTTCTCTATTCTTTCTCTCCTTCTTGCTCTGATGGTATCGTCTCCCTCTCCCTGGTCCTCCTCCTCTCACTTTTCCTCTTCCTGTCCATCTCCCTCACCTTCTCTACTTCTCCTTTACCTTCTCCATCTCCATCATTTTCCACCTCCACTTGGTCCTTACCCTCTCCTACTCTCTCTCTGTCTCCCCCTCCCTTTTCTTCTCTTTCAATATCACACCCAGGAAATCACTTTCCTTATACACCAGGATCCTAACCACAAAAAGGTCACCCATATAAAGACAGCCTTTTGGTACCATACTAATGGTTACTTGCTAATGAATATCATAACATAAAATGCCATGTATGATAGTTTGGACACGTTTCACCCTTCACAGGAATCAAATGCTCAACAGGGGTGATGGACCTTTGGACCCAGAAAGTAGTGTGGTAAACCATCAAAAAAATTTCAACAACACCCCTAACTATTTAGACACCATGACCCATGTGGCCACAGAAGGAAAACTCCAATCAGAAATAATGTTAAAAAATGTATTACAACCACAAACTCAGTCATGAAGACAGTGCACAAAACTAAGTAATACGTAATCACCAAGGGTTACCCAAGGCGTTGGTATAAATTCAGACAAACTAACATTAATAGGAGTAAGTAATAAAGAAGAATGATACATACCATCAATAATAATATTTGAGAGAGATATTATTCACTGCTCAAAATGTACAATCTTTAGCCAATTCAAATTTATTAGAGTCAATAATCTTTTGCTGGGCACAGGGCAATCCCACAACTAACCAAATCAGGGAAATACATGTGTGGGGAGAAACACATGTGGGCAAAATACAAAAAGCACAAAAAGGGTGAAAATATTTTGGAAAAAGATAATCTCAGACTACAGGTCACTAAGTATTGCAAAAGAGAAAGCATCAGCATATCAGATGCTCAGTTACGAGTCTTCTGAGGGGACAAAATAAAAGGATTACTAAATCTAGAAAGAACATTTCAAGGGTAAGGGTAAAAGCCAGAGATGAAGATACCTCTCCAGGGGATACAGCTTTCAGGGAATTTCCATCAGCAAAATGTCAGGATCAACAAGGCATCTGCAGGCATCTGATTCTGCATAGGACTGCTCAAGAAATTTCTGCAGACTGACGAAAGTTTGAATGTCCATGGGCATTTCAAATTACACAAATCAATTTGATTTGCCAAAGGAATCAGTTCATGTCATGTTGAATAAGCATCAACCAATGAGGGATAATCGAAAGACGCCAAATTGACACACTCATCATCATCTTCATCAAAATCAACTTTATTCAGTTTTTATATAAAAATCATGTAAGCATAAGGATATAATGCAATATGACCATCAGAAACAGAATTGTGATATAATATGCTAATGCAAACAGCACAATAATAATCATTTGAAGAAAAAGTTGCAGGGAAATAAATGGAGAAAACAAGTTTCCTCAGCCGACTAACTGTACATAGATGGTCTGTACTTACGATAGTACAATAAATCAATGCAGACATCAGGGTTTACTAGGGCACATAAAGCAGGCGACACTGTGCAAAATTGTATTCCTTCGGAAAATGGACTAATAAGACTTTTGCTCAAGTCATTGTCATCATCATCATGTAAACAAATATTGCCAGAAACATTTACAATTGTGGGATAAAAATACAGAATTGTAACTCCAGAAGCACCCTATTTCCCCACTGCCTCCTGAGGTGGACCGATGCAGATACATACTTGTAGACCATCAAGCAAATGTAGTCTGTTGTGAGATCTGCAGGCTGATCTGTATTGCCGGATATTTAAAAACTTAAGCAAGGGCAATAAGAAACGTTTCCTTGGGATGACAGAGCTTACAGAAAAACTGAAATGTAACAAAGACTGAGCAGTCACCGAGTCACATGGACAAGGTTCTAAACGGGAATCATGAAAAGCACAGCTGGGATGAGCTACGAGAAAGCGCACAATTCCAAATGTACACCTAATTTGCTAAAAGCGCTGGGTATGATATAATGGTACCAAAAGGTATGGCTCTCGAGTGTTTGTAGTGACCACGGGGAGATAGCGCACCACTCTCTGTTTCCTTAATACAATTGTCCACCTACACCATTCTCTCAGGGCAAAGAAGTCATCCTTAAGTTGTTTTTTTTAGATGTGGCTCAATAACAGAAGATTATGATAACAATCCAAGACATGGCATCGTTAACTATAGTTGAGCAGAGTTTCCTCCTTAACGCAGATTGCTCTCCATAACAACAGAGGTGCTAATTTAACATGATCCTCTAGCGGAACCAAACCCAGTTCAGAGTGTCATACTGTAATAAAGAAGCTGTTTGGAACTGATAGCAGCTTCATTGGAAAATCCTTGGATCAGCCACTTGCAAATTGTTAATATCACGACATCCCCACACTCCTGCACCAAAGGTAGCCAGTGACAAACATTTTGATTGATAACTATTCAACATTGCGCCCAGTGGTTTTCCGCTCAATCTCTGAACAAATCTAAAAAGAGCTGCAGTGGATTGCTCACCTTTAAGCCTTCTACACCTGATCAGATGGGGGTCCAAGAGCTATTACAATCAAACAGGAGGCCTAGGTAGGTGAAGGTGCTTACATTTTATATTTTTCCCTATCCAAAAAACGGGGTTGGGGCGCTTTAGAGGAAGCCGCAATAACCGTCACGTGTGATTTGGGAGTAGGTGTTTTTAAGCCCAGACCATTCATAAACAAAAAAAGCCCATCTAATAGTTTTTGTAGGCCTACACCCATTCTAGATATTAATACCCAGTCATCTGCATACAGCAGAGCAAGAAGTTTCCCAAGAGCAATTTTTGGTGGATCTGCCTCCACTGCATGAAGATGTTTTTCAAAGTAATTTATATAAGGACAAAATAAGAACGGGGCCAAAATGCAGCCTTGCCTAATGCCAAGTTGATGTCAAACGCATCAGTAAGATCACCATATTTACCATACCTTATCCTTGCCGTTACTTCATTGTGCACCTGAGCCAAAAAATAAACCAAGGCCACATTAAAACCCATAATGAGCATAATAGACCAAAGCTTCCCTCTGTACTCCCAATTAAAAGCCGCTGAAAGATCCTCAATGCCAAGATGGATGCTCCCTCTACTGCCTATGGTGTGCTTTGAAATCAATCTATGAAGATTGAGGCATTATTCTAAAGTGCACAGACCTTGTCTGAACCCATATTGGACATCTGAGAAGCATCTCTTATCTGCCACCCACGTCTCTAATCTCTCCAAAAGAATTCTGCCAATAGGTTTGTACGTACAGTTGATCAGTGAGATCGGGCGGTAGCAGCGGGGATCTAAATTATTACACTTTTTGAAAACGGGTATTATAGTTGCACTGTGCCATATGTTGGGTGGGGCAACTTTAGCCACAGATCACAAAATGTTTGCTAATAAGGGGCCCCAAAGTTCTTGATCATCTAAAACAAAATCAACAGGGACTCTATCTGGACCAGGGGCCTTATTACTCCTTGATTGACTCAGGGCAGAAATCACGTCCCCATAAGCTGGGTGATCTAGAGACAGTTTTTCAGGGTCGCCCTTAAAGATATAATTTGAAAAAGGACTACCTGCTTCCTTGCTGCTGCAATAAATGGTTCAGAAATGCTCAACCCAATCTTGAGGAAGGATATTAACATCCACTGGGGTATTATGTGCATCATTTAAAAACGGATCATTTACTGTTTTCCAGAACAAGACAGCTCTTTTCACGCTTGCTCTATAAAGCTTAACCCAGGCATCTCTCGCAATATCCTTTTTCCATTGGCTTATAGTCTGTTTGTCTTTGCGTCTAATATGCACCATCAACCTCCCTGCCCCATGGGACCTGTTTCAATGTGCCCATCAGGTTTCTGTGGGCCCTTAAATAGCTATTATCGAACCACTGCTGGCCTTTGGGGTCAGCTGCTTTCTCTTTTGAGGTCAAGAGTCCAGCAAGTGATTTACAGACTATATGAACCAGACGTAGAACTTCATTAACACCCTGTGGATGAGAGAAGAGTCAAATGTTGCCCAGTTGTTGGTAGCACCCTTGTTTAAGCATATTTTACAGGGGCAATATCCACAATAAGAGGAGATGACAAGACCTTACCAGTGTCAATATACAAAAACAGTGGGTAATGATCACTCAACTCAATGTGCAAGATTCTGAACCTCATTGCTCATGGTTTACAGGATGAGAAACTGCAATAAAATCTATCAGTGTCCATTTCCCTCTACCCAAAAAAGATATATAATCTTCCATAAGATGTTCTATCAAATCCATTGTGAGAGAGAGGAACAGCTTGCACAACATTTAGTTAAAAAGATCACCTCAGGAAGAGTGTTCAAAATGGGCAGCATCTTCAGCGTCACAAACAGGCACACCACAGACATTTCAGCCTCCAACGCAACACAGCTTGCAATTAAAATCACCCTCCAAAATAATAAAATAATGGGTCGTGAGATTATCTAAAACAGAACTCAGAGTTCTATCAAGTGAGGTTGCAATGTCTGCATTTGCCCAAAGTAAGTTATTGTGACAAAACTTAATTATGACAAGAACCTGCTTGTCACCAAATGAGATGGTTATAATTTGAAAATGAGGGAGGAGCAATACATAGGTCTTGAGAGTCCTCCTTGTTGAAGTTATAGAAAACAAAGTAAGGAGGCCCTCCTTTTTGTGATCACCTCTTGACACAATCACATGTCTGGTCTGTCATGGGAACATCTCCTTTCCATCTGACTTCAAGCAGGTTTGACACAAATGTATACAGTCTCAGTCCATGTTTATGCAGTGTTCGGACTCTCAAGGACAAAGGAATTAATCTTTCCACGTTTAAACAATGGGTCTATTACAAAAGAACTTTGCATCTCATGGGAAAGAAATCTGAAAACATAATTCAAACCCTTTTACATGACTGCAAAATACAAGCTTTGCAAGCCTAACTTATGCTGACTCAAGGAAAGATGTGAAATGCACTTAATTAATAAGTTTCAGTAACACATGTAAAATGCAAACATAAAAATTCAACATTAATAATATGTTGTCAGTATGAATAGTACATTTCATTTCAAACACAAAACGTTGTTATTGCATTTAATTAAGTATAGCAGAGAAATGCTTTTCTCTCATTGTGCATGTATTTTCAAACTCATTAATCTTTAATTGATTACAAGAAATTCAATATAATTTCTTTATGCACTGTTAGTCTAGAGTCTAAGGGCCAGGTGTAATACAGCTTTTTGCATTAGCAAATGGTGCGAATCGCAAAAATCGTCCGTTTGCAAATGCAAAAATGCCGTTTGCGATCTATGAAAGGCATTCGCATTGCGAAACTAAGGAATCGCTAAAATAGCAATTTTTGGCGAATGAGACATGAATTTGCGTGTCGCACATGGCGTATCACAAATAGCGATATGAAACACTGAATTGCCAACTGGGAAATGCAAATTGCGACACCGATTAGCGAATCGCAGATAGCGATCCGCTAAATTGGAATGCTATTTGCGATACGCTGATTGTGAAACGCAAAAACCAAATTGCAATGCGATGCATCAAAAATCGCAAATTGCGATTATTCGCAGAATGGCCTTTTGCACATGCAATTTACCACGAATTGGAACCAGATGGTAACCAGGTGCAACCTATATAAAGAGGCCCAGAATGCCTCAGCTGCTCTTCCACAATGGCTGCACTCTACGTCATAGTGAGGAGAATGAGGATCTTGGCAGGTTTGAGGAGAGGGAGGAGGAGACAGGAGCACATTTTCAGAGTGCACATTACCCTTTTTGACCAGACTGAGGAGGGAATGTAGGACAAGTACAGGTTAAGCTCAGCCATGATACTAGACCTGATGTCTGAGCTACAACCCATGCTGCAGCGCACAACACACAGGACCAATAGCATTCCCACCCATGTGCAGGTAACATGCTCCCTGCACCTACTAGCCTCAGGGAACTCTCAAGGGGTCATGGCAGCAGATGGAAGGGTATCAGAGAGTGCCCTCTCTAGATTTTTCAATGCATTCCTCAATGCCATGCTGAGCAGAATGCCACTGTACATAAGATTCCCCATCACCCCACAGGCACTACAACAAACTAAAATTATTTTCTACCAGATAGCACAGTTCCCACATGTCCTAGGTGCCATCGATGGGAACATGTAGCAATCTGTCCACCATCGGCCAGCGAGTATGTGTATTACAACCGTAAAAACAATCCTTCTATGAACATGCTGGTTATATGCAATGCCTCCCACATCATTACTGATCTCATGGCCAGATACCCAGGTAGCACACATGACTCGTACATCTTTCGCCACAGCGGGATTCACACAAGACTGCTAGCTGGGGAGTTTGGTGAAGGATATCTACTAGGTAATTTGATAGTTTATAATGTTGCATTGATGTAAGTGTGACGTCAGATATCACAAGTACTCATTTCACTCTATTTGCATTCAGGAGACAGTACCTATGCTGTGCGCACCTATATGCTGAAGCCCTACCTGAGCCCTGCAACTCCAGCAGAGAGGAGGAACAATGCTGAACGTAGGGCAAGCCACAATGTGGTGGAGCGCATTTTTGGGCTACTGAAGAGCCGCTTCAGGTGCATCCATAAGAGTGGAGGTGCACTACAGCACAGCCCAGAGACGGCATGCAAAATTGTGCTCACGTGCTATCTTGCACAACATAGCAACCACCAGGGGCATACCAGTGGATTTCACGGAGCCGGACTCACATGAGGATGATGATCCCTTGCCACTCCTTCAACCAGCAGACAGGAGCAGTGCAGCAGAGGGCAGGCAAAGACGTTCTGACATCACGTGCTACCATTTTTGATGTAAGTAATGACTACTCCACTTCAATAATATGTATTTCTGTAGTTAGCATCTTTATTACCTTGACTTCAGGTAACAAATGTGTCAATAGGACATAGCTATGCACAGTAGGCAGACATGAACGATTAACAGCATCATAGTATAACTGTAAGTGGCGTTACTGACATTGACACCTCAGGGACACAGCATGGGCTGACTCACTTCCTAGTTGTGATGTCATCAGGCTGTTCCGGTTTGCCGTTTTCGCTATTTGTGATTTTCAAGTACCGAATTGCAATCTTTTTAGTGATTCTGTATTTGCATCTCGCTAATTGCGTTTGCAAATTTTAAGAAATAGCTATTAGAGATTTACAATTTTGATACATCGCTGTTTGCATTTTTTAAATAGCGATTTCTTAAAAATTGCTATTTGAGAGTTACTAACTGGAATCTTGATACATCTGGCCCTAAATTACATTCTAACATCAGTTTTATCCTTTTAACCCCCTGGGTGCCTTGGACGAGGTGATCTCGTCCCAGCACACGGTTCCCATGTGCCTGGGACAAGATCAACTCATCCTGCACCCGGCCCACGGGGGAGCGCTAGCGCTCCCCCGTGGACCTCCAACCCACACCCCCCAGTCGGGGATGGAAGGTTTAGTACACAACTCATTGTGATAAAGCTACACTTTGTTTATTACTTATTTTAGTGCTGGTGGTTGTTGGCAATCCATTTGTTGTTAGTGAAGATCATGGCTAGCCGCAGAGTGACCGCTCAGCAGGTTGTTGGCATGCTTTTTGAGTCATCTTCAGACCATGATTACGAAACTGACTCGGCATCTGAGGCAGAGGAGGAAGTGAGAGATTCTGGCAGTGAGTTTTCTGTCCGAGAGCATTCTTCTGATGAGGAAGCCACTCTTAGTGCAGATGAAGGGCCTGCTTTAGAGGAGGACATTGATGTGCCAAGAGTGCAGCAGCCTTGGGCTGACGGGTTTCCCATTTAAAGACCTGACACCTGGATTGCCCCAAACATGGAGCAGTGACAGTTACCTGCATTTACTGGTCTCCCAGGGTGTAGAGTCAATATGGAAAACTTTTTGCCTGTCAATTTCTTTCACTTGTTTATGGACAATGTATTTTTGGAAGAGATTGTGGAGCAGACTAATGTGTATGTGGAGCAATATTTGAGGGACAACGCTGCCAGACTTAGGCCTCAGTCTAGAGCTACTCAGTGGGTTCCCACATATCTGGAAGAGATGAAAAAAAAGTTTTTAGGTTTGACTTTTTTGATGGGGTTAATAAGGAAGCCGTCACTGGCTTCTTATTGGTCTACTAGTCCCTTGATGGCAACGGCTATATTTCCTGCAACTATGACTCGTAATCGCTATTTGCTTCTTCTTTGTATGCTGCATTTTGTAGACAATGCTTTAGCCTTGCCATGAGATCACCCTGATTGTCACCCTCTTTTTAAGATTAGGCCTGTCTTTGATCATTTTGTAGATCGGTTTTCAGAGGTCTATGTTCCAGGCAAAGAGACAAGTGTGGATACGTCTTTGGTCCTTTTCAAGGGGCGTTTAGATTTTAGGCAGGAAATTCCTAGTAAGAGGGCACTGTATGGGATTAAATTGTATATGCTGTCAGAAAGCAGTAAAGGATACGTGTATAATTCCCGGGTCTACACAGGTAGGGATTCCAGTATTGACCCTCCTGGTTGTCCGGCCACTTTTGGATTTAGTGAAATAATTGTTTGGGAACTTGATAGACGACTGTTTAACAAAGGTCACCATACGTATGTAGATAATTTCTACACTGGAGTGCAGTTGTTTAAGGAGTTGTTTAGAGTGGACACTGTTGCTTGTGGCACAATCTGTTCTAACAGGAAAGGTTATCCAAGGGAGCTTGTCTGTAAAAAACTTGAGAGGGGACAGTGCAGTGCCTTGCGGAATTATGAGCTGCTAGCTCTGAAATTTTCAGACAGGAGGGATGTGTACATGCTATCTACCATCCATGATGAGAGTACTTCCCCTGTGACTGTTTGGGGCCTGGTTGCCGAAGCACACATTTTGGACTACAATAGGCACATGGGTGGTGTTGATAGAGTAGATCAGAGGTTGGAACCTTACACTGCTCTGCGTAAGTCTTACGTGTGGTATAAAAAGTTGGCCCTACATTTATTTTATCTGGTAACTTTTAATGCCTTTATTGTGTTCAAGGATTGTTCACTTGAGTCAAGGATGACATTTGTTAAATTTCAGGAGTCGGTGATAGAGAGCCTCATAGTGGTGGAACAGGCAAGAGTTCCTAGAGTATCAGTGGTGGAGGAAGTGGCTAGATTGAAAGATTGCCACTTTCCAGATCAAATTCCTCCCACTCCAAAGAAAGACTTAGCCACTAAGAAATGTAGAGTATGTGCCCGAAGAAGTATCCGGAGGGAGAGCCGGTTGTACTGCCCCGATTGCCCTTCAAAACCTGGGATGTGTGTGCCCGGCTGTTTCACAGGTTACCACACAAAGAAAAATTTTGAGGAAATACCATGAGCATAAAATGCCTATTTTATATTTTCATATGTTCAGTTTCACGGTTGGCATTACTGTCAAGTATTTAGTTAGAGCTTTTGTGTTTGTAGTTTTGTACTTATTTTATATTTAGTGGTTTCTTTGTTGTTTATAAATGGAAAAAAGTGATGGCGGTGTGCGTGGGGTGGCGCTTGGCTGGCAGGGTGCATGGGGTGGCACTTGGCTGGCAGTGTGCGTGGGGTGGGGCTTGGCTGGCGGTGTGCGTGGGGTGGCACTTGGCTGGCAGTGTGCGTGGAGTGGTGTTTGGCTGGCGGTGTGCGCGGCGTGGCTGTTGGCTGACGGTGTACGTGGGGTGGCGCTTGGCTGGCGGTGCCAGCCAAACGTCAGTCCACACACTCCCATCAGCTAGTGTGACTGCTGTATCAGGTATGTGGGCGTATGTAAGTGATGGGCCCTTGAGTGGCACTGTCTGTCGATGTGAGTGTTTAATGCTCTGGGCCCGTGGCTGGCTGCGTGAATGGTCTTGTGCATGTCATGTATTAAAGGTGTGTGAATGGACTGTAAAACGGCTGGTGCCTTGAAGCGGCTTTACAGCTCACGAGCTGTGAGTCATTGGTTCAGTTTTTTTGCCTTTCAGTTACTAACAGTGCATTTCACTTTTGTGAAATCTCTTGTTAATACAATTTTATCTACTGAACCATCACCTACCCTTGTGCCAAATCCAACCAGTATGTGTGGTACAAATGACAAAACCTGCCCACTGTAATCAGGCGTCGCAGCACATTTGTGACATACTAGGTATCTCAGGTGAGACCCTGATCATGAAGCATGCCACCAACTTGGTTGGTGGGTGAGGGGTCTTTTTCACACAACCTAAGTGCATTTCTTTTCACAATTTTAGTTTTGGTACATCACGGACGGACGTGGACACATCATAATGATATATTGCAAAACTACCTGTGTTTGGGGGGATGGGGCACCTATGTTTTTGGTCGTGGGTGCGCCTTCATCTAGGGAAACCTACCAAACCCTGACATATTTTAAAAGTAGACACCCCAAGGAGTACAGGGAGGTGTGGCTTGCGTGGATCCCCCAACATTTTCTTACCCAGACTCCTCTGCAAACCTCAAAATTTGCTTAAAAAAGCATACTTTCCTGACTTTTCTTAGTAGGATCACTGCTCCAGCACACAATTCCTACTCCCCAGCATTCCCCTCAGTATCCCAATTAAAATGACACCTCACTTGTGTGGGTCCCCAAAGCACAGTCAGCCTAAAGATGTATAAAAGAAGAATATGTCCTTATCAACTCGCTGTGCTATCCCCTCTATCTCTACAGGTTTTTGGCCTTATTCTGTTGCAGGCACCTGGCCCACCCACACAAGTGAGGTATCATTTTTATTGGAGACCTGGGGGAACCCTTGGAAGGAAATTTGTGGCTCCTCTCAGATTCCAGAACTTTCTGTCACCGAAATGTGAGAAAAAAGTGTTTTTTTAGCCAGATTTTGAGGTTTGCAAAGGATTCTGGGTAACAGAACCTGGTGAGAGCCCCACAAGTCACCCTGTCCTGGATTCCCCTAGGTCTCTAGTTTTCACAAATGCCCAGGTTTGGTAGGTTTCCCTAGGTGCCAGCTGAGCTAGAGGCCAAAATCCACAGGTAGGCACTTTGCAAAAACCACCTCTGTTTTCTTTGAGAAAATGTGACGTGTCCACTTTTTGTTTTGGGGCATTTCCTGTCACGGGCACTAGGCCTACCCACACTAGTGAGGTACCATTTCTATGGGGTGACTTGGGGGGATGCTGGGTGGAAGGAAATTTGTGGCTCCTCTCAGATTCCAAAACTTTCTGTCACCGAAATGTGAGGAAAAAGTGTTTTTTTAGCCAAATTGTGAGGCTTGCAAAGGATTCTGGGTAACAGAACCTGGTGAGAGCCCCATAAGTCACCCTGTCTCTTGGATTCCCCTAGGTCTCTAGTTTTCAAAAATGCCCAGATTTGGTAGGTTTCCCTAGGTGCCGCCTGAGCTAGAGGCCAAAATCCACAGGTTGGCACTTCGCATAAAACACCTCTGTTTTCTTTGAGAAAATGTGACATGTCCACTTTGTGTTTTGGGGCATTTCCTGTCTCAGGCACTAGGCCTACCCACACAAGTGAGGTACTGTTTTTATTGGGAGATTTGGGGGAATGCTGGGTGGAAGGAAATTTTTTAGCTCCTCTCAGATTCCAGAACGTCCTGTCACCGAAATGTGAGGAAAAAGTGTTTTTTTAGCCAAAGTTTCAGATTTGCAAAAGGTTCTGGGGAACAGAACCTGGTGAGAGCCCCACAAGTCACCCTGTCTTGGATTCCCCTAGGTCTCTAGTTTTCAAAAAGGCCCAGGTTTGGTAGGTTTTCCTAGGTGCCGGCTGAGCTAGAGGCTAAAATCCACAGGTAGGCACTTTGCAAAAAACACCTCTGTTTTCTGTAGACAAATGTGATGTGTCCACATTGTGTTTTAGAGCATCTCCTGTCGCGGGTACTATGCCTACCCACACAAGTGAGGTACCATTTTTATCGGGAGACATGAGGAAACGCTGGGTGGAAGGAAATGTGTGGCTCCTCTCAGATTCCAGAACTCTCTGTCAGTGAAATATGAGGAAAAAGTGTTTTTTTAGCCAAATTGTGAGGTTTGCAAAAGATTCTGGGTAACAGAACCTGGTGAAAGCCCCACAAGATACCCCGTCTTGGATTCCCCCAGGTCTCTAGTTTTCAGAAATGCACAGGTTTGGTAGGTTTCCCTAGGTGCCGGCTGAGCTAGAGGCCTGAATCCACAGGTAGGCACCTTGCAAAAAACACCTCTGTTTTCTTTGAGAAAATGTGATGTGTCCACTTTGTGTTTTTGGGCATTTCCTGCCGCGGGCACTAGGCCTACCCACACAAGTGAGGTACCATTTTTATTGGGAGATTTGGGGGAATGCTGGGTGGAAGGAAATTTGTGGCTCCTCTCAGATTCCAGAGCGTTCTGTCACCGAAATGTGAGGAAAAAGTATTTTTTAGCCACATTTTGAGGTTTGCAAAGGCTTCTGGGTAACAGAACCTGGTGAGAGCCCCACAAGTCACCCCGTCTTGGGTTCCCCTAGGTCTCTAGTTTTAAAAAATGCACAGGTTTGGTAGGTTTCCCTAGGTGCCGGCTGAGCTATAGGCCAAAGTCCACAGGTAGGCACTATGCAAAAAACACCTCTGTTTTCTGTGGAAAAATGTGATGTGTCCACGTTGTGTTTTGGGGCATTTCCTGTTGCGGGCACTAGGCCTACCCACACAAGTGAGGTACCATTTTTATCGGGAGACTTGGGGAAACATAGAATAGCCCCTTTTCTTTCTCTAAATTTTTTCCTTCCAAATATAAGACAGTGTGTAAAAAAGACGTCTATCTGAGAAATGCCCTCTAATTCACATGCTAGTATGGGCGCCCCAGAATTCAGAGATGTGCAAATAACCACTGTTTCTCAACACCTTATCTTGTGCTCATTTTGGAAATACAAAGGTTTTCTTGATACCTATTTTTGACTCTTTATATTTCAGCAAAAGAATTGCTGTATACCCGGTATAGAATGAAAATCCACTGCAGAGTGCAGCTCATTTATTGGCTCTGGGTACCTAGGGTTCTTCATGAACCTACAAGCCCTATATATCCACACAACCAGAAGAGTCCAGCAGACGTAACGGTATATTGCTTTAAAAAATCTGACATTGCAGGAAAAAGTTACAGAGTAAAACGTAGAGAAAAATTGCTGTTTTTTTCACCTCAATTTCAATATTTTTTTATTTCAGTTGTGATTTTCTGTAGGAAATTCTGAATTCAGAATTTTGTCTAATATTTCAGAAATGTATAGGTTTCTGGGATCCAGCATTGGTTTCACACCCATTTCTGTCACTGACTGGAAGGAGGCTGAAAGCACAAAAAATCATTAAAATGGGGTATGTCCCAGTAAAATGCCAAAATTGTGTTGAAAAATTTGATTTTCTGATTCACGTCTGCCTGTTTCTGAAAGCTGGGAAGCTGGTAATTGTAGCACTGCAAACCCCTTGTTGATGCCATTTTCAGGGAAAAAAACACAAGCCTCCTTTTGCAGCCCTTTTTTCCCATTTATTTGAAAAAAACGAAATTTTCACTTTATTTTGGCTAATTTCTTGGCCTCCCTTAGGGGAACCCACAAAGTCTGGGTACCTGTGGAATCCCTAGGATGTTGGACAAAAAGGATGCAAATTTGGCATGGGTAGCTTATGTGGACAAAAAGTTATGAGCGCCTAAGCGCGAACTGCCCCAAATAGCCAAAAAAAGGCTTGGCAACTGAGGGGGAAAAGGCATGGCAGCGAAGGGGTTAATGTGAATTACTTCAAAAGACACCTAAGACGAACGCAGAATTACAAGCAATTGCACATTTAAAATGTGTGTTCGTGAAGCTTTCTACATTAGTTTTTCACTCTATTCCTTTCATAAACTTAACTTTGTCACATCCTCATAACGTTTGTGACACAAGGGACAACACTAAAATTTAAGGTCTATCAATAGCACGCCCAGGAAGATAGGTAGTCTTGGTCATGTGTTTGGTATATCTATATGATAGTATACACAAGGGGTGACATGCTGGCGGGGGCTTGGACTCCTATCTGAATCTCAGCAGGGCCCAAAAGTACACAACATAAATCATGGATGCAACACAGCTCTGATATGCCTTAAATGGCTGTACCGGAGCTAGACCGGAGTGCCAATAAGTGTCAATACTTGCATAATCTCTTACTGAACAATTCAGCCAATATTCCTGGCACAGTCATGTACAGTAGCTGGCTCAGTGCCATTAAGTTGCTAACTGTTTGTCATCAACTATACATCCATTCACTTATATTTATACTTGCAGACATGTAAAATAGCTTCAAGACCGCAAATTAAGGGAATATGCTTCAAAATATAATAAGCCACTTACTCTTGTACACTACAGTAGTATAAATTAAATGGAAATGTCCCTTGGCACACTTTCACATCAATGCACATAAGAGTCAGTGATTGTTAAACTTTTTACTTCTGTGCACCCCCACTTAATCATTACTTAATCATTACTGGAATCCAGGGACCTCCACTGAATCATTATTGTAATCGGGGGACCTCGGTTTACACAATTTTGATGATTTGAACTACAAATCATTATACACTTTTACAGAAATAAGCATTTGTAAAAAATGCATATGATGAAGTATTTTATTGAGTTAAAAATCAAACAGAATAAAATCAAAAAAATAATTTTAGTGGAAAGGTTTTTGTGTTTTTTTTTACACTGAAGCCACCAATCGTCCATGCTGTATTCTGTTTGATGCATTTCCACTGCTCAAACAAATCAATCAGGGGACACTAACTTTTCTGGCCTCCAGATTAAAAAAATGACTTCGCATTTATGGAACATTTAAAAACTTTCTATTTTACATTTTACTCATTTATTTATACACCTCATGAATTATTTTTTTTCTATGCAGTCGCAAGGCACCTTGAGTAGACGTCGTGGACCCTTCAGGGTCCACAGACACGGGTTAAGAACTGCTGCTCTATATAGATCCCTAACCAAATCTTCTTGCCTATGTGTCAATACATTCCATCACTAAGCAATTCTTTAGTCAACTTCAACCTTTCTGTCCTATATCTAATATGACTCACATCTAGCTAATTGAAAACACAACTAAATACAATATTTTCAGATCACTTTGACTCCCTTCAATGGAAATCCTGGAACTGGTCTGTGGGAGCCCCAGGTCTGAAAAGCACTTCAGGAACAGACTAATTCCAGGAATGTAGTACCAATTCCTGGAATACATTTCCCAGGATCACACTAAATACTTAATGTAATATAAAAATAACATCTTAATTGGTAGTCAGATAGTGTTGCAAATCCACCTCTTCTGCATGGTCAAATGAGATTTGTTGTCTTTTTCTGGACCCTACTTTTGAGAGGGTTCAGGACTCTGTACACGTTACAACTGATAAATAGTAGTAAGGTACCTCTTCTTCCCCTCTGTATCATGTGCTGTACATAGGCACTCACTAATTGGCCTATTTAACTTCCTTATAAGTCCATTGTAATTAGTATGTAAAGGACGCGCTTAGCGGCATTAGCGGTATCAACGAGGCAGCAACGAGGACTCCATTTCCCAGCATCCCAGCCAAGAGGCCCGGGGATACTTTAAAAAAGGATAAGCACGGCACGGGCTGCGCTTTGCGGCATTAGCAATATCAACGAGGCAGCAACGAGGACTCCATTTCCCAGCGTCCCGGTCAGGAGGCCGAGGACGCTTTAAAAAGGGATAAGCATGGCACGGAATGCGCACAGGATGCGCCCGGTCAAAAGAGGCTGGGCTGAGCCACCCCTCTGACATCTGCCAAAAGCAGCATGAGTGCTATCTTCAAATATCCCTACCAAGTTAAAGTTGGAGGAGATTTTCCAATTCACCCTCCCAAAACTCTAAATGTCCAGCATGTAAGATGTATATTGGGTGGAAGATGGTTGCTGGATAGGTTGGCAGGATGGGTAGGAAGAGGACTATGCAGAATCGTGATCAATCAGCGGGGGGCCACCCAATTCAACAGTAGACTCCTTTCTTGCCCGAGCTGTTGGTGTAGTATCAAAGGAGATAGATTTGGCAGAGAGAGACCTTTCTATGAAAATTAGTGACTGGCAGCGAGTATCATCCAATGTTGAGGTTTATGGGTTTACTGATAATGAAGACGGTTGGCCAGTGGTACCTCAGGTAGACTTGTCTAAGGCCCCCTTGGCAGCATCTGGAAACAGTGTTGTGGAGGATACCCTAAGAAATGGCAAAGGTTTTTTTTCTGATTTCCCACCTGGCTGTAGTAGCCCTCCACTAAAGAAGAAATCTGGTAAAAAAAACAACAAAGTGGCACTTTCCAAAAATCTAATCTGCTCTGACATCCAGGAAGTTATTTGTACCAGTCAGAGTCAAGTCTCTGGTTTTTAAAATCTTTTGGTAAAATTCAAGGAGACAATTGAGACATGTTTGATGGTGGTAAAGGAAAAATTGCAGGCCTTCAAATCTGCTGCTTCCTTGTTGTATTCTAGGTGGGGCCCAGTACAGCACCAGGGCGTGGGTCTTTGGATCTTCAGTGCCATGGACCCATCCCAGATAAGGGAATCCCGATGGGAGAAAGTTCATCAACTCAGGAAAGTGTTACCCAGCATCCTCCACACCATTGTTATTCTAATACAGGTAACCTTGTAAAGCATGTAAAGACGACCCATGAAAATCGTACAGAATTGCAGGGGAACATGGTAGAAAAGGTGTAAGGGGGAGGTCCCCGAGCAGGGCTGGAGAGAAAGCAGTGCTGTTTCAAGAGCAGAGGAGGGATCAAAATTCAGTCTCTCGTAACAGTCTCTCACCACCTCCCCAATTGGAGCTTCCATCTGACTGTGCCCCTATGTGGTAATACTTACATTTGTAACCACAGTTAGCTTCGGGCACAAGCGAATCCACTGAACAGCTAAAGAACAAGAAAGGTCATTGGCTGAGTAAAAACTGCGATTTTAACTGCAAGGACATAATGGATATTTTGTTTGTTAGAAGGATGGGGTGGGTGGGCCCCGGGAAAAGGAAGGGAAAAGGGACTGTATCATAATAAACTGGAGATACCTAGGTTTATCCCAATGTCTGCACTTATCACGTTACATTGATACCCAGGCAAGTGATAAGATTGTTATGGTTCCATTAGTCTTCTTTTATAGGCACACCTGGCACGTAGATGGTCTCCGAGTCAGGGGCGTTCCCAAACTGCAGGAGGGTCTGCAACCACCCAGAGTGAAAAATAGATTCACTGTACTCTCAGATCTGGAGGTGAATGACTGACTGCCAGGGCGGGTGTACTTGTCAACACAAGAGGGAAAAGAGGAGGTGGTTCCATTGGGGTCCCCTATTACAACCCCAGGTCTGGGAGGGTTGGGTGAGGCATTTCCCCTGACTCAGCGAATTTCTTGGAATGTGGCGGGGTATGATACAAAGCTGCAAGATATGCAATGGGTAACGTTTATTTCAGGTCCTGATTTCATTTTACTTCAAGAAACTTGTTCAGTAAAAGCCACGGTGGAGGATGGATTCCAAAGGTTTGCTTTCCGGCTGAATGGGCACCCGGTCGTTGTCCAAAGGGGGCGTCTAGTCACCCTTGTTCTCATTTCTAGGATATCTAGAGCATAGCAGACTATTTGTAGTCACTGGGGTTTTCTCATCATTTGGGTGGTGTTTCCAAATAAGTATAACGTCCTTCTGATAAACTTCTATAATGCAATATGGGATTCTGGTTGCCAAATTAGGGTCAGTTTCTCAGCTTTGCAGATTTTGTCTGCAGTTGAGGGTTTACAGGATGAGAGTGGTAGGTCCCTTGTTAAGGGGCAGCAGAGCCTGAATTTGTTGAATATCTTTGCATTGGAATCTGCTTCTGAAAATCAGGTACCAACTTTTGTGGGGAGAGGGGCCAGGACTATAACAGATGATCTTTTTGTGTCCTCCCCAGTGAGAAATATTTGGTCTAGCATGTTGAGCTTTAAAGGCAGTATTTTAGTGATCACAACCCCCTTACGGTGTCCCTAAATTTCCCATGCAACAAGTGCACATCAGTGATTGGCGGGCTGGTTTGTTTGAGGGGGTGAAAATCCCACAGGTAGTGAAGAGGGTGGTGAGCCAAATTCTAAATCTGATAATAGGGATTCTTTTGGCTGAATCCCCCTCACCAGTGGAAGTGATTGATGCTGCAAATAAAGTAAATAACGCCATCAAAGATATTCTGACCAAAAATTAAGAGGTTATTACTAAGTATCAGACAGGGTGGTTCAACAAACCCGGTTATGCGGCAAGGAAAACCCTGAAGAGGGCATTGAAGGCACAGCATAGAGATAAGTTCTATGTGAGTAGAGTGAGGGCTCAGTATAAACTTGCTCTGAAGGAGAGGAAACAGCAGTTCAAAAAGCAGGCTTGGGAAGCTCTGGAGTGTGCGTCGTGCACCAAAAAACGCAAGCCTGTTCTAGTGGATAGTAAACAGGGCTACCTTTGAGACAGGAACATCTGAGGGGCTGCAATATTCCCCCCTGATCTATAGGTGAGTCATTTTTGCAGTATCTTCCTGGGAGGAACTTATGGGGAGGAAAGGGATGAGTTGTCAGGTTACACCCCAAATCAGATTCACACTAGGGGAGGTGATTTGGGCTATGCAGAATAGGTCAAGCCACAAAACGCCTGGTCCTGGTGCAATCCCAATGGACCTGTACAAAAGCTATCCTTAGTTGTGGGCACCTATAATGCTAAATGTCTTAAATGCGGAAATGAGTGTAGGAATCCCTCCCTCTTGGAAATCTGTGTTCATTGTCCCCGTGTTTAAGAAGGGAAACCGCAACAATCACAAATCGTTCAATCTCACTTTTAGACTCCTTGGTGAAAATACTGGATGAATTGTTTTATGGCACATTGAGGAATGGATGAGAGAGCATGATGTGATGAGTGAGGTGCAGTATGGTTTTAGGGAAGGGCTAGGGACCCAGGAGCAATGTCTGAACTTGTTTATGCTGATCAGTAACTATACACAGGCGAAGAGAGGTACTCTGTATCTTGCTTTTATGGACCTCAGCTGTGCTTTTGACAAAGTAAATTGTAGCAAATTATGGGAATGCTTCACTGCGATGGGCATGGAGCCCCAAATTGTGGAGTTGCTCCGATACTTACACTAGGGCACAAATGCTTCCTTGAGATATAGGACCCATGGGGAATGCACATAAACCTTTAATTTTAAAAGAGGCGTGAGACAGGGGTGTGTTTTGGCCCCCACTTTGTTCCTTTTATATACAAATGGCTTGCGTAGCTTTTTGGTGTAAAAATGCAAAGATGTTCCTAAAATAAATGGAAAGAGTGTGCTGTCCCTGATATAGTAGGATGAAGCAGTGCTTATGGCCCATACTATGTACGTTCTCCGAGAGGCGGTTAAGGGGTATGCCGACTATATGTCTGATTTAGATTTAGAGGTCAGTAGCAGCAAGACCCACTTCATGGTCTGTGGTAAACCATTGAGCAAAGTAGGTGATAAATGAACAAATCATCAGCTGAGTTTCACTATCTAGGTGTAACTTTTGATGATAAAGGAACATGGAAGCCCTGCATTGCGAAGCGATGTGCGTGATTCCATGCCACTGTAGGAGTTACTTTTAATTTTGCTTTAAGAGTGGGGAACAAGCCTATACCACCTCTGCTTGAGGTGTATAGACATAAATGCCTCCCGATTCTTATGTATCGGTCACCACTCTGGGGCTATTTGGGTAGCCTGGCTCCTCAGATAGAGGAAAATTGCTTCTGCAGAAGAATATTGGGCATGTGACAAAATATTTCCGTGTTATGCCTACATGAGGAACTGAATTAGGAGATTGTGGATGATGGCATTAGGATTGCGCTTTGTCTGCTGTGGATTTCTGTTTGGTGAAATGATTGTGCCTCCCTAAATAGGGCGATGTTGCATGTTTGTCTGGCATGTGATCGAGCTCTGGATATCCCTTGGCTGGCATATATGAAGGAGGTTGCCACATCCCTTGGTCGCTCAGAAATGTTTCATTTCGCACAATGTCTAAAATGTACCAATAAATGGTGGGTAAAGGAAAAGTTTTTTAAAATTCTGAGACAAAAAGGGAGGCAGAGGAACTAAGGAAACCGACTGTGAGGGATTCCTTAATGTTAAAGTTCCAGGCAGGTCCTGAGATGTATCATTTGGTGGTACAAAATATTTGGGGAAGGTCACTCATTGCCTGTTTCCATTTAGGGGTAATCAGAAGTAACTTTTGCCTCCTGCTTGCCCAGTAAGATTTGAAATCCATACAAATTTGCCCGTGTGACGGGGTGTCCTTACAGTCTTTATTTCACTTTTCCCCTGTTCTGTGATTTTTATGCACCTTTTAGATGAAGATTTTAACGTCTCCTATTGAAAAAAAAGGGTTCCATGCAGTATCACCCAGCCTACTTGTGGCTTCGTCTGGTCCCTGATGTTTTGGTGTGTCGGGTGGGTTCTTTTTTAAAATGTTGGCAGAATAGTGTCCATTTTAAAATGTATTTACCATTGTTATTTTTAGAATTTTGACTGCAAATGAAATTAGAAGTTTTAAGATTTTAAATATGCGAGTTCTTATATTTTTTTAATGTTTGTATGTAGCGTGCTATGTATTTATTATTACATAACTGAATAAAGAAGAATTAACTTGAATTGAAATAGTATGTAAAGTGCACCAATGCATGGAAAGTTAAATGTCCAACATGGACGGCAGTGTATATTTA
The DNA here is from genome assembly GCF_031143425.1 of Pleurodeles waltl. Lineage (NCBI taxonomy): Eukaryota > Metazoa > Chordata > Amphibia > Caudata > Salamandridae > Pleurodeles > Pleurodeles waltl. Next base: position 1,016,483,133 of record NC_090446.1, on the reverse strand, counting down.
CATCACTGATACATGTGACAAAAATATATGCCTGCTTTGGGCACCACTGTGATCTGGCTAGACTGCTGTTTAAATGCACTGCAGTGATTTTTAAAATATTCGTGTCACCCCTAAAGTGTGCTTTGTAAGTCCACAGGGAATACTACATATTAGGGGTAGTGAGCTCTAACAATGGAGTAAACAGTATAAGCAATTTTCTTTTTGCCAGCCTTTTAGATTTTTCCCTAGGTAATCTTTGATGAGATTAATGATGAGTTCTTTCCTGCTTAATTTTCTAAATCTCATTTGTGAGCTCAGATCTTTTGATAATTTAAGCAAAAAAGTAATTTTAAAAATGTACATTAGGTTGTGTATGAAACTGGGTTGTTAGTTGTGTATGATATGAGACCTGCACAAATAAATATGGACTAGGAGCCAAGCACCCCATTGAAGCACTAAACTTTCTCAGGGTAGTGAAGTATCGTAGTCCAATGACTACTCAAGGTAGATGGGGTGGGCTAGTAATGGCCATTCACTGGTTTGCATTTATTACACTCAATAAATGGTTGTCTAGTCAGTGTCTTTTCTTTGATTAAGGGGAATTATCTTACATACACGCACTACTACATACTATGCATTCATTTAAAAATAAATACATATGGTAGACGACATTACCTTTGGTGACATTCTGAAATCATATTGTCCGATACTGAGTCAGGACCTCAAAGATCACAGAATCCCCCACTCTTATTCCAGATAACACATCACAAAATTGGGGCATCACTTTAAACAAAGCAGGCCTGTTGACTTTGTAAAGGGGTCACCACATTAAAATACAAGGCAATCCTACTGGCTTTGTCAAAGGTCACCACATCAATATATAATGAAGGTCTATTGGCTTTGTCAAAGGGTCTTCACAACAGTAATATAGTACAAGCCTATTGGCTTTGTCAAGAGATTGCCATAGTAAATGACCAATAAACACATAATGAATATCACCATCATATCATTGCAATCAATAGCAATGCCTAAATGCAATCACTATTGCCATTAACCCCTTATGTGCTGGACCTCCCAAACCCCCTCTCCCCACCCTTGTGCTGAGCCCTTTTGTGGCTACTTGAGTAGTTTGCGCTTAGGCCTCTGTAACATTTTGCCCACCTAAGCTGACCATGCCAAATTTGTGTCCTTTTTTCCAGGGATTCTAAAAGTACCCAGAGTTTGTGGGTTCCCCAGGAGCAGACCAAGAAATTAGCCAAATTAGCCAAAATATTTTTTATCTGAAAAATGGGAAAAAAGGATGCAGAAGGAAGCATGTGTTTTTTCCCTGAAAATGGCATCAACAAAGGGTTTGCGGTGCTAAAATCACCATCTTCCCAGCTTTCAGGAACAGGCAGACTTGAATCAGGAAACCACATTTTTCAACACAATTTTGGCATTTTACTGGGACATAGCCCATTTTTACTAATTTTTGTGCTTTCAGCCTCCTTCCAGTTAGTGACAGAAATGGGCAACAAACCAATGCTGGATCCTGGACAGCTAAACATTCCTGAAAAGTAGACAAAATTCTGAATTCAGCAAAGGGTCATTTGTGTAGATCCTTTAAGGTTTTCATACAGAAAGTAACAGCTAAAATAAAAAAAATATTGAAATTGAGGTGACAAAAGAGTCATTTCCTCCAGGTTTTCTTCTATAACTTTTTCCAGCCTTGGGAGATTTTTTAAAGCAATATATCATTACATCTGCTGGACTCCTCTGGTTACGGGTATATATAGGGCTTGTAGGTTCATCAAAAACCTTAGGTACCCAGAGCCAATAAATGAGTTGCACCTTGCAATGGGTTTTCATACAGCAATTATATTTGGTGAAATATAAACAGTCTCCCAGTTAAAATGGTACCTCACTTGTGTGTGTAGGCCTAGTGCCCACAACAGGAAATGCCCCAAAAGACAACATGAACACATCACATTTTCCCAAAGAAAAAGGAATTGTTTTTTGCAAAGGGCCTAGCTGTGGATGTTGGTCGCTAGCTCAGCTGGTACCTAGGGAAACATAGCAAACCTATATATTTTTGGAAAATAGACACCTGAGAAAATTCAGAATGGGGTGACTTGTGGGGCTCTCACCAAGTTCTGTTACCCAGAATCCTTTGCAAACCTCAAAATGTGGAAAAAAAACACTTTTTCCTCACATTTCAGTGATAGAAAGTTCTGGAATCTAAGAGGAGCCACAAATGTCCTTTCACCGAGCATTCCCCCAAGTCTCACGATAAAATGGTACCTCACTTGTGTTGGTAGGCCTAGTGCCCGTGTTAGGAATAGATCACACAACGGTCAATGTTGGTCCTCACTTGAGGGCAACTCTTGACCCTGGGGTGATCCATTCCTAACTCAGGCACTAGGAACAGGCACTTAAATAGGGGTAGCATTTTTATCAGGACAGGTGGGAAAACAATGGTGGTAAGAATTTTGTGGATGCCAGCATATTCCTTAGTTTGTGTGACAGAAATGAAACAAAAAATAAAGTTTTTATTCAATATTTCACCTTTGCAGGGTATTCTGGGTAAAAGGACTTTGTGGAATCCATACAAGTCACACCCCTAGGTGTCTAGTTGAAAGAAATGTCTGGGTTTGGTAGATTTCCCCATATGACCTCTGAGCCCAGGACCAAAAACACAGCTGCCTGCCTTACAAAACCAGGTTATTTTGATGTCTCCACAATACGATTTGGGTGGTGGAATTTGGGACTGAACTAAATTGGGGAGCTCCCAAGAGAGCACTCTCTCTGTGCTTGCCGCCGCATGCACCTGCTCTCGGAGTTTCGGCTAACCCGCTATTGCCCCGCAGCAACAGGACTGTCCTCATCACCTCCTTCAGAATCACTGGAAGAAGAGTTATCAAATGAGACTTCTCCAAATGAAAAATCACTCTGAGTCTGCGCCATTATCCTATCCCTCAGATGCTGTCTCAGTATCTGCTGTCTCAGTCTCTTATCCTATGTCAGAGCTGTCCTCTATAACCCGAGTTAGGGCTTGAGCAGACGTCATTCAACGAGATGCCACCTATGCTGCTGGCTAAAATGTCGCTCTAAAACACTAGCCTATGTAGACAGTCACAAAATTGCTGGTGGGTGTGTGTGTGTGACATGTGCAACAGTAGAAGTCACCTTACCTTCGCCTCTTCCCTCAATCAGCACCTTCTCTCAAGACACTCAAAAAAAGACACACTATTACTTCCCCTTGTCACATACCAATCGTCACAGTCTTTAACGCCTCTAGTGCCCAGTCCAACAATCATTACTGGTGCTCCCACTCCCATGACCTCCTCCTTGGATTCACTCACTACCACCCAGCAAAAGTGCCCTTCATCTCTCCATAGCCCCACCCCCGCACATACATTTAATTTGTATTATAGTACAGGTAATGGCTGGCTTTACTAATCCACTCAGCTATTCACATAAAATACAGATTTGATTTTTGCAGTAGGCATAAAAACCTTCTGCGCTACTTTATGGCATCAAACCTCCCACTAGACAAAAGTCAGATCCTTTTGTAGCAGAAACATAATCACAAGACTAACTTTACTTTTTTATTACTGCCTATAAGCTGCAGTTGAAACGCGTCAGTTGAAGTATGTCCATTGCTTTGAAGGTGCAAGCTGCAACTGCAAGATAACTGGTGGTGAATATATATATATATATATATATATATATATATATATATTCACCACCAGTTATATATCTATATATATATCACTTTTATACATGAGTGTGGTTTTCCTGGGGGCCGATTGCAGCCCTCAGGGAAACCAAACACGCATTGACAAAAGTGATCTCTCTCTCAATATATAACATATATAGATAGATATATATATATATATATATATATATATATATATATATATATATAGATATACAGCTATACATATCTATATAGATATGTATTTTTATATCTATATATATATTTTTTATTTTATTTTTATTTTTATATGAATATATCTATATATAGATGTTGAGTCTGTCTTTGATACTGCCAATATTATTGTACACATTTCCAAAATCAGTCTGACTCACAATCAAGAACGCATTCTCAATCTAGGACTCAGTTTTTGTCCAACTGTTCACTGGGACTATGTGAAAACACATATTGAACTATATAAAGTTGTTTGTAAATTACGTTTAATGAAACATTTTTCTAGCAAATCATGGGTCAAACACCCGTCCAGTGAAACAAATGTGGTCAAATATTCCGGGTTTCAATTTTGATGACATCTCTGACTTAGTTATGATTGGTGATCTTACCAATGATGGGGCTACACCTGAATCTCAGACCAGTGACAATACATGTACAGATATGGTCACTTTAACTAAAATGGGCTTCACTACTAACTGTGGTATAACTAGCTCTTTAAAACCCTCCAGCAAGTTCAATCCTCCGCTACCCAGTGGCAATGAAATTGATATGTTCCACGAGTTGGTAATTGGAGATATTGATAAATTTCGTACAAATTGGCAATCTAAGAGGTCTAGACCCACAAATTTTACCGCCTCCGATTGGAAAGATCTTAACTCTCTCAAATCTAATACGTCAGTTGTGATCAAGCCCTCTGATAAAGGTGGCAATATTGTTATTGAAATTAAGTATGAATCCCATTACTCAATATCAACAGAGCTATTAGGGGATGTTAGATGGCTGGTTCAATAAACATCTCATTGATCATGAAGAGTATTCATACTTAAAAAACGACTTTCCAAAATTCCATGTATTTATTTTTTACCCACAATACATAAAAATAGATACAATGCTCTGGGTAGACCTATTGTGAGTATGAATCAATTGCTATTGGAAAATACTTCTAGATATTTAGATCTTTTTCTATGCCCCTATGTCACTGAATTGCCTTCCTACTTACGAGACACTAATGTTTTTCTATATAAAATACATAACATTCCGTGGCTTGACAATTGTTTGTTGGTAACCATGGATGTAGCTTCCTTATACACATCTATTATGCATGAATATGGGATGGAAGCCTGCAGATATTTCTTAGGGACACGTCCGATTGAGCTTTTACAGCACACCAATATGCTTATGTCAATGTTACAGTTTTGTCTCACACATAATGTCTTTCTGTTTGATAATAAAAATTATCTTCAGAAACAGGGGACAGCTATGGGAGCTTCATTTGCTCCCACATATGCCAATCTCTATATGGGATGGTGGAAAAAAGAAATAGCCTGCTCAGAGACAAACAAAAATTACATGGACAAAGTCATATTATGGATGCAATATATTGATGACCTTTTCCTTATATGGGATGGTCATGAACAGTCCCTTCTGGAATACATTAGTGTACTCAATAACAACAAGCTTAACATTTGTCTTGAACTACAGTATAGTAGACACACTATTGAATTTCTAAATGTCTTGCTGGAAGTCAAAAATGACAAGTTGAAGACCACAGTATACCGTAAACCAACTGCATGTAATTCTATATTGCATGGTAACAGTGGCCCTCTGAAGGCATTAAAATGGAGTATACCATACAGTCAATTCCTGCGGGCTCACAGGATATGTTCTGATGATGAAGGATTCAAAACTGAAATTGCAACTATGATTTAAAAATTCTTAGACAGAGGTTATCCCCTGAAGATTTTGATTGATGCACAGCATAGAGTGATGAATAAACCTCGAGATAAATTACTTTTTAAGAATGTAGTTAGGGATGATAATTTGAATGATAATAGATCCCCACTGCCACACATAGAACTCAGAAACATTATACAAAGAAATTGGCATGTTTTGCAACAAGATCCCTACATTAAAGACATTATTGGGCAACATGCTCAAATCACTTATCAGAAGGCATACTCACTAGGAGATCATCTAACTAGGAGTCCTTTTTCAACCAAAGAAAGTATGACATGGTTAACAAAGAAAAGCTTAGGCTTTTGGAAAATTGGTCAATACAAAGCATGTAAATTTGCATTAACTACACAGAATTATAGTACATTTAATGGTAAGAATGGTGACATTATTGATTGGATAACATGTGACACTGAGTATGTTGGTTATGCTATTGAATGGGGCTGCCAAAAAAAATATATAGGCAGCACCATTAATAAACGCAAGGTTAGATTTTTACAACATCTCAGAGTGATAAAAAATCATGATAGATCGTATCCTTGAGCCAAACATTTTTGGGATGTCCATGCAGGAGACTGTAGTTCTCTGATATTTTATGGAATTAAAACTATCAAAATAAGTCTTCGGGAGATGGCAGAACAGCAGAGTTGAGACAGATGGAATCCAAGATTATATTGTTGCTAGGCTCAGAGAGCCCATGAGGACACAATTTGGGTGCTGAATTATATGTGCATCTAGGCACTTTATAAGACTGCTTTCGTACAATTTTTTGATGATACAATAGATCAATCACACATATTATTGTATACATGTAAATAATCATGAGATTACATACATAGCCATAGACGCACTGTTGTCGCCATTCGTATTGATTTTGTGCAATATCTTAGATATGCTATATATGGTCTGCAATTTTGCTACTTATACAAATAATTATTTTTTTACTTTATCAGTGTGTCTATGCCAATACAAGCAATGCTTTTTTAGCATCCATAATTGAGTATGTAATAATTTGCTGTGGCTTGAGTTAAATAATTTGAATTTTTATCTATTTAACTAACTTATTTGGCCACTTTGCACTTTATTCCTTGAATATTTAATCCATTGTTAGAATCTTTTTTAATCAATAGCATTAATTTAACCATTCTGATAGTGTGCGCGCTATATATTTTTACATGTTTAAAGATGGCCGCCATATAATTGTGCATAGTGTGTCATTAAAACAGATGAGGGGTTAACTGTGTATTTATAGGTGTGTCTAAGATGGCTGTCAATGTCCACAAGAAGGCAGTAGCCGAAACGCATACATTTGGTGGAGACAGTGTCACTTTGACTATTATTGAACAATAAAAGCGGATGAACTATACTTTCAGATTATTGTTTCCTTCGGCTTTTCATCGGATCCATACTTGACTTGGTACAGCCGTTCGGTGAGCAGTCTCTCACCGTTTGTGGATTATATATATATATATTTAAATAGCTATATTTTTTTATTAGCTGTATGGTTTCCCTGGAAATGTATGCCCCCACAGGGGGTTGCCCTGCTTACGGGTGACCCCCTGTCAATTTAATTATTTTTTAAAGATATTTAAAAAAAATGTTTATACCCCTAGATGGGTGCAATTACACCCCCCAGGGGTACATATACTTTTTTTTAAAAATAATGTGCTCCTGGGGGCGGCCCATTTTCTGAGGGGGGCGACCTCCCCAAGTGAAAGCCCTGGTGTCTAGTGGGGTTTCCTGGCTCTCGATCGCACCTGCTATCGAGGGCCAGAAAACCGCTTCAGGAAGGCTTCGTTTGAAAGGGGAGAATCTCCCCTTTCAAACGAGGCCTTCCCAAATGTCAGGGAGGCCCGTTTGGTCCCATTTTTTTTTTCCCATTGGGGAAAACAGATAGTAACGGCAGCAAGTCATAAAGGGACGACTGGGGAGGGCGGGGGAGACACAGAAGATCTTCTGTATCTCCCGATTTTTTTAAACCCCCCCCCCCGGTGTCAGCCACGGGTTGTGACCAGCACCAGGAAGATAGTGCGGGGGTCGGCCAGTGGCCGACCCCCGCACTCAAGAGATTAAAGCATTCCAATATTTATCTACAAAAACTGCTCATGAACTATTTTAGACCACATTAAATATAACCACAGAAACAACTTCTAGAAGTTTTGGTACTCCCAAGTCGCAGAGCAAATATTCAAGTTTTAGAAATGCTTAAAAGAAGTTGAAGTCTCACCAGACCATGCATTTGGGTCCTGGGAGACATATGGTTACATTTTTCCCTAGTGTTCCTCAGGGGCTACTCTGCCTACTGCAACCTCCACAATATTATAAAGGTAAGTTGGTTGTGCCCCTCCCTGGGGCAAAACAAGCAAATAAAAGAAACAAGCCACTGCAGGGCATTATGGGGTGCTCCAACTTGAGAAGGGTGCCTACGTCTCTCCCGCTGTGAGGTTTCTTACCTTGTTTGTTTTCCTTTTCTGTTTTCTTTGTATATCCTGGGTCCCCATGCCTGTGTAGTTTTGCATGGCTCAAAACTGAATTCTGCCAGCAATGCCAAAACTCGCCCTAATGCAAGATTACAAGCTTCAAGTTGATTGATCCTTTCAATGTGGATTCTCAAGTACTTTTCTCTTTCCCTCATAATGTACAAGTTAATGTATCCTTGCACTAATGACTTGGGATCCTCCCTACATTTTTCCTTCTGAATCAATAGGAATTATGAATTCACAGTTGTTATTGGGCTGACAGAGACAAATGAAACTGTATATTTTGACCAGCCGGTCTGCATGACTGACTATTTTGAAAAACATCATGTGCAGTAGCTGATAAAGTCTTATTCCTGCAGGAGTTAAATTGAACCTGTGTTAACTGGTAGTGCATGCAATTAGTATCCATTGCCCTAAAACTTATTGAACAGTTCGCCATCCATTGACATGATCAATGAGTAGGCCCTGTGTATACATCATGTTAAACATTCATCCCTTCATTGTCTTGCACATGTTTTTAAACAAGGGGTGTACATTGTGAAAACTCTGAAACAGTTTGGTGCCTTGGTTAAAGGGATGATGTGGCATATGGAGACAATGGTTTGGATATCTGCGTAGGGAAAATATTATTTCCTCTGCCCATGATAGAGACATTCTCACAAAGCGTTGCGTTTGTTCTTTACTTCCTTCTCACTGCGTGACTTTGACTCTTCAGTGCTATTTACTTTTTGAACTCACCTCTTGAAACTCATACTTGTTTGATTCAGTTTCGATTACAATAGTTCAATCTGATGGATTTGAATGGAAAGAAGAAACCTCTTCGTGTTTACTTGCTCTATACTCAGACCTCACTTCATTTAAGTGACACTATCTAAGAGATATATTTGTGGGTATATCAAAAAGACAAAGGAGCCCAAATGTGAAAAAGTCACGGAGTGTAGTGCAGCAAGTCACCTTGCTGCACCGTGTAACAGGGAAAGGGCAGGAATGTGCTGTATTTAAGGCAATACAGCACATTACTGCCTTTTCCCCTGCACTGGTGCCCCTTTGGCATGGTGCCTGCATTGCATGCACAATTGTATTTGTGCAGGAATGGACACCTTCCTGCACAAAAACAATCCTGAGAGGCATATTCCTCTTTCTATGTGTGCATTCTTCAGCACACATAGAAAGAGAATGTAAACAGGAGAAATAAAGATATTTTTTTTTGTTACTCTTCTCCTGGGAAGGCCTATCTTTTTGGTGCATTCCCAGGTTTACTAGTTCTGTGACAAAAAACATGGGAGTTGCATGGAAACATCCATGCAATGCACATGGAAAGGCTTTCTGGGGCAGAGTAAGGCAACACATCGATTTATACTGCGTTGCCTTACTCCGGATTTACGGAGCCCCTCAGAGCCATGCAAAGTGGCCTTGCGTGGCTTCATAAATCTGTCTTAAGGTTTGGGTGGTGCAAGAGCGATGCAAACCACCTTGTACATAAGCCCCAAGGTCTAAGGCAGAGACACTACAAATCAATATGGATTTTAATAAGGGATCTTTATGTATCTTAATCTTTGCTATATATTTCTAAAACTTGTCAGGAATTTAAGCTTTTGTTCTGGTAGGGCTTCATGTTTTTATGCTGTGAAACAATAGAACAAAAACAAAGAAGGAGCATTATGTTTTTTTTTTATTATTATGTTGTAACCTATTGATTGACTTTCATGTCATACTGTGACTAATGATTTCTTTTACACTTTGCAATATATTACAGATGCATATATTTAGTCATTCTACTGGTTTATACAATGTATTTTCAAATTGCACAATGCATTAATTTAACTCTATTAGTAATGCTCTTACAATAGCACACCTCACTCTATGGAGACAGGTGCACCTTAGCTTTCTCACAGCTGATTCAAATTAGACAAATAGATAAGCTTTATTTTGTAAACTAATGCACCCACATACTACTTACCTAGGGAATAGTGTAGGTCTTTCCCATTGATCTCACTACTATCTTGTAATACAGAGGGGGTCATTCCGACCCCGGTGGGCGGCGGGCGCCGCCCGCCGGGCGGAGACCGCCAGAAGACCGCACCGCGGTCAAATGACCGCGGCGGTCATTCTGACTTTCCCGCTGGGCGGGCGGGCGGGCGACTGCCAAAAGGCCGCCCGCCCGCCCAGCGGGAAAGCCCCAGCAACGATGAAGCCGGCTCCGAATGGAGCCGGCGGAGTTGCTGGTGTGCGACGGGTGCAGAGGCACCCGTCGCAATTTTCAGTATCTGCTAGGCAGACACTGAAAATCATTATGGGGCCCTGTTAGGGGGCCCTGCACTGCCCATGCCACAGGGGCCCCACGACACCCGTTCCCGCCATCCTGTTCCTGGCGGTTTTTACCGCCAGGACCAGGATGGCGGGAAGGGGGTCGGAATCCCCATGGCGGTGCTGCGAGCAGCGCCGCCATGGAGGATTCTTTGGGGCAGGGGTAAACCGGCGGGAAACCGCCGGTTGCCCTTTTCTGACCACAGCTTTACCGCCGCGGTCAGAATTGCCCATGAAGCACCGCCAGCCTGTTGGCGGTGCTTCCGCGGCACTCTGCCCTGGCGGTTTTCAACCGCCAGGGTCTGAATGACCGCCAGAATGTCCTAAAATACAAATACCACATTCTGAGACATAAACAACGTACTGTGACAAATTACTTTGTAGTTTTTAAGTCCATGAACACCAACCCCAACCAGATGGTTGCTCTCCACTGATGTCCAACCTCTGTGGTCTGTGCATGCCATAACGGGTGTTGAATGGCCAAAGACATGTGATGTGGATCTATGTCAATATTCAAAGCTGAAAGGGGGGGGGCAACCATGACTAGGGGTAAACTGGGATCAGGAGTAGACAAAGTATTGCATTTCAATTAATGAAATCTGAGTGATACCAGGTTCCACAACTCCTACCTACATACAACAGTCTTATCCTGTTTTAATACAGTCTTATGAGTGCATTTTTGTAATGTGAGAATTACTGCCTGGATCACACAACCCCCATACTTTTGTCAGTTCAAGTAGAGTGTTGTCTATGAAGGAAGATGAGTGTCAGATTCACACACATATCCAGGGGCCACATGTAGGTAGGTTCAGATTTGTGAGCTGCAAATTGCGAGTCACAGCGATTCGCTATTTGTGAGTCGCAAATCCGAATGTAGGATGGTGTCCTTGACACCATCTGCGATTCGCAAGGGGGTCGCAAATGCCCACCTCATGAATAATCATGAGGTGGGTCGCAATTTGCGACCCCCTTGCGAATGGCTGCCCTCAGTGGGATGGTGGTCTGCTCTGTAACTGCTTTTAAATAAAGCAGTTTTTCTTTTTTGTAATGCAGCCCGTTTTCCTTAAAGGAAATCGAGATGCATTACAAAAACAAAAAAATTAAACTTTTTCGTTTAATTTTTTCAGAGCAGGCAGTGGTCCATAGGACCACTGCTTGCTCTGAAAAAATGTTTACAGTGACCTTCACAACGGGGAAGGGGTCCCATGGGGACCCCTTCCCTTTTGCGAATGTGTTAGCACCCATTTCAAATGGGTGCAAACTGCGATTGTTTTGCGACCGCGTTCGCGGTCACAAAACAATCCTACATTGCACTGCGAGTCGCAATTCAGAAGGGAACACCCCTTCCTAATTGCGAGTTGCAAACCCGTTTCGCGATTCGGTAACCAGGTTACCGAATCGCAAAACTGGGTTTGTGCATCACGATGTGCTTTTTGCACTTCGCAAAAAGCTAAATTTGCTGTTTGCGACGTGCAAAAAGCTACCTACATGTGGCCCCAGGTGTCTCTCTAGATACCTTGAAAGTATGGGATTTGAATGAGTAAGAATTATCTCCTCTGCAGGCTGGCATATTTCTCTGGGATCCCAGGATAGTCAAACTTAGCATCAGTGCAGAGCCATCAGAGCCACTGGGGTGAAACAACCTATATCTCACTTTATCTGCCCAGATGGTCATCTATGGCTTGAGAAGAATGTTTGCTTGGAAACTGTCTTTCTACAGATATTTAGGGCAGTCAATGTAGGCCTGAAGCTAAACACTGTCAAAATCTCAATGTGGAGGTGGAAAAACCTTCCCCTAGACCTAAGACAAAGCCCATCACTCACCATCTTCAGGAAGAATCTCAAGACATGGCTCTTTGGATGAGGCTCCACACTCCCCCCAGCACCTTGAGACCCTCATGGGCAAGTAGCTGCACTTTGCAAAAACTGATTGATTGATGAGGTTAGAAGTCTTCAAGAACCATCTTGTGTAAACAAATAAGATATTAATCTCATAACTGTGGTAGGGCTCAGTCTAAAATAACATTAGCAATGCTAATAGGTCTGGTTTATGAATGAAAATGCTTTTTGTGTCACTCTGTAGACACTCAATAAGTCATCCTACATGCTCTGTCACTCATCTTTGTCCTCATGCATCCATTCACCATTCCACTTACTCATCCTTTCATTTACCTTCTAAAACAACCACACCAACTCAAAAATATATCAAAGAATACAAATGGTAAAAGAATACATGCTGCCTTCCAAACATGGACAACTAAACACACCAGCGGTCTCTTGTAAATAGTATATGATTGTTTTAAACTTCAAGCATGGCTGCTACATTAATACCAACATGTTGGCCATCTTGGAATGATAAACAAAATGAAACACTATGAAACAAATATTCCAATAATCAGCTCCTGGTTTAACAGAGGTGACCACGTGGAATGTTGCGCACTGCAGATGAAATGAGTGACAATGAAGCAACCCACAAGTTATGCCTAAGAAGGTGTAGCATCCCCAAGAAACATTAAAATTAAAAGATGAGAAGCACAGAAATGGAAGAGGGGCTATAAAAAGTGAACATTCAAAACTAAAAGATTGGCCTACCAGACCTGACACTGAAGCAAACTCTTTAGCAGATATACACGTGATTATAAAATGTCATCATTTACAGAGAAAACAGCCGATGACTGATGCAGATGGAACTATGACTTCATTTTCATGGATGGAAGCTGGGTGTAAATGATACACAGGCACACCAATGGTAGAACAGAGTGGTCCCAAAGACCCCCTATGTGTGTGTGTGCTTGTATATAAATATATATATCTCTAACACCAACAATTGTCAAACAATTGATTCGTTGCACTCCAGGAGAGTTTTATTGCTTCTATCCAAAGAAGTGTAAAAGGACTTTTACGCTTCTTTGGATAGAAGCAATGAACTCTCCTGGAGTGCAACAAATCAATTGTTTGACAATTGTTGGTGTTGGAGATTGTGGAGGAATGGTCCTTTCCTCACGTTTGCACCTGTGAAATTTGCGCGCCATATGGATGCTATATATATATATATATATATATATATATTTTTTATTTTTTATTTTTATGGATGGATGTATTATTACATGTTTTATTTTAATATCCTGGCAGACATCGAAGAAAAAAGTCTACCAAGAATTATTACAGTGTGAATTCTCTCCCCCTAGAGCTTGTCAGAGGCAGTAACCAACACCAAAATATTTTCCTACAAAAATCTGACATTTTGTGTAACGTCATGCACACCTGTATGCTTGAATACAGAGAAAAAACAATACACCATTAAATGCCTGTTGATTTTAACGTATGCTTTTCACAATCAACATGTCAAGCCTAATGTGCTTATCATGACTCTTCATAATAAACAGATCAGACCTATGGCAAGAGAGATATTTTTCCTCGTCAGCCAGTCAGGCCTGCAACGCTTCTCACACCATAGCGAACTGAGGCATCTTGCTGAGCATACGCTTTCCCACAAGACAAACTTCAGGAATACAGTCATGAAAAATACATAATATACAAAATTACAGTTGGCAAAGCAAAATACTATCTCTCCTAGCAGTCTTTAACAATGATTCAGATGATACAAATATTTTATATCCAGTATTTTTCAGAGAGGGTAAAGAGCACCGAAATGTTTCACTACCAGGGAAATCTATGAGATTCCATGTAACAAAATACCTATCTGTGGGCTTCAATACAGAGTTTTAACAATCTACTCTTAAAAGCCCTTTGACTTCAACATATGTTTTTCCACAATCAATATGTCAAACCTATTGCTCTTATCATAACTTTTCATCATAAAAAATCATGCCTGTAACCTTTATCATTGGCTTGTCACCAAAAGCATCTCAGACCCACAGTGTTGTTTCATAAGCCTTCTCACAACACAACCATCAGGTATACTGTGATAAAATTGGATTTATGTTACAAATTACAGCTGTCAAAACAATATAAAATCCCTTAAAATAGAGCCAAATAAAAATGATCATAGTGCTAATTATATGTCCATGTGGTTTGTTCCGGTGGGCCTCCAACACCAAAATCCCTGCCTGATACAGTAATCTGTGATATGCCATTTCACAAAATGCCTGCCTACAGGCTTTAAGAAACTGTAATAACAAATAAATCTTAAAAGCAGATTGGCTTAAGGGAGGCTTAATGCTGTTGTTATAACTTTTTGTTGTAGACAGGTCACACCTAAGGAATCTGACACAACTTTTTCCCAATGAACTGGCAAGGTTTCTGCTCTTTACCAATGGCTTTACATTACATACATTCCAGGCCTAAGTAAATTCACTGAAGCTAGCAACTACCAGGCATACACTTATAAAATTACAAATATGTACTATATAGAGTTGGCAAAACAATATATAGCCCCTTCCAATAGAGCCTAACAAGACGCATCGCAGTGAAATTCTACTCCGAGTGTTTTTTACAGGGGGTGACCAAAACTATACCCTTTGCCTAGGATGTTAATCTAAAATAAGGATATCAAGCCTAGGTATTAAGGGGAAGCAAAAACAATCACAGATTAAAGCCCATAGCTTGTGTCTTTAAATACACACATGGTTTATTCATTTTAATCCTTCTTATATTTTTTAGCACAGACAGCTTTTCAGCTTGTTGTTTTTATATTTTAATCAGTTGCCTTTTCTGAGAAGGCAAAGTTGTTTATGTTGCACATTTTATCAGCACCTTCGCACAACAATTGCCGCTCCAGGAGTTAGGAGACAACCCTCAAACACAGACATGTTAACATTTCAGGCCTATTTCTGGAACACTGTTCTATTTGTTAATTAAACACCATGTAGACTTAAGGAGGGTAGAGGGCATTTCAACTATGTCCAATTGAGAACGTATACCATCTAATTGACAACTTTGATGATCCTGACTTACTCTTCAGCCAACCGGGGAGACTGCCATTGGACAACAGTCAGACCCTTGCCTGTCTTTCAGGTATGGGGTCGGGGCTCCTTCCATAGACTGGGACAGGCAGATGGGACAACATCACTATGCTCTCAGGTTTGAGACATTAATAGAGTTTATAATCTTGCCAGGAT
Source organism: Pleurodeles waltl (assembly GCF_031143425.1). NCBI lineage: Eukaryota > Metazoa > Chordata > Amphibia > Caudata > Salamandridae > Pleurodeles > Pleurodeles waltl. The sequence goes on along the minus strand of NC_090446.1, from coordinate 1,016,467,642 downwards.
AATGGGATTGTTTATATTCTTTACTCTAATGCTAACAATAAATACAGTATTATGTTCCATCTACCTGATAATCATCGCACATGCTTTTTATAATCAGAAGCAATTGCTTCAGTAAATACATGGAACCCTATCTTGCATCTCCTTGTCTTCCTTCTCATGTGTGAGACTTTGTGTGACTGAGAGAAAGGGGTATGATCTGTTCCACCATGAGAAGTCAGTGTGTCATGTTTCTAGGCAGCCACAAATCACCTTTCCTTGCTCGGTTTGGGTAAGGTGCTGCTAGCTAGCCAAAGAAGTCAGGCCAACAGCTTCCAGATGGTGTGGTACTAACTCAGACACTCACACTCAGTGGTGCTGCCACCCTAAACTATGCAGTCTTACCCCAAGGTAAGAGTCCTATGACAATATTACATACAAGCAAATACCTTTCTATGGGCACACATAGGGGGTCATTCTGACCTCGGCGGTAAAAGGCCCTTACCGCCGGTCAGAAGACCGCCATAACACCGCCGCGGCCGCGGTTAACCGCCACGGTCATTCTGACCCACAACGGCCAAACCTCCAAAATTCCGTCCTCCACTGCAGCCCGCCACATCAGCGGGCAGCGATAAACTGGAGATGACCAAACCTCCACCGTCACGCCAACAGAAATACGCCCATGCCATTACGACCCACGAATCCACACGGCGGTCATTCAAACGCGGTATTCCATTGGCGGTACACACCGCGGCGATCAGAATACACACACATCACCAAAACACAGCCACATTGGACAATTTGAAATACACACACCTGATACACATACACACACCACTCCCACACAATCAACCAACTATAAAACACACACCCACATCACCCACAAACCCCTGCGACCATAATTACTGAGAGAAGGAGAGAGAGACACAGCAGACAATCCAAAGCAAGACACACTGAGGCACACTACACCATCACACACACCACATAGTAGCACAAAGCACCACTCACCAACATACTCATCATCACATACACCACCCCACACCTCACCCACACCACCCCATGGCACCCCAAAGGCACCCACGCTTTTCGGACCAAGAACTCCGGGTCATGGTGGAGGAAATCCTAAGAGTGGAACCCCAGCTCTTCGGCTCGCAGGTGCAGCACACCAGTATAGCTAGGAAGGCGGAGCTATGGCAGCGGATCGTGGACAGGGTCAACGCGGTGGGACAGCATCCCAGGAATAGGGAGGACATACGCAAAAGATGGAACGACCTACGGGGGAAGGTCCGATCGATGGTCTCCAGGCACAACATCGCGGTCCAGAAGACTGGCGGCGGACCCCCACCCACCCCTCCCGAATTCACATCGTGGGAGCAAGACGTCTTGAACATCCTGCATCCTCAGGGCCTCGCAGGAGTAGACGGAGGAATGGACTCTGGTAAGTCCAATCTCAACTACTATATCCCCCCCACCCCACCAGCATGCCAACCCACACCCCCACCCTCACCCCCAACCCCCAGCACACATCCTCCCTGACAATGTCTCACCAGCACAACCCACCCATCCCAACACCAACTCCTGCATGCCAACACAAATCATGGGCACCCATCACCTAAGCATGACCACTGCACTAACCCCCCCCCCACTAACTACCCTCACAACACCTCCCTCAAGGGAATGCCTGCACTGGGGGACAAGGGCACCCATAACACGCACGCTATTGTACACACAGAAACAATAACCAAACTCTCTTACCCCATGCAGGACCCGAACGACAACACACCAGCCAGGAGGGTCCAGAAGTGTCCATCCCACCACCGGAACAGGCCCACACTGAGGATAGCAGCTCTGTCGACAGTGAACCTGATGACCAGCCCGGACCATCGGGGACCTCTGGGCAGTCGGTTCCCCTCAGGCAGCCACAGGCCACACCAGACCCGACCCCCTCTGCCAACACCAGCACAGCTCCCACCCAGCGGGCCCATGCCTCTGTCTCTAGGACAGCTCAATCAGCGGTGTGTCTGCCACTACAGGGCACCCAGGCTAACCCAACACCCCAACAACAACAGGGACCTGGGGGCAGTGGTAGCGGGCACACCGTCCAGGGGACAGAGGCCGGGGAAACCGGGCAGCTCGGAGGGCTGCTGTGCGACAGGGGGGGGAGGAGAGGCCCAGGGAACCCACTCTCCAAGAGGCCCTCACCACCATCGTGGGGGCATACCACCACTCCCAAGAAACGATGGCGACGGTACTGGCCAGGTTCACTGAGATCCAGGCACAGCAGGAGGAACGCTACATGGGGTTCAGGGAGGAGCTGAGAATCATCGGGACCGCAATGGGGACCATCGTCCTGGCCCTCCACAGGATAGAGGACGCGTTGCGGGACCATGGTGCACCACACAGGGCCCCTGTCACTAGCCCGGACCAGGAACAGCCTACCACCTCCGCCGGCGCTAGTGGACAGGAGGTCCCAACACCTCGACAGCCCCCCAGAACCCCACCTCCTGCTGAAGAACAACCACCCCGTAAGAGGAGCCTGAGACCAAAAAAAAAGACAGAGTAGGATGTCAAGACCCCCGCCAGCAGGACATACCCCCTCAAGTCTTCCCACTGTCCCACATTGCCACCCTGTCCAACCATGAACTGCCTATGCTCCATCCTTCCACAGGCAAAAGGACAATGCACCTGTGAGACTGAGAACTGGACTCTGCCATGGATATTCCTCCACCCCCACCCATCACCCTTAGAATCACATGTACCGATATCTAGCACTGTAAATAAATCACATATTGCACACAAATCTGTTTTGAGTCATGCTGTATTATTGACAAATGTATTACATATTACTGTTCGATTTCTGTTCTGTCAATTAGTCATGACAACATACCAATGTCAATACGCTGTATTTCATGGGCGAACCAAGCAGAAGTCAGGTACTGAGTCAGACAGCACTGAGAAGGGAAGGGAAAGGCAAAAATTAATGAAAAACATCTGTGGGGAACTACAGAAAGTACAGATGCAGGAGGCTATAAGCAATTGTGAAATGGCGTGGGTGATTCTTACCTGTGTGTTACTGGAAATACTGTTGTATCACTCTGTCCCTATTGTCTGTGTCGTCCTCAGAGTCTTCCTCCTCTTCACTCTCCACAGGCTCCACGGCTTCTACAACACCACCATCTGGACCATCCTCCTGCAGGAAAGGCACCTGGCGTCGCAAAGCCAGGTTGTGGAGCATACAGCACGCCACGATGATATGGCACACCTTCTTTGGTGAGTACATTAGGGATCCACCTGTCATATGCAGGCACCTAAACCTGGCCTTCAGGAGCCCAAAGGTTCGCTCAATCACCCTCCTAGTACGCCCATGGGCCTCATTGTACCGTTCCTCTGCCCTGGTCCTGGGATTCCTCACTGGGGTCAATAGCCATGGCAGGTTGGGGTAACCAGAGTCACCTATTAGCCACACACGCTGTCTCTGTAGCTGGTCCATCACATAGGGAATGCTGCTATTTCGCATAACATACGCGTCATGCACTGACCCTGGGAACTTGGCATTTACATGGGAGATGTACTGGTCAGCCAAACAGACCACCTGGATATTCATTGAATGGTAATTCTTCCTGTTCCTGTACACCTGTTCATCGTCATTTGGGGGGACTAAAGCCACATGGGTCCCATCAATTGCACCAATGATGTTGGGGATGTGTCCAAGGGCATAGAAATCAGCTTTCACTGTAGGCAAATCACCCTCCTCTGGGAAAATGATGTAGCTCCGCATGAGTTTCATCAGGGCAGACAACACTCTGGATAAGATCTTGGAAAACATAGGCTGAGACATCCCAGATGACATGGCCACTGTTGTCTGGAATGAGCCAGTTGCAAAGAAATGGAGGACAGACAGAACCTGCACTAGAGGGGGAATTCCTGTGGGTTGGCGGATGGGGGACATCAGGGCTGGCTCCAGCTGGGCACACAGTTCATGGATGAAGGCTCGGTCAAGTCGGTATCGTAGTATTATGTTGCGTTCTTCCATTGTGGACAGGTCCACCAGCGGCCGGTACACGCGAGGATTCCTCCTTCTCATCGCTAGTCCCAGCGGACGGTGCCTAGGAAGGAGAATATGGAGTACAGAGTCAATCCACTCACAGGTACGTACAACACAGCTTGCACAGTACAGGTAAATGTATGGTTTGATATGTTTGTATGTGTGCCATTGCAAGGCCTAGGCCTGTGTGACGCATTAGAAATTAAGCCATGTGGGCCCTTGAAATGGCCGATGCCTGACCTGTGAAGTGGGACAATGGGATGTGAGGTCACTGCGCTGGCGGGGCGCACCGTGGCGGTAGGCGGTCGAAGACCGCTGTGCGAAGACGCATTGGTTAACATTGAAGCCTATGGGTTTCAGGAGCCAATGACGATGTGCGCCGGCGGTCGCGGGACGCACCGCCGCGGGCGTGACCGCCATTTTCTATCTGCTTAATCATTCGAGACCTGATCATCCACAGGAGAGGACCTATACTGCAAGTGCTGCTGTGAACTCGGTCTGGAAGTGACAATGGCTGCTGCTACTGGTGAAAGGGCCCCCGCCTTCAGTTCAGAAGAGTTGGAGTAGCTCGTGGACGGGGTCCTCCCCCAGTATGCGCAACTCTACGGTCCTCCAGACCAACAGGTGAGTACACTCAGTGCACATTGAATGGGTTATGCCTGTGTGGAGGGGGGGGATGTAAGTTGGTGGGGTGTGGAGGGAATGGGGAGTGCAACGCACGACAGATGAGAGAATGGGAACCATGACAAGGTTGGGGAGGGGGGGGCATGTACTCCAAACATGCAGATATGTGACGGTTTCTCTTTCCCACCCTGTACATGTCAAACAGGTGAGCGCCCACCAGAAAATCGATATTTGGCGTGCCATCGCCGAGGAAGTCTGGAACTTGGGGGTCCACAACAGACGGGGCACCCACTGCCGCAAGAGGTGGGAGGACATCCACCGCGGAACGAGGAAGACCGCAGAAACACTGCTGGGGATGGCCTCCCGACCTAGGAGGGGTGCCAGTCGCACCATGACCCCCCTGATGTCCGGGATCCTGGCGGTGGCCTACCCTAATTTGGATGGGCGCTTGAGGACAGCACAGCAGACACAAGGGGGTGAGTATCCTCACATTCTCCTATCTGTATGTGCATTGGAGGCATCTGGGTGGGGGAGGAGGGCTGTGGGTGACATTAGGCCCGGGCGCTCTCTGTAGTGTAGTCCGCTCCCTTAGGCATGGCCATGTGCCCCCGCCCCCCACCTCTGTAGGGTGCCAAGTGCAGCTACCCATGCTCCAGCATCACACATGTGCGCGTGTGTTGTCCCTAGACCTGTTTGCCTAGTCAGAAGTACTGAGTAGTGTACCCCAAGTTCGCGACTTAGTGCACGAGGCACCTGTGTCTGTCCTCTCCGCAAAGGGTATTGCTAAGGCATGCACTCAACTTTGTTGAATTTCTCCCCCCACCCTAAATCTTTGTCTTCTTGTGTTTTAGCATCATCAGGCGGAGGAGATTTGGCGTCGGAGCAGGAGGGAGCTGCAGGTCACCAGGCCCCGGTGGGCACTGACACAGACACCGAGGGCACCAGTGATCCGGAGGGCGAGGGGAGCACCACAACGGGGGCCGGTGGAGACACCAGCGACACGGACACGTCCTCGTTTGGGAGCTCCCTAGCGGGGGTGGCACCATCTGTGCCCCCCGCAACAACAGGTACAGCCGCCACCCAGCGCACCAGCACCGCCCTCCAAGCAGCCCCTCACTCTTCACTCCGTGGCCGCTCGGCCAGGAAGGCGCGCGTCTCCTTCGCCCCAGGCACCTCAGCCCCTGCCTCTGTTACCCCTGCTGCCCTCAGTGCGGAGCTCATTGACCTGGTGAGGACGCTCATTGTTGGGCAGACTACCCTTCTGAATGCCATCCAGGGGGTGGAAAGGGAGGTGCATCGGAGCAATGCCTACCTGGAGGGCATTCATTCGGGTCAGGCTGCCCATCAACGAGCGTTCACTGCTCTGGCCTCAGCACTGACGGCAGCCATTGTCCCTGTCTCCAGTCTCCCTCTTCTATCTGCCTCCACCCTTTCTCTGTCTCCTGTACCTCAACCTATCCCATCCACACCATCAGACCAGCCTGCACACACCTCAACACCCAAGGCCAGCTCATCCAAACATAAGCACCACAGAAAACACAAGCATTCACCCAAGAAACACACAGATGCAGACATATCAACAGTCACTACCACCTCTGTGTCCCCGTCCTCCTCGTCTCCCTCCTCCCTCCCTGTGACGTCTACACTCACACCTGCATGCACCCCAACATCAGCTAGTTCTTCCACCACCAGCAAACCCTCCACTACAGTCCGCACACCTGCAGTCACCACCCCCACTGGCATTTACACGTCCCCTGTGTCCTCTCCCACTGTGTCTGTCACCCCCTCTTCCAAGACACATAAACGCAGGCAGACACCCAAACAACAGCCAACCACCTCACCACAGCCTACGTCCCAGTCACCTGCACCCAAGGACAGCACACCTGGCTCTCATACAACCACATCCTCTTCCTCCACTTCTCTCACCACTACTCCTACCCCTTACCTTGGTCCCAAGAAAAGTTACCTCTCCAGTTTTGACCTCTTTCCCTCCCCCGACCCACCCCCTCCAACTGGGAAAAGTCCCAAGGGCACCTCAACCACCACCAGCCCAACTACTACAGTGCAAGTGGTGCATGGCATGTGGAGTCCACCCTTTGGCGGCAGTAACACTTTGGTGAGCAGCAAGGGGACAGCCAGACCCCCCCCAGGCAAGAGGACCCGGAAATTGAAGGGCCGCCGTGAGTGGACAGAGACAGCTGCCCCCAAGGAGGTGACTCCGGCCACTTCGCCGGCCACAGCAGCCAGGGGAGGCAAGGGCCCGAGAGCCCCATCTAAGGAGCGGAAGGACAGCAGGGCGGAGAGGACAACCACCAGAAGCGCGGAGCAGGAGGGCCCCACAAGCCCCATCCCGGCTGCAGGGACGACACCAAAGGGCCCAGGACTCACTCCCCGAAGGGGCCTGACACAGCACGGTCGGAGGGCGACTGAGCAGGGTGTCCAGGCCAGGTATGACTCCCTTGACATACTGCAAGAGCACCGCTGAACAGGGCCCCGCCGTGAAGACAGGTACCGCTGAACAGGGCCCCGCCGTGCAGAAGAGCACCGCTGAACAGGGCCCCGCCGTGCAGAGGAGCACCGCTGAACAGGGCCCCGCCGTGAAGACAGGTACCGCTGAACAGGGCCCCGCCGTGCAGAAGAGCACCGCTGAACAGGGCCCCGCCGTGCAGAGGAGCACCGCTGAACAGGGCCCCGCCGTGAAGACAGGTACCGCTGAACAGGGCCCCGCCGTGAAGACAGGTACCGCTGAACAGGGCCCCGCCGTGCAGAAGAGCACCGCTGAACAGGGCCCCGCCGTGCAGAAGAGCACCGCTGAACAGGGCCCCGCCGTGCAGAGGAGCACCGCTGAACAGGGCCCCGCCGTGAAGACAGATACCGCTGAACAGGGCCCCGCCGTGAAGACAGGTACCGCTGAACAGGGCCCCGCCGTGCAGAAGAGCACCGCTGAACAGGGCCCCGCCGTGCAGAAGAGCACCGCTGAACAGGGCCCCGCCGTGAAGACAGGTACCGCTGAACAGGGCCCCGCCGTGCAGAAGAGCACCGCTGAACAGGGCCCCGCCGTGCAGAGGAGCACCGCTGAACAGGGCCCCGCCGTGAAGACAGGTACCGCTGAACAGGGCCCCGCCGTGCAGAAGAGCACCGCTGAACAGGGCCCCGCCGTGCAGAGGAGCACCGCTGAACAGGGCCCCGCCGTGCAGAGGAGCACCGCTGAACAGGGCCCCGCCGTGAAGACAGGTACCGCTGAACAGGGCCCCGCCGTGAAGACAGATACCGCTGAACAGGGCCCCGCCGTCTCAAGCACCGCTCCGCTGGGCCCTTCCTGTCAAGCACCGCTCCGCTGGGCCCTTCCTGTCAAGCACCGCTCCGCTGGGCCCGCCGTCTCAAGCACCGCTCCGCTGGGCCCTTCCTGTCAAGCACCGCTCCGCTGGGCCCTTCCTGTCAAGCACTGCTCCGCTGGGCCCTTCCTGTCAAGCACCGCTCCGCTGGGCCCCGCCGTCTCAAGCACCGCTCCGCTGGGCCCTTCCTGTCAAGCACCGCTCCGCTGGGCCCCGCCGTCTCAAGCACCGCTCCGCTGGGCCCTTCCTGTCAAGCACCGCTCCGCTGGGCCCCGCCGTCTCAAGCACCGCTCCGCTGGGCCCTTCCTGTCAAGCACCGCTCCGCTGGGCCCCGCCGTCTCAAGCACCGCTCCGCTGGGCCCTTCCTGTCAAGCACCGCTCCGCTGGGCCCCGCCGTCTCAAGCACCGCTCCGCTGGGCCCTTCCTGTCAAGCACCGCTCTGTTGGGCCCCGCCGTCTCAAGCACCGCTCCGCTGGGCCCCGCCGTCTCAAGCACCGCTCCGCTGGACATCGCCATGTCATGCACCGCTGCGCTGGGTCCCGCCGTCTCAGGCACTGTTTATGGTTCACTGTGCCCACCATGCCTCCTCCTTGACCAGTGGACTCTGTAATCCACCTGAGAGACTGTGGCTTTGCACTCCCCAGGATGGTCCAGTGGGCAATCCACCCACTGTTGAGACTTGAGAGACTGTGGCTTTGCACTCCCCAGGATGGTCCAGTGGGCAACCCACCCACTGCAGAGACTTGAGAGACTGTGGCTTTGCACTCCCCAGGATGGCACAGTGGGCAACCCACCCACTGCAGAGACTTGAGAGACTGTGGCTTTGCACTCCCCAGGATGGTACAGTGGGCATGGTGGCTCCTCGTGGATCTGGCGTCGTGGACTCATGTGGCTGTGGTGGCCCCCCCTTCCCTTCCCCCTGAGGTGCCTGTAGTTTTGACATCGGATGCCCCTGCAGTGTTCTCTCCAAAGGACTCAGGTCTCGTGTGTGGGCTTTGCCCTTGTTTCGCAGAACCTTGGCCCACGGACATGTTAGATTCGTAGGATGTACAGGACTTGTTACTTCAGTGATACACTGATGTGTATATCTTTTTGGTTTTTCTAAATATTTTTCACGGTTGCTCAATTATTTCCAGGTGCTTTTTTTGTACATGAAAATTTATTCCAAATTTGGTTGTGTCATTGTATTTTTAAAGGGTCTTTGTGTGGTGTCACTGTGACTTCCTGCTCTGCATTGGTGTGTACATATTGGGGGGGTGGGGGGGTCGCATATGTGTATGCCCATAACCTTTCTTCCTCCCCCCTCCCATGTGTCGTAGGTGCAGTACTCACCGTTGACGTCTGCGCCGGAGTTCGTACTCGTGGTAGATGAGCAGGTAGACGAGAGCAGGTATGATGTTCAATTCGGGTTCCATGCTGTCCGGATTCCGCGTGGAGTGTGTCGAGGTGAGCGTTTTCCATTGAAAATGTCTGTTTCCGCCGTGTTTTTATCGACGGGGCTCCCGCCCCGGAAAAGGTGGTGGATTGGTGGGTCGTGATAAGGTGGGCGGTACATTGTCTGCCGCCTGGCTGTTGCCGGTGACCGCTGCGCTGTTTGTTTGTTCCGCCGTGGCGGTCGGAGTGTTAATGCGGCTGGCTGTGTTGGCGGTTCCCGCCAGGGTCAGAATTGCATTTTTTTGACCGCCGGCCTGTTGGCGGGTTGGCCGCCGCTTTATCACCGACCGCCAGGGTCAGAATGACCCCCATAATGTGACAAAGCAATGTTAGAGGCCTACTGCCTTTATGGCATGCCTTTCTCAACACATAAGCCAGGCCTAATGTCTTTGTAGTAACTTTTCATAATAAACATGCCAGACCTATGGCATCTGACATAACATTGCCCTGCACACTTATCAGGCCAACGGCTGTTATCCTTGCTTTGCCACCATAACCATCTACTGTACTGAGCATAAACTTAGCCACAAAGCTACCATTTTATGTTATGTTAAGGGGATTTATAAAGTGCATAGCTACCCAAAGGCTTCCCAGTGCTGAATAGAAACATGCATGTTCCGTTCCACCTGTCAGTTATAGTAAAATAGATTAGTTTGAATAGAGCCAAGTTTTAAGCATTTTTCTGAATTTGGTTTCATCAGGATGAGTTCTCAAATCTTTAGGCAGGGAATTCCACAATTTGGGAGACAGATGGGAAAAAGATCTCCTATCCCATCTGGCCTTCAGTATGTATGAAACTCTTAAAAGCCTTATTTTGGAATACCTTAAAGTCCTATTTGGGATGTAACATGACAAGAGTGACCTAATCATGAGGGGACCTCTCCCATTAATTGCTCTATGCATCAAGCAAAGTGCCTTAAATGTTATTCTCTTCTTCACAGGGAGCCAGTGCTGGGCGAAGAGGGCACTTTTGGCTGAAGACCACTTGGGAGACTACTTGGATAGCTTGAAAATTGTCCTTGCTGCTTCGTTTTGTGACACTTGAAGCCTTTTTACAACTGATTTGGACACCCCCAAATACAGGGAGTTGCCTTAGTCTTGGTGTGGAAAAGTAGAGCCTGTACCACAACTCTTTCAGAGACTAAATCAAGTATTGTCCACAATATTCTTAATGCTGCAAAGCAGGAACTAGTCACTTTTTTGATTTGTGCTTGAAAGGAAGCTATCTAGCCACATTCCTATGCTTTTTATAGGAAATGATGGAGAGGGTGGGGGTCCCTAAACTGATCGGCCAGTCTGAAGTAGCCAGAGGAGATACATTGTTCCCCACTACCATCAATTCGGTTTTATCACCGTTTAGTTTTAGTGAGCAATTTGTCATCCAGTGTGCCCCTTTCTCCAATTAACTGCCTTCCCAAGCAGTTTGGGCCCTTTTTATTTCCTGATGATAGTGTCGGATAGCTGCCTGATAGGTAAGTTTTGCACTATCTTCATATTTTTGTCTCCATGCTCTCTCCAGTTTTTCACACCCTTTTTTATGGAGAGTTAGTGCTTATTAAACCATGGTGCATCCTCCCCTTTTTAAAGAAGAAATGGGGCTTGAATCATTGAGGGAGTCATTAATCCACTTTTTAGTGTGGTGTTGGCTGTGTGAGGGTCACTTACTAACTCAGGTCTAATCAGATATATGGTCATAAAATTGTAATTGTGTATTTTGGAAACTGGGTTGCTGATTGAGTGGAGTAAACCCCTACTCCAACAGCAAACACAATTTTTATCAGGGTGAAACACAAGCAAACCAGCTGTGATGGAGCAAAGGCCAGATATAGGGACCAGGATTGTTCCATTGAAACGTTACCTTAAAAAGGCTGGCATGAAGAGTTCTGTTTGCGGTGAAGGGGAGGCAGGGAGCAGGGATAGTGTTGTGCATGGTTATCACTGTAGCGCGAAGAGCAGGCCGGTCATCTCTGTAGCATGAAAATCCTGTTGGGTATCATGGACAGTCATTGCTAGAGTTTCGCTTTGGCGGATATGGTAGGCTCTCAATGCTGTAGCGCAAAGTGCAGATCTCACATTACCGGGCATCACTGGGAGAGTCTCAGTGGCATGTTGAGTCAAGTCCACTGGGGCTTTTTGTTGGCAGGAGGCAGGTGTGGCAAGATCGTGACTTGAAATGGCCATTTGTAGTCACAAAGAACCCAAAACATCAAGGTTTCTCTTTTCTTTGAATGGTAATCTTTCAACTGATGATACATAAAGGGTCCAGGACTTGAGGCACACTATTTAGATATCAGGAACTCACTGTAGCAGAGTTCAGCAAGGCTCAGGCAGGTCTAGTTAAATGTCCAGTTGCAGGTCCATGCAGCATTTCAGCTGGGCCCATTCAGGGAGCCCTTTAGAGCTTGTTATGTCCCTGTAGCTCAGAGCAGGAAGTCAGTCGGCAGGCCCTTGGAGTCACTTCAGCCTAGGATGAAGAGTACATTTCCAGTCTTCCTTCGCAGCAAGTAGGCAGTAGGGCAGCAGAGTAGCATGACAGAAGAGTACCAGTCCTGGCAGCAGGGCAGTACAGTCTTCCTTCTTTATGTAATATCCACAGGTACAGAGGTATACTAAAGAGTTGAGTCTATGGGTCCAATATTTATGCTTGGTGCCAGCTTTGAAGTAGAAGAGCATTCTGGGGGTTACAACCAGCAGAGGTGTTTGAAATGTCCTGCCTCACTGCCCCACCCCCAGCTTGTCTGGGGACACAAAAGACTAATCTCCAATCCTTTGTGAGTGTGCTCAGACAGAGCCTAGGTGATGTGCAAGTATTGCAGATGACAGCTCAACCGTTATCAAGACAAAGATAGTCCATTCTGTCAACACCCAATTTCCCCTTTGTTTCACTGTCTTGGAGCAATACACAAAGAGCAACTGCCAGTAACACTTAGTCCTGTGACCCAGGATACAGGCTGCAGGCACCAAACGGTTCTAAAAGTTGTATTTACAGAACTGTAATTGTATACAAAATTACAGTTGGAAAAACAAACTACTGGGGTTTATTGTAGTGCATGTCTTATCTCCACACTGTTTGTTTGGGAAGATCCTGATCACCACACCCTTGCCCACTACAGTAATTTGTAAAATTCTAAGTAACAAATTAACTGCCTTCAGGCTTTAGGATAGTGTAATAACAATTGATCCTTTAAAGAATATTGTCCTTAGCATGTTTTTCACAAGAAATAGGTCAGGCCTACTGGCTTTGTCATAATGTTTCACAATAAACAGAACTAACACTTGAACGCTGGCTTGCTTCTCTGAATGAACTGATGCAGCCTTTACTATTTAATACTGGCTTCACACTTTAACCAACATCGGACTGTTGCACATAAACTGGCAACCATCATGCATACAGTTAGAAAATTAGGAATACATAGAAAGGTACAGCTGGCAAAATAATATACAAAGCCTCTCAATATGATCGAACAAGAATCATTACAGCGAAACACCCCTCTAATAGTCAGAGTGGGTGGCCAACTTCAAAACTCTTGACTACTGGGGTAATATGCGAGATTCAATGTAGCAAAATACTTATCTGTATGCTTTAAGGTACAGTAATAACAATCCAAAAAAAAATGCCTATCGCCTTTACCACATGCTTTTCACAATACATATGTCAGGCTTTGGTCCTGTGCCAGCTCCTCTCACTACAGTCTAGCAGGTCTCCCTGACAGTGCCACTGTGCCCCTGCCGCTCTCTCCTCCTTCCCACTGCTGCTTACCCCTGCCACACCAGTTCCTCAGCACTCAGCTCAGCATTGTTTTCATTTTTGTGACAGCAGAGCAGAATAGCCTGCATAGTCTGAACTATACGTGCTATAGTCAGACTATCTTTTCCTGAATAGTTAGCAAATGCAGTAGAATTAGCCGTTTTATTTCATTTATGTTAGAATATACTTTTCTTCCCATGTATAGTCTCAGTCTGGTGCATTTATGATAGCCTTATTATTACAAGCACCTTGAGACACTGAGGGGTGATTAGCCATGCTTCACAAGAAACCTGATTGATTTATTGATTTATTATTGTTGCCTTCTGTTCTCTTTTGTTTGTGTAGAGAGCCGGCCCGCCTCTCTGCTCGTGTTTCCTGCTGTTTTTGAAGCCTATATGCTTACCGCCACTCAGTGCCCCACCCACACCCAGGACCTACTTAGTGGAGGATGAAGGTGCACCAATGGCAAGCCCATTTGCGCCTTTCTATGCCTGGACTGCACCCAGCGCCAGAAACCCTGGCAGTCCCACCATCCAAAGATATTCTGCCGGTGAGCTCTGAGACCTGGAATCTGCACGTTGTGACAACTATTGCTGCACCACATCCCCTCATTCAACGGTAGGACTGTTCACCTGCCACCGTTGTTGGCTCACATGCAGTCTAGGAACTCCCACCCACACAGAAAGCATTGCCACACCAACCTCTCTGATCGCAACCATTATAGAACTACTCCAGTGGCCTCTGCTCAATGCCTGATCCCTCTGCAAGCACGCCACTGAAATCTGAGACATTATCACCTCCGTCACCCCCAATGTGATCTTCATCACAGACACCTGGTTCAACCCCTTCTCCACCCCAGACATTGCCACCACAACAGCCAAAGGCTACAAAATGATACACTGAGAACGCACCAACATACACGGAGCAGGCATCACCATCATCTACTGAGAAACAATTTACTGCATCATCACCAAAGACGACATCACATCCATCATGGAACAACTCAACTTCCAACTCTAAACTGACGGCAGAACAACCATAAGAGACACCCTCACCTACAGACCCCCAGCACCATGCCCCAGATTCTGCACCAACATCACTGAATTTATTTCCTCTCTAGTGATTGACTCCAAGCACTACATCTTCCTCAGGGACCTCATTTTTTCCACCTTGATGACCCCAAAGGCGCTAATACCACCAATTTCCTGGATAGCATGCACAACATTGACCTCAACCAACTGGTCCCAAACCCCACCCACAGCGCTAGATACATACTAGATGCCAGCTTGACAGCCTGTGACATACTAGTATAGCCATGTCATTGAACTCACATGGACTGATCCCACCATTGTCCACTTCACCATTGCAGAACACCCACATTCCACCACCTCCTCCCACCGCAGCTGGAACAATGTGACAGAGACTCAATGGATGGACGGTCTCAACACCAGTCACTCAGTCCCACAACCAACCTGGAACAGGCCGTCCATAACTTCTCCGTTTAGGTCACCAACTGCATTGATGTAGTCACCCCCATCAAGACAACCAAGACCAGCAGACACATCAAACAAGTAAGTTGTTGTACACCAGAACTCAGGATGAAGAAACACAACTGCAAATGGCTGGAGAGAAGCTGGCGCACTAGAAGAGATCCCACAGACAAAGCCACCTTCAAATCAGCGCTCAATTTATACCACCAATGCCTCATGGAAACAAAAGGAGACACCCTGGCAAACCACATTGAAACAAGCACCAACCACAGCACGGGACCCTTCAGCTTTGTCAGAGAGTTCTTCTGCCCATTAGCCACAGAGAACATGATATTCTCTTCTGCAACAAAATATCCACCACTTACAAGCAACTTTGAATCCCAACCCACCTACCATAACAACCTCCTCACCCCAATGAACGCAACCCACAACCACCTGCTCAATGCATGGGAACAACTGCCATCCTGTCTCCATCTACTCCCGAGCACCCATGGACCCTTGCCCCACCACTTTTTTAGCCAGGAATGCAAGGAAATCAGCAGCAAACTCACCTCCATTCTCAAAACATCAGTCACCATGGCCAGATGGAACTCTAAGGTCAGGTCCCTCCTCAAGAAACCCTCCATCAACCTCAGTGAACTCAAGAACTAATGCCCCCATCTTGCTGCTACACTTCCCTGCCAAGGTTCTTGTGAAGGCCATCAACCACCAGCTCACCAAACACCTGGAGAATCACAACCTAGTATATGCCTCCCAATCCAGTATCCATACCAACCACAGCACAGAAACCACCCTGATCACCACCACCAATGACATCAGAACCCTCCACACAGAGGAGAAACAGTGGTGCTCATCCTTCTTGAACTCTTGGCTGTATTTGACACCATATCCCAGCACACCCTCATCAATAGACTCCACTATGTCAGGATCCAATGTGACACCCTCAAATAGATTGCTGCCTTCCTTACTAGATGTACCCAGGGAATCTATCTATCACCCTTCACCTCAGAACCCAAGAGCATCATCTGAAGCAGCCCTCAAGGCTCATCTCTTAGCCCTACCCTATTTAACATGTACATGAAACTACTAGTCGACATAATCAGAACCCACTGCCTCACCATCATATCCTATTCTGACAACACCCAGCTCATCCTGTTGCTCCAGGAAGACCCCTTCACCGCTAGAGCCAATTTCCACAACTGCATGAAGAGCATCGCCGACTAGATGAAAACCAACTGCCTGAAATTCAAAACAGACAAGACAGAAGTGCCGATTTTTTGGAACACATATCTCAGTGTAACAACACCTGGTGGCCCACCGAACTCGGACCCGCACCCACATGACAGTTCATGCCTTGCAATCTCAGCCTCATACTGAACAACAAACTCACCTTGCAGTGCCAGATCAATGCAGTCTCCTCCGCCTGCTTCCACACCCTCCACATGCTCTGTAAGATCTTTAGATGGCTTCCTGTCAACACCAAGACTACCGTCACTCAAGCTCTAGTCACTAGCCGGCTGGATTATAGCAATGCACTCTAAGCTAGCATTACCACCCAGCTCCTGCAAAGACTCCAGATAATACAGACAATACAGAACTCAGCAACTAGACTCATCCTCAAAGTCCTCACAACACTCCCCACCTCAGGAACATCCTCTGGCTCCCAGTTTGGAAAATATGCTAATTTAAAATGTTGACTCATGCCTACAATGCTCTCCATAACCAGGGACCCACATGCATCAACCACCGCCTGCCCTTCCCCCAATCATCCATGCATCTCGGCTCCACCTCACTTGGCATCACACACACTCCCTGCATCCTCCAAAGCTACAGTGGAGGACATTCTTTCTCCTCCCTCACTGCCAAGTCCTAGAATGCCCTTCCCCTCCACCTCCAACCAGCACCCTGTCTCCTTGAATTCAGAAAGAGACTCAAGACCTGGCTCTTTGACTATGCCCAGTGATCTCTAAGCACCTGGATACCCTTGTGGGTTATTTATCACGCTCCACAAATACTGATTGTAGATGATGATGAGTACCTTTATCTAGGGCCATAGCTGGCAGTACATATTTTGTGAAGCAAGATCCCTGAGCAATGACAAGAAAGTGTTCAGGGACGGGGGGCAGGATGGAAGGGGTACCGTTTGAATAATGCTGTACTAACTGTGATATTTGAAAGCAATTAAACATTAATTTTATCTGATTTTTTTATGCTGTTCTCCCCAGAAATTAAAGTGGGTGACAATCGGTGTGTTTTCATATAAGTCAAAACTGAAGTAAACTGAAATACATCTTTGCAAGAGGGGTATGAGATTCCCTCAATAACAGATGGGAATTTTAATTCTCATATATGCATAATGCATATATACCAAGATGGCCCAGTAAACTTGATCAAAACTCACGAAGATGAGGAACAGAATTCCAGGGCATTTTGATTTTTTGTTAGAGACTTATGGAACATCACATATCTCAATGGAACATTCAAATTAATGAAAATGGGATACCATTATATAAATACTTTACAGAAGATTTGGAAGTTCTTCCCCAAGGACTGTTTGAAGACTGTTGCCTATTACATATTTCAAAATGCAATGGGTCAGTAAGATTGGTGAAAACTGGATACATTGAAAGATAACTTTATTGTTTGGAACAGTAGTTAGTACATCAAGGAATGCGAGAGGAAAACATACCATATGGTGTTTTTATAGCAACTTTAGCCAAAAGTGCATGCTGGCTATGGTTGCATATCCGTTCTGTGAGGGCATTAACTTGACAGAGAAAATGATTGAAGCACATAGACATTAGTACCAGCTCCCTGCTGGGGGTGTCAATATATGTGCTAGCAACTAATCAGTGACTACAATAGGTCCAGCAACATAACTAATGTTTCATTGACCTTAGTGCACGGTATGACATGACCTCACTGGCTGCTGTTTCAGTTAATTAATACAGGAATAACTAGGGTTCAGTGGAGCCTCCATGCCTCTGGCCCCTGTGCCACTGCGCAAATGGAAGCAGAGCTCCTGAATCGGTCTGTAAAACCCCACACTGACAATCATTCCCAGTCCTCACACATCTCCACAAGTCCAGTCCATTGTCCATCAACAACCAGAGTTGTTATTCTGATAAAAGATGTCACTTAATAGTACATTACAGACCAATATATGCAGATATTAAGAGTATGATATACTATTTATCACCATTGTAGAGGGTGGGGAGGAGCATCATGATACACTCAAGGCATCATCTCCTGTGAGTCAGTACTATCCCCATTATCACCAGTTCTAATAAAATGCAAATTAAACCATTGAACGATGCGCGCACACTCTTTCTCTCTCTCGCTCTTTCTTCTGAAAAAGAAAAATGCTGGCATTCACAAGCTCAACGAATCCATGTCCTTATTCCAGTTGATGTGTGTATATATATATATATATGTGAAAATACAATCATTTCAACTCAAAATATAAACTTTTCAATGATTGATGTAAAGTTAACACATTTTGCAATCCAAAGCATGCTTTTGTTTTAGAAAAATAAACTCAATTTACGAGAACAAAAGCCTATCAATACATGAAAAAAAAAAAATTATTCAGCAGTGTGTGCACACGTACTACTATGTCCCATGGTTTTATTCTATATGCCATGTCCCTTCATCACTGCATCATGCATTAGATGCCTATAATGTAGCCTAGCCAGAATTCTACGCAAAGCAAGATTGTCAGGCCTTGTGTACTAACAGTATAGCAAAAATATTACCAGCATTCCAGGGCCAGCAATATACTATGGGAAGGTACCATCATATAATGGATGCCCACAATATGACAAGAATTACCATGGTTATGGTCAACATTAACATCAACATCAACAGGTCAAGGAGGGGTGGACACATCAGATGATCTCCCTCATGCATAAAGACACATATGTACTTGTCTGTACACACATACCAGCAACATTTAAGTCTTATTTATACACTTTCAGCCTGTCAGACCTTGTGTCAGAGTTACGCTTTGACTGACATTTGAGTGCTTGTAATACGCCCTATCTTCACCTTGCCTGAGTCACAGGATGACTTGTTGTTATGGGCCCTAAACAGTCACACTGTAACTGTGCACAAGCCCTATGTTTGGCATTGCAGCATCGTGGAGTGCTGACTTAAATGTTTTTTACCCTTCGTCCTTTGGAGAGCGCTAGTGGATCAGTCCTCCAAATAAAAAACTGTGCATGCATGATCTGTTGTCGTCTTGTCACTTTGAAGGTGCGCATCCTTCACTGCAGAAGCAGTTCAGCAAAAGTTCACACTTTTGAAGTGATTGTAAAAAAGCAGGAAGGGCACAAATCAATGGCTAGCCCCTGTGTTATAGGCAGAGGCTGGTATAATTTATCAAGACAGACAGGAAAAATATGATAGGAAATATGGAAATTTTAAATAGAATAACAAAATGTCACTGCCAAAGTGGTGGCAGATGTGAAATATATACTGTTACCCATCTCAATGGTGCGCCGTTTATTGACATGGGAAGGATGACTGGCAGAGTGGACTCTTCACAATCTGAACTTGTGAGTAGATGGTTAAATATACGTTCTTGTATTGAACACATCAGGGTACTGAATTTGTTTAGAAACGTAGCGAGGAGGGTGATTTTATTTGAACATTTTACGGAGTAACTTATGAAAATAGCATGCTTTTATATAGCTTCTACCTCCATGCTTCGTACTTATAAGTGGTTGTAAATAGCATGTATTACTGTTACTCATTTTTATGTTAGGCAGTTTATCGACCTTTGAAGGTTAAACGTTTTAGTTGGCAGGAATTCAAACTCATGAAAAACCTTAGAAGACTTGAAGTGCCCCAAGAAATCCCTCTTTTCAGAAAGGGCAATTAAGATACAAGATTGTTTGCCTGAGATATGGTCTTCTCAAATATAATGGACCTTAATCACAAAGGAAAATTGACATGTGTACGTGTACATGTGTACTCATGTGTAAACTTACTCTTGCACTTGTGTGTAAATCTACACTTTTCTGCTATTCATCATCTCCAACTATAAATTTGCATCCAGGTTTAGACTTACATGTCTCCACCCCCTGCAAACAGTGAGTGAGTGCATCTAAGATTAAATTTACAAGTGTGAAGTTACTATCATTTATTTTCCACTCTATAAGCAGAGGTCTCCACCACCACGGCAGAGATCGCCCTATGGTAAAATAATTAACCTTATGAATGATTAAAAACACTATTAAAACACTAAAAATGTAAATTAAAAATATTATTAAGCAAAAACTAATAATTAAAATTAAAGCACATCAAATTAAATGTGCATTAAACAATACAATAATTAAAATATAATTAAAATATATACATTCCACACTTGTGAAGGCGGTCTGACCACTAAAAAAAGGATGGTCTTACTGCCCTATTAGGACCTATTAGGACCGTGGCGGAGCTGCTAAAGTCCGACCCCCGACACCACCAGGCTGCCACCAGCCTGCAGCCTGCAGGCTGGCGGTCCCGGCAGTTATAATCCGTCCCCTTACTGCGAGACTTTCCATGGTGGTTCCTCTGCCATGGAAAGGCTAGTGTAATGGGGGTGTGGGGGGGCCCCTGGGAGCCCCAGCACTGCCCATGCACTTGGCATGGGCAGTGCAGGGGCCCCCATTCACAGCCCCATCGCGCATTCCACTGCCTGAATCACACGAAGTGGAATGCACGACGGGTGCTGCTGCACCCGCCACACCACCACATAGGCGCCGGCTCCATTAGGAGCTGGCGTCAATGTTAAGGTCCTGTTCACCACAGGGCTGGCAGGCAGAAACACTGTTTCCACCACCAGCCCTGCGATGAACTCTTAAAGGTGCTGGCGGTGTTCAGGCTGCCCAGGCAGCCTGGAGGCGGATGAGGTCACCCGCCAAACTTGTAATGAGGCCCTTAATTTGTAAATATTTTTAAACAAAATTGAAATAAATTCCATATGCAGTAGCATTTTAATAGTTTAGTAATATTTAGTAAAGTGATGTACAGTTGTGTTTTTAATTAAAGAAAAAATATTTTAATTTGTATTTAAAGTTTGAATATTTAAAAAAAATCATAATTAGTTTCTAAATTATAATATATTTAAATATGATGTAACATTTTAACACAAAATTCAAGGTGTATATATATATATATATATATATATATATATATATATATACACATATATATAGCTATATATACATTTATTCTTTCTAAAAGTCAACATCTTTTTATTATTTTGACAGTATACCAGTGAGGCTTTATTTCTTTATTTTAAGACCCTGCCTTCATTATTGGTTTGTGGCTGTACCTCTTGTTTGGCATGTGTAGTGCAAGACTCACTCCAAGGCTGGTCTGGAGTACATTTACAATTGTTTTGTGGTCCTTTAAGCCGTAGTGGATTTAGAAGTGCAGTTTGTGAATAGCAATGGTCTCACTCTTTTTTTAGGTGGTTGTATTAACATGTCCCTCCCAAAACCCGTCCATAAGTCTCTCTAAACGCCACCTATTAGGTCATAAGTATTTCCCATTTTCCATCTATTCACTTGGTCCCACCCACATTTACATAAATAGTAAGCTTACATGTGTGGAGCTATTCCAATAGAAAAGACAGACGATGTGGAGATTTCAATCTGTAGGTTTGTGAGTTGTGTTTCTGTAGTAAGCGAGTAATATTATTGTAGACCTTCTTTACGTACTGCAAAATGCAGTTTGTGAATCGGGCCCAGTATGATTAATTACTGGCACATCCTTTGTCTCTTTTGAGTTTAATGCCTCTTTCTTCCAGTTTCCATAAATTCATTTTCTCCAGATGTGTTTTTCTCTTTTTTACTCTGTTGTTCACATTGGTAGCTCCTTCTGTCTCTTAGGTTCACCCTGTTCCAAACGTTTCTCAAGTTATTTGTCACACTTTTCTTTCTTATGTTACTTAACCTGTTTCAGTGCACCTCTCACTAATCAGTTTTAATAAGTGCAAATTAAACCACTGACTCATTACAGACAGCAGATTTATTAATTACAGGCAAACACTTACATACCCTCGAGGATGATTAATCTCTCTTTACAAATCCAGCTTGATTGATTGCTAAATAGAAATGTGGATAAATGGTTATTTGCTGGCATTATTCTCCAAATACATTGCTTTTATTGGTCCACTGCGGCAAGGGGTGCAGAGGAAGCTGGATGAATGACAACACTAGGAGGCCATGCTAACAAGAGTCTGTGCACTATACAACTGCCGATAACATAACACACCATGTATGTTTTGTGCACTCAATAGACCAATAAAGTGTAATGAGTATTCCATGGTGAATTAACTAACGCTAACAAATGTCTTCTTTATTATACTGTAATTCAGAAATAAATGATATAACTTGAGTCTTAGGGCCATATGTACCAACACATTTTCCCATAGACACAGAATGGGTAAACCCCTTTGATACATCTGGCCCTTAGTGCTTATTCATAACAAAGTTGCTTGTGGCTGGGAGGAAACAGAGTGGTAGAGTGTTCCCTTTCATTAAACTGTGATCTATTTGGCAGAGCATAGCTTGACAGCAAGTGAAGTCCAATGCCTCCCTACTATGATATCAAAAGACAGCACTAAACCATGAGACTGGTTAGTTTAAAGCAGACTTTCCATACCAGCGATTGGAATCATAATTTCTGAAAGGGTTTTATGATGACTAAGAATCCCCTATCAGCAGTGTTTAGATTGTTAAAAAAAAAAAAAAAAAGTGCAGTGGTACACATTTTTTTTTTTTTTTAGAGGACTGTCGTCAGAGGTGCTGAATGCTAGGGTTACCAAATACTGTGTGTGCCCTATCTCGATTCCACCTCATACATTTTTCTTCCATCACCCAACACTCCTTGTACTCGTTTCTCACAGTTGCAGGTTCTTCTGAATCCCTGCTTTCTCCCTTTGTTGTGCCCCTTTTTTCCTATCTTACTCTTCCTGTTGTACTCACTTTTCTGCCTTTCTCTCTTTTACTCTAAGATAAATTCTGAGGATGAACAATAAGCTTCACTTCAAAAAATGAATGCTAGTTCTGTCCACTGGCATAAATTAGCCACTGTCTATGTGCAGGTGACATTAAAGTATCAACAGGTTCAGAAATACAGTTTTGGGAGACACAGACAATGAAATGATGTTCATTGGCTAGTATGCAATGCTTACTATCAGGTTAAATTAAATGTAGGTTCAGGAAAAGTATGGAATTGGGGATAAAATACATGATAGCCAGACTCAGAGAATCACATATAGGCCAAAAGTAGTAGCAAACCAGTGAAGCATTACATAGCAGGCATTTACTGTTAGCTTTACCTGGGTTGGCTGTAGGCAACAGTTGCTGGGTCATATTGCTCACTATACATAGGTTCTCAGCCCAGTATGGAAATATTTGTGAGTGACAGTGATTGCTGCTACACTCTCAGATGCATGGACTCAGCTGAAAGAAGGGAGGGCAAATCTTGAGATCAAATGCCACACTGCTGGGAGGTTGCAGAGAATATCTGTGAGCAGCCTGACTGCAGGTCTATGGGCATCTATTGCCTGCTGTTCATCTTGGATACTGACAGACAGAGCAAGTAAGTCTGTGACTGTCACTAGTGAACTAAACTTGCCACCTAAGTGGTGCAGAATGAAAACCTTATTCTGGGATCATGGCAACTGTCAGCACTAGGTCCCAAGAGCGGGACACACTCAAACAAGAAATCGTTATGATCATTTTGTGAGGCATTAGTGGACGGTAGTGTGTGTTGGAACCTTGTAGATGAGAGATTACAACATTAGTTGCAGCACTATCACCCTGCATTGTGCGAACACTGCCAGGGGACTATGAGAGTAGAACGGAAGATGATGATTTTCAAGTGTAGAGCACATGTGCATAAATTGTATGCATAAACTCCACATTGCTGTGCCAGGGCAGCCAGGGGTGGCTCCTCTGGTGATGAGGATAACAGTCTGCAGAGGCAGAGTCAAGAAGGGGTGTGGCCATATGGCTGCATGCCTTAGCACTCAGCCTGTACCTCTCCCACTTCTCAGTTAATTTCTGCCTGAAAGGTGCCCCCTCTCCACCCAGACCCTTGGCTGACTTGATGTTCACAACATCATGACATGCCAGTGAGCACATCGAGTGAACACTATGCTTTCCTATGCATTTTGGAAGTCATCTGTAAACACTGGTAACTGGTGATCTTTAATAATGTTGGGATATAAATAAGGGCCAAGAACTGAATCGAGCAAGTGAAGCCCAACATGCACTAGGGGGGCATGGCTATGTTCTCCCAATAAGAAGGTTTTAACAATTCTAGGCCCAGAAGGTTTTAACACCACTGATCTCACACTCATTTGGAAAAACACTACAGCAGATGAGCGGTGAAACTGACTGTGGGAAGGGCTGGTGGTTGGGGATGGAGGGAGGACAGGCGGGTGGGAAAAGCAGCATGAATAAAAGTAACATAGGTGGCTCTTGGGGAAGCTGCATGAATAGTGGGAGGAAGTCACAGAAGGCAGGAGCAAGCAATCAATGGAGGACAACTCGGAGAGAGAGCAATGTGGAAACTGGCTGAAGGAGAAAAGCACAAGGGCGAGAAAAGCACAAGGGCAAGAGAGCACACATTGTGTGGGGTGGGGCAGAGAGACAGCAACATGGAGCATGAGGGCAGCGAGAAGCACACAAAGGAGACAGCTAAAAAATACATGCACTCACCCGGTATGTTTAATCTAAATAAAAATAAAGTTCACTAAAAGTCAGCGGTAGAAGGTAAAAAATGCTGGCCACTCAGATGTTAAAAAAGCTATACTGCAGGGCGCACAATACTGACAAGCTACAATATGGAAAGCCATTCAGTAAGAATCAAAGGAAATCAGAGTGACAATAAAGCTAACCAATGGTAAGCAGTGGGTGGGCGTGAACCCAAGATAAACTCTTGGTAAACCCATGATGGTTATTTTGCAACCAAACAGCAGTAATGTCTGGTAAGCTCGACCCTAAAAGAACCACTGCAGGATAGAGTGAGCAGTGCTGTAGGCAGCAGAAGTGATTATCATGCAAATATCTACTTTATATTTAGTTTTTAATTTTGTGTCCCAACATCACCTTTTCAATTTATGAGAATACATGAATTTTGGTTTTTAATTCAAGGGGCTGTATTATGTTGGGCTTTTGTGGAGCAGGACAGAGCAGAGTGCCTGGTCTATGTGCCTGTAGGGTGTAAATTGAATGTATGCAATTCTATATTTCTTTGAATTAGTGCTTTATATTCAGATGATATAGCTCAAAAATAGTGGGCATAGTCTGATTCTTTCTGTTTCTGAGCAGAACTGTCTGAAAATAAAGAACTAAGAGACATATTCAGTTAAATAAATTCACTTCACACACCATGCATGTTCGTAAAACTGACGCACAGCTCTGCCTCATGAGTGCAACATGATATGGCTTCAATTTTATAGTCATGAATCTAATTCTCAAAAACAAAAGTGAGCACTTTTATGACACAAACTGCAATTTTATCTTGCGATATCAGCTTTTCATTTTTAATAAAAGCATGTTTAGTAGCCAAATATCGCTTTGCCATGTTCATCGAGTATCTGTCCCACTGCCACAAACCGAAAGACTCTGGGGGTGATTCCAACCTCGGCGGGCCACCAAAATACTGCTCCGCGGTCAAAAGACCGCTGAGGGTATTTTGGGATTTGCCCTGGGCTGGCGGGCGGCCGCCAAAAGGCCACCCGCCAGCCCAGGGCAAATCAACCTTCCCACGAGGACGCCGGCTCCGAATGGAGGCGGCGTAGTGGGAAGGTGCGACGGGTGCAGTGGCACCCGTCGCGTATTTCAGTGTCTGCATAGCAGACACTGAAATACTTTGTGGGGCCCTCTTACGGGGGCCCCTGCAGTGCCCATGCCATGGGCATGGGCACTGCAGGGGCCCCCAGGGGCCCTGCGGCACCCCCTACCGCCATCCTGTTCCCATGTATAATCATCACATGCCATGGATGCCCAGAATGTCTCAGAATTACGAACAATATGTCAGGGCCAGCATTACATCAGTGCTGGGCAGTGCACGCATCTCCTTCTCACGTGTATGCAAGTTTAAATGAGGTTATCTTCTGACAATAAAATGTTTGTTTTTGTGCAGTACATAACAGGTGATATGGTTAGTGAATTTACAGACAAGCAATTTACCAGCCTTTCCAGGATGATAGGCTGAGATGGTAGGCCAAGACTTCAACATATAGCTTGGAAGTGCGAGAGCTAGCACTTAGGTAACTAAGCTACCTTTCCAGCTTTTCTACAATTAATAAAACTATTTGATGCATGTCAACATGGGATTTTTTCACAACTTTACCATTCTAAAGTTAAATAATAGAAATTGTGTAGATCTTCTTTTCAACAAACATCAACTACACCATTTCTGTAATGAAACACAAAAATATCTACCTTCTGAAAAAATCCACAGATTTGTTTAACTTGGTGTCCAACTGAATTAACCCATGGGCGAATTCAATATAAAATTCGGTCCTTGTTTAGGGACCTCTCATCCCAGCCTAAACACAGCCCTGCCGCTCCACCCCACTTGACCCAAATGCAAACTAGCTCACTGTGTTGGTTGTCCCCAACTCACTTGCCAAGACAATGCTCATGCAGTTCAGTAGAAAGCAGCAATAATTATGCTCTACCAGTCGGGACGGCCAGCTCTTGAAATTTGAACCATAGTGCACAAAGTGACATAGTACACCTATCTCAGGTTTACTTTGGAGCTCCTCTCTGCATGTGGGTGCAGCAATTCTCCACTTTTCTGCCTGTTCCCGAGGCCCAGTGGATCTCCCATGTGGTTTGAAGGGCACTCCCTGACAGTGGCATAACAAATCTTGATAGGGCCTCCCTGCGCAGCACATGGAGAGGCCCCTTCTCTGGACTCACTCGGGAGGTCTCAGGACAGTGTACTCTGCTGAAGGGACCCCGTGGAGCTCAGGCCCCCACGGGGCCTTTGTTACATCTCTGCTTCCTGAGCGCACAGATACATTTAAAATGGTACAGTGGCAGTTGTAATAAATGCAGGGCTCAGCTGCAACAATTTAATTTCTTGTTTTTGATTAGTGGAATTGCTTCACTGGGACTGAAACCAATCTGCAGTCAACTAATTCACAGGCCAGTTCTGTTAACTTGAAGCCTGCCCTATTTAGGGGGCCATAAGCAAATAAAGAGGGCCAAGCCCTCTTGGGCTTCCATGGCTACAGCCAGTCCTCTCTCATAATATTCCATAATAAACAGATCAGGCCTATAGCCATTATCATTAGCTTGTTACTATAACCTACTGAGGCCTTTTGCAACAAGTATAAACATTGCCACAAGCCAAAAAGTGCAATGCATGCATTTTTTTTTATAGGAAGCACACATAAGCCCAATCAAATCCTGTGCTCAGGAGGAGGGCAACATGTGGTTACAGCCTAGACCACTCTCTCATTAGGAATCTGGAAGCTCTTTTTTGTTGATCACTTTAGGTCAATGACAGTTGCACTGCCAAGCCAGACCTAAAACTCAATGTAGGTTAATGAGTGCACTCATTCTAGCTGTGCTGCTACCAAAGACAAACACCATAAATTATCTAGTTAGCATTACAACGTCATGTATGTCCCCCTGAAAGTTCAAGTTCAGGCACCTCCAGAAATAAATAAAAATATAAGAGCCCAGAGGAAGAGAAGCACTTTTGGTGGTTTCACAAAAATGATGCCCAATCAGAACATATACCTTAAGCTTTCAACATGTGGGCTAATACAAAGCCCCTCTCCTGGTGATTCCCACATAATTGTCTGGGAACAACGGGCTGTCAAGCCTAACCATGAAAAGAAGAGATGGAGATTGTGAGATGAGTGAAACTGGAATCCATCTGCAAGACACTCAGCTCTTTGTAGCAAAAGCTAAACACCAGGGGCCAGATATATCAATCATGCGATCGCAAAAATGCATTTTGGTATGTAACAAGTCCAATTTACTATTTGGTAACTTGTTACCAAATCGCAAATTTGATTTGCAACTGCATACCGATTCGGTATTAAGAAGGGGCATGTCAAGTGCGTCCCTTCCTAATACTGAATCACAGAGGTATGTATGATTGTTTTGTGACCGTGAATGCGGTCGCAAAACAATCACAGTTACTACCAATTACAAAAACGTTTTTTAAGAGCAGGCAGTGGTCCCACGGGCGCAACCTGTTTTCTTTTAAGGAAAACGCGCTGCATTTAAAAAAAAGATTGCTTTATTGAAAAGCAATCACAGACATGGTGGTCTGCTGAGCCCAGAAGGCCACCATCCTTGTGATTGTAGCCATTCGAAAAGGCTTGCAAATTGTGATCTACCTCATGAATATTAATGAGGTAGGTCCATTTGCCAGCCCTTGCGAATCACAGTATGAAACTCCTAGAGTTTCATACATTGCAATAGCGATTACTTAATTGTGATTCGCTAAAAATTGCAATTAGGTAATCGCTATTGTGAAGAATGATACATCTGGCCCCAGATTTCATGAGTTGAAGGGGGGAAGCTGGAAGGGTTGAATGGGATATAACAAGAAGCACTTTTTTCCGGGTTAACAACACCTAGCGTGATCAGAGGTGGGCATGGTCGCAAGCTGACAAAAGTAACTAGGTTATGGTCAATCGTTTAATTCAAGTGCCTAGTTATCTGTTTATTAACTGTCTTCTCCAGTGCATCAGCAAGGATGACATTATAGAACCATTATAGAACCCACAAAGACAATTCCTTGCAACTGAATCAAAGGGTGCCCTACCGACGGCATACTTCCAGCTCATCCTTTCTCAGCGAAGGCTTTTTCTACTAATAATTTCAGGCTGTTCCTAAACTGTTTCTAAAAATGGACCAGGACTAAGTGGATGCTTCCAATAACACTGTCTTAAAATATGACAACTGGAAAAAGAAAGGTCTCGTATTGAGTTATTTGGCAAACCAGATAAGATTTAACAAAAAAATCAATGCTATTTAAAAGACAAAATATCTCAGATGTCTTTATTACTTGAGCACAGCAAGTTCAATACCTCTTAATAACGCGGGTAATGACCATCTAGATACGAGTATGTTTTTCACTGACCAGTATAATAGTTATTTAGAAACCAGTATATATGTTAATGACCTGCATAATGCAATGTAATCGGACAAACACAGTATTTTGATTTAGGCGTTTTAGGTGATAGTTGCAATGGAAAAATTATAATAACAAAAATCACGGACTTCAAATTATCCAATACGCTAACTTCGCTTTGCTTTTATAGAGCTGCCCGTATATAGGTGAAACCGACTTTACCTTTCCAAAGCGGAGTGTTCAATTAATGGAGAATATTCCTATGGGGTGAATGTTGTGGAATCTAGCCTGTTAGAACTTTTGTGGTAACTGTGCAGTTCTTGAATGGGCTAATCATTCATTAATTTTGCTTTGTGCATTAACAACCTGAAATACTTTAAAAGTTTATGCCTGTTCTTCTACAACATTTGCAACAGAGACGAAAAATACCGAATATTCGTAGCACTATTCATAAACAGTCTGAAAATTGCCTGGGGATTGCTCCTACATGTGGAGTACATGTATAACTTTTGGTAATGCACAAAATGAACAGCCACTCTCCTGTGACAGCTGTGTGTGAAACAGTTGCTTCACAGGAGTGTGCTGTAAGGAAGTATAGGGTGAATTCGATTTTTGCATGAGAAAATATACACACACGTGCATTTGCCCCTGAAAATATGTCATAACATTCAAATTTACTTTCCAAATTTGTTGTAACACACCACCCCTTCCCCCATGCCAGTTTCGGAAGTGTTCCCAGTCCATTTTCAATCTTAAAACATATTTACTCGTTTACTTAAAATTAGTAAAACCCATTCCACAGTAGTTATGAGTTGAAAGAAAATTTGAGAAAATGTGGACAAACCTGCAGGTTTGTGGGTCGGTGTAAACATACATTCTAGGACACCTCAACCGTGGATCCCCAGTCCCTGTCCCTGGAAGCAAATTTAGTCGCATGTATTATTACACACTGCAGTTGCAATATTACATAGGATCGGTGCTTAATTTGTGAAAGAATAAGTGTCAGAGCCCAAAGTTTTGTTAAGAAGCCTGCTTCTTGTTTAGAGGTGAGGGGAAAGCAATGTTTCTACTAGTGAAGCTTCTGCAGGCTCCACCATCATAGTCCCTTAATAGGGTGGCCTATGTGGCTGTAGTGACATTCACTCCATTCTATTTAGGGTAGGGTGACTGCCGCTATATGTCCCTGTCCTGGACCATGATGCAAAGTCCTGCACAAAACAAAAATCAAAGAATGGCCAGAATACTCGACAGAACCATTGCTTTTGTTTTCAAGAAAAACACTTCCAATTTAAGAGTTTGTTTCTTGAAAACAAAGAGCTTTTGCTAAATGGGAGCAAGAAACATAGTAACCACTTGCCATAGTTCAGTACCTTCAGCGAAGCTCATTTTTGCCTTCTTGATCTCAAAATGTGGTGTTCGCTCCTCTACCAGAGACTTCATATATGATAAGATGGGGCTGTCTGACAGGATCCTACTGATCCTAGCATTCTCATCCCTTTTTGCTTGGGAAAATATTTGTGAAAGCCACAGACAAGTACTACTGAGGGTATTTCAACCGTTGAATGTTCACTCCCTGTCAGATAATAAAGCCAAACGAAAAAGTATTTGTGAGTAAATATTTTCTTGAGAGTGCAAATCCACAATTCGTTACCCATAAACAAGGCTTTACTCAAACAAAAAAAGTTATTTGTGCATGTAAGGTAAACTTCCATGCACAAATAGCTTTGGGAGGTGCATCTTTATGACCACTATGATATCATTGGAGACAGCTATGAATAGGTAAAAATGGTTGTTATTTATTTTGCAATCTGATTACAATCGTTAACTCAGATGCCTCAATGTAGCCTATTAAGATGTTTCAAAATAATGATCTTTCAACTGTTAGCTATAGTATCTCAAAACTGGTATTGTCAATGGCTGTCACAGGGGACAGTTTGACTTCAGCACCTTGGAGTGGATGTTGCCGTTACAAATTTGAAAGTTCTTTGGATCAGGCCTAGCAAGGGAATAGGTGTACACTACATTCCACGGTTGGCCTTAGTCATTATTGTAATCCATAGCATTACGGCAAACTGAATAATTTTGAGATTAGTGGTTCGGCTGCCAAACTAATGGGATAGTGGAATCCTCCAACAGCCCTTTGTGAGAAAGTAGCCTCTTTCTAGCATGGTTACCCCTCTTTTTGGTCTGTTTGTCAGTGTGTTTGACTGTGTCACTGGGATCCTGCTAATCAAGACCCCAATGCTCATAATTTTTGCCCTGCTAGTGTGTTTGACTGTGTCACTGGGATCCTGCTAACCAGGACACCAGGGCTTATGCTTTTTCCCCCTTAACTTTGATTGTTGGATACTGTTAACACAGTATTCCTCTCATAATTGGCATACTGGTGCCCCCTTATAAGTCCCTGTTATATGGTACCTAGGTACCCAGAGCACTGTGGTTCCAGGGGATCCCTACGGGGTTCCAGCATTACTTTTGCCACCCATGGGGAGCCCATGGAAAGGCTTCTACAGGACTGCTAGTGCAGCCTGGTGAAATGGTGCATGCACTGGACACAGGTCAATACCTATGTCCAGCTTCACAATGGTAACTCTGAATATGGCCATGTAAGGTGTCTAACATCTTGGAATTATACCCCAATACTGATTCTAGTATTGGTTGTATAATTCCATGCAGTTTAGGGGCTCGACAGTGGACGGGGAAAAAAAGCATTTCCTTTGGGAGAGGGGTGTTGCACTCTTTCCCTTTGGAAATAGGTGTTACAGGCACGGGAGGGGTAGTCTCCCAGAGCCTCTGGAAGTGCTTTGAAGGGCACAGATGGTGCCCTTCTTGAAGAATGCAGTCTACACCATTTCAGGGACCCCCAGTCTCTGCTCTGGCATGAAACTGGACAAAGGAAAGGGGAGTGACTACTCCCCTGTCCATCACCAGCCCAGGGGTGGTACCCAGAGCTTCTCCAGAGTGCCCTGGGTTTAGCCATCTTGGATTCCAAGGTGGTGGGGCACTCTGGGAGCATCCGAGTGGCCAGTGCCAGCCGGTGACATCAGAGCCATCCCTTGAAAGGTGCTTACCTGTGTAGCTGACCAATCCCCCTATCTGGGCTATTTAGGGTCTCTCTTCTGGGTGTTTCCTCAGATTTGAAATGCAAGACTCTAGCAGGAATCCTCTGCATCCTTTACTTCACCTTCTACCAATGAAACTGCATCTGGACCCTCCAGGAACTCTAGAAACTGCAACAAAGAAACAAAGATGACTTCTGCAACATTGTATCTTCAGCTCCTGCCAGCAACTGCAACTGTTTCCAGATCGTGCATCCTCCAAGGACTGCCTGTCTTCAGCCTGCACCAGAAGAATGAAGGAATCCATCCTGAAGTGAAGGAGTCACTTCCCTGCTTCAGTAGGCACCGCTTTGCAGCAACGACCAGTGGCATGACAAAATGTGTGGATCCAGCAATACAGGTGGTGGACTGAAGTGGTCCCGACGGTTTTAAGGTCCAGCTGTCCACCTTCGGTGGAGGTGAGAGCTTGCCTCCCCATGCAAGACAGTACCCCCCGTGCATCATGTGTTTTGCAGTTGCCAGGGTTTATGTGCGACCTTCCACAAAGTTCTTCATGCACAGTACAGTTCTGGCCCCCAGCACCCCTTCCTGCACTGCACAGCCTCCTGGGTGGTTCTCCGGCAGCATGGGAGTCCTTTGTGTAGTGCTGCATGGGCCTCCTTTTGCACCTTCCTTGTCCCCATGTTGTGAGACTCCTGTGGGTGCTGTCTGATCTTCTAAAGGCTCTTCAAGTTGCTGAGAGCCCCCTCTGACTCCGTCTCCTGGGTAGAGTCCCCCAGGTCCCTCCTGGGCCCGGGCTGTGCCATTTTTCTCCAACCGTGAGATTAACGTGTGCCACAGCTTGTTGGAGAATCCAGCGATGCATACCAGACTGCAATCATCCATCCTGCATGGGACATCATCTGCAATAACCAGGAATCTGCATCCATCTTCTTGGGTGCAGTACTGACTGTTCTTCTTCACCTGTGGTTTTTCTATTACACCTTCATCCGTGTTAGCAGGGGCTCCTGTTCTTCCTGAACTCTTCAGTGCTTCTTGGACTTGGGCCCCTTCTTCCACAGGTTTTCAGATCCAGGAATCCATCGTTTGTGTATTGCAGTCTCTTTTGGTTCTTGCAAAATCTTCCATCACGTGTTTCCTCCTGCTTTCCTGGGCTCTGGGGTGGGTTCTACTACTTGTATAGTCTCTAAGGTATTTTCGGCATTTGTGTCACCAAAATAAAGTACCTTTATATTTTTGTAATACTGAGTCTTTTCTTTCATATGTGCAAGTACTGTGTGACTACAGTGGTATTGCATGAGTTTTGCACGTCTCCTAGATAAGCCTTCACTGCTCCGCAACAGCTACCACTAGACAGCTTGGCTTCTAAACACTGACTACATTTTACTAATAAATGATAACTGGACCTTGTATAAGGTGTAAGTACCTTTGGGACCCACTAAAAGCCAGGCCAGCCTCCGACATTGGTGGTGCAGCGATGGGGTAAGTACATGCAAATGCCTTATCACTCCGTTACCGGTGCTTTCCACAGGAACGTGTACTCTGTACCTAGAGCTATACATACTGATACCTCGTGCAGGATCTAGGGCCAGATGTATCAAAGGGTTTGACCCATTCTTTGTCTATGGGAAAATGTGTTCATACCTATGGTCCTTAGTCTCTTACTTTCCTTTTGAAGAGACTAGAGGTTAGGTAGAGTAGGTATTTTCTTTCTACTTACACTACTCTAACACGCACTACTCTATGGCCCTCATTCTAACCCTGGCGGTGTAACAACGCCAGGGCAGAGGGCAGAGGAAGCACCGCCAACAGGCTGGCGGTGCTTCCTGGGCCATTCTGACCGCGGCGGTAACGCCGCGGTCAGAAAAGGGGAACCGGCGGTTTCCCGCCGGTTTTCCCCTGGCCCAGGGAATCCTCCAGTGCCGCCATGGGGAGTCCGACCCCCTTACCGCCAGCCTGTTTCTGGCGGTTTTCACCGCCAGGAATAGGCTGGCGGTAACGGGTGTCGTGGGGCCCCCTAACAGGGCCCCACCATGATTTTCACTGTCTGCTGAGCAGACAGTGAAAATCGCGATGGGTGCAACTGCACCCGTCGCACCCCTGCAACTCCGCCGGCTCCATTCGGAGCCGGCATCCTCGTTGCAGGGGCATTTCCGCTGGGCCGGCGGGCGCTCTTTTGGAGAGCGCCCGCTGGCCCAGCGGAAATGTAAGAATGGCCGCCGCGGTCTTTTGACCGCGGTGCGGTCATTTGTCGGCGGGACTTTGGCGGGCGGCCTCGGCCGCCCGCCAAAGTCTGAATTAGGCCCTATGTCTACTGCTGGGTCTAGCTCTGAGGTCATGGTTACTCTCTATGAGGGCATGACCTTCAAATAACTCAAGGGGCTTTGCTCAGAGAGGAGCTTAGGTGTAGGGAAGAAACGTAATAAGATTTTTCTTCTATGTCAACTTCTTTGGGATGACCAAGAGCAGTCTGGTAACCAGGAGCAGGAGGAGGAGGAGGAGGAGGGAAATTCTAACCCTTTAGAATCAGGGGATCAGCCTGAAGGTTCAGGGGAAGGCTCTTCAAAAGATCTTCCCCCTAGCAAACCATCTAATGTAGCTGACAGTGGGAGGCATAGTCACTCTGGGAGGGTTCACTTCACACCTAAAGTTCAGGTTACCAGGGTTAGTAGGGTTAAGGAAAGATCTAACTTTGCCCACTCTCATATTACCTCAGTTTCTGAGGGATCTCACAATTCCACTCCATGTGATGACTCCATAGATAGGGAGCTCATGAAACTGAGATTGGAGGAGGCCAGGATGAGGCTGCAGCAGCAACAGCTAGCCCTAGATAGGGAGGCCTTAGCTGTGAAGAGAGAGAGGCAGGGGTTAGGGCTAGTTCCCCATGGTGGCAGCAGCAGCAGTTTCAGGAATTATGGTGTTAGGGAGAATACGTTTGATTTCAGAAATGACCTACAAAAAAATCCCTCTTACAAGGAGGAGGATGATATCTACAAGTAGTTTGCTGCTCTTGAGAGGGCCTTTAAAGTACAAAGGGTCCCTCAGATGCAGTGGGCTGCTATTCTGTGGTTTTCCTTTTCTGGCAAGAGGAGGGAAAGACTTCTCACTGTCAGGGAGGAAGATTCAAATAATTACAATATTCTAAAGACAGCACTCGTGGATGGATTTGGCTTAACCACTGAACAATATAAAATACGGTTCAGAGAGACCTGAAAAGAGTCTTCACAAGATTGGATAGACTTTGTGGACTGTTCTGTGAAGGCTGGTCTATATGAGGGTCTTTATAATCTGATTCCGAGAGAGCATATTCTAAATAATTGTGTGTCTGATTTGTTACACCAATACTTGGTAGGCTCAGATCTGACCCCTCCCCAAGAATTGGGAAAGAAGGCTAACAAATGGGTCAGAATAAGGGTGAGCAGGCAAGCTCATACGGGGGTGACAAAGAAAAGAAGAAAGATGGTGAAAAATATCAGGACAAGCATGGGGACAAACATAAAGATTCCTCTTTAGGTCCACAACACTCCTCTTTGGTGGGGATAAAACTTCGTCTTCTTCTACACAAAATAAAAACCCTTGGTGCTATTTGTGCAGAGGTAAAGGTCATAGGCCAGGGGATACATCCTACCCAGGAAAAGCCCCCGGGCTTACCACCACTACTATACCCATTTCAACTTCTAGTGCCCTTAGTAGTAGTAGTAATAGTGGTGGGACTACTGGCAATAGTCAAACTAAAGGTGTGGTTGGGTTCCCTTTTGTGTCCATTATAGAAACTGGGGTAGGTGTGAAACCCCCAAGACAGTTTCTGCCTCACCTGGTAACATTGGCCATGCCACCTTGGCTGCTTGTCCCCATAACATGGATAAGTACAAGCAGTCAAGAGAAATAAATTGTGTTGAGGCCCAGGCCTACAGGTGCCCAGGTGCCAGTACCACTGTAGTGACTGGAAACCTGGTGCCACCTGCACAACACCTCTTTAGACATAAGTGCCAGGTTACTGATGTCAACAACTCCACTCTCCCCTTAGCTGTAGTGCAACTTAGCTGGGGTGGAGTTACTGGCCCTAAGCAGGTGGTGGTCTCAACTAGCTTACCTGTAGACTGTCTCCTGGGAAATGACCTAGAGGACTCAGGTTAGGCTGATCTAGAGTTTAGGACCCATGCATCCATGCTGGGTATCCCCAAGGAATTGCTTTCTTTAATCTCAAGTGAAATGAAAAAACAAAGAAGAGAAGTAGCCTGAAGCCTCAGGATCCTCCTCACCCCACAGGTAAAAAGAGTATCAATGTATCCTTTACCCACCCTACCACTGAGGATACCATTCATGTGGTGGGAGATACCTCTCCTAGGGTGGAACCTGTACCAAAGGAGTCAACAGCTACCAATTTGAACTCCCAGAGGTAAAAGGCCCTCTCTGTGAAAACACTAAAACAGACAAACGTAATTGCCCTGTCTTAGTAAATTTGGAGAAACCCTCCAGCCCTCCCAGAGAAACTTTAGTGCAGCACCCCTGCACTACCTCTACAAACATAGGATAGCAGCCCTGTCATTATGTGTAACCTTTAGGACAGCAGCCCTGTTCCAACCAAAGAGGGACAGCAAACCTGTCCTCTCTTAGAGCCACAGGGACGAATCTTTTGCCCTACTCTGGCCTTGCTAAGACAGCATCCCTGTCTAGCATTGCAATCCTTAGGACAGCAGCCCTGTATTGACATAGGATCCCAGGGACAATCATCCTGCCCCTCTTTAAAACTTTTTAATAACCTTAAAAACAGGGAATCTCAGATTTCACACTTGCACTGTTGTCTAGCTAAAAATCTCCAGACAGAGTGGTTCACCTCCCCACAGGGAAGGGACCATACAGTGGATGATAAAGAAATAACCTCTCTATTGCAGATCTACTATCCACCTATCACCACTTATACAATAAAGTCTCAACTGGCCAAGGTTAGCCTTATTGTCCTTCATTTGAGGGGGTTGTGTGGGAAAGTAGCCTCTTTCTAGCATGGTTACACCCATTTTAGCCTGTTGATCAGTTTGTTTGACTGTGTCACTGGGATCGGCGATTGCATGAGTTTTGCACATCTCCTAGATAAGCCTTGGCTGCTCAGCTACACCTACCCCTAGACGGCCTGGCTTCTAGACACTGACTGCATTTCACTAATCCAGGACATCCTTTGATTTTCCTGACATGTCTTTGGGGAAATGTGTCTGAAAGTGCAACCACTAACATACTGGTTCACCAGCTTCATGCGAGGTGCATTTGTGAGGATTTCTTAACCTCTATCATTCTTTTTGTTATCACCAATAGGTGTGAGAGAGCGTAGCTTATATAATCTATATTAACATGAAATGTTTATGAACTAATGTGTAATAATGCTGTAAAGAAAGATGTATTAATGTATTTTGCTATAACGTGCGCTTGAAATGTGCCCACGGGGAGTGGCCGTCAACATATATGGGGACTAATAAAACTGACTAATAATGTTGAAATGTTATGTTATGATATGATTTTACACTAATAATAAAACATATATGTAAAGGTTTTGCTAATAAATCATTAGCCTTTAGTTAGCATGAGTCGAGGCCTAGCTGCTTGGCTCTCATTTTAAATGTGTTTTTCTAATGTGCAGTGTGCTGACTTGCTGAAGGACATGAACTCTTGTTTTTTTCTCTAAACTAGAAGCTGAATGTAACTGTAGTAAATCCGTTCTCATAAAATTCGACTTGCTTATAGAAACATTTTAGCCGAATGCAACACTGTAGACCAGTCGTAGGTACAAGGCCACCTGAACTGGTACAGACAATGGAGCCACTGACCAAAGATGTGCAGAGGACCACAGACTATAAAATCATACCGGACATTCCACCCGCTAAAGACGTCAATCATAAGGACCAATAAAATACATGAGAACTGTTATGGGGTGACAAATTTGATGAGCTAATGTGAAGTTAACTGGTTAAAAATAGTGGGGTGCAACCCCTTGTACAACCAGAGTTTAGGGGAATGTACAACGAAAAGGGGATAAAAACCCTTGACACCAGGAAGTAAATTAGAACTAGGGAGTAGGAGACTAAGAGAGGGGGAGATGCTGATGCGATTTGCTATGATCCAGACACTTTGTCACTTTGCTTAGTGACTTGCTAATTTTACTTAGAACCGTCCTTGCTCTTAGATTGCCCATTTACACTTTACCTCCTTATGAGGGAAGTGCCCCTTTTACCAGAGCTGAATTCCTGATGGCGAACCAACTGATGTCCTGAGGACGAAGACCGAACCTGAGTGCTGACCCCAAACAGAGGGTACCTATATGACAATGAAATTGTGATTATCTGTTTGCTTTTCCTTTCTAGGTACCAACTGCTTCTTTTGACAGAGACCATAGTTAGATGTTTTTCCAAATTGGTGTTACTAAATTGTTTTGCATGAAGCCCAACATGCCAATGCTAATTAGAGGTTAGCTGAGAGGGGTTCACTAAACTGATGCAAATAGACAAATTACCAAATCTATGCTCTGTTGAATAATAAATATTCTAATGTTCGTGATTCTTGCTTTGACGAAATCTTATCAGAGTTGCCATATTGTGACTATGCTAGAGTGTTTCTTGGTTTTGAGACTAATAAACTTACTAGTAGAATTGTAATCAATAGGGAATAAATATCACAAAATTCATATTATTCTGGTGTGGTTATTCATGACTGAAAGGTCATGGTGTTTCTGAGTTTCATTAAATGTCATTGACTAAGGTAAATTGCATTGTTATAATAAATATTGATGACATTATTGATGTATTGAGTGACATGTTGATTAGCTATCTCGTCATAAGGTGTCTTCAATCAGGGACAAAAGATTCATTGGCCTAAAACGAGTCCCAAAGTGAATAAATTAATCATAAAGGGACACGTTAACAGTTCTGGTAGCAGAGCGACGGTTTAGGGCCTTTGGGGCCCTAGGACAGAGGACTATTGTTTAAATTGATTTTTCGAGATAATGCAAATTGGATGTATGGTGTGTTTCTAAATCCCCCATGACTTTCCCGGAATCTCGGAGCCTGCCTAAGTGAGTTGGGTATGTTCTCAGCATTTTAGTATGTGTGGTGTAGAATTTGTGCTTGCTCAGCTTATGCATATGGCAGGTGTTTTATGAAGTTTGTGTGGATCGAGGTCAGGTTATGTTGTTTTAGTAGGAGTGGGCGTACTCCGCAGAATGAGAGTAGGCAAGTCGGCGAACTTCATGTGAGTTTGGCGCTTTGTGCTCGAAAAATTATCCATGTGGTTGTTGGTGATGTACGGACCCGTCGTGGTCTAAGACTCCGGAATATATTGACAAGTGTAGGAGACACTTGGGTTTATGTTGTAATTTGTGCAGTTTAATAGGCCAATCGGGCGTGGTTGACAAGTCGAGTTTGAGTCAATTGTATGAGTGAAACCTTCAATGGAGATTTGGCAAGTTTTAAAGTGCACTAGAACGAACCATTGACAAGTCAAGAGTAGGATTTGCTGGTCGAATTCTGCTTGCGAGTGCAGGAGCTGAGAAAGAGAGAGTAGCAGCTGAGGCTTCAAGTGAAATCTCTGTAAAGTTCTGAAGCGATTGTGTTACCCTCCCTGTAGTAAACCGGCAAATTTAGGTTTTGTTGTTAAAGGTGCTCGCAATATATTGCATTTGTTTTGTGTATGTGGAGAGGACAAGCCGCAAGACTTTGTCAGCTGCAGTGTGTGTGGGTGTGACATCAGTGGTGCCACGCTGGGATAGTTTGTTTGCCGAGAGGGGTCGCGCACGGATTGGCAGCCGTCCATGAGAGGCAATAGGTTGAGAAAGGTGGGTGAAGAGTGTTCTGGGAATTAAAGTCACTTTCTGATTAGATTCAAAACAAAATAAAAGACGCAAAAATGAAGTTCTTCAAGGCTTTAAAGAGTGCTTGGAAGGGAGATACATATATTAGGGCGAGTGAAGGGGAGCCTGCACTGCCTGAGGGTACTCCAGCTTATATTGTAATGGAGGAAAAGGGAGTCGCGCCATGTCTTTGGATGAAGCAGTGGCGTAAATTAACAGAGAAGGTGGGATTTTTAACATTTCCGGAGCATGGAACGTTCAATACAAGAATTTTAGAGAACTTGTGGTGGATGTTAAGTGTACAGAAACCGCCCCGAGACCAGCCCAGTATGAGGCATTAGCATTCTGGGATTTAATGGCCATACAACAAAGACAGCAGAAACTTGAAAGGAGAATAAAAAGGGCAGAGAAAACTTTAGCTGAGGCTAAATGGGACAATGAGAGCAGGATGTGGAGAAGGGGAATAGTTGACGGACTTAAACTGTTTCCGGCAATAACCTAGGAAGATGAGACACAGGGAAAGACAGACAAGGGCTCTATCAAGTCAAGAGACTCAGAGGTCTTGGGTAGATGAAGATGATTCAGATGATGAAGAGTATCTTAATCAGTTGTTACATGATCACCCGCCGCCATTTGCTATAAATGATACTGCTCAGAGCACTAGTGCGGGTCTTGAGGATTCGACACAGAGTAAGAGAATTACAAGTATAGTGCAGACAAGTGATACAGTTTTGATACAGAATGGTGACAGTGTACCCACTGCACCAGACATGCAGACACAGTTGCAACCTCCACCACAGATTCAAAGGATTTATCCAGATGTCCCAGTGTTAGAGACAAATACGAGTCTGATGGTGCCGCCTGATCTGATATATACGAGATCAAAGCTAGTGCAGATTGAGCCAACTCTGCAATTGCTGCCCCAGCCACAGCAACAGCTAATTCCGGGTTACAATCCAGTGGCAGGACCTCAGTTAGAACCTGCACCAGCCACAGTGAGTCAAGCTGTGGAAGTTACTGCTCCACGGGGTTTGAGACCTGGTCAGACACCAGCTGCCATACCATTACCAATTACTGTTGGTCCGCCAGTACCGCTATATGTGCAGGGTAAGCCTGGCGTGTGTGATCAGGGAGTGAGGATCCAAGAGGCAATAAGAGGAGGGTTCACAGGAACTCCCAAACCAATGACACCAAGGGAACAAGCATCAGAAGGATTCAGGTCTGATTGGGGCTCCTTTAGAGGCAATGAGACAAGCAAGGCTAAGTGTGCTGGCCCCGCAGACACTGAGTACTAATACGTCACAGTCACCATTGATGCAGTCAGGAAACATTTTGTTGCAAGGTTTTTCCATGCAACAATTGAATGAGTGGTTAGAAAAGATCAATGCTTCACAAACTACTACAGTGACCACAGAGAGGTCAGAAAGGGATGAATACCTGAATTTTGTGAGACTGGGTGTAGAAGCTGCAGAACTAGTGGAAGGAACAATGGGGGTGAACAGATTAGAGTCATACACAGAAGAGGAATTGAGGTATCTGTACCCCAAAATCACAAAAGAAGTGAGTAAGGTGCATCAGAGGTTGGCAAACCTGGCGGAGAAGTACAACATTGATATTGAGAATACTAAACATTTGAAAAGAAGCTACAGATTA
The DNA here is from genome assembly GCF_031143425.1 of Pleurodeles waltl. NCBI lineage: Eukaryota > Metazoa > Chordata > Amphibia > Caudata > Salamandridae > Pleurodeles > Pleurodeles waltl. Next base: position 1,016,426,332 of record NC_090446.1, on the reverse strand, counting down.
GACTTCGATTCTAAAGATTTTGATCACATGAGGTCCACCGGAATGAAAGCGCACCTTAAAGAAATACTGCAAAGTGTGCAGATCTGGGGAGCCTTAGAGAAATGGGAAGGCAGATGGGCAAAGAAAAGAGATAAAGAGAAAGGCGATGATCCGGAACCAAAGCAGGCTAAAGCTGCACTGGACATGGGGACAATAAAAATGTTACCAATGAGAGAAACAGCCGGAGGGGTTCTAGTCCATGTACCGTGGTCTAGGGGAGACATCCTGTCATTCACAAATGAAAATCCCAAGTTGAGGGAGAAGCCAATAGAATGGTACCATCAGACGGGCAGGTTTGTGAAGTTGGCGAAATATCTCTGGGAGGACTTGAATACCCTGTTTGAGATTATAGTTCCACCTGACTTATGGCTTGAGTGTAAGAGAGGTGTGGATTGGCCGACACAGGAACCGGCAAGGGATAAGGTTACTGGAGCACCATCTGAGGAGGTGATGAAGTATTATCATAAGGTGATTGAGTTTTTGAAGCAGAAAGTGTCGCCGAAAGTGACTGATTGGCAGAAAATCGATTGAACCTCACAGGAGGCCAAAGAGTTGATTCATGCTTACTATGAGAGATTTTTGAAAGCGTTCAAACACTACAGTGGCACTGAGACCATAGCACCGAAAGACATGAATCATCTTGTGTTCAGGTTCGTTGAAGGGCTGAGACCAGAGATTAGCCAGATGATTAAAAATCATTTGATCTGTTGGCAGGCAGAGCCGATTGATGAGGTGTTGCAGTATGCGAAATACTGTAGTGACGAGATTGAGTTGAAGCAGAGAAAATTGAAAGAGAAGGTGATGGTGATGCAGATTAAGGCAGCGCAAGCAGGGATGCAGGGAAATGGCATACAGCAGGTGATACAGCAGGCACCGCAAGGGAATGGCATGTTTCAGGCACAAACAAGAGGTCGAGGTCGGGGTTTTGTGAACCATGGTCCAGACTTGAATACTGTTGTGGTTCAAAACGATGTGCAGGGGATGAAAAAGGTGTCACCATGTTGCACGTGCTGGGGCGTGGGGCATTTGAAGCGGGAATGCCCAGTGGTGGTGCAGGATGGTGTTGTTCAACAAAGCAATGATGTCTGTACCTTTCAAAATGTGAGGGGTCCAAAACTGAGGGGTCAAAATCAGAACTTCCAGAATAACATGGTACAGATGCAGGGGTTGCAGCCCATGCAGCAAATACAAATGCCGCGTGTTCAATCAGCACAGATGCAGCAGGTACAACAGGAGGTTCCCATGGTACCTAGACAGCAAATGCAATTACCATTAGCTCCAATGGGACAGCAACAGGTGATGCTTCCTCAACAATGATGAGTCAAAATAACACAGTACAACAGTTCCCATTGCATGGTGAGGATGGAATAAACAATGAATGGTTGGATGATTGTTCAGACAGTGAGGAGTGCAGGCTTGCAGCGTCCCTAAAGGTAGATCAGAGGGGTCCCTATGTAGAGGGGAAGGTGATGGGTCATAAAGTTTCATTCCTAGTTGATACAGGAGCTACACGCTCTACAGTGAGAAGTGCAGAGGTTCAGAAATTACCACTTTCGGGATGTACCATAAGAGTAGTAGGAGTAGCTAATCAGTTTTTGACAAATCCGATTACAGACCCGGTCCAAGTTGAGATTGGCAACTTCCAGGGACTGCACATATTTGTAGTCTGTGATTCTAGTCCATTATCCCTAATGGGAAGAGACTTGCTGTGCAAAACGAGGTGTTCCATTACATGTTCCAATGAAGGGATTGAAGTCCAGACAAACAGTGATGATGGAGGGCGCGATGGGCAGTTTTCAGAGTCAGAGACTGCAAATGAAGATTACCCTCTGATAATGTTATTCCCAATGCTTACAGTACTTGACTTGCCACCCGAGTTGCAGGGAACAGTAACAGAGAAAGTGTGGGACCTGACAGGAAAAGAAGTGGGATTGATAAAAGGAGTAGAACCAGTCAAAGTACAGGTTAAGCCGAATGCAGTGTTCCCGCAGGTACCGCAGTACCACATGACACAAGATGTCCTCATTCAAGTAGCACAGATAATTGCAGACTTTGTGAAGCAAGGGGTTCTGAAAGAAGTGATGAGCAGCCTGTGTAATTCACCAATAATGGGTCTGAAAAAGCCCTGTGGGAAAGTTCGAATCGTTCAAGACTTGAGGAAAATAAATCAGATTGTGGTAAAATGCTACCCCATAGTGCCAAATCCAGCAGTGACCATGTTTCAGGTTCCGTGTGATGCAGAGTGGTTCATGGTTGTGGACCTGTCTCAAGCATTCTTTTTGTTGCCTCTTCATGAGGACAGCCAATTTCTTTCCAGCTTCAAATTCCTGGATAAGGTGTACAGTTGGTGCAAAATTCCTCAAGGGTTTTCTGAGTCATCTTCCATCTTCAATCAGATACTGAAGAAGGATTTAGAGTCGCTCGAACTGCCTTTCAGTTCGACTCTAGTACAGTACATTGATGATCTGTTAATTGCGTCCAGAACAAAGACGACTGCAGGTATGACACAATTGCCTTACTGAACCATTTGGGAAAGAACGGACATAAAGTGTCTCCAAAGAAGCTGCAATACTACCAGAGAGAGGTGAAATACTTAGGTCACCTAATTGAGAAAGGGTCGAGAAAAATATCCAAAGAGAGAGTGACAGCCATACTGCAGATGAATCCCCCGACAACCAAGAGAGATGTCAAAATGTTTTTGGGAATGGTGGGCTACTGTCATCAGTGGATATCCAATTTCTCGATTATCTCTAAACCATTGATAAAACTGACAGGCAAGGAAGTTCAGGATGACCCGGGAAACATAATTTTGTCTGAAAAGGAGATGAAAGCATTCATGGAGTTGAGAGAATGTATGTGCAGGGCACCACTTTAGGTATGCCTGATTACACAAAGCCTTTTCTACTATTTTGTCATGAACGAGATGCATGTTCTTTTTCTGTTTTAACACAGGTCCATGGAGGTGCAAACCGCCCAGTAACATATTTTTCAGCTACTTTGGACCCAGTCGCAGAAGCCTTACCGGGTTGTTTGCGTGCGGTTGCAGCAGTTGGTCAAAGCCTCCCACAGTGTGAAGGCATAGTGATGGGATATCCCTTAACAGTAATGGTTCCTCATTTCTTTTGAAATTCTGTTAACCTGAACCAAGACACAGCATATGACAAATGCTAGGCTGACTAGATACGAGACCATTATAATGGTGTCTCCGAATGTTTCTCTTAAGAGTTGTACTGTATTGAACCCGGCAACTTTACTTCCGATTGAAAATGCAGACATTAGTGATGCTGAGGAAGTGGAACATGATTGTCTTGAGGTAACAGAACTATGCACCAAACCAAGACCTGACATCGAAGATACTCAGTTAGAAGAAAATGATTACATTTTGTTTGTTGATGGTTCATGCTTGAGGGACTCAGTGGGAGTACTGAGAGCTGGGTATGCTGTGTGCACAATCACCGGTAGTCTTATAGCTTCCTGGCTTGAAAGAGTGTACTCTGCTCAAGTGGATGAATTAACTGCCATTACTAAGGCATGCCACGCAGCTGAAAACCTGAAAGTCACTATCTATACTGACAGCAGATACGGATTCGGAATTGTACATGATTTTGGCCAACTATGGTCATAGCGGGGTTTTATGACCTCTTCTGGTTCACCAGTGAAAAATGGCGAAAAGATTAAGGATTTGTTGCATGCGATTCAGTTACCTCTTGAAATTGCTGTGGTGAAATGCAATGCTCATGTTAAGTCACAGGACTTTGTGTCAATGGGAAACGGCTATGCAGATCAAGTTGCAAGGTTTTGCGCATTGAACTGTATATCGTTCCGAGATCAGTGGGAATTGTTACCTGAAACGGAGAATGAAACATGTTTGAATTTTGTATTAAGGGTAGTTGACACATTAGATGAGCTAAAGTTACTGCAGGGACGTGCTGGCAAAGAAGAGAAATGTTCCTGGCAGAGAATGCACTGTGTATAAAGAGCTGATGACTTATAGGTCTCAGAGGAGGGAAAAATGGTTTTGCCAAACAGTCTTCTGTCACAGTTTGCAAGGTTCTATCATGGCCAAGCCCATATAGGGAGAGATGCAATGATCAGGTTGTTCAAAATCGATTGGTTCAATCCAAAATTCAGACAAGCTGCAGAGGTTATCTGTCACAGGTGCATCATCTGTCAACTGATGAATGCGGGAAAAGGGACAGTGGTAAATATGAGCCACATTGGGAGAGCTGGCGGTCCATTTAGCAGGATGCAGATGGACTTCATTGAAATGCCTGAGTGTGGAGGACTGAGATATGTGTTGGTGATTGTGTGTGTTTTCAGTCATTGGATTGAAGCTTACCCTACACGTAGGAATGACAGTCTCACAGTAGCAAAGCTGTTGCTTAGAGAGTTAATACCACATTTTGGATTCCCGATCTCTTTAGAATCAGATAGGGGCAGACACTTCGAAAATGAAGTGATTAAGCTCTTGTGTGCCGCATTGAACATTGAGCAAAAGCTGCATTGGAGCTATCGCCCTGAAGCATCAGGACTAGTGGAACAGATGAATGGTACCTTGAAGTCGAGAATGGCAAAAATGTGCACAGCTACCAATCTGAAATGGCCAGATGCTTTGCCCTTAGTGCTGATGTCAATGAGAAATACACGTGACAAGGAAACGGGACGATCGCCTTATGAGATACTGATGGGTCAAGCTATGCGACTACCTGCAGTACCTGCAAATGCTCTTGTGAATATCACGGATGATATGGTGTTGAACTACTGCAAGGGTATGGCTGATGTGGTCCGCTCTTTTTCTCACCAGATGGAAGCTAACACATTACCACCGATCAGTGATCCAGCTCACACTCTGAAAGCCGGTGACTGGGTTGTTGTCAAGAAACACATGAGGAAGTCGTGTTTGGAGCTGTGTTGGAAGGGGACATGTCAAGTAATACTGACAACCACTACTGCTGTGAAATGTGCAGGTGTTCCGAATTGGATGCATGCCAGTCACACAAAGAGGGTGACATGTCCAACTGACAAGGAACTTGAAGTATCCAAGACAACAGCTGCAGAAAAGGAAGTCTCATGGCCGGAGAGTACTCAAAGGTGAACTGAGACTGAAGGAGAACCCACTAAGGACGGCTCAGTCACTCAAAGTGAGCTCCAGAGGGGGGATAGTGAGCCTATCTCAGCTGAGGTAACAGGGGAACCGACACAAAGAGAGGTTCTCCCAGAAGCAGACGGATTCGGGTTTGAAGTTGAGCCCGTGACAGACCCTGAAGGCGAGGGGGAAGCAGCAGCAGGAGGTCAAGGTGAAATGACTCCTCCTGAGCCGATTGCAGGTCCATCAAGAGAAAACACCATAGCACAAGAGGAGGGCGCTGTTCAATGTTCTGAAAAGCCAAGTAAGAAGAAAACGCATAAAGGAGATAACTGGCCCAAACAACACGCTGTAGAGAGAAAAAGTGGTCCCTTGTGATACAATAGAGGAAGAATTTGATACAACCAGAAAAGAGGATCTTAGTGAAGGAGAGCTACAAAGTGAACGCAGACTGAAAAGAAAAAGAGTCGCAAACAGGAGGTATGCAGGTCCTGAATGGGCATATGCAACAACAGCTGAATGGCAACAGGAATTCTTGGCGTTCTGTTTTGATCGAGAGGTACCAGGTCAATACTACAGCACATTAATTCAACTCTAGAAAGAGACTGTGTTAAATTTCTAAATTAAAATTTGAAAGCTGAGAAGCTGAGAAAAGAGACTGATAAATTACCAGATGTGACACTGATAACCTGAATTGACTTTGAAAACTGATTATGACAAGCTGCTAAACCTGATTTGACAAAAGGGTCCTGGAGTGAGTGAAGCGCTGTAAAAACTCACAGAGATAGAGAGACTTTGCACAAGAAAAAAAAAAAGAGCTTTATATCGTCCTCAAGTTGATTGTTTGCTTTATATTATTCTGCTATCTGATCCTTACAGATCATGAGTTACACTAAGAGTAAGAGTAAAAAGGGTAGAATGTGTGGTTGGTTGAGTGTTATTCTAGGTATTGTGTGTGCAATAATAATTATAGGTGTGATTGTGGGAATGCCATGGATAGATAAGAAAGTAACTAACAATGCTTCAAAACCTGAGACTGCTACACTAACGCTGTGGGAGAAGTTTGAGCAGGATGCAAAATACTTACATGAGGGAACTAATTCAAGAGGGGAACTATCTACTAATGTCTTCTGTCACCTGCTGAATGAATACGTTGACACAATGGATGCAAAGAATTGTTATGTGTGCAGAAAGATTCCTTCATCAGTGCAAGAAGGGGTTACTTGCTTGCCGCTAACTTACGGGATAAGCTGTAGCTTGCTGTTAACAAGATTCTATGATCAAGAGCATGTGCAATACTTCTACTTTAACTTGGATGTAGTGTTTTCTTTTGTGCCTGTGATTGAGTTTCTAAACAAATTAGCTAAAGAACACAGCATAAAATTAGTTAGGGGTTTCTTTGAGCCGACACTAACATTTGGGACAGCTTTTCCGTACCGCAATAATTTAACCTGCTTACTAACGCCTGTAGAGAAGAGCGTCTTAGATCACACTGATGATAGATGAAAGCCATTAAAGGATAGGCTAGAAAAGGGATTAGGAAAACACACGCTTGCAAATGATTATGCTTACACTGCAATAAAGACACAGGGCAAGTTAGCTATAAACGCATTACACGTAGGTAGGCTTTATATATATAGGCCGAAATCTGAACATGACACTTTCTTTGTAGGAATGAGTGAATGCAGGCATGTGTTTTTGTTTCAGAGTAAATGGACATTCATGTTAAATGGACATGATCCAGTGATCCCTGGGATCTATTATATATTTGGACTTAATGCTTATTACTGTCTTCCAAAGGGATGGTATGGGACATGTTATTTGGGAATAGTTTTCCCAAAGATCTACCAGATTGATGACTTAAAGCAAATTCCTAAAGAATCTGAATTACAACATACTAGACAAAAGAGAGTGACAGCGGCTGCTGTCCTTGGTGACATATTTGGAGCCACAATTCCTTCAGTAGGGGTTATCTTAAACTCCATAAAGATTAGAAAGTTGTCTACTATTGTGGATAACATGATGACAAACTTCACAGGGGCTATACTCCTGATGGATACTGAACTTGCTGCGGAAAGAGCTATGACTCTTCAAAACCGGCTTGCTTTAGACATTCTTTTAGAGAAGAGCGGCGGAGTCTGTAAGATGCTTAATGAGCGCCACTGTTGTGCGTTCATACCAGATAACAGCAAAAAAATTAGAGGTATGCTTACTAACCTAACAAGAGATAGTGCAGATTTGAAGGAACTGAAGGAACCTGGAGTTTGGGAGAAAGTTGGGAAAGGAATTACTAGAGTAGGGAATTGGTTAAGTAATATTTGGAATGGGGTTCTTGCAAAAATATTAGAGGGTCCATTGATTGTTCTGATTTGTTTATTGGGATTGAGATTCTGGGGATCATACAAAATTAATGAAAGAATTAAACGAAATTTGACAAAACGAAATAAAAGAAATGAAGAAAATGAAAGGGAGAAAATGTTTAATGAAATTTGGGAAAGCTCACACAAAGGACAGGAAGTTGAAATGCACATTATGCGCAAGGTGAAAGGTTAAGGGAAAGGTTTGTGTGATGACAAGTGTCATCAGAGGAGGGACTGAGAGAGCATAGCTTATATAATCTATATTAACATGAAATGTTTATGAACTAAATGCATAATAATGCTGCAAAGAAAGATGTATTAATGTATTTTGCTATAACGTGCACTTGAGATGTTCCCACGGGGAGTGGCTGCCAACATATACGGGGACTAATAAAACTGACTAATAATGTTGAAATGCTATGTTATGATATGATTTTACACTAAAAATAAAAGATATATGTAAAGGTTTTGCTAATAAATCATTAGCCTTTAGTTAGCATGAGTCGAGGCCTACCTGCCTGGCTCTCATATTAAATGTGTTTTTCTAACGTGCAGTGTGCTTACTTGCTGAAGGACATGAACTCTAAACTAGAAGCTGAATGTAACCGTAGTAGAGCCGTTCTCATGAAATTCGACTTGCTTATAGAAACATTTTAGCCGAATGCAACACTGTAGACCAGTCATAGGTACAAGGTCGCCTGAACCGGTACAGACAATGGAGCCACTGACCGAAGATGTGCAGAGGACCACAAGACTATGAAATCATACCGGACATTCCACCCGCTAAAAACATCAATCATTAGGACCAATAAAATACGTGAGAACTGTTATGGGGTGACAAATTCGATGAGCTAATGTGAAGTTAATTGGTTAAAAATAGTGGGGTGCAACCCCTTGTCCAACCAGATTTTAGGGGAATGTACAACGAAAAGTGGATAAAAACCCTTGACACCAGGAAGTAAATTAGAACTAGGGAGTAGGAGACTAGGAGAGGGGGAGATGCTGATCCGATTTGCTATGATCCAGACACTTTGTCACTTTGCTTAGTGACTTGCTCATTTTACTTAGAACCATCCTTGCCCTTAGATTGCCCATTTATACTTTACCTCCTTATGAGGGAAGTGCTCCTTTTACCGGAGCTGAATTCCTGATGGCGAATCAACTGATGTCCTGAGAACGAAGACCGAACCTGAGTGCTGACCCCAAAATGGAGGGTAACTATATGACAATGAAATTGTGATTGTCTGATTGCTTTTCCTTTCTAGGTCCCAACTGCTTCTTTTGACAGAGACCATAGTTAGATGTTTTTCCAAATTGGTGTTACTAAATTGTTTTGCATGAAGCCCAACATGCCAATGCTAATTAGAGGTTAGCTGAGAGGGGTTCACTAAACTGACGCAAATAGACAAATGACCGAATCTATGCTTTGTTGAATAATGTGATGATGATACTCTGCTAGAATAACCTATGCTGATGCTGTGTTATATTCTAATGTTTGTGATTCTTGCTTTGACAAAATCTTATCAGAATTGCCATATTGTGACTTTGCTAATGTGTTTCTTGGTTTTGAGACTAATAAACTTACTAGTAGAATTGTAATCAATAGGGAATAAATATCACAAAATTCATATTATTCTGGTGTGGGTATTCATGACTGAAAGGTCATGGTGTTTCTGAGTTTCATTAAATGTCATTGACTAAGGTAAATTGCATTGTTATAATAAATATTGATGACATTATTGACGTATTGATTGACATGTTGATTAGCTATCTCGTCCTAAGGTGTCTTCAATCAGGGTCAAAAGATTCATTGGCCTAAAACGAGTCCCAAAGTGAGTAAATTAATCATAAAGGGACGCGTTAACAGGTGCAAGGTGAGAAACTATAGTATTCAGATTTCCATGCATCAGCAATTATACTGAGTATCATTAGAAGTGAAATGTGAGTGCAATGACATGCGTCCTCCCAGATACATTTGGACCCTGATTATTAGAAAGACTTGTTTCTTTGCAAAGAAGATCATTAGATTTGATTGTTGGTGCTCTACCCACAAGCTACAGATTGTAGCACAGTCTGTGCAGGTTTTCATCTTGAACTTTTCCAAATTCTGTGAAGGTAACAGTGCTCAGGATTCAAGGCAACTGGCACCCAGCATCTGCATATTAAAATCCAAGCCATCACGCTGTGGGAATCCGAAACCTCACACACACCAAGATGGTTATCAGAAGGAAAAAGAAAAAATTGAAAAGATTGCAGTGCCAGCAAGACTATAAGACCCTGAATAACCTTGCAGAATACGAATACGTTGTGACTTCAAACAAAAGGCTCTTTAATTCACAAATTGCATCAGTGTATCCTCAAACAGAAGCCAAGCTCATTCTAGAGAATTCAAGCTCTGTGTCAACCACAAAAATGACAATTAATACCAAAACATTGATTGTCATCCTGCAGCCTCGTAAAAGTTACACACAAATATGGTGAAACTTCAGTGCTTTCACAGTCCTGAATAATGGAGTATACCACCTTTCTGTTGAATTTATACCGCATTGAATCAAGACATCTTTAATGTCACCCACAATACTAGTTGGAGGTTAATGCAGAAGAAAGCTACCCTCTACCCTACTCTCCATCCCATTCACTACCTGATAGCCCACATCCACTTCTTAGACATGATCGTTAAAAAACGAATTACAGAAGAGATTCACAACCAATGCTGCCCCACACGATTATCAGTCATCATTCAGATGGCAAAGCAAAACAGAGATGACTACCATTATATTAATTGATAACACCATCCAGAAATGCTAAGAGTGCTCCAAAAAAAAAATATCCAATTATGCCAATAATATGCAGAACAAACAACTCCACACAAAGGTATGATAGCAAAACCTTCTCTACACTGCCTCTTCACCATTTAGGCCTGGATGTTTGGGTCAACCAGAGGCTGAATACCCAAGAAAACAAAATGTATCCTGATTACCAAGCAATTACAGACAAGTTCACCTATTGCTAGCCAGGGCTCGCTTGCTCGAATTCTGACAGTGAACATAGGCAAGGAACAAGAATTGCTAAGAGGACACCAATAGCTTGGTATTCAGTTTTCTCTTCCTCTCAGAGAGAAAGCATACCTCCCCGACCTTAACTTTAGAATCACTGATCAAGCATTAGTTCTAATACACCTACATGGGGCAACACCTTGCACACTGGCATCCAATAAATCAATTGGGGAGCTATGATGATTGTTTCTAAATGTCCAAGTTGATAGATCAAGGGACTTACACAATATAACTGTATTGCCCCATGCATCAGAAATTGTACCAGCTCCCATTGGCTACCCTCATGCATTTAATTTCTTATACATTACCATTAAGCAGGGCAGGTCCTAGGACTTTTGGGGCCCTGGTCAGAAAGGGAATGTGTGAGCCCTCCTCCAATTTGCTTATAACATAAAATCACAGAAAATGACATTATAGGGACCATCAATTGACTATTGTTGATCGACTTTGCAAGAAGCAACTTTCTTGGTGCGGATATCAGTAAAATAAAAACATAAATATTTACACTAATAAATTAAGTATGTATATATCAAATTTAAATTAACTGGAAATACATTATATTAGTCACACTGGATGGAAAGTTTTGGCCTAGGTCCCCCCAAAACCTGTAAATTCAATCAAATCTTAATTTGTTTCCAGATTAGTGTATTAGATAAGTTATCTGTGTACGCAGAATTTATAGAGTGCAAAACAAGCTGAAAGGCTGCTAAGCACTATACAGGGTCAGCAGTCAACATGTGGTAGGAGGGGTAGATGGTTTATGTATTGTGAGTAAATCACAATTTATTTAAAGAAAAAAAAAGTTGAGTATTAGCTGTTTTCTAAATTGGAGCTGACTTTGGGCTGTCCGGGAGAATAAAGAAATATTATTCCAGATTCTTGGGGAATAGATGGGAAAGGCCTAATCCTTCTGTTTTCTTTTTATCATCTCTTCTTCCATCTGAAGGTGTCTTTGCTGTGGCCGCTGGATATGGCAAGCTTGTTATCCACGGAGGCAGGGTCAGTTATATAGTGCAAACCTAGCCAAAAGCAGTGAAGCACTGTACAGGATCGATGACAAAGATAAAGTCAGAGTGATGGGGAAAGGAAGCTGGTTTGTGGACTGTTATCGCATTGTGATACCTTTGCAGATAATGCAGCTGAGCTTGAAGATGGTGGAGGCCGGCAAAGAGGATCTGTGGAGTTCCATAATGGGGTGATGAAGTGGTCATATTTTGTCATGCCCTAGTTAGGTGTGCTGCAGCATGGAGAATGCCCTTAAGGGAGCAAGTGTGGATTAATATTTCAAGATGGTTTCCCAGATACCCAGACAACCAGTGAAATATGGGATATGTGCAAAATAGATATGAAAGCAAATAAAACAGTAGAAAATAGCTTGACTTCTATTAAAGGCATCATACTAAAAAACACCAGAAACTACCAGAATACAGTCATATGTAGGCTAAAAGGTTTAACGTCATGTGCCATGATCCACGGCTGCAACACACCTATCAACATCCTCTGAGGTCTTGAAATGTTCTGATACTAATAATTAGTATACTCTTACAATCGTTCCAGAGTGGTGCAATTAATTTTCTAAATTAGTGTGATAACAGGTTCAGTTAACCAATTTGAGATACATCTCCTCTCAATGGATGTCTCATAATCTCGAACAAAACCTGGACTGCACACATTTAAATGCAATTAAAGGCAACCCAGGTCTACTAACTGGTTCATTTCCTTGGGCCACATAGTGCTGGACTATGGCTGCAAGAAGATTGGGAAAGAGGCCAGGTCCCCAGGGGTGTGTCTGGTAAGAATTTTACTGTCATGGATAGATTTTTCTTTTCTAAAACAGAGCCTTGATAGCTCGCAATTGCAAATTTTGAGCAACACATTTAAAAAATGAACTTGTTATTCAAACAGAATGAAATAGTCTGGATCTTTGAAACACCATAGGTGAATATGAGTACCTACAAATTATACTGTCCAGAAGTGTCCCCTACCACAGGACCTCATCCAACTGGTACGTTTTAACCCCTGAACTCCGGTATTTGACATTTAATCTCAGTTTTATGTTGGAAATAATCACCATGTTCTAAAGATAAGCAGGGCTCATAACAGAGTGGTTATTCCCTGGGAGGGCAGCCCCTTCACCTTGCCATCAGAATTACTGACACCTCAGTTGTGCTCTGGTAGACTAGTTGGAGATATGGAACTAGATGACCCGTTTTTTAATCCTAGATTCCCATTTGGCCAAATTGTGTGCTCCTGGGCAACCACTTTTCTAAATTTATTGCCAGGGCCACTGGAATTCTGCAATTGTACGGCCACTGCATTTTTCACATAATTACAGATTTGCCACATTTGCCACATAATCCATAATCTATAGGTTAAACAATCTTTGTTTCTAGCTCAAATGGTTTAAAGTTTCCTAATAACAACACAACACGAGCTGCTGAAAATCTTTCGTAAAGCTAGACAGGTTACCTTTCTGTTGCTTATTCCTACATTTGGATGTCAAACTAGCACTAATGAAGTGCAGAAATGTCCAGGCAGTGTTAACAAGTGCAAAAATGACAATATAGTGAAGGAATACTATCATAAAAAGTGCTGAATTATGTTGCATAATATACCTTTTCTTGGTGCATAATTTACTCATCTCTGCTGCATAATTTGACCCTTTCCTGCCACATAATTTCAGTGGCCCTGCTTATTGCTCTGCTGCTCCCTTTTTGGCAAGATTGGGAGTATTTTGATTCATTGTAAAAACTGCTAGTCACCATGATTTTTATTTTAAAAATGTATTAATATTTCCTGAGAGAAGGGTGGTGCCCAATTACATGTAATAGTCACCTAAATGCATTACAGTGGTAAATATATAGCCTTTGTACCAAGTAGTAGTGTATTGCAGTCCTGGATCTACTGATTTAACAAACTCTTTAAACCTGGACAAATAATACTCGTTCTGTGCCTCGTCCACTCACCTGACAATACAGCAGCACTTTGAAACAGGCTGAATGAGAGAAATAGACACCAACAGTGTACTCCCTGCCTCTGGCTCAGCTCGAGGTCCATTTTAAACCACAAGCCCATAAGGACATGAGCTTTGATGTCGCTTCTGTTTGCAACCCTCACTCTAACCAGGATAGGGCATTACAGCTAGAGCTGCCGACTTTGTAACTGGGAAACCAGGTTTGAGTCTTGTGAGTCAACTCGACAACCTATGATTCTGGACAAATCACTTATTTCCCTGTGTCTATAAAAACAAATGTGACCTTGAATAATGTAACTGGTGCTCACATAAAGCACTCAAATACTTTCCGGTCAAGTTTGAGCTGTGTAAAAACTGCAGAAAAATACACAAAAAGGTACGTTTTACCATAAAGAAGGAAAGACAAATAGATATCTGTTTAATGGCAGATTTATACAAAGTGAATTCTTTAAATGTGGATACATTGTGGCTTCCCAGCCAGCTTAAATTGTATGATTAGGCAATAGTGCATTTCACCAAAACTCCTTTTTCTTTCTTATATTGTATGAAAGCACTTTCAAACATGTGAGTTCAGAGTACAAGTTATACAAAAACCGATTGTGCTTGATTTAGTAGACTATAATGTTGCTCTTTAATAATACAAACTTTACATGGCCACTGTCTTGCCTCTTAGTTTACTAATGGTTTACATTTTAAAACTATACATTTTAATAAGTACCTCTCACTGCAGTGCTTCAATGTGACATATCAATGTAACAGCTTCCAGAGGTTAAAGAAATACACTTTTGTGAAGTGACCATCATGACTCCTCTTTCATAACCTTTAAAGGACTGAAGAAGCAAGAGAGTTGCCTGTCCATTAAAAGGGTTAAAGGAGGCAGCTCACAAACTAGGTGACAATGGGCATCTCACAGTGCCGATCACAGTGAGACAATAGACCTGATTGCTTGAGAAAACGTTAAAATGTGTCTTGCCTATGTGGGCCCAGCGGAGAGGGCCCCCCTCATCTGGGTCTCGCAGCACTATACTATATCTGCACTGCCCAGGGGAGGGCACCCTTTCAGTTTCCCAGTAGGAAGACACACTTCACCCTTCATTGAAGGAGAGGGGAACAAGTAGATGAGTGTGCCAGCCTGGCTGTTGCACACTGGTACAAAGCCCTGGGCAGCTGCCAGCGCTGCCCATGTCTAGCGCCGCCCCTGTCTTTAAGACACTGAATTTTAGCACACCTCCCTACCTGGAAGAGAAAATCAAGATTTTGAGCGACCAATGAGTTCACATAAAGAAATTTACATTTCTAGGCCTATGACAAAGACATGATTCCTTCTCCTGATATGCTCCAAGGATCAGGAAATTCATCCTGACCCGGATCCATCTGGCTCCAACTCCTCAAGTTCCTCAAAGAGCATCCTTTCCACAAGCAACATCAGCCATTACACTCCCTTTCAGAATATCTTATTAAAGAATAGCCTAGTTCCACATTCCTATTGAAAAGCAAATACTAATCTCTTCTTGGGTGTATGCTTCCTGAGGATGCATTATAAAGAATGATGCTGCTACCACGGTTTCCTTCAGTCAACCCTCACCTTGTGTAGCCCTGTGCATCTTTACATCTAGGTTCATGTCAATTATTACTGTTTGCTTTCACTTTCAAACAGCAGTTACCAGGACTTGATATAATTTTTCATTGGAATGGGGAAGAAACTGTGGCCCACAATAGAACATGATCACTAAAAGAAGGCTATGCATAAAGATTATTTCTTGTAGAAAACGTTGTGTGTGCTGCCCAAATATTAGAAGACTCAGGGTCTCATTTACAAGAATCTGACACATTGGTATTGATGTATCAGATTTCTCGCACTTTCTTCAGATCCTCTAATGATGCCATGTATTTACAATACAGAACTCTATGGTGCACAATTTGACAGATGCAGGAGAAATTCTGATGCATCTGTTGGCGCTAAACTCATGCATTGCTGGAGTAGTATTGTAAAAATGATGCTACTCTATCAATGCAAGGAGGATCCCATTGGAAAAAGTCCTGCATCAATTGTACGCCTGCTCTGAGCAGGTGGTAAAATTTTGACACACTGAAGACAGAATGAAGCAGTGAAATGTTCCAAATTTCACTGTGTCAGCTCTACATGTTTTTTTACCTGGGAATGCCTACCCTGCATACATTATACCTGACGCAGGTACAATCTGACGCAGGGCTTTACAAACTGACCCATTGGGCCCAATGAGACAGTTTGTAAATCAGGAGCAATCCAGTGCACTGCTAGCGCCACTGCAGCGTAAAAAGAAAAAACCACAGCGGTGGAGCAAAGGGCTTGCATATGAGGCCATCAGTAAGCAAATAACATGGACAGTTTTTGGAAGGATATACACCACATCCTAGATTATAGAGATTTCCTTTTACAGTGATTTGTATTAAAGATTTACAGCAAGATCAGAATAGAAAGTAAAAAACATTTTATAAGTATTGCTATTTCAAACATTGTGAAATGTAGAGTACCTTCTCATGATAGAGCAACCTCATTGTCACTAAAAAATGGAACAGTTGCTTCTTACATGCATGTTGTGGATCAACAGTACATTAAGCCCTTACTTCTTTCAATAATTATGCAGTCATCAGTTTTGAAACATCCAGAAAAATATGTCCCATCTGCTGTATTTAAAGTAATAGTGACATAAATGCACACAATGCAGCACACAGGAAATCCACTACATTTTGACCCATGTCCTGTATGCGCCCAACTCAAAATAGGGCTCTGAGGTGCTTCCAAAAAAAGTACTCTGCCACAAGTAGAGGAGTAGAGGAGTATCCTGTTCACCAAAGTCCCAGTTCAACTGCTCCGTTTAGAGTCCATTGAACAGTTATGTTTCTGCTGAGGGTCCTGTTTAACAAAACAAATAAAGAACTCCACACACTGGAAGAAAACTCCTAATGTGTCAGGGCATTTATTTTTTGTCCTTTTGTTTTTCCAAAACAAACTCCCACTTTAGTTGTTTGTTTGTTAAGAACAAAAGTTTTTGCTGCGTGAATTCACAGCAAATCACCAGTGTCTTATGGCAGGAGATTATCTTTGAATGTGGTGGCCCAAAACATGCCAGGACCGCACAGTGCATGCATTTGCTGCCCTTGCAGAACAGGGTACAGTCCGCCAAGAGTTAAATAAGTTTCACAACTTGATTCTGAAAGTCAGCAGAGGTCAATGGTTTCTGGAATGTTGGGGATATCAGTTCATTTCAGAAGGCACTGGTAATGGCCCTAACTAAAGATAGTACATGTCGCTGGAGAATACATTTTCTCTAGCCAGTAACAATGCATCCCTGTAGTCATTTGTTAATCTATAAATTGATCCAGCAGTGGTATACTTCTGATAATTTAAATATGCTAATAGTTTAGCCTCCCTGACTCACGTCTCTGAGAATAAGTGTTAAAAGCTATGTCTAAGGTCATAATTATAGTCATCAAAAGAAATAGTGCAACATTTAATATGGCATAGTAGGGATTAGCTTCTATAAATAGTAGGCAATTACGATTTGTTGGACCTGGCCCCTTTTCCATTGTCTTCCCTAAACTTTTTGCCGTCTTCCTCCTAATTTTATGTTGAGCAGAAGCATTTGACCTTGTGTATACTTTTAGTATACTTCTTATGGCTTAAAGCAATTTCATTTGTTGGTTGCTCACTAGTGGTCATTTCTGCTGTTTTCTCCCTCCTTTTTCTGTTTCGGAAGAGTGACCAACTACTGTATTATTCCACTTTGGCTTCTTTATCTGTTGCTGTGACAGACTACTTTGGCATTTCTTTGGTGCTCCCTTTTCACTGTGGGTGTTTTAGGCTTGTAGCCGCCTATGTTTTATTGCAGCATTCCTTTCCTCCCATGTCGCTGACATTTGCTTTGACTTTATTCCAGTGCTGTCCTCACTTCAGGCATCTAAATAAGCTTATTTTACAAAAGAAACACTTTATAATTTTGCTCACTGCTCATGGAAGCCACAATATGCTAGACCTAGAAACAATGATGTGAAAATTGCTTAGCCCCACATCTGGAGTCTCTCCTCCAGAGTCCCTTCCTGCCAGCACTCAGGACACGCACGTAGGGCATTGCTTATCTCCTTTATTGAGGTCATAAATCTTCTCAATCTCCTCTGCTATTGTTAACTTCATTGTAGCTTTGTTGAAACATGAGGCAAAATGCTTGCAAGACTTCATTCTGTTAAAATAAAAAGAAAATATTTTTCTAGCCTTATTTTCTATTGTCTCACCTAAAGGGCTTGTGATTTCTGATGTCAGTAGCTGCCAGTGATCACCAAAACATGGTAGGAAAAGATGAAATTATGAGACAGGGTTGAGCAATTTATGTGGCAAGAAAAGTCCAGTTATGAATATACAATGCCAATAGCTCTAACTCAAGTAAATGTGAGACCTATTGCATTGCAAATGCTTGTTTCTGACCTCTTGTTGGCTCTAGGACTCTGAGCACTTTATCACTGCCTATCAGTCCTAAAGTACAGGTGCTCTCCCTTTTAAAGTTGGTATGATTGACTTACTCCTAATTGGCACATTTAGGTTACCTGTAAGTCCCTTGTACAGTGGATCCCAATACACAGGGCCTATAAATTAAATGCTACAAGTGTCCCTGCAGCACAGATTGTGCCACCACAGAAGCCTTTCAAACCTGCCCCAGGCCTGCTACCGAATCCAAATTTACGTGCCAGGTCTGTAACTCCCCTTTTACTACATGTAAGTCACCCCTAAAGTAGGCCCTACCTAGCCCTTTGGGCAGGGTACTATGTATGTAAAAGGCAGGGCATGTCCCTGGTTGTGTGGCCTGTCCTGATGGTGACAAACAGAATTTTTGGTTTCTCACTGCTGTAGTTGCTGCCTTGCTCACATGATTGAATTGGAAATCCCCTACCTTATGTCTAGGTGGTACTGTCTGATCATTGAGGGTTAACCTAGGCATGTTTGGTATGGTTGATATGGTAGTGAGAAATGCTGCTTACTGGTGTAGGTGGAATTTGTATTACCATTATAAAAAATGGCACTTTTAGAAAGTGGGCATTTCTCTCTGATTATGACTCTGGTGTTTTCCATATCTGGGACTGAGTGACAGCTGGGCTTTGTGCATGTTTCAGACAGGAGGGTGGAGGTGTCACAGAGGTGCATCTGTATATTGAATGGTCTTCCTGGGCTGAGAGAGGGAGAGGTGGAAAAAAACTGCATTTGTAAAGGCTATGCCCTGGCCTCACACAAAGGGCTTGTTTACCCCCGACTGATGTCTGGAGCCTGTGCTGGAGCAGAGAGGAGACACTCCTGGAACCACTGGTTGGAACCTCTTTGCGCCCTTTTGTTAAAGTCATGCAAAATGAATATAAGTACAGGGGCTTTTCCCCATATGAAAAGACACTATTGGACTACTGAACTGGACACAGGATGCTGCTGAAGGGACTCGCCAGGAACCACCTTTGGACTGCTGCTGTTTTGCTGACCGGTGACCTGCTGGGTCACTGAGAGGAAATGCCACTACCTGCAAATCTTTGTGCTGGCCTGTTTCCTTGGGTCCTACCAACCTGTGTCCCATGTTGCTGTCTCCAGGGGTTGGGTGGTGTGTCCCCAGTCCCCTGCAGCTCCTCTTGCCTTTCACCACTGAGCACTGCGCTACCTTCTCTCGTGGTGCTTAAAAAGCTTTTTTTTTTACATAAGAGTGGGGAGAGTGCCACATTTCCCTGATCTTGTCTTGCCCGGTGCGGGGAGGGTGCTGTCTTGTCTCCTCCAGCACAGGGGAATACATCCCTTGGTGTGGGGACACCACTGTGACCCTTGTGGAACTCAAGACGTCAGTGCAACGAAGCGCACTGTGGTTGGTGCCCCCGGGGTGCAGGACCACAGTGAGGAGTACCCTCAGGGCACAGGCAGGCACCGGTTTTGGTGTAAACACAGCCGCGGCTGGAGCGGGAAGAAAGTTTCTGCCAGTCAGGCAGAAGGAAGGAGTTGTGAGACTCAATTCCAGAGGCTCAAGTAGTGGAGTCGTGGCTCAGGTGACAAAGGGAGTCGGCTGGTGCCGCACCCTGGGCTTAGCCACATCACAGGATCATGGACAGCTTGCCTCTTCTGGAATCCGAGGATACTCCCAGTTGGGAGTTATTTTGGCTCGTTGCATCCCCCAGGTTATCCCTGTTCCTTCACTGATTTCCCTCACGCACAGAAGTCCTGCAGGATGTGTGTCATGGACCTGGTTCGCTAGGGGGTCAGCCCAATTATCGTATCCCCGGCCATAGGAACGCAGGAATTTCTGACCTTGATGTAGTGAGCCTGGTGGGAGAATATCATAAAGCTATTTGTGCGTTCTTATTTCTTAGTGCCTGACGTACCAGAGGGGTATAATTCATAGAGGTACATTAAGAATAATGTCTTGACCGCTGGTAATCTGTTGACTGCACCATGGGTATTTTGGGTAATGTTTCCACTTAGGTGCAGCTATGATGGTGCAGTTATGATAATGCCAGGAGCATTTCCGTTGTTTCACTTTATGTGCATTTGTGATGTTGCTTTGGCATTTCTAAGGATATGTACTGTATTTTTGGCAATAATGATGACTACCTGACTACTGCTGTATTGCAGTATACCAGTAATCTATGTAATTCATCTGACTTCTGCTTGTGTTGCAGAGTAACCAGTACCTTTTATCAGGGCTCGCAGTGTGTTGAGGCTGCAGTCACAGTAAGAGCCTGAAGCAAATGTCGGAGATGCACTGTCACTGCCAACCAGTCGGGGGCACTGTGTCCTTGCAGTATTCCTAGCAAGTGACACAGTGTGCGCCCCCGACCAGCCGGCATTGGGGGCTGAGAGTGAGCGATAGCTCACATTTCAGGAGGGCATAATCATCCTAAAGCCATTGTTGTGGGTTTTCCCTTGCCTTTCTGATGACTTTCACCTTTCAGGAATCAGGCCAGGTAAGGTCAGCAGAAAAACAGGTCCTGATCAGCCATGTGGCTGATGTTGTGGGCCCACCTCCATTGACCTCCTCTACTGCCACAGTTGCAGTAATGTCAGCAGTGGCTGTGGTCCTGAGGTGGTTTTACTGCCCACCCCGTGATCGGGTGGTTGGACCACCAAGGAGGGGGTGGTCTGACTGCATAAAACTCTATAACAAAACATTGCCCACCAAGTTTGGAATCAGGCCCCTTACAATTCTCTCTTTCCTTGATGGGTAGCCAATGTAACACCTTGAGACGACCTTGAACAGAAATGTTCCTTGGAATATTAAGCAGGAGCTGAGCTGCTGCATTCTGCACCAGCTGGAGTATCTTTTATAGGTACCCCGGGAGACCTCAGTATAAGGCATTGGCATAGTCCAGCCAAGATGTTATAGGGGCATGGAATACCATCTTCTGGGAAGAGGCCAGGAGCAAAAATAAAACCTTCCTCAGCATCCAGAGAAAGCCAAAACAAGTCCCAACTACACTCTCCACTTGTGGTTTAAAAGAGAGATTGCTTGTCAAATTTCACTCCTAAATTCCTGATCACAGTGGAAGAAGTTGGAGGATGGAGGTTGTATCTCTCCAACCCACAGCGGCTGGGTGGCACAATCTCCAGTGAAATCCATAGGAACATTGTGAACAAACATCATTTAAATCTGTCTTTGGCACTGTAGATGTTCCAAGTTGAAAAAATCTGCTTGTCATCGGCATAAGAAATAATCTGCAAAAAAGATTCACTAGGGTTGCCAAAGGGGCCATTAAACATTTAATAATGTTGGACTCAACGTAGAACCCTGGCAAACCCATACTGCATAAATTTAGGGTGGGATGCAAATGTTGGTTTCCAAACCGACTGAGATCTGCATTAAAAGAAAGACCTCAGCCATGCCAGAGCAGTCCAACTTATCCTAATGTCCTGCAGACGTTGCATCAGGATAGGATGCAAGACTGAATCTAATGCTGCAGAGAGATCAGCAGCAGCAAAGCCATTTCTTTCCATTATCAATGGCACGTTTAATAAAATCTGAGACCTCTACGAGAGCAGATTCCATGCTAAATCCTAGGTAGAAACCCAATTGCGAGGGATGAAACAACTGATTGGCATCAATACATTTGGAGAGCTCGGTGTTGATAAATGTTTTGAGAATTTTCTAAAATGCTGGCAACAAAAAAATAAAGTAAAGTAAAAAAAATGCAATTTCTGCTAAAAAAGCTACCTGAACCATCCTCTCGGGTAGAATACCTACACGAAAATCTATTTTCTGGACGATTTTACTGCCGCTTGAGTATAAAACCTACTCAGTAAGCAGCCTCCTGACCACAACCGCTCACTTTAAAAAATATTGCAGGGGGTCCTCCTAGTGAAGAGAAATAGTGATAGAGGAGGCCACATCTTCGTCACGCTCGCCACCTCACATTGTCAAGCCTTGCATTGTTCCCACTGTGATTGTGTTGCTTGACCTGGGGAAAAATTCCACCACATAGCGTTTAGTGAATTTTAGCATGAATTCCGTGTTAAAAGAGTAATGGAGTGTCACCAATATTCTGCAATTTTGCTTGTGGAATTAACATTCTAATATAGATTCCTTGAATGTGTCAGAACTAGGAACACAGAGGAATGCACTCCGATCAATCTCTGCTGCAGGGACACAGCTTTCTTTCTGCAACAGTTATTAAATAAAATCCAGAAGAGCTAGTTGTCTGGTCAGAGTTCTTCACCAAGGAGTGACCATAGTACCTGAATCTGAAGGGATTAATTTGAATTCAGGAATAAACTCATCCTGAATATTTCCAGTATCCAAGCATTTCCAATTGATTCTTCCAATAATTTCAGAGAAAGTTAACCTACTACAGGTGAAGGTGGCTTGCAAGGAACTGGCATAGCCCTGATTGCTGTTTTAATTTTGAAGAAGCACTGTGTGAGGCATATAGTGGTGCGCAGAGGTGGAGCATGGAGTAAGTGTGAAGTGAATGCGATGAGTACTGAGCTGCAGATGCTGTGTCATGGCAGGTTGGCCCCTGGAGATTCAGAGCTTTGATTGGGGAGGCTTGATTGGTGTTTTCGTTTTGAAGAAGCACTGTGTGAGGCATGTAGTGGCGTACAGAGGTAGAGCGAGTGTGAAGTGAGTGCGATAAGTACTGAGCTGCAGATGCTGTTTAATGGCAGGTTGGCCCCTGGAGATTCAGAGCTTTGATTTGGGAGGCTTGATTGGGGGTGTGAGGAGAGAAAAGAGCCCCAAGACATCATGTGGTAGCCCCCTGCTTGGTCCCTATCATTAGCCCACTTGCAAGCTCAGCTAGCTGCTTGGTTCAGCTTGGTTCTAGTGGTGCTAAGTCCACTAAAGCCTTTGCCCACCACCAGGAAAGCAGAAGGGAGGAGTGAAAACCTGCAAAACCTGATGGAGTGCCAGTGGCAGCTGTAAGGCAGAGACGAGGAAGAAAGGGAGGTAATTGGAGTTGGGATGTGCTAGGCACTTGGCAGTAAGCCCCCCGTGAGGTGGACATTGCTAGAATTAAGCCAGTGCTCCTTGCTGTGGTCGGGGCTGCCTGCCAGTTAACCAACCACTTTCCTGGAATGGAAGAGATAATTGAGGTTAGGAGGAGCCACAAGTTGATGCTACCATGTAGCCAGGTAGCCAAATTATTATAGGGGTTAAACCAGATTCTGACATATATCTGTCCCATGAAAAGGAGGAAGGGCTAGTGGTGTCACAGAAATGGCTGACCATATGAGCTTTTGTCTTGATGATCTCATGTTGGTGCAGTTTGTGATTACTTGCCCTGTCCTTGACTTTGACTCTGTCTTTGACGTTTGGCCTGACAGCTGTTGAGATTGCGACCTGTTTTATTCATTTTATTGACCTTGTTGATTCTTCTGACAGTTATATCAGTACCTTTAAGACTTTCTGGCTACACCTGGTTCCCCCTACAGCTACCTTGATGTGGATTTTCGATTGGATTTGATTGGACTCATTTATCTGTTGGCTTTGTCTTGGAAATGGCCTTTCTGCAGGGTCACCCCCAAACTTTTTGCCTTCCTTTTTTTCTGACCTCATTTTTGATGGCTTTAGGACTCTGCACACTTTACCACTGCTAATCAGCGCTAAAATCGCATATGCTCTCTCCCTAAAACTTGGTGATATTGGCTCATACCCAATTGGCATATTTAATTTACTTGTAAGTCCCTAGCAAAGTGCACTACATGTGCCCAGGGCCTGTAAATTAAACACTACAAGTGGGCCTGCAGTACTGGTTGTGCCACCCACATAAGTAGCCATTAACCATGTCTCAGGCCTGCCACTGCAAGGTCTGTGTGTGCAGTTTCCCTGCCATTTCGACTTGGCATTTAAAAGTAATTGCCAAGCCTTAAACTCCCCTTTTTCTACATATAAGTCACCCCTAAGATAGGCCCTAGGTAAAAGGCAGGACATGAACATGTGTGGTAGTGTAAAACCTCTAAATTCGCTTTACACTGCTGTGAGGCCTGCTCCTTTCATAGGATAGCATTAGGGCTACCCTCATATACTGTTTGAGTGGTAAATTCTGATCTGAAAGGAGTAACCAGATCCTAATTAGTATGGCCAGAATGGTAATAGAAAATCCTGCTTATTGGTGAAGGTGGATTTAATATTACTATTCTAGAAATGCCACTTTTAGAAAGTGTGCATTTCTCTACACTTAAATCCTTCTGTGCCTTCAAATCCACACCTGGCTGGGTTCAGTTGACAGCTTCCTTGTGCATTCACTCAGACACACCCCAAACACAGGATACTCAGCCTCACTTGCATACATCTGCATTTTTTGAATGGGTCTTCCTGGGCTGGAAGGGTGGAGGGTCTGACACTTACATGTCACAGGACTGTAGTTTGCCCTCACACAAAGGACTGCCAAGCCCCTTACTGGGATCCTTACAGACAGGATGGAACTGAAAGGGACCCTGTGCACTTCTAAGCCACTCTTTGAAGTCTCCCCCACTCCAAAGGCACATTTGGGGATTTAACCCCTTCTGTGCCACGGATGTAATGGTTACGTCCTGCGGCACAGTGCTCGTGTGCCCGGGACGTAACCATTACGTCCTGGGCACAGAGCCCAGAGAAAGCCCTTCCCCTTCCACCCCTGACAGCCCTCGACCCCCCCACACCCCGATCGCGCGCTGACCATCACAGAGGCCTCCTCCCATCTCGCTGGAAGCTGAGCTTCCAGCGCGATCGGAAGAGAAATGCTCAGCATTTCTCTTCCGATCACGTGGAGGAGGCCTGAGAAGCTTCAAAGGGAAGGAAAGGAATTTCCTTCCCTTTGAAGTCTCTCTGAGCGTTTTATGCCCACTAGACACCAGGGATTTATGTTTTAGATGAAAATGGCATGGGGAGTGACCCTTTGGGCAAGGGTCGCTCCCCAGGGGGGCATTTTTTTAAGGCCTTTTCTGCCCCCCTTGGGGGCAGATTGGCCTTTTTTAATTAGGCCGATCTGCCCCCAGGTGGGGCAGAAATGTCTAGGCGCCAGGGCTAAAATGTTTTGGGTGTTTTTTTTGGTTTGTTTGTTTTTTTAGAGATGGGGAGCGACCCATTAGGCAAGGGTCGCTCCCCTGGGGGGGGCAAATTATATTGAGACCATTTCTGCCCCCCTTGGGGGCAGATCGGCCGATTTTAGGCGAAGCTGCCCCCAAGGGGGGCAGAAACCACTAGGCACTGGGGATCTGTTTTTTTGCGCCAATGTCACGCAAGGGGAGTGACCCCGTAGGCAATGGTCACTCCCCAGTGGGGTGGGGGGCGGATGGGCAGGGGGGCAAATATATTTTAGGCCATTTCTGCCCCCCCAAGGGCAGATCGGCCTATTGTTCTTAGGACGATTTGCCCCCAAGGGTGGCAGAAGCCTCTAGGCGCCAGGGATACAATTTTTTGGGATTTTTTGTTTTGTTTTGTTTTTAGAGGTGGGGAGCGACCCCTTAGGCAAGGGTCGCTACCCGGGGGGGAATTTATTTTAGGCCTTTTCTGCCCCCCCTGGGGGCAGATCGGCCTATTGCTATTAGGCCGATCTGGCCCCAGGGGGGACAGAAGCTTCTAGGCGCCAGGGATAAAAAATAAAATATTTTTTTGTTTTTGTTTTGCTTTTAGAGGTGGGAGCGACCCCTTAGGCAAGGGTCGCTACCCGGAGGGGGGAATGTATTTTAGGCCTTTTCTGCACCCCCGGGGGCAGATTGGCCTATTACTATTAGGCTGATCTGCCCCCAGGGGGGGCAGAAGCCTCTAGGCACCAGGGATAAAAACAAAATTGGGATTTGTTTTTTTTGTTTTGTTTTTTATGGGTGGGGAGCGACTCCTTAGGCAAGGGTCGCTACCCGGGGTGGTGGGGGAATTTATTTTAGGCCTTTTCTGCCCCCCTGGGGCAGATTGGCCTATTGCTATTAGGCTGATCTGCCCCAAGAGGGGGCAGAAGCCTCTAGACGCCAGGGCTAAAAAAAAAAATTGGGATTTTTATTTTTGTTTTGTTTTTTAGAGGTGGGGAGCGACCCCTTAGGCAAGGGTCGCTTCCCGGCGGAGGGGGGGGGTTATTTTAGGCCTTTTCTGCCCCCGTGGGGGCAGATCGGCCTATTGTTATTAGGCTGATCTGCCCCCAGGTGTGGCAAAAACCTCTCAGCGCCAGGGATAAAAAAATATATATTTTTTTGTTGTTTTGTTTTTTAGAGGTGGGGAGTTACCCCTTAGTCAAGGGTCACTCCCCTGGGGGGCAAATTGTATTTAGACCATATCTGCCCCCCTTGGGGGCAGATCGCCCGATTTTTGTTAGGCCAATCTGCCCCCATGAGGGCAGAAACCACTTAGGCACCAGGGATTGGTGTGTGTGAATGCGTGTGTTTTCTTTAGGGGGGCAGCCCCATGGGTAAGGGTCGCTCCCCAGGGGGGCACATTACTGTTGGCCATATCTGCCCCCCATTGGGGCAGATGGGCCTATTTGTGGCACGCCCATCTGCCCCCAAGGGGGGGCAGAAAGTCCACCAGAGGCCAGGTAAGTTTTTTTTTTTTTAAATAAGAGGGTGGGAAATAAATGGGCCCAAAGTTGTTCTGCCAGGGAATAAAAAAAAAAAATACAAATATTGGGGTGGTGGCTACCAACCAGTATGGGCCTGGTTACGCCCCCACCTCAACTGAAGGGGGTAACAGTCTTTCAGCTCTCCCCCACACTCTAAAACATCTTATCCCACAGCAAGCAAGAAGACATTTTATTATTATGGGTTTTAGTTGTACATGTGGGCCATGAGAACTTGGCTTACCGTCAAAATCGTCCCACTTGGAATGGTGAGGGCTGCACTTTATGGACTTTGGGACACTGCCATTTGGAAAAATCCACAAGACCTAGACACATCTGAAAACTAAACATCTGGGTGATTCCAGGGTTGTGTGTTCCACATGCACCCGCACCATTTTTGTGCCCACAATCCCCTGCAAACCTCCAACTTTGCTGGAAATAAAACATTTTTCCCATGTTTTTGTGATGGAACCTTCTGGAATCTGAAGGAATCCACAAAATTCCTACCACCCAGCATTGTCTCATCTATACCGATAAAAATTCTACTGCACTTGTCAGCCTAAAAATGTTTTTTTGCAAACTGCCCTTTTGAACCCCCTTTATTCCCCCTCAATATCGTCATGTTTCTGGCTCTTCCCTTTCACAAGCACTTGGCCCACCTACACAAATGAGGTATCATTTTTACCGGGAGACTGAGGGGAACATTGGGTGGTATGAAATGTGTCCCAGTGCGGTGATCCCACACAGAAATGTGGGAAAAATATGATTTTTAAGCTAAATTTGAGGTTTGCTGAGGATTCTGGGTAAGAAAACATTGGGGGATCCACGCAAGTCACACCTCACTGGACTCCCTCGGGTGTCTAGTTTTCAGAAATGTCTGGGTTTGGTAGGTTTCCCTAGAAGGCTGCTGAGCCCAGGACCAAAA
The DNA here is from genome assembly GCF_031143425.1 of Pleurodeles waltl. Taxonomy (NCBI): domain Eukaryota; kingdom Metazoa; phylum Chordata; class Amphibia; order Caudata; family Salamandridae; genus Pleurodeles; species Pleurodeles waltl. The sequence continues at coordinate 1,016,398,875 of NC_090446.1, read as the reverse complement.
ACGCAGGTGCCCCCCAGCAAAAACAGGTAGTTTTGTATTTGATAATTTTGATGTGTCCAGATAGTGTTTTGGGGCATTTCCTTTCGTGGGCAGTAGGGCCACCCACAAAAGTTAGGTACCATTTTTATCGGGAGACTTGGGGGAACGCTGGGTGGAAGGAAAGTTGTGGCTCCTCTCTGATTCCAGAACTTTCTGTCACTGAAATGAGAGGAAAACGTGTTTTGGGGCCAAATTTTGAGGTTTGCACAGGATTCTGGGTAACAGAACCTGGTCAGAGCCCCAAACCCCATCTTGGATTCCCCTAGGTGTCTAGTTTTCAAAAAGGTGCTGGTTTGCTGGGTTTCCCCAGGTGCTGGCTGAGCTAGAGGCCACAAACCACAGGTAGGCACTTTGTTAAAAACACCTCTGTTTTCTGTGAAAAAATGCGATGTGTCCACGCTGTGTTTTGGGCCATTTCCTTTCGTGGGCGCTAGGCCTACCCACACAAGTGAGGTACCATATTTATCGGGGGACTTGGGGGAACGCTGGGTGGAAGGAAATTTGTGGCTCCTCTCAGATTCCAGAACTTTCTGTCACCGCAATGAGAGGAAAAAGTGTTTTTTTTGCCAAATTTTGAGGTTTGCAAAGGATTCTGGGTAACAGAACCTGGTCAGAGCCCCACAAGTCAGCCCATCTTGGATTCCCCTAGGTGTCTAGTTTTAAAAAATGTGCTGGTTTGCTAGGTTTCCCCAGGTGCCGGCTGAGCTAGAGGCCACAATCCACAGGTAGGCACTTTGTAAAAAACACCTCTGTTTTCTGTGAAAAAATGTGATGTGTCCACGTTGTTTTTTGGGCCATTTCCTTTCATGGGCACTAGGCCTACCCACACAAGTGAGGTACCATTTTTATCGGGAGACTAGGAGGAACGCTGGGTGAAAGGAAATGTGTGGCTCCTCTCAGATTCCAGAACTTTCTGTCACCGAAATGAGAGAAAAAAGTGTTTTATGGCCAAATTCTGAGGTTTGCAAAGGATTCTGGGTAACAGAACCTGGTCAGAGCCCCACAAGTCACCCTATTTTGGATTCCCCTAGGTGTCTAGTTTTCAAAACAGCGCAGGTTTGCTAGGTTTCCCTAGGTGCCGGCTGAGCTACAGGCCAAAATCCACAGCTAGGCACTTTGCAAAAAACAGTTCTATTTTCTTTGTGAAAATGTGATGTGTCCACGTTGTGTTTTGGGGAATTTCCTGTCGCGGGTGCTAGGCCTATCCACGCAAGTGAGGTACCATGTTTATCGGGAGATGTGGGGGAACACAGAATAGCAAAACAAGTGTTATTGTCCCTTGGCTTTCTCTACATTTTTTCGTTCCAAATGTAAGACAGTGTGTAAAAAAGACGTCTATTTGAGAAATGCCCTGTAATTCACGTGCTAGTATGGGCACCCCGGATTTCAGAGATGTGAAAATAACCACCTTTTCTTGTTGCCATTTTGGAAATACAAAGGTTTTCTTGATACCTATTTTTCTCTTTTTATATTCCAGCAAATGAATTGCTGTATACCCGGTATAGAATGAAAACCCATTGCAAGGTGCAGCTCATTTATTGGCTCTGGGTACCTAGGGTTCTTGAAGAACCTACAAGCCCTATATATCCCCGCAACCAGAAGAGTCCAGTGGACGTAATGGGATATTGACATCGCAGGAAAAAGTTACAGAGTAAAATGTGGAGAAAAATGGCTGTTTTTTTCACCTCAATTTCAATATTTTTTATTTCAGCTGTTATTTTCTGTAGGAAACACTTGTAGGATCTACACAAATGACCACTTGCTGAATTCAGATTTTTGTCTAGTTTTCAGAAAGGTTTAGCTTTCTGGGATCCAGCATTGGTTTCTCCCCCATTTCGGTCACTAACTGGAAGGAGGCTGAAAGCACAAAAAATAGTAAAAATGGGGTATGTCCCAGTAAAATGTCAAACTTGTATTGAAAAATTGGGTTTACTATTTCAAGTCTGTCTGTTCCGGAAAGCTGGGAAGATTGTGATCTTGCCACTGTAAACACTTTGTTGATGCCATTTTCAGGGAAAAAACCACGAGCTGCCTTCTGCAGCCCTTTTTTTACAATTTGTTTGAAAAAAACAAAATTTTCACTGTATTTTGGCTAATTTCTTGGTCTCCTTCAGGGGAACCCACAAAGACTGGGTACCTCTGGAATCCCTAGGATGTTGGGGAAAAAAGGATGCAGATTTGGCGTGGGTAGCTTATGTGAACAAAAAGTTATGAGGGCCCAAGCGCGAACTGCCCCAAATAGCCAAAAAATGGCTGGGCACAGGAAGGGAAAAGGCCTGGCACTGAAGGGGTTAAACCGGGTCTCTGACCCTACCAACTCAGACTCTTCTGCAGACACTTCTTGACAAGATACCTACTGAGAAAGGAACTCTGAACCAGAGCCTGCAACCTGCTAAGAGAAGCTGCCTGGCTGCCCAAAGGACTCACCTGACTGCTTTGCTGTAAAGGACTGCTGTCTTGTTGTTGCCCTGCTGCCTTGCTGTTCTCTGGCTTTGCTGAGAAGTGCTTTCTAAGGGCTTGGATAGAGATTGTCTCCTGTTTTCTGAAGTCTCAGGGCCAAAAATAACTTCATCTCTGCAAAGACCTCCTTGTGCGGTGAAAAATTGATGCACAGCCTGCATTGCGGTGAGAAAATCACCACATGCCGAACAGGAGTGACGCAGCACGCCTCCCCGAGTGGAGATCGACGCAGCGCCAGCATTTCGACCGGAACTCTGGCGCATGGCCCACTGGATTGACGCATAGCCGAGCCGGAACGACGCAGCCCGACTTCCTGTGAGAAGAACTGACGCAGCTCCTACTGTACGGCAGAAATGTTCCCACATCACCCACCGGATCGACGCAGCTCCTGTGAATTCGTCCTACATGCCCAGGATTTCTCTGCATTGTCCCCGAGGCGTCCGAATACCCTGCAACCCAAAGAGGATCCAAGTCTGCGCACCAGAAATCAATGCAAAGCCCTAGTTGCATGGAAAAGCATTGACGCATCGTTTGTGTGTGCCCAGAGAAACCAACGCACACTCCACTGTTTTTCACGCATTTCCTCCCCTGCGGTACCGTGCTGATAGTTTAGACGCAAACCAGTTACTTTGTGCTTGCAATAGACACTTATTGCTTTTTTAAGAACAAAAGGCTCTATTTTTCATTACAAAAGTGATATCTTTTGACCCGCATTTAATCAGATAAATATTCTAGATTTTTCTAAACCTGTGTGGTGTATTTTTGTGGTGTTTATACTGTTTTATTGCATGATTTATTGACAAATACTTTACACATTGTCTTCTAAGTTAAGCCTGACTGCTCAGTGCCAAGCTACCAGAGGGTGGCCACAGGATAATTTGAATTGTGTGTGATTTACCCTGACTTGAGAGAGGGTCCTTGCTTGGTTGGACAGGGGGTAATCTGACTGCCAACCAAAGCCCACGTTTTGCCGGCTGAGAGCCATCTGTGTCTGTGTTTGACAGGTGGAGGGTGCTTCTTGACGTCTCTGGCTACGATGCCTGAAGAAATAATGTAATCTCTTCTAACCTAAAAATAAAGAAGTCTGTCAGTTGGAAAAGAGGCTCTCACCTACACACATATCAATCTCTTGCCTCAATTTCTGGATTTTTTAAAAAGAGAGATAAAGTTGTGCCTAAAGAGCCTGAAGAAGTCTTGAGTTACTCTTGTCCGGCAGTCTTCTCCTCAGCTGTGTTTCCCAGGCCTTCACCTTAATCAAGTGTAAATGCAGGCAAGTATGTGTGTTCCTCAATCGGTATGTGTGCCAACGAACCTCCAGGACTTGCCAAAATGGGAATGAAGGGGGGGAGGGGGTGCGTGCTAAATTCCCTGGGATGTTGAATAGTGCATGTGTTTCAGAGGGGTTAGGCGCAAGCTCTTGAAAGAGATGGCTGTGACTTTGCCATTCATTCCATTGTCTGGGGGACATACTTCTGACAAGGGAATTGAAGGATGTATTTTCCAGCTTCTTGAATGCACAATGAACCATATGTATTGGATATGTTGTCATCAATTTTATTGGAGGTACAGAATATTAATAAGTGTTGCTTTTCTACTTTTAATGATACTAATGATAAGTCAATATTCAATCCAGCATCGGTTGAGCCCCCTGAAGGGGTCAGGGACACTTTTGTCCAATTTTGTAAACCAATGTTGTGTGGTGTGCTATCAACAAATCCTAGTTCATATGTTGGAGAGGACTTTTGCTTAAGTTTGTCTGAGGATTAGAGTCAGGAATTCCCCTTAGATGTGACAACGGCTGAGATTTTCTCTATGTTTAAAAAAGGGTTCAAAAAAGGGGATTAGAAAAATGGAAATTTGAATGTGACAGTGACAGAAAATAGAAGCTGGAGATGGGGCTGGTGCTAATGCTGATTCTAATGCTGGTCATTCAGAAAAGCAAAGATTAGATCCTGTCATAACTTGCATAAAGAAGGAGTCCAAAGTAGAGCCATCTTCCATGGTCCCAACGGGTGTTATAAAGAAATATATAAATAAAAAGTATTAGAAGATTCCAAAGTGCAAACAAACAAAAAATAAGATTGTCTAGTTGACTCGCTAAAGAGTTTTCGCATGAGGTGACACCAATGTTAACTGCAATTAGTGCTTTGACTCTTTCTCCAAATACTAAACATACAGACCATTGCAATTTCAATTTGGAGGAGAGAGGTGGGGAAAATTTCGTAGAATCTATTTTTCCTACTGTAGTTTCTCCATGATTTTGGCATGTTCCTAATACTTTTGTTGAAGTCCACATATGCTCAGACAGGGGTCGGGTGTTTATTGAAAGCATGGCATCATCATTATCTATGGATTCTGAGGGGTTGAAGGACATGTTTGTCCATACAAATGTTGGGAGAACCACCATTGGGTTGAACAAATGGGGTAGTTTTTCATCATTAGATCTAAATTTGAGAGATCAGGCCAATCAACAATTGTGTACACAAATTGATCAATGAGTACTGGCTCATGATATTTAAACCTCCCATTTGCTTAGCCAAGGAGCAAGAGTTATTGTACTGAATGTCATGGAGCCTGTATTGGGGGAGTGCTGAATGTTACCCTCAATGGTCAATACTAGAGCAGGACATAGAGTCAACATCCTTTGATTTTATCTCAGTATTTGATAATGAGCTCTCCTCTGTGAATTGAGGCTCTGTCTTACACTCACATTTGGAAATAGAAGCACTAAGGTTAGTGAAAAGTAGTGATATCAAAAATGCGTTTATACATTTAACTCCACCATACTCTAGAATCACTATTGGGTCATTGGTTATTGCAGATTTGATACTGCAAAATTGCCATGACTTTCTAGAAAGGGGAATTAATGTTGTTCACGTTTTTAAGTACCCAGAGCCCTCGCCAAAACAAATTAATTCATTAAAAGTAAATACGTCAATTGTGGTTGCTGCATTGAGGATATTCGACAGGGAAACCCAAATGATATAGTTGTCTGGGGCAGGGAGGATGGGTGACAATCAGTTGGAGAGTCCGGCCCTTAATTCACAAATTGTCGAGTCCTTAATAGTGACCGCCCCATGATAACAACTGGTGAGCACCAGAGGTAGCTCTGGTTGGCTATGCCTATCCTGGAACTTGGATGGGTTGGGTCATGATGAAATGAATTTTGATTCCTTGAAGGTTCTTAACCCATTAATTGTATGCATACAAAAAACATAAGCATGTACAGATTTTACACATGCTGATTATTTTGTAATTTCCTGCAGAGCGAATCATTCTAAAATGGGCCATAATAGTGGAGAGGTGGGGAGGTGCAATTTTACTTAAAAATATTGGGAACTGGAACCAAGAATATTTTATTCATCCATCGAATGTATGCCTTTGTTTGAAACTGGTCTTCCAAAATGTGAGAGGATGTCCATCCTTCCTCCTTCTAGGAAGTATGTACATTCCTCTTGGTGCAACTTTTAATCACCTGTTGAGTTCATTTTATACTTTAGTTTATGATATTAATATGGCTGAAATGTTGTTCCTTGGTAATAATCATGGGTGATTTAAATGCACAAATTTCCAACTGTGCTTCCTTGACCTTTGCTAATGTCGAAAAACATGTGGTCTATCCCAGAGAATTATTTAAAAGAAAAAAATTTGAACAGATAGGAATGGTTTCCTTTTACTAGATACCCTTCGTAAGTATGAACTGTGGCTTGTGAATGGACAGATCCCAGATCCCTTGCCTGTTTCTTACAATTCCAATCCAAATTCCAGGCAGAGTTTACCTGTTTATGTGATAGCATCCTATCAAATGTTTGGGCTTGTTACAAATTTATTGTGCTTCCAACCGACATGAGCGGTCACAGCATAGTGTGTATGACACTTGTCTTTAACCTTCAGGAACCAGCGTCCTGAAACCTACTAAGTGGTGAGGTTGGCTTTAATAAGTGGAAAGGGCGTACCTTCTGGGAAGCTAGGAATATTGAGCCCCTAAGTTCAAAAATTCAAGGTTTACATGTAGATCAAATGAGTCTTCAAGGTGTGACCCTATATTCTGTTTTGAATCTGACATGATGGGCCTTCATAATCTAGGTACAAAGGAAGGATGAAGGCCCTAAGCAACTGAAAAAGTAAAAACTGAAGCTGAAGGTGTTAAACCAAGAATTACATTCCTGGCTAAGGAGACAGCATCAGTTGTTTTACACTTTAAAACAACATGTATTCTATTGTTTTAATTGTATTACATCAAGATTAAAATCCCAAGAACATAGGAGTGGAAGTGCTGATATATGGATCAATCCATGGGAGGCCGCTAATTCTAAAGACTTAAGGAAATACTGATGCCTTGTGGCCGAAATTTACAATTCCAGAGTGCCAATGTATGCAATTTTATTCCTGAAAATGTTTGGGTGGGTTACATCTCTAACCTGAATTCTAGTAATTGTGAGGAAGCTGATCCTGTTCATCTTATTTTAGATGAAGAATTGTTTGTATTGTATGGTGCTCCATCTCAAGCCGATATTGTTGGTTTCATAACAAATGTGACAACATCTTGAGCAATATGGCCTGATGAGATACCTATTGTGGTTATTAAAAAGGAGCCCATAGCTTGAGGAACATTTCTTTGTCTGCTCTTTGAATATTGCTATCAAACTGGAAAAATCCCTTCATCTTGGAGGGGTAGTGTCATTGTACCGCTTTATATAAAGGGCCCCAAATCATCCCCAGCATGTTTTAGACAAATAGCTTTGTTAGGTGCAACAGGTAAACTTTGTGCTAGGAGTTTACTATCTCATCTACAACAATGGGTTCAAGAAAACGATATTATCACCCCCAGAAAGGGCTGGAATAAAAAGGAACCATAGCAACATTGATAACATTGCTGTCCTACAAGCAATTATCGAGAAATATCCTCATTTCCATGGCATGCTGGCGTATACACACTTTTTTGAGTTCTCCACACATTTAATAGAATCAATCATCAGACACTGTGAAGAAAGCTTCTCCTATTGGATCATGCTTTTCACCTTCTGAGGCTCATTACTGAACTAGCCTCAGCTACCTGGTGCAAAATCCTAATAGGAGGGACTCAGGGTTCAGCCCAAAAGGTTATAACCCACAATGGCTTAAAAAGGTTGGCTGATTGCTCCCCTGCTGTTTTCCCTCTAGACTTATGACTTGCCAGGTCTTTTAAGTCAGGTGCGGGTGGATAAAATCGGCAACATATTAACCCCTATTGGTTCACAATGTTGTCTTACTACTTTGATGAAGTATATAGAAGCCCATTTCATGAAAATAAACATATCAAAAAAGCAAAATTTTTACTTTTTGCAAGAAAGGTATAAGAACGGGGGGAAGAGTTCAATAGGTATTGAGGGGAAGTTAAATTGGAAAAAGTAGAATTGTATCTTATAATGTAATCCATTGCTCGAGTAGGCCCTTATAACTGGCAATTGCCCTTAATAGACTTTACAAAATATATGGAAAACATCACTTTGGTCACATTTTGTCTGTCTATAGGATAAAAATTCCCCCATCCTTAAGTTATGCCTGTGAGGTGTTGGATATGAGACTTTGGCAATTCTTCGAGGTAAGAGAAGGTTGCAATTTTGTCAGATTTCTGATTTGATTTGGAAAGGCCAAGTCCTCAATCTGTTCGGTTTATGTTCCCCCAAGACTTCAGGGTGCCACCCTGACTGACCTTGGCACCCTTTTGCTTGATTTCCCGTTGGGGCTTCTGATCCTGGGGGGGCTATATGAATCTGGTTTCCGACCCGGAGTTAGACAGGCTCTCACGTGCAAAGGGGCCCCCTACCTCAGTGGTCCTTCAGTCCTTTATGGACTCCTTTGGTTTGACAGATCTGTGGAGGGCCCTATACCTCTGTCCCCCACACCAGCTCATCTAGGCTGGACTATTTACTCATGTTGGGGGCCCATGTGGGAGAGTTCCAGGAGGCAGCCCATTACCCAAGAGGGATTTCGGATCACTCCACCTGCGGGGTCGTTCTGCTGGATCCTTCGGGGTCCTGCACTCTACCACCGCAAATTAACCCTTGGTACCTGAGGGACAAGGTTTTTGCAGACAAAATGAGGGAAAGGGCCACCCAATATTTTGAGGAGAACTTAGGGTCTGTGAACTCGGCGAATACCTTGTGGGAGGCCTTTAAAACTGTACTCAGGGGCCACACACAATATCTGATCCGTGGGGAAAAAAGGAGCGCAATTTACAAGCAACGGACCTCGAGCAGGAGATCGCAGCTCTCGAGGCCCGCTGTGAGGTGGACAGGGGGCGGAGGACGACCTTCAACACCAGCTATGACTCAAGCTCTATGAGCGGCAGACCTTGGCCGAACAACATGCACGGGTGTCTGCGTTGGAGATCCAGCGTTGCCTCTATGATGTGGGTGACGAAGCCAATAAACTGCTGGCTTGGTTGGACAAGAGGGACAAGGATCGATCATGGGTCAAGGCATTGAAGTCTAGGGGCGGTTGCCTCTGTGTGACGAATGAGTCCGCAGCAGATGCGTTCTCAACATACTACGAGGAGTTGTATACTTCGATGACTCGGATGACGGAGGAGTATTGCACGGACCTCCTGTGAGACATACCACTTCCAGGGCTCTCAGCTGAGGAAAGGGAAGTGTTGGATGCTGAGCTGACAGAGGAGGAGGTTACCGCAGCGCTTGGGCTGCAGTCGGGTAAAGCAGCAGGTCCAAATGGTCTCCCGGTGGAGTGATTCAAATGCCTGGGAAGCAAGATAACACTCCATATGTTGGCCAGGTTTCTGGAGGCGAGGGAGGTAGGGGCGCTACTGCCGGATCAGCGGACCGCGACTATCATAGTGATCCCGATGAAGGGTAAACCCCCTGAGAAATGTGCCTCCTACAGGCCCATCTCCCTTCAAAATATGGAGATAAAGCTCATGATTATTACTAAGCTCATTCATCCAGACCAATCGGGCTTCATGCCATCCAGATACACGTGCTTGAATTTGCAGAGACTCTACGGGGTCTTACACATGATGGACCATTGGATGGAGGGGCAGGTGGCACTTCTATCCCTCAATGCGAAAATGTCCTTCAACAGTATTGAATGGCCTTATATTTTTTCCGGTCCTTAAAAGGTTTGGAGTGGGCCCACGATTCCTGGGCTGGATCAGGCTGTTATACAGTGAACCGGTGGCCCGAGTGAGGGTCAATGCAAGATTGCCATGACCCTTCACCCTTCACAGGGGCACAAGACAGGGTTGTCTGCTCTCTCCGATCCTATTTGCGTTAGCGCTCGAGCACTTGGGAGGAGCGTATCTCCCTGTACGCAGATAATATTCTGCTGTATGTCACCTGTCCGCGATGGTCAGTCAACAGGATCCTGCAGATCTTTTGCATATTCAGGGATCACTCTGGCTATCAGATCAATTGGGTCAAGTCATTGATGTTCCCTCTGGCTGGGACCCACCTGGCCTCCCCCCGAAGTACGATTTGCCAGTCTCCACAGAAGGCTTCAAATACCTGGGGATATATGTGACAAGGGATCAGGAGCACTTCCTCAGCAAGAATCTGCAGCCCCTGCTCAACGGATTTTGAGGGGACGTGGCTCGATGGAGAGTGCTGCCCCCATCTCTTATGGGTAGAGTGGCCCTTTACAAGATGATGACGCTGCCACGTCTGCTATTTGTCTTTCAGAATACCCTCTACAAGATTCTGGCAGAGGTGTTTCATCGCCTCTACTGGGACATCAGATCGCTGCTCTGGGATGGTGGCAGCTCTCGGGTGGCACTGCAGAAATTGGAACTTGGGATGTATGAGGGTGGTCTGGCAATTCCGGATCCCCTTCGTTACTACTGGGTGATGCAGTTTGTGATGGTTAATGACTGGGCCTTTGCTGACCAGGAGGACCCGGCGTTCCGGGTGGACAGGCAGACGATGGGCAGAGGGGGATATGAGCGAGCGTTATACGCCCCCACAAGCACGCGGGCACTGCCGCCGCACACTGCATCCATGGTGAGGGTGTGGTGGGATGCCTCCTGCTTCCTTGCGTGGGGAACTACTTTGTCACCCAGGACTCCCCTGTGGTGTAGCGATCTGTTGGGGGACTTAAAGACCCTGGGTGGGTTCCGCGGGTGGTCTCTTCTGGGGTTTGAACATATGGGAGACATCAGGAGGGGTCAAGAAATGGTGACATTCAAAGACCTGCAGCGGGAATATACCATGGCTGGAACAGAGCAGTTTAGATATCTGCAACTGCGGCATATGCTGGGTCACTATATCCTGGTGGGAGAGCAGGTGCCGGAGGCGGCCACCCCTTGTGGACCGCCTTCTAACAGAGCCTCTGGTGGCAAAGGCCGTCTCGTTACCGTATAAGAAATGATTGAACAATTCCCTGGATCTGATGGCCACCCTGTTCACCAAATGGGAAGCGGACATGGGACCACTGAATGATGAGGACTGGGGTGAGGTGAGACAGGGTCCTAGAGTGGTGGCGATCAAGGCGCGACTCCAATTGATCCAGCTAAGCATTTTACATAGGCCATATTACTCTAGGGTGGTACTCCATTAGATGGGCAGGGCGCAGATGACACTGTGCCTGAGGCAGTGCGGGGTGGAGGGCAACTTCTATCATATTCTATGGACCTGCCCAGTGATAAAGACTTATTGGGAGGGGATGACTGGGGTGGCAGCTCGGGTGTTGGGGAGGGAGGTCCCGCTGGACCCTAGGCTGCTCTTGCTGAATGTGACGGGGAGGAAGACTGGTCGAAACAGCAAGCACTGTGGCTGGCCATTGCAGCTATAATAGCTAAATGCTACATAGCACGCACATGGGTAGTGAGTCTCTGCCCAATATACATGACTGGGAGATGGACCTTGACTGGTGCTGCAGCGCTGAAAAAGTAATATATGAGAGCAGGGGCTGCCCCAAGAAGGGGGAGAAAATCTGGGGCGGATGGGGGTGCCTATAGGTCCACGGGATGACTCTTGGTGGGTTGTGTGCGGGCGAAGGTGGTCAGGACCTCAACAGCACCATACTGTCAGACTGGGGGGTCACTTGATCTGTGTGCGTACCCTTGCAACTTGATATTTACAGAGGCTGGTCTCTAGGTGGCGGCTAATTGATGGGCAGTTTATTGTTGCTTGCTCTGTTGTACAATGGCTGTTTCATTGTTCAATAAAAATATTTTTTTTTTTTAAGATTTCTGATTTGAATAGTCTAGCAGCCCCTTACAGCCTTCGCTTGGAGTTTAGATTATTACTTTTGCCGTAGCCTCTGTTCTGCGATGGGAAAATTTGCTTCTTGGGGGACAGGTGAGAACTCTTTGTGCAGCTAAGCGTGAAATGTTTTTCCTCCAACAATAGAACAGTGCTTGTTTTATATCCTTAATGTTGGCTAAGGAAACTTCTGATATTGATTTGAGTGTAGGCTCTTTTATGTCTACATCCCTTCTAAAGAGTAACATAAAAAAATTCCCTTTAAAAAATAAGTCAGGACAGAGACATTGCTCTATGTCAGTTAAATCAGAGAAATCAGGTATTACAGGAGAGCTATCTCTGAAATAAACACCAACCCTACCTAACCTGGTATCTCTCTTATGAGACTCGAAGATAGATCTTATTGTTGAGAATGGATTTGCCTCCCCTACGTGTTCTCGGGCATTTGAGATAAAGTCCCAAAAAGGTAGAGATTATGGGCCAGATGTAGGTAGGAAACTTTTTGCGAGTCGGAAATTGCGAGTCAATGCGAATCGCAATTTCCGACTCGCAAAATGGGATCCAAGAAAAAAAAGCTACATCAAATTGCGACTCGCAAATGATGTCGCACCACAGATTGCGAGTCCGCTGTTAGTGAGGTCGCTTTTTGCGACCTCGCTAAAAGCTTACTCGCAATTTGCGAGTCAGGTGTCGCAATTTGCGACTGGCCCGCAAATTGCATGCAGGTGCAGCAAAACAGTTGGAAAAACACTTCCTGGCTCTTGCTGATGACATCAGAACCGGGAAGTCATCAAATACACCTGGGAGGAGGGAGGACCACACCCTTTTCAAACTGCTGTGCAACTACCTGGAGAGAGGAGCTGCTGCTACCATGGAAGACACAGGCAGTGCAGGAAGGAAAAGGAAACTCAAGTTCTCATTAAAAGAACTTGAGGTGCTAACAGAAGAATGCCGCCAGCACCATGACCAACTTTTTAGCAAGGAAGCCCTGAGTGTCCCAGACACTGAGAAGAGGAAGATCTGGCTGCAAATCCAGGAGAGGATCAATGCCATTGGGGTGAGCCACTGAACCCTGCATGAAATCAAAAATAGGTGGTACGACCTGCGCTCCAGAACAAAGGAGATGGTGGCAGAGCGCCTCAGGGAAATGAGGGGCACAGGATGAGGCCCATCCACCATTCCACCACCCCCAGCCATAGAGGAATTGGTGGAGCAGACACTGGAGCCTGAGGCTGTGTCAGGAATGGGAGCATTGTACACTTCTGCGCAAGGGACATCCAAAAGTGAGTACCATGAAATATGCATGTACACCTACAAATGCTATATCCGCACTCTCCCAGTACACAGCAGAAGGCACAACCAGACTAGCTCCATTCCAGACTAGCAACCACCAGAATGGTGCATTATGGACAATGTAGTACTATAGTCAGCATACAGGCAAATGTTTATTATGAGGCATACAACAGATGTTAGAGACTGACAGTGTGTTCCCTATGTCCCACAGGTCTCCCACAAGACACCTCCACCAGCCACACCATCCAGGGAGAAGACAGCAGGCCACAGGCAGTGCAGGAGGCTGCAGCAGCCATTCCAGGGCCCAACACGACACCACCACGGTCCCCTCCAGAAGAAGTACAGGACATGGAGGAAGGAAACATGACACCGGGTCCCAGCCACACAGTGAGACATCCAGAGCCAGCAGCACAACCACGTCGCAGACGCAGAGGCCAAGTCCAGGCGGTGCCCCAGGAGGATATAGGGGAGGCATCAATGTCTGCAGTCAAGGCATCCCTCCTTACCGGTCAGCGCCTGCAAACAAGGCAATTACGGATAATATCAGATGCATTGCAAAGACTGGAAAATAATATGACACATGGCCTGGCTGATGTGACCACACAGTTCACAAGACTAAATGACAATGTTAGCGAACTTACACAGTCAATCCGCCAACTGGTGACGGAACTGGTGGCTGAGAGACACAGCGCAAGGTGCCGGGAGCGCCACCTAGTTACTAGATTTGACCGCATGGCAGCGTCCATTGGCTGTCTTGCCATGAACACTACAGGCCTCTCAAGACAGACCGTGAGTCTGCAGGTCGAACTTGGCCAATTTGCAGAGGATGTGGCACGGGGACTGGGCCGCATTAGCCACGCAGTTGACATGTTGGAGGCCAGGCAGGTGGCAAGGGGCACGGGTGAGACCCTTAAGGATAGTGCGGAGGGTTCCACTATCAGCAGTGTATCTGCCACTGACACATGTGTACTGAGGAGTAGAAGTGCACGTCAGGGGTCTGCTGACCCACCTGGGACGAGCCATGCTGGGCGAACCAGGAGGAGGATGTAGGCAAGAACACAGCAGGACTCATGAGGCACATGCAGTTAATGTGTCCTCATAAAGGGTGGACATGTGCATCCCCTTACGGACAGTTATGTTCTTTCGACATTAGGTTCACAAATTAAAATGTTTTGTTTGTTCGACTACACAACTGGGCTCTTTGTGTGTGACATTAGTGAGTGTGGTATCAGTTGCCACGTACCTTCCAAAGTATTGGGTTGCAATGTGGTCCCGGCTCTGTCTGCCTTGATTTGCAATGCTTCTATCTCCAGGCTGCCGATGTGGTAGCTCTTGCTCCTCATCCTCCGAATCTGGGTCTGCAGGGGTGAGATGTAGCCCACATCTGGTGTCAATGTTGTGTAGTATTGCGCATCCGCCAGCTATCTTGAATGCTGTTATTGGGCCATACTGGAGCGCACCTCCACTTCTGTGGAGGCATCAGAATCTTGCCTTTAACAGTCCAAAGGTCCTCTCTATGACATTTCTGGTCCGCGGATGTGCACTGTTATATCGCCTCTCATTCTCATTGCTAGGTGTTAGGTACGGGGTAAGTATCCATGGTCTTAGCGCATATGCACTGTCACCTGTTTGGTAAAAATAAGCAATGTTAGCAGGGCATGGATGGTTTCTACAGTGACCTGTGTGTATGGCTTCAGGGTGTATTCAGCAATACCTAATAGATATCCGTCTCCAAACTCCCCACGTTCTAGGCGTTGGTGTATCCCACTGTGCCTGAAAATGAAAGAGTCATGTGTACTCCCTGGAAATTTGGCTACAATGTCAGTGATGACATTATGGGCATCACATACCACCTGGATGTTCAGTGAGTGGGTACATTTTCTATTGCGGAACAGATATTCCAGATTTGCAGGAGGGCAAATTTGTATATGTGTCCCATCCAAACACCCTATTACATGAGGGAAGTTGGCAATTCTGTAGAATTCCAACTTGGTGTGGTTAATTTCTGCCTCATTCCTGGGAAGGTATATGTATCTGGACATGTGTGTGTGAGTATGGCATCTAGGAAACATCTGAAGAACCGTGAGAGTGCACTTTGGGATACCCCACCTGCCACTGCAATCACCCCCTGATAGCTACCCGAGGACAAGAGGTGCAGTGTGCATAGCACTTGCACATGTGTGGGGATGGCGCTGCCGCATACAGTCTGGCGTTGAAGCTGCGGATTGAGTAGATCAATTAATTCTAATATTGCTGCACTGCTGAGTCTGTACTTCTCATAAATCTCCTCCTCAGTTTGTTGGAAAAGTGTCTGCCTGGTTCTGTATATCCTCTCCTGTCTCTGGCTCCTCCTCCTCCTCTGCTGGGCGGCGTGGACTCTCCTCCTCCTTGCTATCACATATATTTCAGCCATTTTGAGTAACCCAGATGCCTTCAGGGTCTCCTTTTATACTTTGGTTCTGGTTACCACCTGCTCTGACTTAGTGGTAATTTGGGTGTGCAAAATGGGCTTTTTGCGACTAGTCGCAATTTGCAAGTGGCTTTTTCATATGGTTTACGCATCCTATTTGCGGGTCGCAAAATCAGGTTGCAAATTTTGTGAGTCGGTAATGGCTTGCATCACAATTTGCACTACGGAAATGGGATTGTTGCATCCCATTTCCGATTTTGCAGTGTCGCAAATTGCGATTCGGGCCATTTGTGACTCGCAAAACTTTGCTACATCTGGCCCTATGTGAGTTATAGCACTTGTATACACAAGACTTCAATCATGTAATATGTGCATGCCCTCTGTTGCACTATGCATGTTGTCACTTTCCACAGCCAGTGTTTTATAAATAGAATATTTCATCAGTATCGGAGGCCAGTAAGTGTTTAGCGTTTCCACCTAATGAAATGGTGTGTGCCACAATCTATGAATTCTGTAGATGTTTTTTAAATTTGCATTAATTAGGCATGTCACTTGTATATACAAGACCTCAGTCCTGTAACTTTTGCATGCACTGTTTTGTACTATGAATGACAAAACTATCTAAGACCAGTGATTCTTAAATATAACATTCAATCGGTATTGGAGGCCCAGGGTGTTCAATGGCTCCACCTAATGTAACGGTTTGCTCCAAGATCTTCAATTTGTTTAGAGGTTTTTAAAATTGTATCAATGAGTTGTATATTATTATGATGTACTTCATATATTTTATGTATTTTTGTATTTTTTATATTACATTATGTGGACCTCCAGCTGAGTTCCCTGTCAAAATATATGAATTGATTGATTCAAATAAGAAGGAGAAAATCAAACAGCACCTTAGGACTTCATATTCAAAAAATAACAACTAAAATCTTAAGAAAGAGGGTGTGTATCATATTGCTTGAACAGGAGTGCCAGCACTGCTCCATCAGCTAAACTTTGCTTTAGAGCTCTATGAGTGTTTCTGATTCTTGAACGTCTTCCTTAGCAGCTCCTCTAACTGACTTCTAAACAGAAACAGCTCTTCAGAGTGTAAGATTAAGAGATGCTTACTGGGTTACCTTGCCCTTTCAATTGTACAGATACCTCTGCCTTTTAGCAGTTTTGGGGTTTCCGTTTGCAGCAAAGGTGATTGCTTTCAACTCATCATCTGTGACATCAGAAATTAATTTTGCCTAACGCTCAATGTTTAGCTGAAGATCCCCTCAGTCCTTCCAAACCTTAACTGACTAAAGGTCTTTAACCAGGAAATGAGAAGCTTCCAGCTCGTATTTGAGCCCTAGTCACCAGATTTAAATGTGCAACATCTTTTTGAGAGATGCTGCCAAGTGCCTCAACTACAGAATCACTCATTCTTACCTCGTCTGTGATCACTGAAGGCTTCCAATCCAGGTTAGCTAACATCGGATCAAGGACTACTAGAGAAGGAATACTCAATCCAAATGTAGCCTTAGGTTACAGTATTGTGAGGAACCTGGAAAAGCAACATTTTTACAATTCTTCTACTCACTGAGAAGAAGTCTTTGACCATCCTGTCGAACAACAGACTGATGGAAGGAACTATTTGAAACTGCTGGAACATACTATACTTATATTAAGCATCACATTTGCCATTTTAAGCTAGATATGATTCTGTTGAACCTGCTGCTCTTCTGAACAGATTAGGGTTTGCGTTCATTTTTATCATCATACTAGGGAGACAGCTAAGATGTTACAAAGGAGAGATCAGAAACATCTCCAGCAGAAATGTGGAAGGAGAAGACAGAATAGACTCATCCCCTGGTGGGTAGTTTAACATTGTGACATTCCATGATCACTGTAATTAAAGATTTAATCAAGGTCTTGGACTTTTTTTTAGAAAAGGAGGAAGAAGTTTGAGGATTAACCCTTCAACTTCTAGCTCCTCTTCCTTCTTATTCCCCTCCTCTTGGAGGCATGCTTACGAGAAGAGTGTTTATGGAGAATGTAGGCACCATAAAACATGCTGCTGGAAGCTTCTGCCCAACTCCTTAAATACAAGCTGCAAAAGGACATTTGGTGGCTACAAAACTACCTACTATACCTTTTAAACATAAAAGATAATGGAGGGTTGCCCAGAAGACCGAGGCCCTTATTTATATTTTGGCAGTTGGGCTGTTTTTCCGCTGAGGTGATGGAGTAAATTCTTCCTTTGCCCTGGTGAAAGACCTGACCACTGAATTTACAAATAACCACTGTGAGAAAGTGGGTTGTCGGTTGACTGATGTGTGAGCCTGGCCAAGCAGCAACCACAATCCTTGTCAGAATAAGACAAAAGTAATCCCCATATTGACCTGTTCTCAAACCCTTGGTAGGTTGGCACAGAAAAGTCAGGCTTAACTTAGAGGCAATGTGTAAAGTATTCATACAACACTTCAAACTGTTAAACAGTGAAAACACACCATAAAGAGGGTCCATGACAGTTAGAAAAATAGAGCAGAGATTAACAAAACCAAAACAACAAGAATCCGATTAGTAGAACCGGAGTTATTGAATTTTAAAGTTTTAATTAAAAAAAGCAGCAAAAAGCCTAAAGACCAACTGGGGATATCTGGCTGGGTCGAAGATGCATCACGCAGCTGTGGTGATGTGTCGGTTCTGAGATGTGGCGAGGCTACAGCGTGAGGACCTGTTGCATCATCATCGAGGGTCCCTGTCATCAGGTCTTGCGATGCCAAGGCTGGTGTCATGGATGTGCTACGCACAAGAGGCAATGCATGAATTCCGATGAGGCTCCAATGTGGAGCTGTGAAAGTTGACGAATGATGCGGGGGTCTGCTCTGGAGAAGTGCAGTGCAGTTGTGGTTGCGAAGGCAATGCATCTAACCCAAGATTCAGAATTTGGCTGTGATGCACGTTGTTTGCAATGGGTCCAATCCACGCCTCTGGGGCAATGCATCAGTTGTGCTTGAGGATGCACTGCTCAGCCAAGGAGAGGTGTCAGTTTTGCTTGGGATGCATCGCTCATCAGAGAGGGTGCATCAGTTTCACTGACAAACACCTTTGGCCCACTTACAAGGGTTTAAGACTGGGGTGACACCACTTAGCAGGGCAGACACACATAACGCAGAGTCCAGGTGCAGAATCAGGGTGGTTGGAAGTCTTTTATGTCTGAGACTACTGATCAGGAGCCCAGCCAAACTAGCCCTTGGAGTCACTTTGGGTTCAAAAGATGCAGGCCCAGTCATTCTCACCCAGGGTCAACAGGTCAGCACAGAAAAGCAGGAGTCCAACAGAGTGCAGCCCAACAGAGTGGCAGTCCTTGAGCAGCACAGCAGTACTTCTTCAAGGCAGAGTATCCACATGCCCAGAACTGAACTGAAGTGGTGGTGTCTGAGGTCCGGTTCTTAAACCCAGTTGTGCCTTTGAAGTGGTTGAGTCTTTAAAGACATGCCTTTGAAGTAAACAATTTCCTGCCCTCCCTGCACTTACAGCCCTGACTCCAGACTAACTACAGGGGGTATGCACCCCAGTGTGAGGGGACAGGAAAAAGCCTAGTCTGGTGTAAGTGGGGCTGGGTTCAGCTCCTCCCCCCCATCCTACCCAGGATGGCTTATCAAGTCACATCTAAGCTCCCATTGGGTGTGGCTGTTTAGAGGGAGTATAGAAAGTCCAACTGCTATTTACATCCAGTCATGTGACCAGAGACAGGTTGCAGGCACCAAGTACCTAAGGCAAGAAAATGCCAACTTTCTAAAAGTGGCCTTTTCAGAATTGCAATTTAAAATCTGACTTCACCATAAGTTAGGATTTTAAATTGTGATTCCAGAGACACCAAACTTGAATGAATTATCTCTTCCCGTTTGGAAAATACACTTCTAAAATGTAATAACGAAACTCCAATGTTATCCTATGGGAGAGATAGGCCTTGTGGTAGTGAAAAACTAATTTAAGATGTTTTCATACCGGGACATATAAAACCTAAAAGTACATATTGTACTTTTTAAATACATTGCACCCTGCTCTCTTGGCTGGCCAGGGCTAGCCCTAGGGGTGCTTATACATATTAAAAAGGAAGAGTTGGGCCTGGCAAAAGGTTTAATTTGCCAGGTTGGGATGACAGTTTAAAACTGCAAACACAGGGTCTACAGTGGCAGGCCTGAGACAAATCTAAAGGGCTACTTAAGTGGGAGGCACAATCAGTGCCACATGTCCACTAGTAGCATTTAATATGACAAGCTCTGAGCACATGTAGTGCACTTTATTAGGGACTTATAAGTAAATTAAATATGGCAATTGCGGATAAGCCAATTTTACCATATTTTAGAGGAGAGAACACAAGCATTTTAGCAGTGGTTAATAGTGATAAAGTGTGCTGAGTCCAAATTCCAGCAAAAATAGGATCAGAAAAAAGGAGGAAGGCAAAATGTTGGGAGGAAGATACCCTAAGGCTAACAGGCCAAACAACCACCAAGCTGGTGATCATTCATAAAACATTGGCAGGAACCACCATCACTGTCACTGCCATAGTCAAAGCAAAGCCCTGCCAGAATTTAATTTGGTCATGTGGACCTTCATGTTGTCAAGGAGTATACCCACCATCAAAATTCAAATCAGGCTCTGAGTAGCAAACCCTCCATGTACAGCCAAGTGACTCCAAGGGCCCCACACATATCAATCACCCAACAATACTATTTTGACCTATAAAATCTTAAAATTAGGAAAGGAAAAAAAAACTACCTCAATTAAAGAACAAATTGAACGTTTGATTATGCACCGTGTGCAGCCATACAAATCACTATTTTTATTATAAAGTTAGCTTCACTTATCCAAAGGAATGTAAAAAGAAGGGTTTTAAATGGTCACTTAATTTGAACATTGCCACCTTCCCAGTAATCCCAGATACTCATGGAATGAAAAAGTGGCAACGTATTCAAAACATTCTCAGCCCCTCACAAGAATCCACATAACTCACTAGCTGAGTGACGAAATTGTTCACCACTGTGGCAACTCAAAACAGTTTGTGTCCAACTAAGAAGAAGAATAAAGCCAGCAAGAATGAACTCACTCACCTGCCATGGACCGTGAACAGTCTCCATAATTTTCTTCCAGTCAACCAGCTCAGCTATCATCAGCTGCCTAAAGGAAAAAATGTTTTATTCAACTCCGGGCAGCTAAAAAAACCCTGCACCACTGCACTCAAACGTCATGGTCCACGCAGGGCTGGCTTTAGCACTGGTGATGTCTGGTGCGACAACTTTTTTTAGTGCTCCGAACTCTCTTATGACCTCTCCATGGACTCTGTCGCTACCACGCTCCAACTGTGCTTCTCATCTCCCTATAACCATCTCTCACATGCCTTTCATTTGTGTAAGAAATAGGAGTCTCTAGTTGGCAGAGGCTTGCACCCTGTCCAAGTAGGGACTCTTCTTCCGAGTCAGGTTAAGGAAGTCACACACCTAAGATAACCCCTGCTCACCCCCTTGGTAGCTCGGCACAAGCAGCAAGACTTATCTCCAAGGCAGTGTGTAAAGCATTTGCACATAACACACAGAAATACTGTGAAAGCACTACAAAAGGACACCACACCAGTTTTAGAAAAATAGCCAATATTTAGCTGTGTAAAACAAGACCAAAATGAGAAACATCCAGCATACAGTAATAAAGATATGTATTGTGCAAGAATTAACTTCAAAATACAATTCCTTGAAGTTGATAGCTCTGTCTGGGGCTATCATGGTGTCATGAACAACAAATCTACCAGTTCAGGCTGACCGCGAGGTCGCAGGCCAGCTTTGGTGTTGGGAAGACCCACAAACAGTACCTTGGAAATCTAGGGCATCATGATCCTGGCTTGGGGCCCAAAGAGCAGTGTCACTTGTGTCAGCAGGCATTGGTTCCAACGATCAGTGCAGGGGTCACTAGGCCCTTTTAGTCACACATGTTGCAGATCGAACTCCATGCTGATAATGAAGGCAGAAGCGCTGGCATTGATGGCGTCGGGCTGTGGTACGAAGTGAGACGATGCGACGTGCAGTGCCCACAGGTCACGGTGCAGGCAGTGGCTCGGTATCAGCATCCTGTGGTGTCCGTCAGACTAGGGCTCCAGAGTTAAGCGGGGCGGTGCGACGTGTGGTGTCTCAAGGTCGCTGTGCAGGCAGCGGCATCCTCGTCGCTGAATCATTGTTGTTGATAGGCCAAAGGCTGCAGTACGACACAGGGCAGGCTCCGTACAGCACCCAGGGGTCGCAGTGCAGGCAGGGGTGCCGGTTTGCAATGCTGGAGTCAATGGCGCTGCCATCGGTGGACCTGGGCTGCGGGACGGGACGGTGCTTTGTGTACCTCACGAGTGGTGTCCTCAGGCCATGGTGGAGGCATCAGCGTCGGTATCAGCGTAGAGGGTCCTCATCAGGGATACCAAGGCTGTGGTGTGAACCAAGGCTGTGGTGTGAACTGAGGCAATGCAATGCGCGGGCCGACAGGTCACAGTGCAAGCAGCGGCTTGGGGACAGCACTGTCGGTGAGACCAGGGTTGCGGTGCAAAGCAGGGCAAGGCTCCGTGTGGTGGCGTTAGATCACGGTGCAGGCAGCATCGTCGGTGACGGCATCATGGTAGTTTTTCTTCTGTTGCAGCACAAAACACAGTTTACAGTGCCTTAGGGAGCGGCATCTTCTCCAATAGAGTGGAGGAGCATTGCCCCCCTCCGCCAGCAGTAGCAGCTGCAAAACCTTTAAGAATACAATAATAAACTGTGTTTATTATCATTTTCTTGAAAAGGGGTGGGGCCTTGGGGGTGATGTCTCAGGCCGGCCAAACACACATGTGCAGAAGGCTCTCTCCAGCCCAGCACTGTGTTGCTGGGCTGGAGAGAGCCTGCATAGGCTCCCAGTCTGCCTGGGAGCACCCGGGGGGGGGGGAGGATGTGCTCCCAGCCAATCCTAATGCTGCTTTACGTAGAGTCAGGATTGGCCGCAGGGCAGACTGGGACCCTGTGCTTGCAGCCTGGAGCAACGGGAGACAGAGGAGCGCCATAGCGGCAACAAAGGAGGTACGTTTTTATTTGTTATTATTAAATGTTCCCCCCATGTGCAACACCTGCCCCACCCCTATAGAGGTCAGCGAGCTGCGACTGGCTATAGGTAGATGAACTTGAAGTCTTTGGTGTCCCTGAGACTTCCAACAGGAGGCAAACTCTACTTCAAGGCATTGGAGAAACTTCACAAGCAGGATACACAGCAAAGTCTAGCCTTTGTCCTCTCCACAACAAAAGCAGCAACTGCAGGCCAACCCAGCAAAGCTCACAGAGCAAAGAGGCAGTACTCCTCCTTATGGCTCACCTCCTTGACAGTTTCCTCTTGATCCTGAACTGTTCTGAAAGTGTAGGGTTTTGGGTCCACACTTATACTCATTTCTGCCTCTGAAATAGGCAAACTTCAACGGAAAGTCTCTGTTATTCATAAAATCCTGCCTTACCCACGCCCGGCTCCAGACACACTCCAGCGATTGTGTGAGGACAGCCACAGCCCTTTCAATTGCAGGTGTGAGCTGCTCCCTCCTACTCTAGCCCAAGAAGACCCATCTGGCTATGCAGGACACACCTCATCTCCCTTTGTGTCACTGTCTAGAGTGCATCCACAACCAGCCTAACAGTCTGACCCAGACGTTGATTCAGCAGCCAAGCATTGGCATAGAATGGTTAAACAAGAAAATGCCCACCTTCTAAATGTGGCATTTTCAAATTGAGAATCTAAGAAACAACTTCACTAAAAGATGTATTTTGAAATTGGGAGTTTCAGAGACCCTCAAACTCCATATCTCTATCTGGTCCCAATGGAAATTACACTTAAAATAAATATAATTGCAACCCCTATGTTAACCTATGGAAGAGATAGGTCTTGCAATAGTGAGAAACGAATATGGTTGTGTTTCACTATCAGTACATGTAAAACACACTGGCACATGTCCTACCTTTTAAATACACCAGACCCTGACCATGGGGCTGCCTAGGGCTTACCTTAGGGGTGACTTATTTGTAGCAAAAGTAAAGGTTTTGGTCTAGCTAGTGGGTTCTCTCGCCAGGTCGAACTGGCAGTTTAAAACTGTACACACAGACACTGCAGTGGTCAGGTGGGTGGCACAATCAGTGCAGCTGGCCCACTAGTAGCATTTGATTTACAGGCCCTCTGCACCTCGTGTACTTTACTAGAGACTTACTAGTAACTCAAATATGCAATCATGGAAAAGCCAATTACCAATACAATTTAGAGAGGGAGCACTTGCACTTTAGCATTGGTCAGTAGTGGTAAAGTGCCCAGAGACCTAAAACCAGCAAAATCAGATAAAAAAAAATAGGAGGAAGAAGGCAAAAAGCTTGAGGATGTCCCTGGAAAAAGGGCCAGGTCCAACAATGTGTTTTATGGAGCTACCCATACAAGTATAAGGTGTGCTTTACGTCACACATACATTATACAGAGACAATAAATCAAAGTTATGAACTGTAAGTAACAAAAGGATCAACATAGCAAAAGCAGTAACCAACAGAGCTATCCACGTAAAATACAGTTCTGTGAGCTGCATGGGCATGTTCTTTGCAGCAGGCATATTAACATTCTGCCTACTTTATGATTAGTCAAATCAAATCAAAAATATCTTTATTCGGTCTAAATTTAGACCATAAAAGTACAGTAAAAACACCAATACATATAATATATGTCCCGTGGCAGATGATAAAAGCAATTACAGACATTAGCTTTCATGTAATTTAGAAAAATTAGCGAGGAGAGACCTTCCTAAAATGTTACCTCAAGACCAACTTGAACATCATTCAACAACACATTTTAGCAGAGTCGTATTATAAATCGTATCTACTGTGTGCCCAATCTTTTCCCCCAAAACAATACCTCTTATTAGGGATTAGCCTTTAGATTACTAATAACTCCTTGTAAAATCTATCACATGTTAAAATCTCCAGGCTTTGTTCTACTAACATTTTGTGAGGGACCTTAAAATGCTTAGCGCAATATTTATAACATCCTAAAATCCTACCTTAATTTAACAGAGGCCAATTCTGTCTTAGGGGGATTAAACTAAAAATTAAAGAGGGGTGCCCCAGCCCAGCCTCTTCCGGCCTGGCCCTTTGCCTGGGATTTGCCCTGGCGTGGCCCTCATGTGTCCCACGCTGTGGTGTGCCACCTTGCGTTTTATAGTGCTCGTTGGAATGACAGTGGGAGCAGGTGGTGCAAAAGATGGTCGCCTCCAGGGGCCTCAAAGCAGTCTGGGATATGTAGTCCTCTCCAGTCTCGGTAAGCGTGTCCAGCGCTGCGGTGTGCCCTCTCGCGCTTTGAAGCACTCGTTGGAATGACAGTGGGAGCAGGTGGGGCAAAAGATGGCAGGTCTCGGTAAGCGCATCCGCATGATGATTAGTCAAAGTTGCAATCAGACAAAACTCGATCTCTCTCCAGCAGGAACATTATTCGCCAGATTTATATTGACATTTTTATGGTTGCCTGAAAATGCTGGAAACATAAGGAACTCACATAAGGAACTCTGCAGCAGGTGCTTTTAAATCCATTAGTTATTCCTAAACGAGGCGCCACCCCGAAGTCAGCGCCAGATGCAGCTGCACTGGTCGCACCGCCCTAAAGCTGGCCCTGGGTCCACGTGATGTCTACAGGACTCAGACATAAACACTGACAGTGCGACAAGATAGTGAAACGTTTGTGGGCAGGAAAGGGAATCCTTTAAGGGGAAGTCTAGGGGATTCTGTTGGGAAGAGGAGACGTTGCTATTTTTTAAGAGATCACGTGGTGCCTATGGGCAGGTGGGACGCATTTTATTTTGTAATGACTGGGACAAGAAAGGGTCGAGAAGGAAACGCTTGTGTACACAGACAGTGGGATGGGTCGGCTAAAGAAGAAAATGTTTATCAAAAGGTGGGGAACACAGAGGCAAGTGACAGCATAAAAGTTACAGATTCAATGCACTAAGTGGCTTCGCATGTGAACGAAGACCCTACCCAGCAAACAACTGTACATACACACTCATTGGCAGATATTTCCTTCGTACAAGTGATGAACAGACTAATGTAAGTGCGAACAGGAATTATTAGATATTGATTAAAATAGCAAAGTAAACAACATGCCTTCCTCAACGAAAATATGGACGTATTTTGCCAACTCGCTGCTTATGGTTTGAGGCACACCTGCAATGGCTTGATAAAGAAGTAGATTGAATAGTCTTTGCATGATCATGTGGAAAGTTCCTTTCGAACTGCAGACTACAGTAAAAATATCTATCAAGAGATTTAAAATTATGTGGGCACCTGAACCCTCGAACTTCATTTACACAAAAGCATCACAACTGCATCGGCGAATAAAGTTCTTTAGAGAAAAACGCACCGCGAATGTGTGAGAGATGGTTGTTTTGCTGAGAATGCGTTTTAAATTGACACAGCGTCACGTCGGTGAATATATTTATATGTCAAAACGGCTGGGGTGTTTCTTCTCAACGGCAAGCTACCACAAAACGAAAGCTGTGTGACATGCTTGACCGGCTGTGTGAAATCCCAGCTGTTTCAAGGTTTGTTGAACTTGATGTGTTTTCTTTGCCAAACTGCAAACACTGAAGTAGGCTGTTTATTACCGGTTTAAGATGTGAGTGAAGATTGAAGTAGATGGATCTCCAGGGTCAGATTAAAAAACAACTCCATGTAAATGTTTAACCTGATGTGTGAGGCGTGCCTTCCTTATTAACGAGGCAGCTTTTGCAGCAGGATTCCTGGGCGTGTGCAGTTTACTAAGAGCGAAGAAGGCCCTGTGATCGAGCGAACGGGGGCAGGTAAGAGGCAAACAAAGATTGCTGCAGTGCATGCAGAGGAGTGTTTTGTGTGTTCTCTGTGTTAGAATGTAACAGCGGCAAAATGTCACCACACTTCCAGCTCTTTTGGGAGACACTTAAAAAGATGATACTTTATAACTCACCTTTGTTTTTAACCCTGGTTACCGCACTTCATTTCTAAAAAAAGAAAAGAAAAATACGCGCAGGGTCCAAAGTTTTTCTTAGAACAACGCCTTCAGCGCCGCCGAATACTCGGCCTGACGAATACGTTTAAGACAGTATTCCAGCAGTGTGTCAGAGTTATTTTTAAATTATAGTACTGCCAAATGGATTCTGCAGAGAAGTGCATTCATAGTATCGTTCATTAGCTGTCCTGCAGACAAGTGCAGGTTCTATCTGATCTGTTTGAGAGTTCTACAGAGAAGTGCAGGCACTGCCCCTTGGTTGCTTGTCAGATCTGCAGAAAAGTGCAGATACTATCTAAGTAATGGCATGAAAGCCCCACTGAGACCTATGAGCACCCTTCCATTAACAATATAGCAGCCTTACTGAGCAATGCCATTTCTGGTGAACTATTAGAATGGCGGTCATGCTGCGATACGTTAGTATGCCCGGGTGACTGCTCTCAAGTCACAGAGGTAGAACTGTTTCATTAATATTCTGGATGTAGTAATGCAAAGGACAGCAACTGACCCACTAATAGTACGGATATCCTGCTGAGCTGTGTTGGATCTGTTCCATTAAAGGTATGACAGGCACCTTAAGATGCGCGGATGCTAGTATAAGTGCACCACCTTGCCGAGCAGTTCGTGCCCCGGCCATTTAAAAGCTTTGCTGGGTTTTAGAGAAAAAACGTTGTTAGAAGATAGCTCCACAGTAGGTTTTTGCACACCTCGAGCAGGCATGACAGACGCAGCAATCACGATTTGAAAGATAACAGGCTTGGCAGGCAAGGCTCAAATTCGAAAGG
Source organism: Pleurodeles waltl (assembly GCF_031143425.1). Lineage (NCBI taxonomy): Eukaryota > Metazoa > Chordata > Amphibia > Caudata > Salamandridae > Pleurodeles > Pleurodeles waltl. The sequence goes on along the minus strand of NC_090446.1, from coordinate 1,016,371,651 downwards.
TTTCTTGATGTGTTATGACAAGAAAGTACTTTAACTTGTAAAGGGCTTCATTGCAAAGCTAATATCTCTCTCTGTTGTGTTAGATGTTGACTACCAGGTAAAAAAGATCCTGGTAAAAAAGATTCAGGTTTTTTAGGGTCGAGGCTGCAACAGCATGCACTAGTACATATATATTGCTTGCAAGGCACTGTGTTATTTAAAAAAAGGACTTGGAGCCTGCTGGCTGCTTATCATTTGTTGGCTTGCATGGCACTCTTCTTTACAGCCTCGCAGTTGGTTATGGTTGACATATCATTGTTTCCATTCCCGTTTGTGGAGCAGGGACCAAGCTCTGAGTGATTCAAATTAATCAGTGCCTGTCCTCTCCTCCTGAAGTGCTTGAGGTACTAGTTTGTTCTTTGTAACCTTCTAGTGCTCTGCAAACACAAGGCGTGTGACTCGCAAAAACCAAAAACTTGCTTAGCAGGAAAACAAAATTGCAAAGTTGTATTTTCTATAGTTAACTTTTTGTTTTATTTAACCGTCTACATTTCTCATTTTGAATAGATGCTTTATTTTATTTTTTGCTTATTGGTGGTGTTCTAAAAAAATGATTATCTTGTTCTAAATATTGCAATTGTAATTTTCAAAATTATGCTTTAACACATAATCATGCAGTACACCCCAATCTACCCCACTCAAATCCAATCTGCCCCACTCCAAGCCAAAGCACTCATGCCATTCATGCCATTCCACTTCAACATGCTCTAATCCTCCCAATCCACCCCAGTTCAATCTGCCCCACTCCAATCCACAATAATTGGCCCCAACCCAATCCAAAACAATCTGGCCTAAACAAAACCAAAACAACCTGCCCCACTCTAATGTGAAACAATCTCTATAGAGAGTGGGATGGGTCAGTGAGACTGCTGACCCCACCGCACTCTGTGATGAGATGTCACTGATTGACATTCAGTCCTGGGCACTTCTAGGCTCAAAACTTAAGTACCCAGGTCCAAAGCAATCAGTAACGTTCCCCCTCATCATGAGGGGGAGGGCCTCAAGGCACTTTTGCTAGGCTGAAGATGTCACACCCACAGGGCTGTGACTTCTTCAACCCAGCAAAATTCAGCTCAGGCAGCTGGGAGGCTGTTCAAATATGACATGTCTAACTCCTGGCTGTCTGACCTGAAAATGAAGAGCGTCTTTCAGGCTGACCTTTGCTCAGCCTGACAGACACTCTACTTGAGGGGCAAAAGGTGGGGGATGTGCCCCCTCAGCCTCAAAAGATGAGCCACTGCTGAATCTCCCCCACTTCAATCTGTCCCACTCCAATCCAAAACATTCTGCCCCACTCCAATCCAAAACAATCTGCCCCTCCAATCAGCCGTACTCCAATCCAATCCACCACACTCCAATCTGCCCCACCCTAATCCAAAGCAATCTTACCCACTCTAATGCAAAACAATCTGTCCCACTCCAATTCAAAACTATCTACAACACTCCAACATGCCCCACTCTAACTCAAACACAACAAGAACAAATTAAGCACTGCACCCCACCCCATTCCAATCCAATCTGTTTTACTCCAATCCAATATCATCTACCTCATTCGTATCCAGTCCACTCTGCCCCACCTCAGTCCTCCTCACTCCAGTCTGCCCCACTCAATCCATCAATCAGTCAGGATTTATAAAGCACAGCTAATCACCCGATAGGGCATCCAGGCACTTGCAGGTCCCTGAGGCTTATTCGAGTATCCAGGTCTTGAGGGCCATTCAGAATTCCAGAAGTGAGTTGATGGTCCCGAGGTGCATGGGGAGGCTGTTCCAGGTTTTTGCTGCAATATGAGAAAAATAGAGTTCTCCACTTCTGCTTCAGCAGATGTGGGGAGTATGGGTAAGCGAAAGGGAGGGAGAGTGTAGTCTTCTTGATGGTTAGTGTAAGTTTAGGCGGTGATTAATGTAAGCGGGTACTTGGTTGTGTAGATCCTTGTGTGCATGGATCAGCAGTTTGAATTGGAATCGCTTCTGTACAGGGAACCAGTGGAGTTGTCTGAGGTGGGGTGTGATGTGAGTTTGTCGGGGAAGACTGAGGATGAGGTTGGCTACAGTGTTCTATATGGTCTCAAGTCTCTGTTGGAGGTGTGCAGCAATTCTTGTGAAGAGGGCATTGCCGTAGTCCAGTTGGCTGGTGATGAGAGCCTGTGTCACGGTCCAGCTTGTGTGCAGGGGAAGCCAATTGAAGATCTTACATAGCATGTGCAAAGTGAGGAAGCAGGTGGAGGAGACGGGGGTATAGCTGTGATTTCATTTTGAGCTTGTTGTCAATGGTGATTTTGAGGTTTCTGGCATGGTCAAAGGGAATGGGTGCCGGTGCTGGGTATGATGGCTACCAGGAGTCATTCCATGTGTTACTGCTTTTCCCAAAGATGGGTACTTCTGCTTTGTCTGTGTTCCGCTGTAGGCAGTTCTTCATCCAGTCAGCGAAACTAGTTATGCATCTGTGGAAGTTGTTTCTATTGGTGGAGGGGTCATCAGGGAGTGAGAGGATGAGTTGGGTGTCGTCTGTGTAGAAAATGATGTTGTCACTGCAGGATCTGACAATGGTGACCATTAGGGTCATATATGTGTTGAAAAGCGTGAGGCTGAGGGATAAGCCCTAGGTGACAACACAGGTGATCTCCTTTGGTACGGAGATGAAAGGTGGGAGGTGGATCTTCTGGGTTCTTCCAATGAGGAAGGAGATGATCCATCCCCTTGGATGCCAATGTGGTGGAGTTTTTTGATAGGCATGTGGTGGGATACTGTATAGAAGGCTGCTGAAAGGTCGAGGAGGAACAAAGCTGCTGTTGCTCCTCAGTCGAGGAGGGTTCGGATGTCATTGGTGGCTGCAGTCAGAGCGGTTTTGGTGCTGTGATTGCTGTGGAAGCCAGATTGGGAGACATTGAGTAGCTGTTTCTGCTCCAGGTATGTCAAGAGTTGTTTGCTGATGATCTTTTCCACTACCTTCAGTAGGGAAATTGGCTAGTAGTTTTTGGGTTTGCTGGGGCCAGAGGAAGGTTTTTTGAGTAGTGATCTAACTTCGGCGTGTTTCCAGGCATCAAGAAATGTTGCGGTGGTGATAGAGGTGTTGAGCAGGGTGGTGAGTTTCTGGCCGATCCTTTGGTTTCCAAGGTTGATGATGTGGAGTGGGCATTGGTCTATGGGAGCTCTTGAGTGGATGGATTTCATGGTGGAGGTAATGTCCTGGGTGGAGAAGATGTTCCAGGTGATCAGTGTGTGGTTTGCGTTGATTACGATGTTGGCGCATCTGTCGAGGAGGTTTATAGGTGTTGATTGGGGTTCGAAGTTTTTGTATATGGTTGAAATCTTGTAATGGAAGAAGTGGGTAAGGATGTTGCACAGCTCATGTGAAGGTGTGATTTTGTTTTTGCTGGCAACCAGGTTGGAGAATTCCTTAACAATGTTGAAATCCAATCCAAAACAATTTGCCCCTCTCTCATCAAAAACAACTTGCCTCTATCCAAATTGCCCCACTTCAATTTAAGCAACCTGCCCACTCTAATCAATTTAAATCTGCCCCCCTCCAGTCTGCCCCACTTTAATCCAAATAAACGGCCCCACTCCAACATGCCCCACTCCAGTCCCAAAGAATCCACTCCAATGTAAAACAATATACTCCACTCAAATCCAATCCACCTCACCTCACCTCAAACAAATCAAATCCAATCCATCCCAATTCACCCCACTCCAGTCCATCACAATCCACCCACTCTAATCTTCCCAACCGTCCCCAATCTACTCTTTCCCACTCCAATTCACCCCACTGTAATCAAAATTAATATGCTCCACTTCAAAAATATGTGCCCCAATCCAAAACAATCTGCCCCACTCCAATCCAAAACAATAGGCCCCACTCCAGTCTGTCCAACTCCCATTTGCCTCACATCAATCAAAACCAATCTGTCCCACTCCAATCCAACCCACTCCAGTCTGTCCCGCTCCAATCCAAAACAATCTGTCCCACTCCAATTCAATCCACCTCACCCCAATCCAGTCCAACCCACTTCATCTCAATTCACCCCACTCCAATCCACCCTGCTCCCATCCATTCCACCCTACTCTTATGCACTCCACCTCACACCAACCCAATCCACCATATTCCAATACACCCTAATACAGTCTGCCACACTCCAATCTGCCCTGCTCCATCCCAAAATAATCTGCACCATTCCAGTCTGCCCCACTCCAATCCAAAACGATATGTTCCACACAAATCTGCCCCACTCCAATCTGCCCCATTCCATTCCAAAGCAATCTGCCCCACTCCAATTCAAAACAATTTGCCCCACTCCAATCTGCCCCACTCCAATCCAAAACAATCTGCCCCTCTCCAATCCAAAACAATCTGGCCCACTCCAATCTGCCCCAGTCCCATCCAAGACAACCTGTCCCACTCAAATCAATTTCCATCTGCCCGACTCCTATCTGCCCCACTATAATCCAAATCAACCAGCCCCACTGCAATCTGCCCCTCTCCAATCCCAAACAGTCCTCTCAAAAACAAAACAATCTGCCCCACTCCACCTAAATCCACCTCACCCCAGTCAATCCAATCCACCGCACTCCATCCCAGTTCACCCCACTCCAATCCACCACATGTAGGAGGCTGGACTGGCTTGTAGTGAGTACCAAGGGGTACTTGCACCTTGCACCAGGCCCAGTTATCCCTTATTAGTGTATAGGGTGTCTAGCAGCTTAGGCTGATAGATAATGGTAGCTTAGCAGAGCAGCTTAGGCTGAACTAGGAGACGTGTGAAGCTACTACAGTACCACTTAGTGTCATATGCACAATATCATAAGAAAACACAATACACAGTTATACTAAAAATAAAGGTACTTTATTTTTATGACAATATGCCAAAGTATCTTAGAGTGTACCCTCAGTGAGAGGATAGCAAATATACACAAGATATATATACACAATAGCAAAAATATGCAGTATAGTCTTAGAAAACAGTGCAAACAATGTATAGTTACAATAGGATGCAATGGGGAAACATAGGGATAGGGGCAACACAAACCATATACTCCAAAAGTGGAATGCGAACCACGAATGGACCCCAAACCTATGTGACCTTGTAGAGGGTCGCTGGGACTATTAGAAAATAGTGAGAGTTAGAAAAATAACCCTCCCCAAGACCCTGAAAAGTGAGTGCAAAGTGCACTAAAGTTCCCCTAAGGACAAATAAGTCGTGTTAGAGGAATAATGCAGGAAAGACACAAACCAGCAATGCAACAACTGTGGATTTCCAATATAGGGTACCTGTGGAACAAGGGGACCAAGTCCAAAAGTCACAAGCAAGTCGGAGATGGGCAGATGCCCAGGAAATGCCAGCTGCGGGTGCAAAGAAGCTTCTACTGGACAGAAGAAGCTGAGGTTTCTGCAGGAACGAAAAGGGCTAGAGACTTCCCCTTTGGTGGACGGATCCCGCTTGCCTTGGAGAGTCGTGCAGAAGTGTTTTCCCGCCGAAAGAACGCCAACAAGCCTTGCTAGCTGTAAATCGTGCGTTTGGCGTTTTTGGACGCTGCTGGAGCCCAGGAGGGACCAGGAGGTCGCAAATTGGACCTGAAGAGAGAAGGGACGTCGAGCAAGACAAAGAGCCCTCACTGAAGCAGGTAGCACCCGGAGAAGTGCCAGAAACAGGCACTACGAGGATGCGGGAAACGGTGCTCGCCGAAGTTGCACAAAGGAGTCCCACGTCGCCGGAGACCAACTTAGAAAGTCGTGCAATGCAGGTTAGAGTGCCGTGGACTCAGGCTTGGCTGTGCACAAAGGATTTCCGCCGGAAGTGCACAGGGGCCGGAGTAGCTGCAAAGTCACGGTTGCCAGCAATGCAGCCCAGCGAGGTGAGGCAAGGACTTACCTCCACCAAACTTGGGCTGAAGAGTCACTGGACTGTGGGGGTCACTTGGACAGAGTCGCTGGATTCGAGGGACCTCGCTCGTCGTGCTGAGAGGAGAACCAAGGGACCGGTGATGCAGCTTTTTGGTGCCTGCGGTTGCAGGGGGAAGATTCCGTCGACCCAGGGGAGATTTCTTCGGAGCTTCTGGTGCAGAGAGGAGGCAGGCTACCCCCACAGCATGCACAAGCAGGAAAACAGTCGAGAAGGCGGCAGGATCAGCGTTACAGAGTTGCAGTAGTCGTCTTTGCTACTATGTTGCAGGTTTGCAGGCTTCCAGCGCGGTCAGCAGTCGATTCCTTATCAGAAGGTGAAGAGGGAGATGCAGAGGAACTCGGATGAGCTCTTGCATTCGTTATCTAAAGTTTCCCCAGAGACAGAGACCCTAAATAGCCAGAAAAGAGGGTTTGGCTACTTAGGAGAGAGGATAGGCTACTAACACCTGAAGGAGCCTATCAGCAGGAGTCTCTGACGTCACCTGGTGGCACTGGCCACTCAGAGCAGTCCAGTGTGCCAGCAGCACCTCTGTTTCCAAGATGGCAGAGGTCTGGAGCACACTGGAGGAGCTCTGGACACCTCCCAGGGGAGGTGCAGGTCAGGGGAGTGGTCACTCCCCTTTCCTTTGTCCAGTTTCGTGCCAGAGCAGGGGCTAAGGGGTCCCTGAACCAGTGTAGACTGGCTTATGCAGAATTGGGCACATCTGTGCCCAAGAAAGCATTTCCAGAGGCTGGGGGAGGCTACTCCTCCCCTGCCTTCACACCATTTTCCAAAGGGAGAGGGTGTCACACCCTCTCTCAGAGGAAGTTCTTTGTTCTGCCATCCTGGGCCAGGCCTGGCTGGACCCCAGGAGGGCAGATGCCTGTCTGAGGGGTTGGCAGCAGCAGCAGCTGCAGTGAAACCCCAGGAAGGGCAGTTTGGCAGTACCAGGGTCTGTGCTACAGACCACTGGGATCATGGGATTGTGCCAACTATGCCAGGATGGCATAGAGGGGGCAATTCCATGATCATAGACATGTTACATGGCCATATTCGGAGTTACCATTGTGAAGCTACATATAGGTAGTGACCTATATGTAGTGCACGCGTGTAATGGTGTCCCCGCACTCACAAAGTTCAGGGAATTGGCTCTGAACAATGTGGGGGCACCTTGGCTAGTGCCAGGGTGCCCTCACACTAAGTAACTTTGCACCTAACCTTTACCAGGTAAAGGTTAGACATATAGGTGACTTATAAGTTACTTAAGTGCAGTGTAAAAATGGCTGTGAAATAACGTGGACGTTATTTCACTCAGGATGCAGTGGCAGGCCTGTGTAAGAATTGTCAGAGCTCCCTATGGGTGGCAAAAGAAATGCTGCAGCCCATAGGGATCTCCTGGAACCCCAATACCCTGGGTACCTCAGTACCATATACTAGGGAATTATAAGGGTGTTCCAGTAAGCCAATGTAAATTGGTAAAATTGGTCACTAGCCTGTTAGTGACAATTTGAAAGTAATGAGAGAGCATAACCACTGAGGTTCTGGTTAGCAGAGCCTCAGTGAGACAGTTAGGCACCACACATGGAACATGTACATGCACACCTATGAGCACTGGGGCCCTGTGTGACAGGGTCCCAGTGACACATACATATAGGCCACAAACCTATGAGCACTGGGGTCCTGACCAGCAGGACCCCAGTGACACATAACAACCATACTGAAAACATAGTGTTTTCACTATGAGCACTGAGGCCTGGCTATCAGGATCCCAGTGAGACAGTGAAAACAGTGACAAACACCCTGACATACACTCACAAACAGGCCAAAAGTGGGGGTAACAAGGCTAGAAAGAGGCTACCTTCTCACACAACCCCCCCCAAACGAAGGACAATAAGGCTAACCTTGGCCAGTTGAGACTTTATTGTCTAAGTGGTGATAAGTAGAGAGTAGCTCTGCAATAGACTGGTTACTCCCTTTATCATCCACTATATGGTTACTTCCCTGTGGGGATGTAAACCACCCTGTTTGAAGTTTTTTAGCTAAGCAACAATGTGAAGATGTATTTTCAGAGTTTCTATCAGTAAGTTTTAGTTTAGAGCAGTGGGAATTGTCCACTGAACCTATTTGTAGTGATGGAAATGCCAGACAGGGATGCTGTCTCAGAAAAGCCATAGCTGGGCAAAAACTTTGTCCATCTGGCTGGAAGAGAGAACAGGGATGCTGTTTCTCTTGAGTTGGAGCAGGGCAGGGATGCTGTCCTATGAGCTCCACACTAGGGCAGGGATGCTGTCCTAAGTGTTGTGAGGTAGTGCAGGGTTTCTGCACTAAAGTTTCTCTGGGAGGGTTGGAGGGATGCTCCATGTTAACTAAAATGGTGCTGTTTTTCTCACCAATGTTAGTTATCCCTCAGGGAGTCCAGCTTTGCCAGCTGATGATTCCCTTGGAACAGGTGCCACCCCAGGAGAGGTTTCTCCCACCACAGGAATAGTATCCTGAATGGTAGGGTGGTTAGGGGATACTGTGATACTCTTTTTACCTGTTGATGGAGAGGGATCCTGAGTTTTCAGGCCTTCTCTCCTTTGCTTTTTCATTTCACTTGAAATGAGAGGGAACAATTCCTCAGGGATGCCCAGCATGGCTGCATGGGCATAAAACTCTACATCAGCCCAACCTGAGGCCTCTAGGTCATTACCTAAGAGACAGTCTACAGGTAAGCTAGGTGATACCACCACCTGCTTAGGGCCAGTAACTCCACCCCAACTAAACTGAATGATAGCTAAGGGAAGAAACTTAGTGGAGTTATGGACATCAATAATCTTATACTGTTGTCCAATGATGTGTTGTTCAGGAGGCACTAGGTTTTCAGTCACCAAAGTGAAACTGGCACCTGTGTCCCTGTAGGCCAAGGCCTCAACACCATTTATTGAAACTGTCTGCCTGTACTTATCCATTGTAAGGGGACAAGCAGCCAGTGTGGCAAGGCCAGTGCCACTAGGTGTGACAGAAACTGTCTTGGGACTGACTACCCCAGTTTCTACTATGGACCCATAAGTGAACCCAACTACACCCTTTGCTTGACTGTTGCCAGCAGTCCCACCACTAGTACCACTACTGCTAGGGGCACTAGAGCTTGATGTATTAGTGGTGGTAGGCTCAGGGGGTTTACCTGGACAGGACTTATCCCCTGCCCTATGGCCTCTATTTTTACACACAAAGCACCAAGGCTGTTTAATGTGTGTGGGTTGAGAAGAAGAGGAAGAATTAGTTGTATCCCCACCCTCTGAAGAGTGTTTAAGATTTGAAGTGGGATCTTTGGTTTTACCCTTATCCCCATGCTTATCTTGAGATTTTTCACCATCTTTCTTCTTATTGCCATCTTTGTCACCCCCTGTATGAACTTTTCTGTTCACCCTTGTTCTGACCCATTTGTCTGCCTTCTTTCCCAATTCTTGGGGAGAGGTTAGATCAGAGTCTACCAGGTACTGGTGCAACAAATCAGACACACAATTATTAAGTATATGCTCTCTCAGGATTGTGTTATACAGGCTTTCATAATCAGTAACTTTACTGCCATGTAACCACCCCTCCAAGGCCTTCACTGAATGGTCAATGAAATCAACCCAGTCTTGTGAAGACTCCTTTTTGGTCTCTCTGAACTTTATCCTGTACTGTTCAGTGGTTAAGCCATAACCATCCAGGAGTGCATTCTTAAGAACTGTAAAATTATTGGCATCATTTTCTTTCACAGTAAGGAGCCTATCCCTACCTTTTCCACTAAATGATAGCCATAGGATAGCAGCCCACTGCCTTTGAGGGACATCCTGTACAACACAGGCCCTCTCAAGTGCAGCAAACCACTTGTTAATGTCATCCCCCTCCTTATAAGGGGGAACTATCTTGTGCAGATTCCTGGAATCATGCTCTTTTGCAGGATGACTATGGGGAATACTGCTGCTGCCACCATGGGTATCTAAACCCAACTTCTGTCTTTCCTTCTCTAATTCAAAAGACTGTCTATCCAAATCCAGCTGTTGCTTTTTAAGCTTCAGTCTGGTTTGTTCCACCCTCAACTTATTGAGTTCCCTCTCTAACATTCTGTCATCAGGGTTGGTGGGAGGGACATTTCTAGAAACAGAGCTATGATGGGAATGAACAGAAGGAGACCTGTCCCTTACAGAAGCCACCCTAACAGCTTGGTTAACAGAAACATTACTACCAGTATGGTGAGAATAAATGCTTTTGCTATGATGTGAGACAACTCTATTTATATGGTGTGGCTCATCATCATTACCATCTATGCTAGACTGTCTAGTAATGGGCAGGCTAGGAAGTTTCTTTCCTGAATCTTTTCCTGGGGGAGTCCCTGAATCAGATTGAGAACTATTAGGTACTTTTTCAACAGATGAGGCACCTATGGCCTTATCCTGTTCTCTAAGCATGTTAAGTAACAGTTCCAAGGAAGGATTCTTCCCTACACTCAAACCTCTCTCTATACAGAGACTCCTTGCTCTTTTCCAGCTATGGTTGTCATATGCAAGTTTGAACAGATCAACATTTTGGCCTGTGCCAGACATTTTTAGAGAGAGTTAAAGTGATAGTAAAAGATAAAAAGTTTGTCAGAGCTTTTAGAAAGACAGAGAAAAAAACTTTTTAAACTTTTAAGAACTTTTTGAAAGTTTAGAGGTACTTTATAGCACTTAGAAAAGAGTGAAAAGAGGAAATGCAAAACTTTTTGGCTATGTGTATATACACTGACCTTGTTTTGTATATTTTTCTCTTATGAAAAGTACAATGACAAGAGTGGTAAGTAGTCTCAAGCACTTATCCCACCACTGCACAACCAATGTAGGAGGCTGGACTGGCTTGTAGTGAGTACCAAGGGGTACTTGCACCTTGCACCAGGCCCAGTTATCCCTTATTAGTGTATAGGGTGTCTAGCAGCTTAGGCTGATAGATAATGGTAGCTTAGCAGAGCAGCTTAGGCTGAACTAGGAGACGTGTGAAGCTACTACAGTACCACTTAGTGTCATATGCACAATATCATAAGAAAACACAATACACAGTTATACTAAAAATAAAGGTACTTTATTTTTATGACAATATGCCAAAGTATCTTAGAGTGTACCCTCAGTGAGAGGATAGCAAATATACACAAGATATATATACACAATAGCAAAAATATGCAGTATAGTCTTAGAAAACAGTGCAAACAATGTATAGTTACAATAGGATGCAATGGGGAAACATAGGGATAGGGGCAACACAAACCATATACTCCAAAAGTGGAATGCGAACCACGAATGGACCCCAAACCTATGTGACCTTGTAGAGGGTCGCTGGGACTATTAGAAAATAGTGAGAGTTAGAAAAATAACCCTCCCCAAGACCCTGAAAAGTGAGTGCAAAGTGCACTAAAGTTCCCCTAAGGACAAAGAAGTCGTGTTAGAGGAATAATGCAGGAAAGACACAAACCAGCAATGCAACAACTGTGGATTTCCAATCTAGGGTACCTGTGGAACAAGGGGACCAAGTCCAAAAGTCACAAGCAAGTCGGAGATGGGCAGATGCCCAGGAAATGCCAGCTGTGGGTGCAAAGAAGCTTCTACTGGACAGAAGAAGCTGAGGTTTCTGCAGGAACAAAAAGGGCTAGAGACTTCCCCTTTGGTGGAAGGATCCCTCTCGCCTTGGAGAGTTGTGCAGAAGTGTTTTTCCGCCGAAAGAACGCCAACAGGCCTTGCTAGCTGCAAATCGTGCGTTTGGCGTTTTTGGACGCTGCTGGGGCCCAGGAGGGACCAGGAGGTCGCAAATTGGACCTGAAGAGAGAGGGAACGTGGAGCAAGACAAAGAGCCCTCACTAAAGCAGGTAGCACCCGGAGAAGTGCCAGAAACAGGCACTACAAGGATGCGTGAAACGGTGCTCGCCGAAGTTGCACAAAGGAGTCCCATGTCGCCGGAGACCAACTTAGAAAGTCGTGCAATGCAGGTTAGAGTGCCGTGGACTCAGGCTTGGCTGTGCACAAAGGATTTCCGCCGGAAGTGCACAGGGGCCGGAGTAGCTGCAAAGTCGCGGTTCCCAGCAATGCAGCCCAGCGAGGTGAGGCAAGGACTTACCTCCACCAAACTTGGGCTGAAGAGTCACTGGACTGTGGGGGTCACTTGGACAGAGTCGCTGGATTCGAGGGACCTCGCTCGTCGTGCTGAGAGGAGACCCAAGGGACCGGTGATGCAGCTTTTTGGTGCCTGCGGTTGCAGGGGGAAGATTCCGTCGACCCACTGGAGATTTCTTCGGAGCTTCTGGTGCAGAGAGGAGGCAGGCTACCCCCACAGCATGCACAAGCAGGAAAACAGTCGAGAAGGCGGCAGGATCAGCGTTACAGAGTTGCAGTAGTCGTCTTTGCTACTATGTTGCAGGTTTGCAGGCTTCCAGCGCGGTTAGCAGTCGATTCCTTATCAGAAGGTGAAGAGGGAGATGCAGAGGAACTCGGATGAGCTCTTGCATTCGTTATCTAAAGTTTCCCCAGAGACAGAGACCCTAAATAGCCAGAAAAGAGGGTTTGGCTACTTAGGAGAGAGGATAGGCTACTAACACCTGAAGGAGCCTATCAGCAGGAGTCTCTGACGTCACCTGGTGGCACTGGCCACTCAGAGCAGTCCAGTGTGCCAGCAGCACCTCTGTTTCCAAGATGGCAGAGGTCTGGAGCACACTGGAGGAGCTCTGGACACCTCCCAGGGGAGGTGCAGGTCAGGGGAGTGGTCACTCCCCTTTCCTTTGTCCAGTTTCACGCCAGAGCAGGGGCTAAGGGGTCCCTGAACCGGTGTAGACTGGCTTATGCAGAATTGGGCACATCTGTGCCCAAGAAAGCATTTCCAGAGGCTGGGGGAGGCTACTCCTCCCCTGCCTTCACACCATTTTCCAAAGGGAGAGGGTGTCACACCCTCTCTCAGAGGAAGTTCTTTGTTCTGCCATCCTGGGCCAGGCCTGGCTGGACCCCAGGAGGGCAGATGCCTGTCTGAGGGGTTGGCAGCAGCAGCAGCTGCAGTGAAACCCCAGGAAGGGCAGTTTGGCAGTACCAGGGTCTGTGCTACAGACCACTGGGATCATGGGATTGTGCCAACTATGCCAGGATGGCATAGAGGGGGCAATTCCATGATCATAGACATGTTACATGGCCATATTCGGAGTTACCATTGTGAAGCTACATATAGGTAGTGACCTATATGTAGTGCACGCGTGTAATGGTGTCCCCGCACTCACAAAGTTCAGGGAATTGGCTCTGAACAATGTGGGGGCACCTTGGCTAGTGCCAGGGTGCCCTCACACTAAGTAACTTTGCACCTAACCTTTACCAGGTAAAGGTTAGACATATAGGTGACTTATAAGTTACTTAAGTGCAGTGTAAAAATGGCTGTGAAATAACGTGGACGTTATTTCACTCAGGCTGCAGTGGCAGGCCTGTGTAAGAATTGTCAGAGCTCCCTATGGGTGGCAAAAGAAATGCTGCAGCCCATAGGGATCTCCTGGAACCCCAATACCCTGGGTACCTCAGTACCATATACTAGGGAATTATAAGGGTGTTCCAGTAAGCCAATGTAAATTGGTAAAATTGGTCACTAGCCTGTTAGTGACAATTTGAAAGTAATGAGAGAGCATAACCACTGAGGTTCTGGTTAGCAGAGCCTCAGTGAGACAGTTAGGCACCACACATGGAACATATACATGCACACCTATGAGCACTGGGGCCCTGTGTGACAGGGTCCCAGTGACACATACATATAGGCCACAAACCTATGAGCACTGGGGTCCTGACCAGCAGGACCCCAGTGACAAATAACAACCATACTGAAAACATAGTGTTTTCACTATGAGCACTGAGGCCTGGCTATCAGGATCCCAGTGAGACAGTGAAAACAGTGACAAACACCCTGACATACACTCACAAACAGGCCAAAAGTGGGGGTAACAAGGCTAGAAAGAGGCTACCTTCTCACACCACAATCCACCCCACTCTAATCCACTCCACTCCAATCCACCCAAACCTAATCAATCCAATCCACCCCAATCCAACCAAGTCTAATCTATCCCATTACAATCCAATACATTTTACCCCAATCCAATCCAACCTACCCAAATACACTCCAGTCCAATCCACCCCACTCCAGTCCAATCCAATCCACCACAGTAAAATCCACCCCACTCCAAACCAGCCCAGTCCAATTCAACCCACTCCACTCCATCCCACACCACTCTAACCCAACCTATCCTATCCTAATCCAACCCACCCCACTCCTATCCAATCCACTCCTATCAAGTCCACTTCTACCCAATTCACCTCACTCCAGTCCAACCCACCCCACTCCAATCCAGCCCACTCCAATTCAACCCTCAGCACTCCAATCCAACCCACCCCACTCCAATTCCAATCCATCCCACTCCAGTCAAGCCCACTGCTACCCAATCCACTACACTCCAATACAATCTACTTTCATCCACCCCACTACAGTCAAACCCAGCCCACATTAATCCACCCTACTCCAATCCCAGCCACCCTACTCCAATCCAATCCAACCCACTCTGCCACATTCCTCTTCAATTCACCCCCTCTTATCTACCCCAGTCCACCCACCCCAATCCAACCCACCACACTCAATCCAAACCACCCCAACCTAATCCACCACACTCAATCCAATCCACTTTACACCAATACACTCCTCTCTACCCCACCCAAATCTGATACCACAATCTGATCTACCCTACTCCACTTCACCCCACTCCAGTTCAAACCGCGCCAATCCAGTCCATCACATCTCAATTCAATCCACCCCATCCACCCACCCCAATCCAATCCACCCTTCCATTCCACACCCCACAATCCACCCTACTCATTTCAATCCACTCCACCCCACTCCAATCCACTCCATTCCAATCCACCCACTGTAATCCACCCCACTCTACCCCAATCCACCTCACCCAAGTTCAGTCCTTCACACTCAAAACCAATTCGTACAGCCTACCCCACGCCAATCCAGTCCACTAAAATCACCCCACCCCTTCCCACTTCAGTCAATTCCATTACAAGCCAATCCATCCACACCACTGCACTCCACCCACCTCAATGCAATCCACCCAAATCCCCTTCCACCCCACTACAGTCCACTCCACCCTACTCCAATCCACCTACCCCACTCCAGTCTATCCCATTGCAGCCCACCACAACACACCCCACTCCAATCCACCCCATTCCAATCCACCCCACTCCAAACCAACCAACCGCACTCTACTCCAATGCACCCATTCTATCCCAATCCAATCCACCCCATCCCAGTTCAGTCCACCAAGCCCATCCCAATCCATCCAATTCAATCCACCTCACCCCACTCCAATTGACCCCACTCAATCCAATCTAATTAACTCCACCACAATCCAATCTAATCCATCGCACTCAAATCCACCCTAATGCTAGCCACATCACCCCATGTCAATTCACCCCACTCCAATCTAACCCACCACAATCCACCCCACGCAACTGAATCCACCCGACTCTACTCCAATCCATTCCACCTCAGTACCTCAATCCACTCTTACCCACTCCACCATATTCCACCCCACTCCACAACACTCTCTGCCACTAAACCACAGAACTGTACTCCCCTCTACTCCACTCTATGACACTCTACTCCTCATATTCCACTCTATGACATTCTAACAAATCCACTCTATGACACCCTACTCTCCACACTCTAATCTGACATGCCACACCACTAACTTTTAGCCAAGCTGAACAGCAGCCACACTGGTGTACAACATGGCAAAACCCATTGCCAAATCCAAAGGTCCTATGTAGGCGAGACCTATTGGCTTTGCCAATGCCTGTTCAGACATATGATCATGTTAGTGCTGTCTACTTTGTCATGTAATCCTAAATATATTGTTTTTATATCAGTGGCCTTCCTAGTCTTCATCTCTGTGCTCAAGCAATTCAATGAATCAAGAATTTTGTTTTAGCTCAAGGACCTGCTATTTGTAGGGTAGCTCTTTGTGGCTCCAGGTCTCCTATAAATGACTCATTATGCTTGACAATCCCAGCAAACTTTGTTTAATCTTCTCAAAAAAGTACTGAGTTTAGGAGTAACTGAGACATTTTTATGTCCCAGGGCCTCATGTATGGCGGTAAGAGCCTCCAGTATTCTATCCAGTTGATCTGTCTGGGCACTTGTACATGTTCCATCATCTTCCTGTTGTGTGCTTATTCAGAATTGGATTGGTCAGTATTTTAATCAGCTCCTTGCATGTTCCCCTTGTTTTTTTCAGTTCTCCCCATCATATGCCCAACAGGCACATCTTATTGAGATCGGTGGGGCGAATCAGTCAGTAGATTGTTTTTTGCTCATTTTTTTTCTTATGTATACATGTGGCCAAGACAGTAGCTTAATTATCAGAAGAAATATTCGACCTGCTGCAAGTGCCCTTTGTTTCTCTCCAAGATTTTGATTCAGAACAATACATTTGAGATGCAACTTCTAGTGACCTGTAACAGCCACCAGGGGTGACTAGTACAACTAGAGATTCTGCCCACTTGCAACAAGGGGACTATTGTAGTCTGATTCCACTCTTGTAGGGCAGCTAAAACTGGTGCTAGAGACTCCGCCCACCTGCAACAACAAACCTTTTAGGCTGCCTTGAGTCCTACAGCTTTGAAACATGCATTAGAAAAGGGGCTTCTGTTGACATTTGAAGGCTGTGCTGGGGGGTACAGCCACCAAAGCCCTAACATTGTGGACTTTGCCCACTGCAACAACGGGTCTATTGTTGGCTCTCTCACAATGTGGGCTGTACATTAGAGAAGGGCTTTTGGTGGTCTGCATTAGAGACCCCTTTAATGTTCAACAACAAGCCTATTTCAGGCTGCCTTGTCCACTTCATTGTGGGATGTATATTAGGTAAGGGTCTTCAGTGATCTATAAAGGCCCCAAAGGGAGACTACAAGCATGGGATTTATCTGCAGTAGAGACCCTGCCCCACTGCAACAGAAGACCTATTTTAGGTTGCCTTATCTCTCGTAGAGGGCTTCCAGTGACCTGTGAAGGCCTTGAAATGGGACTACAACCACCAGAGTTCCTGGTGCCAGAGTGTCCATCCTCCTGCATTAATGTACCTATTTTCG
Source organism: Pleurodeles waltl (assembly GCF_031143425.1). Lineage (NCBI taxonomy): Eukaryota > Metazoa > Chordata > Amphibia > Caudata > Salamandridae > Pleurodeles > Pleurodeles waltl. The sequence goes on along the minus strand of NC_090446.1, from coordinate 1,016,354,569 downwards.
GCTGCTTTGCCTTCCACAACACTAGAAGTACATTAGAGAAGGGGATCTTCCAGGGCCATAATAAGGTTGCAATAGAGGATTCCTGGCACTAGTGACTGTGCTCTTCTGCAACAATAGACCTATTTTAGGCTGTCGACTCCTGCAGTGTGGGTTCACATTTGAGAAGGGTCTTCTGGTGACCTGTGTAGGCCACAGAAAGACTGCAACCACCAGAGTACCCAGTGCTAGAACTCCATCCAACTACCACAACAGTCATATTTTAGGCTGCCCTGATGTCTCCAGCACAGGATGTAAATTGGAGAAGAGACTTCTGGTGACTTGTAAATGCTGCGCTGAGGGACTAAGAGCACCAGAAGCCATACTGCAAGAGTCCCTGCACATCTGCAACAATATTCCAAATTTAGGTTGCCTTGACTCGCACAGTTTGGAATGTACATTGAAGAAGGGGCTTCCGGTGACCTGTGAAGTCTGTGCTGGAGGACTGCAACCACTAAAGTCCCTGGCGCTAGGGACTGTGCAAACTGACACAATGGTCCCATTTTAGGCTGACCTGACTTCTGCAGTGCAGGACACTCACAGGTCCTGCCTGGGCAAAGCTAGACCGTGCTTCTCCTTTTGGTCCTTATTGATCAACTGACAACATGGGCAATTAGGATCCAGATCAGCCTATAATTACATCTGGTAAGAAACTTCAGTCAATCCCATTTTGGGAGTTCATCAGAGAGGAAGGATGGAGCTTTTAACAAAGTTTGCCCATGTAAAGCCACTTATTGATGTGGCTACCATTATCAATTCATAATATGATGCTGTATTCTGTGATAGAGTCCTGCTGCTTGTTCTGTCCATACTATTGCACTCAACACTGACATGCATCACCCTGAAGAACCATCTGTTAAGAGTTACGTCCCCACTACCTCTGGCACAGACTCCATGTGTAATTGTGGAAAAAGTTCTCCTTCAACGTCTTAATTCTATCCTTACAAGGCTGCTAGTGGCAACTTTTAGTTTTGTAAGAAAATCATAACGAATACAATAATGGACTTTTTTTTAACCTATTTAAACTCCTACTGTGAAGAGATTGACTATGTTCAAGCTGCCTTTGGAACTAAGACATTGTTAATGACCCGATTTACTTATACTGATTATTAAGAAACAGCCTTATCTTCTCATGTCTGCTCGACCACTTTGCCTTCCATAGAATCTATAACACCGATTAATAACATGGCCACATATTCACTGGTACTTCTGTTACTGGTCCTATTCTGTAACCACCTAAATGTGTCTCTCCAGATGTGTTACACCTGCCTCCCTCAGAAACTGCGTATGTCTTAGATTTCATGAGATGTGCCAGCACCAAACATACAATAACATAAGGAAAAACCTCAGTCACGCTTGCTGAAAGTATGGGAGATTACGTTGCTGATTAGACTAGTTTTTAACATTCAAATATTTTATTACTTTTTCTCTTAAAAGTGATCAATTTAAGTCTTCCAGGAGGAAAGGCCTCAGTAAGTGGAGTCTACAAATAGTTTGATTGGAGCCTCAACATCTTAGAATCACAACATACTGATTGAATCAGTAGTTCTATACAGTTAATTCAGTACATTATCAAATCTCATTTCCAGGTTAAAAATACAGTATACCACAAAAAAGAAAGGTTTACACTATCTGTTGGGTTGTACTTCGATAGTAATAATTGGACTCCTATGTCAATTAATATTTCTATTAGCTTGAACATATAATATTTCAGTATGTAAAGTATCAGCAAGCCTTAAGGAAGATAATGTTTTTCATGTTATTTTCCAGCTTTTCTGGGGGTTGGCGGGAGGGGTCTGCAACACACAGGAGGTGGCAGATACCCCTTTTGGACAGACATAGTGTAGGCCTAGCTAGGGTCTAGAGACAGAGAGACGATTTAATATTGGTGGACATGGTACTCCGTTAGAACGGTGATGGATATCCCATCCGTCAAAATCTAGATCCCATATGCTATAATGGGATTTGTATTGCAGCGGACGGGATATCAGTCATCGTTGTGATGGAATAACCCATCTGCCAAGTTCTAAATCAGGCTTAGATTTATCTGTCTGCTACAGGTCATGTCATAGCAAAGAAAGAGAAGATAGAGAGGATAGAGAGAGTTTTTTTTCAGTGTTGATTGCCACAGATATAAATTTTGTGTGTAGTTCTGCTTTGGTGACAGAGAAAATGGAGTTCTTTTCTTTACTTGCACTGTCAGTTTTGACATTCGCCTACCACCCACACTTCCCAGAAGGGTTGACAGCTAGCAGTGTGCAAGCCTCTCCTTCACTGCCCCGTCAGCACCTTCAGGTGGAAAGCATTGATCTCAGAAACCCATGGTGGTCGTAGGTCCTCAATTTTTAGACATTTTGTGCAGAGCCCCTGCCCTCCTGCTGCTGCAGCACATGGTGTATTATGAAATATGTGCCGGCAACATCAGCTCTGTTTCCCTGCCTGTGTTGGATGCAATGCATTGTTGGTATGTACTACCATCACACAGCCTCCAAGAAACAACACTTTTACTTTTGTTACTGAATAACAGCATAAAGATAGAGCAGGGAGCAAAGAATGCAGCAATGACTATCGTTATTATTGTTTGTCATAATAACGCTTTTCAGAGAGGTGATGCACGGGTTACTGGGCTCAACTGTAGGGGTTGAGACCTTTTACTCCTGATGTCGTGCTGTCTGACTTACTATGGACCATGGGTAACTGGGACATTTACTTCTTTTGCATTTGACTTTCAGTTTAGCAGGGTCTGAGCAGTCCAAGGCTTCCTGGGGGGGATACAGATTAGTGAACGCAGGTTCACAATTCAAAATATGCAGAGCAGAAGCAACAAATCATTGTCTAGCCAAATACTCACTTTAAAAAAAAACCGAAAGTGAAAGATTTGATTTTGAGGCACTACCCACATAAAGGAAAAATATAACATTCACTTTCAGTTTAACAATCCCCCTTCAGGTCAGGGCTCTAGTGCTTCTAGGGCTAGTCCCTGTTCCCTGTTCCCCTCAGTTCTCGTTTTAGTGGTACAGCTTATTGCCTGGGCACTGGAATTATCTAGCAGGGTTGACTAAATTATGTGGCAAGGTGGTTAGATATTTTTGCCATGGTAATACTGTCTGGTAACAAGTTTCACCTCATTAGTACCAGTTTAACAACCAAATGAATATATAAACAAATTAAAGATGACTAGTTAACTTTTGTGAACAGCCCTCCACTGCACACGAACACATGTAACCACAATGTTATTAAATCTTGATCTGTCTGAGCTAGAAATAGTTTTTTGGTTAAAATATGCAGATTATGCAACACATGATGGTTTATGTGCAAATGTGGTAAGTCCATAACTATGCAAAAAAAAAGCAGTGGCTGCACAAATGCATAATTCCAGTGGCCCTGATTGTTCCCCATTTACTGTTGGTAAAAATATACCTACTAGCAGACTGAGTGTTAAGAGTACGCTTTGACTTTCAGTTCAAGTCACAGTGTTAGAGAGCTTTGGTGCTACTAGCAGCAAGGTCTCCTGGGGCCGACAGGCCTGAAATCAGTCTTACCTGCACCAGCAAGTGTGGAGCGTTCGCATTTCCTGAGTGCACCCCCACCTGTGGGCTCTCACAGTGGCTGCAGCCAAGTTCCGGTAAATTGGCCACACGCAGCCCATTTGGGTGCACTTTACAGGTACAGATACAGAGTCTCTCACTCGTCTTTTCACTCCTGAAGTGAACAGGAGCTCTCTGCAACTCGTCCTGGAAGTATTCATTCAACTTCTGATAGGAGATTGGTACACATATCCTGCCTTGGCCCCCTCACATGGGTGACAGTGCACCGGTACTCGCATGTGTGTCCCCACTTCTCCAGCGGGTCAGAATAAGTCGCAGTCCTTAGTGCTCCCAGTGATCCCCTCTGGTGTACCAACTCACATGCCATGTCAGTGAAAGAGGGGCTGATTTAGTACGGGATAAAGTGAGGAGCATAGTGCTATCACTGTGAATAAAGCTCTCTCAGCAAAATGGGCGACTAGAATGAATTGTACATTAATTCTACACATTTTTAGATTGGGGGGCATTAATGTTGTTTGATGAATATTCATGGAGGTGGGGATACCATTAACAAACATATTTTTCACCACTGACATTTTTCAACTACTTCTCACTCCCTTGTCCTGCATTTGAATCAGTTTCCTCCCTTCCTGTCTGCAGGCTTTCCTACCTTAAAAGTTATTTGTAAACCTTATATTTTGCAAATATCTGATAGTCTGATTTGCTATTGGTCAACAGCGTAGTGGTTGGTGCAACGACAAATAACTGATAGTTTAATAAAATACCATCACATAAAAGCTTATTTTGGTAGAACCAGGGTTGGACGGGAACTTGACTGAAAAAATAGGTTTCTGATAAGTACAAACCCATAAACTGGCTGGCAGAAATCTGAGGCTTTAGGGGTTGTAGTTGTGCTTTTTCGGTATGTCACGATATTCTTTATTACCCTCGTGAGTTTGTAATATTCTCAGTAAAGTGTTCTGGGCACACTCTTAGGTTAGGTGTGCTGATGAGTAGTAAATGTGGGAAGGCTGAATAGGGTTGGCAGTTTCAGTTTTCCCAAACATTCCCCAGTTCACCTGTGCCCAGCTATGTATGTGCTGAATCAATGTTTTGATATAATTACTTTACATATTAAAATAACATGTAAGTTTCAGTTGCGGAGGTCCTACATTTTAAAATGCTGTGTCATGTGTGCTGCATCTGTTCGTTTTTTCCTATATGTAATTTGGTCCTGCAGACGATTGGTGTTTTATTTAAAGTACACGCACCCAAGTAACCAAATGTATGTTGCAGAAGTTAGTGCTGGAAAAGCGTGTGTGTTTCTACAACCCAATACAATGTATCACCCTGGCTGGACTACAGTTCTCCGATCAGGCGTTCCATCTGTAGATGGGTGAATTATGATTTCCAATTGTTCATTCATATTTTAAGTTTGGGGTTTGAGAACTTTAAGCTGCGCTACGAATGTTCACTAATGCAAAGCGTAATTTATTTGTTCTCAGTTCACTAAATGGCAGAACATCGATGTCTAGATAGTGGCTGTCATGTGGTTGGAGCTTTCGTTGCCGCATTCAGACCCGAGTTGCAGGAAAGAAATGTTGGAATAGCTGTGAGCAGTGTACTCCCTCCCTTCAAGACACATTCCAGACACCCTCCTGCAGGGAGAGTTTGGCCACTCACAGCAGCCAGTTTAAGACCCGGAGAGCCTTTTCCTAGTTTTGCACTGAATTCTATTTCCTCATTTGCTTAACCTCTCCAGTTTCATGCTTTTGAAGTGAAGGTTTTAAAAATTTAATTAAGTTGCAACTTCTCCTAACTCATTTTGCGCTGGTTTTTCATTGTGATGATTATATATTTTCTGGGTAATTCTTGCAGGATTCTTACTGGATTGTGTCAAAGGATTATTGAAACAAGTAAAACAATATGATCCACTAGGACACTAAAATGACAGCTGAATGTCAAAGAATAAACTCTGAAACTGGTCTATAAACTTGGGATGGCTGTGCCTCTGCCAATTCAATAAACACAACCTGCTTAGGTAGCAACGTATTTCTAAGAGAATCTCTACCTAGCCGTGCTAGCAATGGTACACACTGTAAACTATTCGTAAGTGAAATGTGTTACGTTCATATAGTAATAGAAAAAAAGCAACACACTTAAATTCCGTCAAAACATTTTAAACTCGATACAACACTGACAAGCAAAATGCCACAAAAATATTTAAATTGGACAGGGTTAATCATAGATATTAGATTTTGAAAGTTAGTAATGGTGACAAATGCTTATAAGAATAATTATGAATATCTATGTTTCACTTTTAATCTATGTGAATTAACCAAAAATGGCTTGCAGAAACCAATCTTTTAATAGAAATGAAAACAAGGAACAGTTAGCCGTACACTGCTGTGCCTACAATGCTTGAATATTTTGTATAGTAGTCTGGGAAACTACAACCACAGCCCTAAATGTGAGATAGGCCTCTCTACCCTTGTTTACTACTACAACCGAGAGTTATAAAAATGCCCTGATGCTGGGAAAGTTATTCTTAGTTCCTCCTACAGCTCTCATGTCCTCCGGACAAGCTCCAGCCACCAGCTCTTCCAGCCAATTCTCTCTCATGGTTCATTGCTTAGTAGTCAGCTAGGCCTTTTTCAGAAAAAATGAACTTTTTTTGCTTTAGTGCCTGTAGGAGCTTCAGATGGCCACCCACTTTGTTTGTGAGAGCAATTCATGCCAGCAGGAGTCTTTCAGTTTTCTTTTGCAAGGCAGATTCATCTTTCTTCAAGATGCTTATTCCCAGGACCAGGAATATCCAACAGAGGTGGTAGAGACATTGCAATATATTCTCCTGTGCACTAGCCAGTGTTTGGAAACTGTTCTTCACTTAATCTAGGCAACTTTCCCACGAAATTCTAACATCCCTTTTCATCATTTCTGTTCTCAGATTATTGCAAATCTTCCAATAATCCTTCATCCAAGATATATGTAGCCTTTTGTCAGCTGCAGGAGCCTTGACCCTCCTTCTAGTCCCTAATTTACAGAAATGAGAGCTCCTCCCCTTAGCCAGTGCTGAAACAGGACCCCGCTTCCCCACTACTGGGAGCACAGGAAGAAAGTCTTGGGTGGTCCTAGGCATACATTTGATCATTGTGTTAAAAGGAATTGCCAACTATTTCTATTCACCTTTCTAGATGCTTGATCCCATTCTAAATGGCCACTATTAACACCACTTAGACTCCACACGGAAAGAGACCAACCAGTATTCTTCCATGAGAAGTGTAGTTAGCAGACAGCAGGGATCAGTACTCAGTCTCTTGTGAAGAGCTGTGAGGCAACCTGCTTTAAACCCTTTTATTTTAAGACAGTTCAAATTATACTTTAACAAAGATACTTTCCATCCCAATACAATGACCACAAATCTAGTGGAAAATAACTTTGATTGACTATGCTGGTATTTTCCCAGGTTAAGTTATATAGAAGTGCGTTTTTTCATAACTAGGCTTGACTAGATTTATCTCTATGGTGACAAACACCTTTTTCAGACACTTCACTATGTGAACATACTTTTCCTTAATATCTAGCATGTCCCACTTTTACTTCTTAAGCATCTGGCTTTCTGAGATTACAAAGCACACATTAGGGGTGACTTAGCTAACATATAAACATAGGTTTCCCTACAAGGAAAAGAACATTCTTTGAATGAAACCATAAAGTGCACCCAGGGTATTCAATTCAACACCATTAGCCCAAAGTAAACCAAGAATGTGTGCTGTTCTGGAACAGGACTTGGCTGTGTAGACAACTGAGCAAAACTAGAAATTCTGAAGGTTGACAGGAGCCAGAACGCACAACAAAAAGCCTGTGGGCTACCCTTAAACAAAAAACCTCCGAAATAATTAATGTCTAGGCAACGGTAATTGAACATGACTAGAGAAGTGCTGATGAGAGCAGTATATTACTGTCAACATGCCTCATTACAAAACTGAGTATGTAATTGAAGTATCTCACAAATATTACATCACATTTGTTACACTATTTGTACATGTGACTGTGGAAGTTGCGAGCTTCTAACGCAATTACGTTGATGTAACCCAATGCATTTCCGGTGTGTGCACCCTTGGCCAGGGGTAGCTGTAAACAAGAACAACATGAACATAATTCTTCTAAGAAACAATCCAATAAACGCTAATACATATTATTCAATATTCAAAATGTAAGACAGCAGTGTAAAAGCAAATTACCCACTCCTTAATAACGAAAAGTATTGGTTGAGGGAAACATGAAGAGAGACAAATTAGCTATTGTGTAAAGAGCATAGCTTAAAAGCCTTTGTGAATTTATTAGTGAATGCCTGTAGGAAAGTACCATCTTGCCTGGCATGTTACCCCCATTTTTACTTGTGTGTCAGTTTGTTTTTGCCTTTCTCACTGTGATCCTGCTAGCCAGGACCCCAGTGCTCATAGTTTGTGGCCTATATGTGTTCACTGTGTAGTGCATGCTCTCTCTGCTTTTAAAATTGTCACTGCAGGCTAGTGACCATTTTTACAAATTCTAATTGGCACACTGGAACACCCTTATAATTCCCTAGTATATGGTACCTAGGTACCCAGGGTATTGGGGTTGCCGGCGATCCCTAGGGGCTGCAGCATTTCTTTTGCCACCCATAGGGAGCTCAGACAATTCTTACACAGGTTTGCCACTGCAGCCTGAGTGAAATAACGTCCACGTTATTTCACAGCCATTTTACACTGCACTTAAGTAACTTATAAGTCACCTATATGTCTAACCCTCACTTGGTGAAGGTTAGGTGCAAAGTTACTAAGTGTGAGGGCACCCTGGCACTAGCCAAGGTGCCCCCACATTGTTCAGGGCAATTTCCCCGGACTTTGTGAGTGCGGGGACACCATTACACGCATGCACTACATATAGGTCAATACTTATATGTAGCTTCACAATGGTAACTCCGAACATGGCCATGTAACATGTCTAAGATCATGGAATTGTCCCCCAACACTAAATCTGGTATTGGGGTGGCAATCCCATGCATCGCCTGGGCTCTAGCATGGACCCTGGGTACTGCCAAACTAGCTCTCAGGGGTTTTCTCTGCAGCTATCGCTGCTGCCAACCCACAGACAGGTTTCTGCCCCCCTGGGGCCTGGGCAGCCCAGTCCCAGGAAGGCAGAACAAAGGATTTCCTCTGAGAGAGGGTGTTACACGCTCTCCCTTTGGAAATAGGTGTTAAGGGCTGGGGAAGAGTAGCCTCCTCCAGCCTCTGGAAATGCTTTGAAGGGCACAGATGGTGCCCTCCTTGCATAAGCCAGTCTACACTGGTTCAGGGAGCCCCCAGCCCCTTCTCTGGCATGAAACTGGACAAAGGAAAGGGGAGTGACCACTCCCCCGTCCATCACCACCTCAAAAAAGAACCAGCAAATTGCCATAACCCCTTTACTTACAGATGTCCCACGCTCAAACTACAGGAACCATCAAGCAACATAATTGCTAATAGGAGCTACTCACACTCCCCGTGCTGCTTTAAGCAAAAAGGCAATGAATTGTTGCGCCTCAGTGCAATCACAAGGACATGGGTAAACAGCAAGACTCCTGTTGCAGAACAATAAACCACAATGAAAACCTCCGTCCATACAGCAATACATCCCTCATCTTCTACCTCGTATCAGTGTTCTGATGACAATGTACTTGATGAAAGTTGTGAAATGCATGCTACGCAAATCATCCAAAACACTAAAGATCATAAACAGAAACCGACAGGATCCGTGATTAACAAAACCAGCCTAGTATGCAAAATAGCGGTCATGTTAAAGTATAAACACCCATGGATGAGAAGCACCCATAAAGGAAACCTAAAAACAGTGCCCAATTACCTGTGCTGAGTCAGACAAAGCCACAGAGTGTGCCGAATAGTGCAACAACGCGCGTCTGAAAACCAGTGGACACCATACGTGTGCGTTTTGAAGTGCAAACCACCTGTGTGCCATGCCCATGAAACTTACATATAGAACAGACACCTGTAACATAAAACACAGAGAACAAAACTCATGTTTATATAAGACTTGTAAAGGATGGCAAACTAATGGATTAATCAAAAAATAAAATGTATTGAAACATACATACCTGACAAAACATTTAGAAAAAAAATATACCATAGCAAAAAGTTAAACGCGGTACAGTTACAACAGGTCATCAAACCTCTACATAAATGTGGGAAAGGTTGTGGATTGGTCCAAAAATGGACCACAAACTGATCCTAAAATGTATAGAAACCTACATAGCTAACATAACATATGGAAAAAATATGCAATAGCAAAAAGTGAATCCCCGTAAAGTTAAAGTGGGTCATCAAATGTATATATAACCATACAGAAACAATAAATTAAAAAAGTTATTCACATGATTGAAAACGTCCCACTCATTTAGACCCACATTAGTGAACAGCACTCTTTTCATTACAGCATAAATTAGTGTAGGCAATGTATTAAAATAATCAATTATAGAACATAGTTGAAGCCTTTGAAATTACATGAGATAAAATGTGGAAAACCTTATTGCAAATTGGTCACTGGTTGCATTTCTGCACACATGACCAATATGTGCAGCCAAAGGTAAACAATAACCCATAAAACGTTATTGAAACCAGTGAGACTGTATAACATGACATGTGAAGGTACTTATTACTGTATACCACTGATTACATGCAATGAAATAACGTGTGTTGTACGTGTGTTGTTTAGTGCAAGCTGATAGGCCATCTGCGTGTAATGGAAAGACAGTGACAACAGCTATATGATATAAATTAGTGTGTGTGATGCTCTGAATAGTTGTCTCAGCAATGAAACGTGAATTGTGTTGCAACTATGTGGCACAGATCATGCTAAATGATTCTAACAACTGTGTTGTTTGAAACAAAGATAATGTGTGAAAAAAGTGCAACTTCTTAAGAATGTCATGTGTCCAAAGCCAAAGGATCCACTCCTGGATTTAAGGAAACATACCATTTCCAGTTTATCATGAAGTCCACTAGGGAACAAACTATCTAAATACTTAATCAAAAATGTCTCCCTTTTGGTAAAGTATTCTATGAGTGCTGGGTTCAGCATTCACTGTGATCCTTTTCATAATGGTGAAGCGAAGTTAAGCGATATTGTGATGATTGTCCAACCAGTGCATCACAAGACTTCAGTTTCTCTTCCTGATCATAGTTTTGTGTTCCGTCATTCGATCCTTAACCTTCCTTTCTGTCTTGCCCATGTAAATTAAGCCTCCAGGGCATTTGATAGCGTATAACACGTACTGAGAGTTAGAGGCTGAAGAATGATGTAACAATGGATTTGCCCATTTCAGGGTCTGACAGTGTATTTCCAATGATTACATTACAGCAATGAATACAATTATGGCATTTCTGCATGCCTTCTGGATGATAGGATGAGGACGCAATGTAGAAGAAAGAATCTCATGTTTTTAGAACGTAAATGAGCAAAAAACTTTTTTAAAGTCCTCTGAAATCAGGTTTCATTTAAAAAAGATCCCAAAATGTACAGATACTGTCATGTGGGTTTGTCCGCTGTAGTGTGCTGAAGTGTGCGTTGTTAGTAGTTTTGAGTATTTGCTCAGGATAACCTCATTGTTTGAACTGAGATTTGTATGCAAGCAAAGTCTGATCACATGTTACCGGGTTTGATGTTATTTTATTGATTCCAATGAACTGTGAGACGGGTAAGTGCTGTTTCAGTTTTTGGAGGACATAGGAGCTTTTAAACTGTAGTCTAGCTAGAGCACAATGTTGCTTTCTGGAGCCATAAGCATGATGCCACTGGAGCAATTTCTACTCTAATGTACAATATCCTTATTAAAAAGTTAAATAAAGTAATTGAGATTTGCCAATTTAAAAGTACAGTTTAAGTGATAAAGCACAGGACACAGAAAGGTGGTGTCAATGTGACCAGAGCAATAATACAATCCCAAATAGGGCTCATAAAATAAATTAACATTCAGAAAAGGCACATTTCTTAAGCAGTTACTGAGGAATTCCTTTGTATTATATTTAGACTAGTGTATTAATAGAAATTAACACAAATGTCCTATTGGTTTTCTCTCTTTGTTTGTTTACATATTGGGAAATTATACAACAAATCTATATGTCTGATAACCAAGAAGTAACGATAGCCCAGTTTCTTCACTGGTCTGTTTATGCCGGATTTCCAGTTTTAGGCTTTTCCCTGGTAATATCATTGAGCTATATAGTCAATATACCATTCAATTGCATGGACAGAGAGATGCTTCGGAAACTACTTTGCCACTTTGGTGTAGCAGGTACATTTGTAAGAATCATCAGAAGCTCTTTATGAGGGAATGACCTATAATATAGTATATGGTAGACAACTCACTGAAGCCTTCAAAGTGAGGACCGGAGTCCATCAGAGTTGTTTGCTCTTGCCTTTTCTCTTCCTCCTTACCATAGACTAGATCCTGAAGACATCTACTGCAAGGAGAAGAAATGAGATCCAGGGGACACCTTGGACGCAGCTTAGTGACCTAGGCTTTGCAGATGAACTGGCCCTAATCTCCCATACCAAGATGCAAGAGAAGACGGACAAAGTGGCAGCTACATCAGCACAACTTGGCCTCAACATCCACAAGGCAAACAAATGAGATCCTGCAGGCTAACATGGCCAGTACAACTGCAGTTACTCTTGTAGGTGATGCACTGGAAGAGTTTGAAGCCTTCACCTTCCTGGGCAGTGTCATAGACACGCAGAGAGGCACAGACTCTGATGTCATGGCAAGACATGAAACATAGGCTGGTGAGGATTGGAGCCAGGCTGCCTGCTGCTTCCCTGTGTACAAGCACCCATTACAGGGCTTGAAAAACCTACTTGACCACGTGCTTGAGTTCCAGGATTGTCTAAGGTGACCTGTCTGACCTGCTGTGAAAACTGTGAATTGAAAGAAATCACTAAAAGAAGAGGATATTAACTCATAAGGTTGGATATACATCATAACGGAGAGAAAGTGGTGCCAGTGCCCCCTGACAGTCCTGACGAGGCCCTGAGTGTTATGGCCGAAACGCGTCGACATCCTGCTAGTGGAATCAAGGGCTTGGAGTGATAATGAATTGATAAACATAAGTAGTTTAGCACTACATAATACCTTTCCAATAAACATTTAGTTATTGTAGAGCTGGATGCAAGACCCTTGGTTACCAGATGAGATTAGATCACATTGTGAATTGTGTTAATGTGACTTTCTGTAAAAAATCTTGTAGATGGGCACACGTTTTCTCTTAGTTTCTTTCAGATTTTTGTTATGTTTGAAATTATCGGTGTATTGTTTGTAAGAAATGTGTGTTGTAAATACGAATGCATTTAGAATTGCATATATTTTCGCCATGCTGTTAGAATAAGAGACAAGTTACTCTCCAATGAGTCTGATGCTGTATGTTGTGAATAAATGGAATGGAATAAATAAGGGCAAATAATTTACCCCTTGAAACCAAGAGTTAATATTGGTTGTTCGAAATAATCATTGTATTTATCCCTTGCCTGCTAACTGTTGTGAGTTTGTCATGGCAAGAATCAGCATAGCCAGGGTTGCCTTCATTCAGATAAAGAAGATCTGGAGCTCTAAAGGCATAATGTTGCAAAACAAGATCAGGCTTTTAACTCCAACGTAAAATTGGTTCTTCTGTATGGAGCAGAAACTTGGAGGTCAACAGTGCCCACCACCAACAAAGTCAACACCTTCATCAACACTTGTCTGAGGAAAATCCTCTAAATCCACTGGCCAAACACCATCAGCAACAATGACGTATCGCAGCAGACTTTCAAACTCCCTGCTCATGAAGAAATCATTAAATGACTCTGGGGCTGGATAGGACACACTATCCACAAGTCCACTTCAAACACCACCAGACAAGCCCTCACATGGAACCCCCAAGAGAAAAGGAAAAGAGGAAGGCCAAAAAACACCTAGCATTGAGGGCTCAAGGCTGATTGCAAGGACATAGGATACACCTTGAGTCAGATTGAAAGAAAAACTTAAGACAGAAATGGCCAAAGAGTTCTGGTTGATGGCCTATACCGCAGGAGAGGTAGTAGGCATAAGTAAGTAAGTAAGTCGATATAGGTGCAGGATGTCTCACTTGAATGTCTGTCCTTTCTAGACTTTTATAACTTTCCTCCAATGAACACTCGCAGGTAGCCTGAGTAATTAACAGTTCAAAGCAAAAACCAAGAGCTTACCTTGATTCTGGGGACAGCAATCAAGCTTGGCAAATGTTGTTTTACAACGTATCCTAAAAAAGGCAGTAAAATGCATAACTAGGAAACCACTTCCAAGTTGTAGGGACATTAGATGGAGCAGGATTGTCAATTGCTTTCACCTCCTTCTCGTGTGTTCAACTGAAACACATTTGTAAACACGTTTGTGCAGTTATGATCCTTTTATTTTTAGAAACATGCTCAAGAATGGCTACAGCACAATTAATCTCAATGGCTAAGGCACATTTACAGAACTAGCTCACATAATTAATACATCACCACAAGGTGAATTAGATTGCACCTGTGATGTAATTCATGAAACCTGGCTTGAAAGGCACCAAAACTCTATAATGCTGCAAAACCATGGCACACACTAGACAGTGTTATAAACAATGTTTCTGCTATAACACTGCAGAGCCTTTGGACACTTCTAGAGTCAGGGCCATATGTTCTTCAAGATACATACCATTCATGCTTTCTGCATTCTTACACCAAAGAGCTAATAGAGAATGCATAGATGTAGAAGGTGCCCTTAACTGACAAGCTCCCCTAGGATTACCTCTTGTCAAAACAGTGTTATATATGCATAATTTACCTCTAGGTGAACATTGTGCAGATATTGTACCTCCCTAAGGAGATCCATGACCATATTGCGACACAAGACCAAAGAGTTATTACCCTTTTTGCAGTCATGCAACTCTGATGTGACTTGTAATATAATTTTAAATATACTGTTATGTTTAGACCTGGGGAGAGTTCATGAAGTTCCACTCTCTGGAATTCTGTGGAAAAACTCCATAGAATTCCACAGAGGTGGAGTTCTGTGTGTCCCAGAGTGGCACCCTCTCCTGAATGTGCCTGATCTCTGAAGCACTAAGGAGAGTCGGCCTGGTTAGCCAGGCCTGACCCTCCTTAATGCTTCTAAGATCGGGCACATTCAGGAGAGGGCCGTAAGCATTGAAGGCTGCTGTTTCAGGCCTCTCGGACACCGGCCTGTCCTGTGTGCACTCCACACTGAGCAAGCCGGTGCACAAGAGGCCTGAAATGGCAGTTTTCTCTGCCTACGGACCTTTCTTGAATTCAGGCTTGAATTGAGCTAAAGCTGCCTTTTCAGGCCTCTTGTTCACCAGTGTGCACATAAGAAAAGATGAGGACTTACCTGTGTCCCCCAGGGGGTCGTCATTGCCAGAGCTGCAGCCCTGTTCTCTGCTTCCCTCTGCCTTCTGTGCCCAGAATCCATTCCCAAGCTGCCGGCAAGCAGCTCCATCAATGTCGGGTGAGTGAGTGCGCACTGCACAGCAAGGAGATAGGCTGCATAGCGACAGTCTGTTCTTGCACTGTGTGGCCCATAACTTCATACTTGCGGAGTGCCAAAAACTCTGTTTGCCCTGCCAGCAGAGCAGAGCTCGCTGCCCACCCCTAGTTATGTTATGTCATTTCATGTTACGTTATGTCACGTAATGCAGATTTTTAGAGTGCCCCGATTATCAATAAGGTATTGTGGCAATGAGCAGGCGTGAGTCTAGCCAAACCTGCGGCCTTTGCCAGACTACTTGAAAAGCCAGGTCTTCAGCTTCCTGCAGAATGCAAGAAGGGAGGAGGGAGCTCTTATGTGTAGCAGTAGGTTGTTCCATGCTTTAGGAGTGATGTACGAGATGTCTCACGCACCAGATCGGGTTTTCCAAATGCGTTGGATGTGTGCAGCTAGGATTCCAGATGAACAGAGCTGTCTGGGAAGATGCTGTTGTTGAGATATACTGGGTCACTGTTATGTAGTGCCTTGAAACAGTGGGTGAGAAGTTGTGCTCTTCTGTATATGGGAAGCCAGTGGATTTATTCAGGTGGGGTGTGATGTGAATGCAGACTGGGATGTTAGTAGTGATTCTGTCTCCCATGTTATGAATGCTCAATTGCATACTGGATAATTTTTTGTTGATCCCAGCATAGAGGGTGTTCCCATAGTCCTGGCTGCTTGTGACTAGGGCATGTGTGACAGTTTCCCGGGTGCTGATTGGGAGTCAATTGAAAATCTTCTTCAGCATCTTCAGGGTATGGAAGAATGAGGCATTGACAGCATTGATATGGGTGGTTATTTTGAGTTTGGTGTCAATGATGATCCTGAGGTTCTTGGCGTGTGAGTCGGACCTAGCTCTGTTGGCCACCTGATGGAGTAACACAGTAAAGTGCTTTTCCTGAAGATCATGATTTCAGTCTTTTCAGTGCTCAGCTTCAGACACTAGGGCCCTCATAATGACTTCAGCGGTCAAAACAGTTGACTGCCGATGTCACGCCCGCCAGGAGACCGGCAGTGATGGTGGTCTTGAGACCGCCTTATTATGACTCCTGGCAGCTCTCCTCCATAAATTGGGCAGAGAGCCGCCAGCAGCCATACTGGCGGTCAGCGATCTAGTGGAGGTTGCACAGCTGGCACCGCTGGCACCGCCATATCATCACAACACCGCCTGCCACATTACAAGTTTGTAATTGGCGTGGCGGTGTTGTGGTGACTGGGAGGTGCCACCAGAGAAGGCCCCATGGACCACGTTCCCTCCTGGATGACCACCTCAAGCAGGTAAGGTGATCATCTGACAGGGGAGAGGGGTGGAGGGATGGGTGCTGTTGAGTGTTGTGTGAGTGATTGGTGGTGTGAGTTTGAGTTAATGGAGGGGAGTATGTTTGTGTGCATGTGTGTGCATGTATCTGTGCAAATGTGTGAATGCATGTTAGTGGGGGTGCAGTTGTCGTGGATGCGTGTATGTGTGTGCATGGATGTGTGAGTGTGTGTCTTGTGTGCATGCGTGGATTGGGGCAGGGGTATGTATGGTATTCAGGGGGCAGGGGAGTGTGGTGTCTATGGGGTTCAAGGGGCGGGAAGGGGGCTGTGGCTATTTTGGGGGGGTTGGGGAGTTGCATACTGGTGACATGAATGTAAATTCCTGTCGCCAGTATTCTTGCCGCCAGGAAATCCCTGGCAAAAGGGAGACTCATAATACCATCAGCAGTAGAAGGTGGACTGCCAGGCAGAAGGTGGTACACCTTTGGCCTGGTGGCCCCACTGCCCTGGCAGTACAGGAGGTGAACTGGCTGCTTTGCAGCAATTCACCGCCATCGTCATAAGTTGGCAGTCCTGCTCCGGCACAATGCCGATGGTGTTACCGCCACCGTTGGCGTGGTGGAGCAGGACCACCAAACTCATAATGACCACCTTGGTCTTTCAGTGGCCAATTTCACTCATGCAGTAATTGAACTTTATCTAGTACTGGGTATCTTATCTGTGAAAGGAAGAATGAGTTACAAGTCGGCAGCGTAGGAAACGATGTTGTGATAGTCGATAAGACTGGATAGATGAATCTTGTATGCCTTGAAGAGTGTCAGGGAGGATCCTTGTAGAACTCCACCGATGAGCTTGGGGGCATACGAGGTGTACAGTGACTGACTGCATCCTTCCAGTTAGGGCAGAGCCGATCCATTTGAGTGTGTGTCCTTTGATTTCTATGCTGTGTAGATGTTGGATAAAAATAGGGTCTGATATAATGTGAAACACTACAGAGAGGTCCAGAAGGATATGGGCTGTCATGTCTCCTCATCGGGAGACATGAGGATGTTTTCAGTTGTGGCAATGAAGGAAGTTTCCATGCTGTGGTTGGGTTTAAAACCAGACTGTGTGGTGTAATTCAGGGAGCTGATGGTTGAAGAGGTATTCAGTGAGACATCTGTTGATGATTTTCTCTAAGACCTTGGCTTGAAATGATGATAGGGAGATCAGTCTGTGGTTGGCAAGTGTTAAGGGGTCCACTGGGGAGTTCTTCAGCCAAAGGGAAAAAATGGCATGTTTTCAAGCATGTGGAAAGATCATGGAAGAGGTGAAGGAGTTCACAGTGGCACTGATGTGTTGCAGTAATTTGAAGTAGGCGTGGTGATGGCAGGGGTACTATAGGGGCTCGTGAATGAATTGACTTCATGGCAGCGGCAGTTTCTTTGTTTTTTCTGGGGTGATAGGCCATGTGGTTAGCAGTGGTTCTTTGGATAATATTAGGAGGCATTTGGAGTAGTCTGTTTGGGCTTGTTGCAGGTTGAACTTGTTTAAGTGGGGGTCATATCATTGCTGAAGAATGGAGAGATTCTGAGAGGAGGTGATCAAGTTGAAGGTGGCATGTTATTCCATATGATAATCTGTCTCTGACCTTCTTTTTGGGGTTAAGGTCTGCCTGCGTGCATTGTGTATTATTTAAAATAGAAATACTTTTTTTCTTTAAAATAGTGCTTCATAGTTCACTTCTGCTGACTAAGTACTGTAGGCATAATTATGAATAATTTTGTGGTCATTGTGAGAAATTATGCTAGAGAGAATTGCAGCTGTTACACCTACGCCTATAAATAATAGCCTGCCTAATTTTACAAACCTCAGAAAGACATGTTTGAGTTGATTTTATTGGAATTTGAACTTGCTGCGTGCAAACCATCCCGTTTTCCCTTATGAGCCTTTACCTTTCTGAGACATTCAGTTGGCTTCTGTCAGGGCAAAGCAGGCGAGTGTGGTGAGACAGCTACTCTATTCTTTGACAGGGCAAGTGTGAGTGGGGTCTCATGTTTCATCCACTCCTGTCAGTGAAAGGATGCTGTAAGAGAGTTGGCCTGTAAACGGAAACGCACACTGCTATGAGATAAAAAGGCAGAATGACATTCTATATGAACGGATACTTACTTTCTAAATTGTGAAGAATCATGTAAATGTATGAGATTGTATAAATGATGGATGCAAATATTTATAAATGTTTTTTGTAAAAAGTATCAAAGATAATCACAACTAAAAATGTTATACACCCATTTGTCTATGTATTGATTTCTCATTAATCCTCTTATTTAATATGCTTACTCAAGGCAATTACTCAGGTGGCAATAACTACTTTTATAGCTTGATGTAAAAGAAGGGAGTTATGGTGTGCTCCACTGTTTTGTGTTCTTAGTGTTCACAACTAGGTCTGTATTGGGTGAGTGTCTGGAAAAGAGATGCGCAATGTAACATGGTGACAGATACACATAATCTGCGCCAGAGTGGTGAGTATTCAGAGAAAGAGATTACAGAGAGTGATGGGAGAGAGTAAAATGAAGACATTGGGCAGACTCTGAGGAATCTCTTCAGAATGAATATGCAACAGTACATATACCAGTTCACCAGTTAACTAAAAAAAACGTTACCTCCCCCAAACATCACTTTGAAATGGGCTTCTTCTTTTCTTCAGACAGCCCTGAACACACTGAATTAGCAGAGTTAAGCTGTACCCTCAAAAAAATGTATATGAAAAGCCAGAAGATAAAGTGTTAGTTGTAACTCATGAATATAAGGCATACGCAACATATTGCCTAGTAGATACTTTTGACAATGGTCAGTAATTTTGTATTACGTCCTTGAGAAAGCCTATGAGCATGTATGTATTTTACCAGATTTTTCAGAAATGTAATCATTTTTCTATTTAAGAAACTGGCCAAACGTTGATGACTGCACCTCATTTACTACCACAGCCACCACTTCTTCCTCAGGGAGGGCTTTATAGACTTTTGGCTCTCATAGTCATTTCTTTTTATTCTAGGGTTTCAGCCCTACAAAACAATTCATCCAACTTGCAGACTATCCTCTTAAGCCCTAGGAATCATCAGAAAATCATTATGTTCAGTTTTTATAATGCATTTGAGAGCAAGATTGATTATTTCTAGAAATAATAGTATGGAGAAGTGGTCATTCAAGACGTGGGCAGAAAAAATATCTTCGGCTGCAATATTATTTTCATCCTCTCCAGTTTCAAAGACACATAGTTACAGTTCCAAACCTAATCATGTTCCCTTTTCCATAGCTGTAATATTTCTTTAAATGCTCACATCCATAAACAATAAATGAGTTTCTCTTCCTGTCCCCTTACCCTGAGAATTTGCCAATGTGTCCACTGCCTACCCTATTCACATGCACCCTATCTATTCCAGCATCAAATGTTTCAAACGAAAACATACATTAGGGATAATACTTATAATTAAGGGTGTGATAAATCGACTGTCTTTTAAGTCACAACTTTGTATGTTTATGAATTTCTGCAACATTTGTGTGGTTCAAAGCCTGAGAAGTGTAAGAAAATGACATCTTTAGTAGACCGTCCTGGCAGGGGGAGACTATTTCAACTTCTGCCATATTCCACTAAGAACATTGAATTCACTGCCACTGTTTTTACCTTTATTTCTTTATTTGGGATTAAATAATAAATCCATAAAAGAAAACACACAATAGAATCATAGATCATAATTGATTTGATATAAGATTATAGCTAAACAATCCCCTTTAAAGGGAAACACGGATAAGAAAATACATCTTAAAAACAACAAATGGTTTTAAAAGTCTCAGTTTTGACAACATTGTAAAATATTTTTAACATTAAAATAGAATAAAAACATGACTCTCTAAACAACAGCCTGACCACAACGCATGTTTTTGTCTCTGACCACCCCAGCCAGAAACGTGGCCACTTGAATACAGATGATAGGGGACTGCAACATTTGTAGATGCAACAAGGCAGTCCTTACCTGATAAAAACCTTTCCCTCTCAAAAGAAGCAACATATATTGCTGCCATAATGTGCAAAAATGGCCACAAAAAAACAAAGTGCCTTGTGTCTTGGCCCGAAAAATTTTCACAAGAACATAGAATATGATTATCCCTGTTATAGCGTACCTGAGGATGAGCTAAAAGAAATGTAGGTGGTTTATTGTGAGCCATATTAATAAACAAGCGGTGGTAAGCCGAATTCACAGTACAGATATAAAGCTCCAACCCAGGTTCAGATTTCATGAGAAAATAGCCTCTAAGGGTGTTTTTTGCAACCCCTTAGCTTCCCTCTCACTTTTTGCGTGGGCCATAAACTTATACTTTAACCAGGGCACTTCTTTGCTTTTGATCTGGTCAGGGACTGAGAAAAAATTAAGACAGCCTAACCTTGCCAACAAGCTTTTAATGTGAGACAACCACTGGATATTAAGGGCATTATCAAAGGCAAGATACTCCCTAACCATGGCCTGGTTTAATTCTAATTTGGGGCTAGACTAAAGTTTAAACCAGCCCACCTTTGGGGTGAGGCCGAATTTATCAGAAATATAGACCAAACCCAGTTCCTAAGGGCAGCGAAGGTGGAGACTGACTGTGGGAGTCCAAACAACCTTCTTACAAAGGCATTCTCTACTCTTTGTATCTCCCCACAGTCCTCATACACCCAAAGCCCAAATATATAGGATGCTATCGCCAAACATGTGGAAGAATATACTTTCACAATTGCTGGTACAGGTCTAGCCCCTAACCTCGAAGCAAAGTCAAAAAGCAAAGTCACAGCCATAGCCATCTCATTTCTCCTCACCTTCAAAATGTGGGGCTCAAGTTACTCTCTTATCAAAAATGACCCCTAAATAAGGGAAGGTTGAGACTCTCAATGCTTCCTGCCCTTCACCAAAGACTCTTTTGCATTCCTTACTCAGGTTCCCAATGGCCATAACCTGCGACTTAAAGTACTTTACCTGCATATCAAGAGATGACATGAGCTTAATAAAAGAAATACGATATTGAAGATCCACCGCAGTTCTGTCCAGAAGGATAATATCATCGGCATGTCCCAATCCTGGTATCAACCTCGATCCGACCCAGAGCATGTATTTAGAGGCAGAGCTTAGGGCTGGACACATATTATCAATATATACAGTAAACAATAGAGGAGCCTGAATACAGCCCCTCCTTATCCCATTACCAATCTTCATCGGTGATGTTATGGACACCTAGTGATTATATCTGACCCTCGCCATAAGATTCTGATGGAGATAATGCAAAAAATTAACAAGATTAGGATCCAGTCCCATATTAATGAGCATAGACCACAGCTTAACCCAGTTTATCCAGTCAAATGCAGTGGACAGGTACATGAAAGCCAAGTGTAACCTCTCATTTTTGGTGACCGTCTAATTTCAAATACAAAGATGCATGTTAAGAGATTAGTCCACAGTTACCCTACCTTGCATTAACCCATACTGGAAACATGAGCTTCAAATTTCTGCAGACATGGACCTAAGGACAAGCACTGCCCACAATCCCCTACAAGATCCTCCACCAGAGCTCACCCATCTTCCTCATTTCCCAAAGTTCCCAATGCAATACCTCACAACCACACCCTTTGGCATAATTTACTTGCTAGTGCAGTCAAGACAGATAATTCAGATGGGCAGTATGTCCTCCGCCCTTTTGTGGGCAGGATATGTTGTTGAAGCAAACCATGAATGCTGGCTGGCCAAGTGCAGTTTAACTTCACCTAATTTCATGAAAGACAAGGCTTGCCAACGTTTCACAATTTTGTAAACTTCACCCATTCATAATAGGGAAATGAAATTTCTAAAAAGTTGATCAGAAATGTTAAAAAATAATGTTGCACACAGGAAATTACTTTCTTGCTCTCTGGAAGCTCCACTGGCATCACTGGCCTTAAACATGGCATGGCTCCTCCTTACAGCATCTTTGGAAAAACTTGGAAACAGAGAAGGGAAGGATATATAAAATGGTTCAGTAAGAAATGGATAACATGATGTTGTAGCTGCACTAGTGCTGTCTTATGGACATTCCTCTCTGCATGTAAGCCACTCCTGTTTGCGGTTCCTGTCCTTGCTAGGCTGTTTGGAGAAGTGTGGCGCAATGGTTAGAGTGGCAGACCCTGATGCAGAAATATAATTCATGGGTCCCACTCTGTAACTCTGGGCAATAGCTTGCTTAATCTCCACAACGGCCCCACCAGCGCTGGGATGCCTGGCTTCACCTTGGAGGTTGCCCAGGAGTGGGTACCTCACAGGGAAAAGCCAGGAGGGGTTCCACAGCGGTATGCGTACAGCGCCTTGAGACCCTAACGGGTGAGTAGTGTGCTATACAAGTACGAAGTTTACAGTTTTTTACAGTTTGTATTGTTTGTATGCGTCCGCGAGTAAAATAGGGAACATCCTTTTTTTAATGCTTTTTATTGCTTTCGGAACAATACAAAATAATGTACAGTAGGTACAAATTAAACAGTTATAATCATTGTACACTATTAACTTAAACATTATGGGCCTGATTATGACTGAGGCGGGCGGCTCGCGGGAACCGCCATATGGCCGCTCCGCGGTCGAAAGACAGCGGAGGCCATTAAGGCTTTCCCGCTGGGCTGGCGGGCGACCGCCAGAAGGCCGCCCGCCAGCCCTCGGGAAACCCCTCCCCACGAGGAAGCCGGCTCCGAATGGAGCCGGCGGAGTGGGTATGTGCGACGGGTGCAGTGGCACCCGTCGCGTATTTCCGTGTCGGCATAGCAGACACTGAAATACATAGTGGGGCCCTCTTACGGGGGCCCCTGCAGTGCCCATGCCATTGGCACCCCCTACCGCCAACCTGCCCGCCAGGAACAGGCTCCGCCGCTATGGGGGATTCACACGGGCAGCGGAAAACCGGCGGGAGACTGCCGGTTTTCCGCATCTGACCGCGGCCGAACCGCCGCGGTCAGAATGCCCTGCGGGGCACCGCCGGCCTGTCGGCGGTGCTCCCGCTGACGCTGGCCCCGGCGGTCTCAGACCGCCGGCGTCAGAATGACCCCCTATATTTAATGCTCATTAGCCCCTAATCCGAGATCTGAACCTTGATTGTAATCCCTCCTCTTTTCCATACCCTACAGTATTTCGGAGGGCAACCCCTTGATTTATAAGCATACGCTTCTGCCTTGGTAAAGTAGTTATGCGTGTGTCCATTCACCCACAGTGGTTGCCCTCTGTGAGCGCAAGCAGCCGGCGATACTTGTTTGTGCAACTAATAATTCCATGGCCACCAACAACCTCCTGAAAAGAGAGAGCATCTGTGCATTGACAGCTCTGGCTCCCTGGCAGACTGTCAACCAGAGGGAAATGCAACGGTATTTCCAGAGAAATTCAGGGTTTTGCAATAGGTAGCAGATACTTCCAGTCCCTTCATGACGCTTGTAATGTTTGCATTGTTTTTTTTTTTTTTTTTTTTAAATGACGTTTGTAATTAAATCCATTCAGTATTTTACTTAATTCAGTGCCTGGCAACCGGGCACCATTGTCCAACATACATATACAATGCTTACACACAGTGCTTGTGACAACACATCATGTTCAAGCCTTAGGAAAAACTTGTTGTAATTGACACATTTAAACCAGAGCCAAAGGACTCGATAATGGAATAAGGCGGGAACTTTAAATAAAATCAGGTATGAAGCAAAACCCCTTAGAACTCAACATTAAAAAAATAAATAAAAAAAAACGGTTCCATCTATCCAGGAATCTACTGAAAATGTAACTTCTGGGCCACTCTTCCAGTGTCTGCAAGACACCCTTTAAAAGTGATGTGATCACCAGCCGTGAAGCGATGTGATGAAAATGTCTAAAAAAATGCACGATGATATGGAACTCATCTACAACCACAGAGGGGTCGTCCAGGGCCAGCACAAACAAATACTCAATATGTTTCATACCATAAGGATTTTAGGAGAAATAATATGTCATGTTCTTCCATTGCGTTGTTCTATGCAGCACCAATCACCTCTACCACTGATCTGTGTAACCATTCTTCTGCCTCTGGGTTACCACCCTGTGACTATCATCAGAGTGTCTGGTAGAAATGTTTTGTTTACAAAAACATATTTTTTTGAGCAGTCTCTGAGCCGATCTGCTGGAATGCATATTCTCCATTTAAGAAGACCTAATGACCTACCCCATACACTTTTTTGTAACTTTTAACATTTTATGAGCTTCTACATACACTTTCTGTAACATTTAACACCGTACAGGCCTGCAGAGTTCCATGGTATAACTGAAATGACAATATGATATTTTAAATATCCTCTAAATGTTCTACCCTTAAGCAGCTTCGTTTACAATGCACCTGTCCATTACCTGTGAGACAAACCTTACTCATACCACAATGTGTACGGCCTAGCCAATGTTTAACAATTTGCTGATTGGTCAGTCATGTCATCCGTTTTGCTTGCTTCCAGCACGTTCCTCGCTTCAGTGATAAGCCACAGAGTTTCCTTCGGCCTTGAAAGTGGACTTTGTCCGGGACGGCGGGATACTTACTTTTCTGTACACCCCTTTCCTTAGTTGGTCCTGCTTATCTTCAAACCCTTCTGTTTAGCTCCATAGCTAAACAATTAGCACTGTGTTTGCATATGTGTTTGTGCACCTACGTCGACATTAAGGGGGTCATTCTGACCCTGGCGCACGGGAGCACCGCCAACAGGCTGGCGGTGCTCCCACGAGCATTCTGACCGCGGCGGTTCAGCCGCGGTCAGAAGCGGCAAGTCGGCGGGCTCCCGCCGACTTACCGCTGCTCGGGGGAATCCTTCATGGCGGCGGAGCGCGCTCCGCCGCCATGAGGATTCTGACCCCCCCTACCGCCATCCTGTTCATGGCGGGAAAGCCGCCATGAACAGGATGGCGGAAGGGGGGGTCGCGGGGCCCCTGGGGGCCCCTGCCGTGCCCATGCCAATGGCATGGGCACGGCAGGGGCCCCCGTAAGAGGGCCCCGCAAAGTATTTCAGTGTCTGCCTTGCAGACACTGAAATACGCGACGGGTGCCACTGCACCTGTCGCACCTTCCCACTCCGCCGGCTCGATTACGAGCCGGCATCCTCGTGGGAAGGGAGTTTTTCCCTGGGCTGGCGGGCGGTCTTTTGGAGACCGCCCGCCAGCCCAGGGAAAAACTCATAATACCCTCCGCGGTCTTCTGACCGCGGAGCGGTATAATGGGGGCGGAATTCTGGCGGGCGGCCTCCGCCGCCCGCCAGAATCAGAATCACCCCCTAAGTTGCCTCCCCATCAGCAGTCTAAACAGGTTAATCATCTAATTAACAGCCAGACTCATCTCTCAACGTTTCTTCAGATAATGTACTTGTGATCATGTTAAAGTATGTGCAGTTTGTTAAGCATAAAGCATTGTTTTAACCAATATGCTTGACTAAAAGAAATGCAATTCATTTCTTAAATTAAAGCAACGCTTTTTTTCAAAGTATGTGACTAGTATCAATTCTTCTAGAGAAGTCAAGCTGATTGATGTTACATTCAAATTGGAATGGTCTCTAGTCCATCTTACCCCAGGTATCAAAGCCGGGGTCCTATTTTGAACATAATAATTGCTGCAAAATCAACGTGCCAGAGAAATTAAATGTTTCTTCATGTATTACATATTATATACAACTGTCTCTGTGTCATCACCTTTTTTTGGGTCAAAAGCTGTTGGCAGCCAATTACGGGTCAACACGGGTCAACAGCGGAAGCTAAGTTAGATTACTGCAACACCTTACATGTTGGTGCTTCCAAAAATCAGGTGCCTTACCTGCAAAAAGCGCACAATATCATGCCTTGAGATGTGGACAGAGGGCCTCGTTCACAAAGGTAAATTTGATCAAAAACTGGTGTTTACAACCAAATGTAACTTGTTAATGCCTGCCAGGGATTCACAAAGGGATTTTTGGCAGGCACAAGCCCTTTTACATGGGTGTCCTAATGGAGATCTCTGTAGTCGGTGCAGCGTTCTCTGTAGCTGTGAACCCCACAAGAGGGACAGAAATCGGCATTTTAAGGCGTAGAGTACCTTGAAAGTTAGGGAACACACACAAGGGAATTTGTCTAAATCCCCAAACTACAATTTTTTAAAATCATAACCTTTTTTAATAAAGTTGCATCCAAAACGAAGAACCGGTCCAACAGCAGTTATACGAAACACATAATAATTAGGCGCACGATTTACCCAAAATACAATTTGATCCCTTCCCCTTTGGGAAATGTTTGGAGATTTATCAATTTTGGAGGAAATTATGTTTCTACAACCCCAGAAAATCTGGGGTTTGTTCATTCCTTTTCCCACATTGGGAAGGAGGTTACTCTAGCTCTTGTCTGGAGTAGCTTTATAACTATTTCGGGGTGGGAAAGTGCCAGACTGGAGTTTGGGAATGCCCACTAATGTGCAAGGCAAACGAAGCCCTGGAACATCCACTTTCAGTCCCTTGAGTGAGATTTATAAATGCAGATTTCTTTGCACTCAGTTTGAAGAAATCCACAACAGTAAATTAATTTATTCATCTGCAAAATCCTAGCAGATGTAAACGAAAGTGATCATCATCTTCGGTCTCAACAAGACAGCATGGAATGACTCTTGGTGGCCCACCACCCTAGGACCACCACCTGCCACCCACGCACGCAATCTCGGCACCATATTGGACTCATCTCTCTCCATGACTCTGCAAATCAACGCAATATCATCCTCCTGCTTCAACACCCTCTGCATGCTATGCAAGACTTTCAAATGGATTCCTTTGGAAACAAGAGTAACGGTCACCCACGCCATCATAAGCAGCAGACTGGACTATGGCATAGCCCTCTACGCAGGGACCACAGCCAAGCTTCAGAGAAAACTCCAGCGCATCCAGAACGCTGCCACACGTCTCATCCTCAACCTCCCTTGCCATGAACACATCTCCGCCCACCTCATATCTCTACACTGGCTGCCCATCAACAAAAGGATCATTTTCAAAATCCTTGTCCATGCTCACAAAGCCCTCCATGACAATGGACCGGCCTACCTCAATGAACAAATCAGCTTCTACAACCCAACTCGACAGCTCCGCCCTGCCGTTGTCACACTTGCAACAGTTCCCTGCATCCAACGCACCACCTCCGGCGGCAGATCCTTCTCCCACTTCGTCGCAAAAAACTGGAACTCCCTCCCCACCAACCTACACAAGACCCAGGATCTCCTAACTTTTAGAAAGCACCTCAAAACATGGCTTTACAAGCAGTAACCCCCTGGGCCTCAGCGCCTTGAGACCCTTCCGGGTGAGTAGTGCCCTTAAAAAATTTGATTGATTGATTGATGGACCATCAGTGTATGTTTATTGACAGAAATACCTTCATGAATAGGGCCCACAGATTTTACATGCAATTGTGATGGCGGAGTATCTTAGCGCATTCCTTATATCGCAAGTCCAACCCACCCTAAGGGATTTGAATGAATTGCCCCTCAAGAAAATATTGCAAACATGCAGGGGAACTGCACGTTTTCCATTACAGATAGGTTAATATATCACCAGCTTTACAAGCAGTTAAAATAATCTGTGAATGCAGTTTGATGTGGTTCAATATCATCTTTCAAAATGTAGATGACGTTTCCCTCTACCTCTACTTTCAATTTCCTTTCATTTACCAAGACACTGAGAATCTATTTGGAATGATAAAAATGCCAAAGCAATTCCATAACATCACTAATGGGTTTTCCAACTCAACGTAAATGAACGTGATACTTTAAAAAATATTTCCTTTTGTCTATAGGCTCATGTTGCCCTAAAATACAATCATCTTTTTTGTTGCAGTCTGTGACAGTTTTGGCATTGGTAAAAGGTTCTATGGCCTTTGCAGAAATGGAAGAATAATTAATAATCTAAGAAGCCTCCTCTGACATGAGCCAGTTTTGCAAGGCACTGTGATACATGCTCTGAAAAACACGAAAAGCTGACGTATGCAAATTGAATTGACTTGTGCAGAGCAAGGCCATCAACTAGAGGGGCCTGCTGGGATAGGAGCTTTCCTTTCCTACTGTCGACTTCACAGACTCACGAGAATTCACAAGAATTCTTGAAGTCAAATAGAATTCAGAGAGGGGTCCAGATGGTGCTCCGAGTACCCCAACAAATAACCCATACTTCTTCCCAGTGCTTAATTTGAGATGGTGGTTGCTGGTGGGGGGGGCAGCACTTGTGTTTTTGTACAGACATTTTCTAGTAGCAAAAGACACAAATGGAAAAGAGGGAGGAAGAGAAAGAAGGAAAGTGGGTCAAAAAGGAAGAAAGCAGAAAGAACGTTGCAAGAGTGAGCTGAAGGGGCAGGGACTGGCTGTAAATGGATTTTAGAGGTCAGAGATGGTTTTAGGATTAAGTTGGCTCAGTTTCCTGTACTTGAACATTTAGGGGCCAGATGTAGGTACAAAAAAATTAGCGACTCGCAATTTGCGAGCATGTGCGACTCGCAAATTGCGTGTCGCTAATGGGAATGCAGGTACAATGACCGTGTACAAATTGCGACTCGCACCCGGAGTCGCAACGCAGATAGCGAGTCCGCTGTCTGCGAGGTCGCTGTTTGCGACCGCGCAAAAAACAGACTCGCAATTTGCGAGTGGGTGTCGCAAATTGCGAGTTACATGTAAATTGATTGCAGGTGCTGCAGAACACTCCAGAAACCACTCCAGAACACTCTGGAAACACTTCCTGGCACATGATGATGACATCACAGCCAGGAAGTTTACTAATACACCTGGGAGGAGGAAGGACCACACCCATTTTAAACTGCTGAACAGCCAACAGTAGGAACAGCAGCTACAATGGCAGAAACACCAAGAAAGAGAAAACTTTAATTTTCTGAGAAGGAGCTGGAGGTGCTGACAGAAGAATGCTGTCAGCACTATGATGATCTCTTTGGAAAGGCAGCCCTCAATGTGCCAGACTCAACCAAAAAACAACTCTGGCTGGAAATTCAAGAAAAAGTGAACTCCCTGGGGGTCAGCCACAGGAGTGTGGATGAAATCAAAAAGAGGTGGTATGACCTCCGCTCCCGGACCAAGGAGAGGGTGGCAGAAAGGCTCCGGGAGATTAGAGGCACAGGAGGGGGACCATCATCCGTACCACCACCCACACCCCTGGAGGAAAGGGTGGAGGAGACCCTGGAGCAGGAGGAAGTGACAGGATTTGGAGATCTGGACACCTCTGAGCCCACTACATCAACCGGTGAGTACCATGTGATATGCCTGTACCCCCATCAATGCCATACCCCAACCCACCATGTACACAGGGGCATGCACAACCAAGATAGCTCCATTTCAGGGTAGCAAACACCAGATTGATGCATTATGGGAAATGTAGTCAAGTAGGCAGTACATAGGCAAATGTTTATTAGGAAGTGTGCAACAGATAGTAGACACTGACAGTCTGTTCCCCATGTCCCACAGGTCTCCCACAAGACACCACCACAAGCCACAGCAGCCAGCCCCATGAGGAAAGCACAGGAGCTGCCACCACTCCCACCTGCACCACCAACACCATCCCCTTGATGTCAACACCTGCTGCAACAGTGGTTCCGGAGGCTGCGCCAGCAACAGCCAGGAGTGCCACAGTAGAGCTCACGGGGCATCCACCGCTGCACAGGTTCAGGAGAGCAGGGCTGCAGGCTGAGTCCGGGCGTCCATCGACCGCCATCACCGAGGCACAGCTGCTCTGTGGTCAGCGCCTGCAGAACAATATGTTAGGGAGAATTTGTGGGGTTCTGCACCGCTTTGTGAGGAGCAATGAGGCCAGCATGCAGCAGCTCCATTCCCAATTGGACGTCATTGGCACAAACACTGGGGACCTAGCCCTGTCCATGCGGGAACTGGTGGCAGGACTACTGTCACAGATCGAGGGTGGGCGGTGCAGGGACCGTCAGCTGCTCCAGAGGCTGGACAGGATGGCCACATCAATTGGCAGACTGGCAGTCAACACCACTGGCCTGTTGAGAAGGACAGTTGGCCTCCAAGTTTAAATGGGCCACTTTGCAGGGGATGTGGCTAGAGGCCTGGGCCGGATCACACATGTGATCGATTTAAAGGAGGCACGGCATGTATCCAGGGGCACAGGGGACACCCCCCAGGACAGCGAAGAGGGCTCCACTGTGAGCAGTGTCTCTGCCAGTGACGCTAGGGTGCTCCGGAGTGGGAGTACCAGGCAGAGCACTGCAGAACAACCTGGGACCAGCCAGGCTGGCAGAGGCCGCCGTAGGACATAGACTGAACCCTGTCCCTGATGTTGGGGCACATGACAGCAATGTGCCCCATGCATGGTTTGGTTTTTGATGTACATGAACAGTTAGTCATTGTAAATAGTTCAATTTCTGCACATATTAAATAGTTTTTTGTTCCACTTAACAAATGGAGTTTTTGGTTAATAGGTGAGTATGGTTGAAGTTGACACGTACCTTCCAAAGTATTGGGTTGCGATGTGTTGCCGTCTCAGTCTGCCTTGATTTGCAATACTCCGATCCCCATGATGGCGATGTGGTTGCTCCTGCTCTTCATCCTCTGAATCTGGGTCTGCAGGGGTGAGAGGTAGCCCACGTCAGGTGGCAATATTGTGCAGGATGGCGCATGCGACAACAATTTTGAATGCTGTAATGGGGGTATACTGGAGGGCACCTCCACTGCAGTGAAGGCATCTGAACCTTGCTTTCAGCAATCTGAAGGTGCGTTCAATCATGTTCCTGGTCCTCTTATGTGCACTGTTGTATCGCCTCTCGGAATCATTGCTGGGTGTTAAGAACGGAGTCATTATCCATGGCCGTAGTGCATATGCACAGTCACCTGTTGGGCACAAACATTACACTGTTAGAAAGTCCTGGTTGGTGTGCACAGTGACCTGTGTGTATGTCTACAAGGTGTATGCAGCTCTACCTAGGAGGTATCCGTCTCCAAACTCCCCACGTTCCAGTCGTTGGTGTATCCCACTGTTCCTAAAAATGTAGGAGTCATGGGTACTGCCTGGAAATTTTGCGACAATGTCAGTGATGACATAATGAGCGTCGCAAACAACCTCAATATTCAGTGAGTGGGTACACTTTCTGTTGCAGAACAGATATTCCAGGTTTGCAGGGGGGCATATTTGAATATGTGTCCCATCTACACACCCTATGACATGGGGAAAGTTGGCAATCCGGTAAAAGTCCAGCTTGGTGCTGTTAATTTCTGCCTTATTCCTGGGTAGGTATATGAAGTGAGACATGTGTGTGAGTATGGCATCTAGGAATGCCCTGAGGAACCTTGACAGTGCACTTTGAGATACCCCACCTGCCACAGCAATGACCCCCTGATAGCTCCCTGAGGCCAAGAGGTGCAGTGAGCATAGCACTTGCACATGCGTAGGGATGGCGCAGCCGCGCAGAGTCTGGCGTTCTAGCTGTCGTTTTAGTAATTCAATTAATTCTAGTATGGCTGCGCTGCTAAGG
The DNA here is from genome assembly GCF_031143425.1 of Pleurodeles waltl. NCBI lineage: Eukaryota > Metazoa > Chordata > Amphibia > Caudata > Salamandridae > Pleurodeles > Pleurodeles waltl. Next base: position 1,016,322,653 of record NC_090446.1, on the reverse strand, counting down.
CGGTATTTGTCATAGATCTCTTCCTCAGTTTGCTGAAAAAGAGTCTGCCTTGTTCTGTAAATCTTCTCCTGTCTCTGGCTCCTCCTCCTCCTCTGCTGGGCTGCGTGGAGACTCTCCTCCTCACTGCTATCAGGTATATCTCCGCCATCTTGAGTAACCCAGATGCCTTCTGGGTCTCCTTTTATACTTTGGTAATGGTTACCACCTGCTCTGAGTTAGTGGTAAATGGAACATGCAAACTGGGCTTTTTGCGACTAGTCGCCATTTGCGAGTTGCAATTGCATATGGTTTGCGACTCGCAAATTGCGACTTCCTATTTACGGGTCGCAAAATGGGGTTGCAATTTTTGCGAGTCGCTAATGGCTCGCACCACTTTTTGCGAGTCAGAAATGGGATTTTTGCATCCCATTTCCGATTTTGCACAGTCGCAAATAGCGATTCGGGCCATTTGCGACTCGCAAAACTTTGCTACATCTGGCCCTTAATGTTACAGATAAGAGCTTTGGGCATTGGCACGTTTTTATTTCCAAATTAACCACTGCTCATTCCTGTTCACATATTGTTTGTAGGCACCAAATCTGACCTTATCTAAAAATGCCCTAATGTATGTTGCTGACCTAAACATTTGGTTTGACACACCACAAATGCCACACAATAAGAATCACTTCTGGATTAACTGTTCTTAATGTCTGCCAAATCATCCCAGTACTAACTCAGATAACTAGTCCCACTCTGGATGTGGTCACTTGATATGGTTCTGCATAATTGGTTGAACATTTCCTCCTCTCAGTGAACAATTATCAATTCACCAAAACCTCTAACTAGGCCACTATCTCATATGAAAACATACAATTGAAAAAACCTCAATGAAGGACCAAGAAGCTGTCCTTACTAAACCATACAGATGTGTTGGAAATTGCTTGATGAAACAGGCAGGTTTTGAGCTTCTTTCTAAATGCCAAGTGGTCTATGGTAGATTTTAAATAATCTAGTAAAGCATTCAAGAGTTTCTGTTATTGGGTTATTGGTGATAAAAGAATCTGCCTCTTACTCAGCACCTTAGGATCCACTAATAGGTTCCGGAAGCTGGATCATAAGTGCTTTGGGGGAAACTATATAGAAAACATTTTCTTGATGTATGTAGGTCCTGTTTTGTGTATGGATTTGTGTGTAAAGCATAGTGCTTTGCAAACAATACACTTATGCACTGGTGGCCAATGTAGAGTCCAGATGGAAACTGACAAGTGCACCTAGGAATATTGAGAATCAGGTGAGCAGACACATTCTGTACCACTTGTTATTGATGAATCAGATCATTTGGGAGGTCTAAATAGAGTATGTGATTGTAATCCAGATGAGAAGATTTGAGGGTCTGCGTTGCAGTATGATGAGAAGAAATGGGAAGAAAAATATTTTTTTTCCTTTTGGGCCTCTGTATGTGGAAGCAGGTTGCTCTGGTTTGTCTAATATGGCTAGAAAATGAACTACTGTTGTCTAAAACAGCCTAGATTAACTCAAAGCAGACGTCGTATGACTGAATGAACACTGCCTTCAGCCCCTGAAAATATTAAGATAACAAGAAAGGAAAACAGAGTAGCCTTGGATGAATGATGAAATAAAGATAAAAGCACAAATCTGTACCCTTCAATCACCATGGTACGAATCAAACAGGACACTGGACCTACAACAACACAGCAGGAAATAGAAATCATGCATCAAAAAATGAAGACGAAGTACTCAAACAGAATTAGCACAAACATTTATCAGAATTTCACAATCTACATTGCACAACAACATTAAGGCCCTCATTCTGACCTTGGCGGTCGGCGGAGAGGCGGCGGTCGGACCGCGAACAGACCGGCGGTCAGAAAAATGGCATTCTGACCGCGGCGGTCACCGCCGCGATCGACCGCCACTTCCCCACTCCGACCGCCACGGCGGTCATGACCGCCGGGCTGGAGTTTGCGCACTCTGGCCCGGCGGTCGTCCCAAGACCGCCAACGGTATCATGACCCTGCCTACCGCCGCGGTTTCTGGCGGTCGGGAACCGCCATGCGAACCATGGCGGTAAGCACTATCGGGGCCAGGGAATTCCTTCCCTGGCACTGATAGGGGTCTCCCCCACCCCCCACTACCCACCCGAGTCCTCCCCCCACACCCTCCACCCCCCTGCCACCCCCCAGAGGTGGTACGAACCCCCTCCCCACCCCCACCCCGACATGCACATACATGCACCCCGACATGCACACACCCCCAACATGCACATATACACACCCCCTACACACACATACACAACGGGGACACATACCCGCACACATACATGCGCACCTGCCGAACAGCACACATTACCCATAGACACAGCAGCACCCCCCACCCGCATACACGCACTCACACACCCCCTCTACACACTCACACGCACACCCCCATGCACGCCCTCATCACACAACACCCCCCCTCCCCCTCCCCTCACGGACGGTCAACTTACCTTGTGTGTTGGTCCTCCGGGAGGCGACGGGAGCCATGGCGAGGTGACCGCCAACAGAACACCGCCAACAGAAGACCGCCACACAGATATGTGGGTCGTAATTCTGTGGGCGGTGTTCTGCTGGCGTGGCGGTGGAGGTTGACCAGTCTCCACTTTTCCGCCGACCGCCAGTGTGGCTGCTGGCGGTTTCCCGGCGCAACGCTCCCAGCGGTCGGAATGCGCACAGCGGCATACTGCCGCGGTCGGCGGTCTTCACCGCGGCGGTAACTCGGCGGTCTCGCGAAAAGACCGCCAAGGTCAGAATGAGGGCCTAACTCTAAAATGTCAGATCACAAGAGCCTACATAGAAAATCATTTAATCTTTGAAGCCAAAACACTAGATGAATATTTATCAAATAAAAAGAATAACAAGCAGATTCTACAAACTTATAAAGGGAGATCACTGAGAAAAGCTCACTCACTCTGTCCTCCTTCAGAGATCTGAGGCTAACTTTCAGATCCTGGCCCCATTGATATTTAAACAAATACTGCTTGCAATTTTAATAGAAATCCCAATATTTAACATCCTAAACAAGTGCTTATCCATAGGCATGTTTCAATTAGAACTCATAGCATTATACATATGATTGTTGAGTAAGAAGAAATCTTGCTCCCAACTGATACCAGGATATACAGACCTATTTCCAATGGACCATTCCTTGGAAAACCCATAATAAAGATAACCTTTGTAGTTTCCCAGATCTCAAACACCTGGAGTAAAACACTTTACTATCTGATCACAAAACAGGCCTCTGGATGGGAAGAGGTCTGAATTCATCCTAATCTCTGCTTGAGATGAACTGAAAATTAAAATGGATAAAGCAATGGTGGCAGCTTTCTTTCCCTTTGGAAACTTTCTTTTGGACCAGTCAGCAGCCTTCAGTATCATACAACATGAAATCTTACTGAACAGAAGAGATGACATGAGTATCAAAAGTAATATACTTATCTGCATCACTTCCTATGAAAACATAGGCCATGCATCATCCCTATTCCACATTCCCTCCAAAACAAACAGTATGGAGAGAGTGAAACTGCAGCACACATTGTGTTATCCACTTAGGTAAAACATGCTTCAGACCTGCCATTTCAGCCTGTAAGGCAGTTTTAATACTGCAAATTCTACCTGGCAGAATAAACCTTTTTTCAAGCCTAAACATTTCTTTGTAAAACATATGAGTCCCCTCCTAAAGTAGACCTTAAACAGCCAATAGGGCAGAGTATATTGTATTTAAAAGGTAGCACATGTGGGTTTCAGTTTTACATGTCCTGGTATTGAAAAATGCATGTACAAGCTATCTCTTCCTTTGTACAACACTGAGATACCTTATCACATTTCATATATGCGAACGTTTGATAGGAATGTGTGGACTCCAATTAATTGTAATTTCAAATCCTCTTTAAGGGACTAGAGATTGGCAGGATTGGCTATCCTGCAGTGATGGGGGGTTGAGAAGGTGGAGCTGTTGCCTGCCCACTTACATTTCAAACAGCTATCTCCAACACACACACAAAGGAATCTAACACAAGCCTTTTGTCACACAAGACGACTTTTAGCATTAGCAGGAGAAGGGAATAACTATCCACAACCAGAGGTGTGGGTAACCAGGATGTCACCCCCTCTTCAAGTCTGGCAGCAGGTATAAATATTGAACCTCCTGAACCACCTCTTAAGTACACACCTAGACCTGTGGACTACAGAAGAAGGGTTATATTTGTGGGAAAACTGGGCTGATTGCAGAAGTCAACTCATTTTTGTTCCCCAGTTTTTGCTAATACTGGTGTTTTCAGACTATGATGGTGGCCTGGGTACTGCCAACCAGCCTGAAGGCCAGGACTCTGTGTATATGGTATATGCAAATTAAACATAATTATAATTGGCTCTGAAAACCTAACTAGAAGTCTGTAGTATATGGTAGGGCATGTAGATAGAGGGACCCCAGGGTAGATACGGAATCCCTAGGTGCACTGCTGTGGTCCCTGGTGTAATTATAAAGGCAGACCTGGCTTGCTAGCTGCTTTTAAGTGAAAATTAACTCCAAGTTCAAGTTTGAAATTAAAAGTACTTCCAAATGCTCAAACTACCTTATTTGTACATATAGGTCAACCCGGAGGTCTGCCTAGGTGCCCTAAGAATTGAGTGGAGTGTAAATATAAGTAAGGACTTTATGAATTATGTTTTATAAGCTCTTGTGAGTACAAAACAGCCAAATTTGTTTTCGCCATTGCGGTCAACGTGCTCCATAGGATAACATTGGGAGACTTTATCTTAACATAATAAAAGTCGTATTTCCCATAGAGATGAGCTAAATATATCGAGTTTAATTCCAAATTGAATGTTATTATAAATCCAACAACTTGCCAATGTTGAAATTAATATAACCATCACAGGGAAAGAGTTTTATAACTCTTTCTGAAAGTTACCAAATTCAGCTCTGTAGTTGCCTTTCCTGATTGGTCAGCCTCTGGAACCCTGAGCCAGGCTGCCTTAATGAGATGCAAGGTGGCCTGGGCTGAGAAAAAGGAAACATCTGGTGGGAGGAGAACTCCTCCAGCAGATGTCAGAGAAGGATGGGGGGGGGTAAAGAGTAGACAGATGGTCTTCAAAGGAGGGACAGACACTTGCAATATAAACTGGACCTCCCCCTTTCCTGCTCCCCAACAGATGGGAGCCCCACTGATTAGATTAGGAGAGGGACTGGAAGGGGTGTGTTAAGGGAGACGTAGCCATGCCAGTGGGTGGACTCAGCCAGGTCTAACCTCCAAGGATTAATTTTCTCCATGTTTGATGTTTGGAGAATGTTGCTTTCTTGGATTGATTTTTGCCACAATTCACAGGAAGTGTCACCCCAGAGGGTGGCAACCTGCACCCCATTGGACATAAGCACCCCCCTTATTCCCAACCCAGGAGCAAGGATAAATAGGGCAGAGCTGTCCCACGATTCAAATCTCTGCTGGAAGAAGATACTGGAGAAGAAGGACTGCCCTAATGGCCCCCTGGCCTTCACCTGAAGAACTGCATTTACAAGGACCGCACCAGGTGCACACTTTGGGCTTCCCAAAGAAAAGGATTTTGCCTTGCTTCTGCAACTCCAGGAGCAGACTCCCTGTAAGCTACAGGTACAAAGGAGCTGACCAGAGTCCCCTGCATCAAGTCCTGTAAAAAGAGCCCAGCTGGTCAATGGCCAGTGGTCATTTGAGGATTCTGACGAGGTGCATTCTGGGAACCATTGTTTCAACTTCCTAGGAACAACTCAGAGCTTCTGGAACCTTGTAACAACTTTGTGGACACTTTAAGGACTCAAAAAGACCTCTGGAAGAAGATCCATAAGTTTGGACAAGTTTGAAGCAACTGTTCTAAATAAGCTCCATAAGCTGAAGAGGTGCAATGTAGGAGATGTAGTCCCATGTTCCAGGGGGCAAATTAGAGCCTCTGAACCCTTGGCTGGTGCCATGGACCACTTTCATGAATCAAGAAACACTTCTAAAAGGAAGTGTAACAGTTGTACATTGTAGATGGTCTGAACTCTGGACTTTGTCCCTGTCCAGGGCAACCTTTTTTGCTTGTAAGCGCTAGCTTTACTTTTAATATTTATAAAATCATATCTCTGGTTCCCTACATTAGATTTCTGTCATTTTGGTGTCACGTTAAAGATGTAACTACTTCCTATTTTTGTAAATTAGTGTCAGATTTTAATTGTGTGTTGTGTTTTACATTTTTACTGTTTTGTTGATATTAAATACTTTAAACACCCGTCTCCTAAGTTAAGCCTTGTGGGCCAAGCTACCAAGGGTTGAGCAAGGATTTATTTATTGAGATCTTGACAGGGCATAGTGGTGGGACTCCGGCGTATTGTTAAATATAGGTACCTACCTCCCCTTACCAATATACCACTTTCCAACTGTCTTGTTCCCCAGAGGACTGCCCTACTGCTTGAGGCCTACTCTGTTCTTGAAAGAACTGCGCTGCAGCTACCAGAAAACTGCTGTGCTGCTTGAGGCCTACCTTGCTCTCCAGTGGACTACCCTGCTGCTTAAGGCATGCCCTATTTTCTGAGAAGGAAGACTGGACCTGCTCCCTTCATCGCAGGCTAACCTCAGTGGCTCCAATGGTCAGTTGGGTGACATTCTGTTCTGGGCTACAGAGACACCACAAGCTCCAGAGGCCTCTCTGCAACTACCCAGTTAATCTGCTGCAACTGAACTTGTCTGGACCTGCAACTGGGCGCCCTGCTGGCCTCTGCTAAAGTGAGTCTCTGATCCTCAAGAGGTACCTCCCCAGGGCCTGGACCCCTGGCTTGCAACTGAGGGCACTCCTCTGTGAAGAAGGAGAAATCCTGAAGATTTGTGCTCATACTCTGCCACCTGAGGTGACCACCAACGTGAAGCTTAAGTGAACCTAACTCTTCGCATGCATTACAGTGACCTATAACGATGACCAGAAACAAGAGATTCACACTTCATGCTACAGCAATAACAGTCTGCTGTTACCACCAACACAAAGGTCCAGCGAGGAGCATCTGTGGTGCATGACTAGATCATTGTGCTACAGAGATGACTGTCCATGATGACAAGCCTGCACTTTGCTCTATACCGACGACCATCCATGATGCTCTCCCTTCTCCTCACAACCTCCTCCACTGAGAACTGGACTGTTCGAGCTAGACTTTGAGAAGATAAATTTTTTAGCTGGTCTCCCTTGGTTCTTCTATCAATTCCACACTCCATCCTGGTCAGCCTGAACTTGTGACTTTCCCCCAGTCTAGCATGACCAGATGACCGCGAGTGACACTTTGTGCTTTTAGGCACTATAATCACCTGAACCTTTGAAACTGAATAGCTCTGGTTCTACTGATTGGATTTCTGTCATTCTGGTATCCTTTTATTTATTAAAATTGATGCTTTTTGGCTACATTGGTTTAGGAATTTTCTTATGTTGTGTTTTCCCTTTATTGCTGTTTGGGTCCTGCATAAGTACCTTACACCTTGCCTTTAAGTTATGCCTGGCTGCTTTGTGCCAAGCTAACAAAAGGTTAAACACAGGTTAAATTAGTGACATTTTTGGTTCACCCTGGCAGAGACTGTGGTTGTTACTTGAGTGGGGCTTCTACCCCTCCACCAATAACCCAATTTCTTACACAAACAACCCTAGGAACAGGTCAATTCTTTCAACATCACATGCCACAACTATACGGCTGATTCCCAGATAATCATTAAAATTGATAAACTAAATGGACTTGAGCCCTCAGAATTGGATGACTACCTCAAAATCCATGACCGATGGATGATAAAAACTCACCTCAAGCTCACAAAGAGCAATTCTAACGTGAGGATTTGAAAAAACTACAACCCACTAAAAAGTGGCTATAAGAAATAGGAACTAAGGTAAGCAGAATAGGAATAAGTATTGACTTAGCATGGGTTGAACACTCTACATGATCCCACAAGTCAACTAATTGGCTTAATCCATATTCCACACCATGATGGCATGGCATGTAAGTCATCAATCTAATGTACGTACCGTGCATGACAGGTTAATTTTGCTGCTTCTAACTCATTCTATATCAGTGCATGTCTCCTCCTGTCACGTTTTGCTTGACTTTCCTAACTAACTCACCCAGTCTGTATGATCATGATCTGAAATATGACTAACTTTTTTCTTAAACACTACTTTCATCAAATTATACTATGTATTAGGAAAACCATTTCTCTGTTCACATTAGTCACAGAGACTAAATTAAAATTGAAAATCTGTACAGAATCACATTAATAACAACAAGTAACATCTAATATTCCTCTGAGTATATACTGCATGCAACTCTAGAGATTGTTCATAATATAGGACTAAATGTGACACATAACTAAAAGTACAACCTAACTGTGGGCTCTGTGGAGTAGTATGCTACCACTTGCCAAAGTACTTCGGCACCTCATGATGGGTAGTAAGCAATATATAAATGTGCCATAAAATACTGTACATTATAATACAATGGCAAAGTGGTGGCTGACCTGCTGGGATATCAGCTAAGTCCAGACTATGATCAGATTGTGAAAACCTACATACTCTGTCTAAGGTCAGTGAAAAACAGGGGAGGAATGTCTATGGAACAGTTATTGTACTAATTTGCTCACCAGACCCCAGAGTTAAAGTTATACAGGCAGATATCTAGAAGAAAACTGTTTGACTGTTGAGAGTTGTTTGCATTTCTTTCCAGACCTGAGTCTTAGTACTTTGGTTTAGAAAAGAGAACTGAAGGATTTTCATGAAGAGTTAATGGCAAGGGTTTGAAAGCATCAATGGGCCAATCTGTGAGGCTCAGAGTGGAACAGAGAAGCAAGACAATTGTTTTTTCAAAGGCGGACTCTTAACACACAGTTTTGCAGTCTCTGGGGCCTACTCTCTGTGTCAATTGTAAGAGTATGTTAGATTTCTATTGCCCCAAGCAGGCTACGGTGGTGTATATTTCTGATTAAATGTGAACCAGAGGGATGGTGAGCAGTTAGCTTTTGATAGCACTATTAAGTCTGTAGTTCTTTTTTCTCTCTGCTGCCTGCCTTTTCCCTGAAACCTTGGAGTACAACTGGGTAGTACACAGTGTTTGTCTGTCTGTGAAGGGATTCTAACTATGTCCATGTGTCTTGTCCAATGTTTTGTTTTTTACTGTGCTAGCCTGATACCTCATTTAGACATGATTGTGCTTTTCAAAATATATATTTAAACCTGAAATGTGCAGATCATATGTGTCTCGAGATTTGGAAATAGGTTTGATTCTGTAAATCGATAAATATTTACTATCATACCAGCTTGCCCTTTTAATTCTGCAAATAAACTCAATGTATTTTAAAAGAAAAAAGTGAAATACAAATATATATAAACATATACATATGTATATACATATATTATATATATAATGAAAGAACTCTTTTTTACTCGGGGGGAGTCACTCTGGGACCCCAGCACCACTGCTGAGGGGTCAGGGTTACTCTATCCTGGCCCCTTTTCTTATTTTTTAACTTTTTTACTGCTGAGTCCCAAGATGGCTGCCAATACTTCCTGTTTTGAGGTGTTGGCAGCCAATCAGAGCTCTGTAGATTCGTGCAAGTGCTGTTATTTGCCGTGAAGTAATTGGGGAACATCCACTGCCCTAGATATACAAAGTAAATTTTCTCTTTAATATCGCAAAAACTACTTAACAGATTTCGACCAAAAAAGTGAATGTGTGAACTGCACACCAAAGCTAGCTTTCTGTCATATTTGGTGTAATTTCATCCAGCGGTTCGGTGTGTAGTTGGGTCTAAAGGTCCTTTCGGAATTAACATGGGAAAAGCATTGTGTTTTTGGCCCCCCTGTTTCTCGGCCCCCACTTGACGGCTCACTCCAAAACTTTCCATGAGCAACAAGAATCACTTGCCCACTTTTGAAAAAACAGTTTGTGAAGATTTGTCAAACATTGCCAAATATAAAGGCAAGTCAACAAACGCTTTTTCCATGGTAACATATTCCTAACTATAACTACCTAGTGGTGACCGCCACTAGTTAATATATCTATATATATATATATAGATATATATATATATATTATCTACTGGTGATCATGTGAGAGAGAGATAGATAGATTGTGTCATGATACCTTGGTACCATTCCCTCAGGAGCACATGAAAGGTCCTCAGTACCAAACCAGGCTACTCACAACGGATGAAGTTCTCCATTTCCAGCACCCTTGAGGGGGAAAGGGGAATGGGAAAAAGAGAGACTGCCTCAGAGGTCTGTTTCTTCTTCAACTCTTCTCAATATATCTTGGAAGCGGCACCTGAAAGATTACAACCCCAATTACTAGGGACACACTTCTTTCTACAACCCTATAGCATTTAACTAATAATTATGTTTACTTCTGCTGTTTACCTCAAAACCCTTTACCTGAATTGTCTGAGGAATTTGCTTCTCTCTCTTATGTGGTAATTATTAATATTAACATTAATGAAGGTTACACAGAGGAGGTTTTTTGAATTTGAAGTGATGGTCAATTTGATTTTGTTGAATTTTGCTGACTCTTTGCAGGTATATGTAATCGGTTTGTTTTGCTTTCACTTCCTCTGCATAAAATTGTTCCGATAGATATGTATATATCTCTCTCTCTAAATATATATATATATATATATATATATACAGGAGTTGAATATAGCCATGGGACTTCTGAAGATGCAATTATTACTGACGGTCTTTTTTCATGATCCTTTATCAGGTAACAATATCCTTGTGTCTCATACAGTTGTGTTGCAGAAAATACCTCAAAATACTTCAGAACTTTTATCGGCTTCGAACAGTTAAAAAATATTTTCTGTGGTTTATTTGAATGGTCCTTGCAATTTCCACATTACGGGGACCTTGCCAGAAACGCTAGATATCACTGCTAAATATTTTGGAACTTTTATCTTTTTTGAACAGTTACAAGTATTATCTGTGGCTTACTCGAATGGTCCTTATAATTTCCGATTTGTTGGGATCTTGCCGGAAACTCTCGATAAAACTACTAAAAACTTTGGAACTTTTATTGTCTTTGAATTGTTACAAGTATTATCTGTGGGTACTTGAATGGTCCTTGCAATTTCCGTGTAGCGGGGACCTTGCTGGAAACTTTTACCTTACGTAATGTGCTCTTTCCAAACACCTCTAGATTTCAGTCAGAACACAGTGGGAGTGCACGGCACCTGAGCTGCGTGTGTATTAACATCTCAATCTCGGGAGTGAAAGCACTAGACCTGCAAACTTGTAGCTGAACAACCTGGCGGCCATCATGGACTTCTCTTGCTGTTCTTTCTTTGTAATGTCTGTAATATAATTTGAAGAACAATCTGCCAATAAGGACATCACCTTTTCCACTGTGGATATTTCTTGACCTGCAGGTATTCTGCTATCCTTTTATACTTTAAAGGAGTCAGGACATTGCAATTTTGAGGGTTCTTGACAGATTGCGATTGCAATGGTCTCTCCATCCAATGACTTCACAGAGTCAGACTAGCAAGATGTTTGGTACGAATGTTATAGTTGTGTTTGGATGCAGAGCAGAACAGAGTCACTTCTGGCCTAATGGTCAAGGTCTAGTACTGTCACTCAGTAAGCTGAAGGTTCCAATCCTACTATCGCTTGATAGTGTGTTTGATTATTTATTAGTATTTTGACTGCTAAACCTTCCTAGTGATGGAATAGTCATGTTTCTTTCCTATCACATGTGAGTTGAATGTCATAGAATGTCTGGAAACAGCATGGTATGGAGCCACCTGTGGTGAAATGGTTAAGGTCACAGACCCTCACACTAAAAGTTGAGGGTTCTACTCTAGGTATTTCTGTTGTCTTTTTCCTTCTTCAATTTATTTTAGACTTCAAAAGTTAAAATTTCATACTGAAAGGTGATCTCATTTGTTTTAAAAGACAAATACACTTTTCTTTTTCATTTGTCCTAAAATATCTTATTCTAACTATATTGTTCATGAAAGCCTAAAAATGTTCTCTCCCTCTGTCTCGCTCAAGTTCTTTCTGTCAATCTTTTTCTCTTAATTTCTCTCCCTCTCTCTCAATCTATCACTTTCTCTCTCTTACTCTTTCTCTCTCTCTTACATCTGATAATTGTTATTGCAGGGGTCTCTCCATACAATTACTTCAAAGAGTTAGACTAGCAAGATGTTTCATACTAATCTTATAGTTACGTTTGGATGCAGAGCAGAACTGAGTTACTTATGGCCTAATGGTCAAGGTCTTGCGCTGTCAATCAGTGGGCTGAAGGTTCAAATCCTAGTATCGCTTGGCAGTGTGTCCTTTATTTTCTAGTGTTTTCACTGTTAAACATTCCTAGTGATGGAACTCTGAGGTCTTTTTCCTCTCAAAACCTGTGGATTGAATGTCATAGCTACGTCTGGACACTGCACAGTAGGGAGTCATCTCTGGCCCATTGGTTAAGGTCTCAGAAATGCACACTAAAGATTAAGGGCTCTAGTCTAGGTGAGTCTGTGGTCATTTCCTACTTTAGTTTCTTTTCAACTATAAATATTTAAGTTAAATATTGAAAGGTGAACTTACACTTTTTAATTGACAAAAACATTTTTCAATTCATTTTGTCCGGAAATATCTCATTCTAAGTATATAATTAATCAATACCCAAATCGCTCACTCTCTCTCGATCTCTCCCTTTCTCTCTCTCTCTCTGTCTCTCTCTCTCTCAGGGTTGCAAGGTTGGCCATAGGGACTGGTTGCAGGCCAAGCCTTGCAGCCAACTCCACTGTGCACGGCTTTTGGGCGTGTGCGGCGCAAGGTTGGGAGGTGGTAGGGGGTTTTGAAAATTGCTGAACCTTTGAAAAAAACATCGAAATTCACTGAAAAAAAAGGTTACAGGGATGGTATAGTTAGGAAATAGAATAAAAAAAACTATAGAACTCAGAGGTTACAGGAACATTATAGTTAGGTTCTGAATTTACTTGTACAAAACCCTAGAAATTCATCAGTTATAGTTATAGATTTTTGAAGTAACTGTAACTTATGCCCTAAGGTAACTATAACTCATACCATCGCCATGCACTGCTAATTACCCCAGATATTACAGCGCTCATTACATCCTTCATAACATCATTGATAATGTCACTAACATTTGTTGTAAATTATTCATTAAAAAAAACTGAGTATGGCGGTGGCGCGAGTTATAGTTACCTTAGGGCATCAGTTATAGTTACTTGAAATAACTATAACTGGTGAGTTTTCAAAGGTTTTGTAGGAGCATTTGGTGTAAATCCTTTCAGAGAAATTAAAGGGGAAATAAATTTGTATGTCTACAACCACGGATCCATCACAATGTTTTTGCGGTGATTGCAGCAAATTCGTGAATGTGCATGCCAACAGGAATGCTGTGAGTGGCTGTCTGCAACCTCACCAGAAAATTGCGGCTGCCATTTTAGGCACTGTGACTTGGTTCCCGGGGCTTAAAAATAAAAGGAAAAGTGGCATATGGGGTCAGGGTGGAGGCACCCTGATCCCAGAGACGTGATATAGGGGTCTTTCAGGATGGGATGAAATTATGACCAAATGAAAATTTATTTCCACACCACATGATATTCTTGAATGTGTTGCAATGCTCAACATGGTCTCCCATATAACGTTGAGACAAATTCACTAATTAGTGATTTAAAAAAAAAAACATTCACAGACCCATTCATACAGTACTTCATTCACTCATAGAAGCACTCAGAGACTCATGCCCCATTAACACTCCCACTCAGACACTCATGCAGCTACTCATAGACCCACTGAGACCCTCATGCACCCACCCACAGACCCACTGAGGCACTGATACACCCAGTCACAGACTCACTCAGACCCTCCTCACCTACTCACAGACCCACTCAGACACTGACGCACCCACTCATTGTCCTACTTAAGCACTAACGCACCCACTCACTGACCCACTCAGACACTCATCCACTGACTCACAGATCTATTCAGGCACTTATGTACCCACTCACAGACTCACGCACACACTCATTAATCATGCCGCGAAAACAAAAATATACTTTGAGAGTGTTCTATAATAAAAATATTTAAAGAAATATGGGTTTTCGCATTCAATTACTAAACTACTGATGTCAAGTACAAATTAAAATATGGTTATATATGTGTATCACATTCTTAAAAAACACACTATAGTCACAATTAACCGCATTACCAGAAACTAGATATTGCAATGTCTGTTGTCGCGACGGCTGGCTTCATCGCGAACACTGGAGTCATTGCAAAAATATTGGCTTTATTTGAAATATTGTTTTGATAATATGAAACTGAAACTGTCCGTCAACATATTTATAAAGTTAGGTCCATGTGATAAAGGAGAATGTCACAACAGAAACGTACATTAAGGTGCTACATTGAACACCCTTCATAACTTCATCAAAGTATAAACGTCCATGCCTCAAGTTACTTTAGTAGAACAGTGGTACAACATCCAATCTCACACACATACACCACAAACACTTAGGCAGTAAAACACTCATAAACTCATTAACACACTGATAAAAATGGAGTCTCTAGTTGGCAGAGGTATCCACACTGTCCAAATAAGGACCACAATCCTAGTCAGGGTAAGTCACAACACAACACAACCTAAATTATCCTGTGCTCCCTGGTAGCTTGGCACAGAGCAGGCAGGCTTAACCTAAATTATCCTGTGCTCCCTGGTAGCTTGGCACAGAGCAGGCAGGCTTAACCTAGAAAGCAATGTGTAAAGACTTTGTTCAATAACGCATAAGGTAAGAGAGTGAGAATACAACAGAAAGTACTCCACACTGGTTTAGGAAATTACATAATATTTATCTGAATACAATAAGACCAAAATTACACAAATCAAGTATGCACAAGTCAATATTTCACTTTCTGAAGGTTTAAAGGATACTCAATCCCTAAGAATCAGTGGTTGTATCCTTTTAACACACAGTTAAAAATAACAAAGAGGGGCCACAGAGGCGGAAATGCGTTGGAAAGTAAAGTGATATGTTGATTTTTCCAGCTTCCAAAGGCGGGCCGTCATTTCTTTCCATGCTGGAAAATGATCTGTCAGTTTCGAGGAGTGCAGCTATGGTTCCTCACTGCAGTGCAGGGATATTTTGACACCCAGGGATGATGCTTGGAAAATCCAGAACATGTTGAGCAGAGGCAACAAGAGCTGCATCGATCCTGCAGGTAATGAAGGTGCTGTGTAAATCTGGCAGGAGTTGAGTCAAAGAGTGGTTTTGAAGTGCACAAGTTCCCCTTTCAACCCAGCCCTGTCTACCAGGAGCCCTGTGGGGGGTTATCAGTCCTTTGTTTGAGGGCAGGCCACTAGCCTTTGAAGTGTAAGTGAGAGCCTTTCCATCCTTCCAGCCATTAAGACCCATCAGTATGCAGATGAATGCATATACAGCTGAATGTCTTGTATTTATGGTTGTCTAGATGGAATGGAGACAGGCAGTGAGGGACAAATGGCAGTGAAGACAGAGAAATGCCTACTTTCTAAAAGTAATTATATAACAAAAAACAATTGGTCCCCAGGGGGAAGTATATGCCTTAACTCCCACTGCATTAATTCAGGTACTTACTATAAAAAAAAAAAACACTCATGCTCCCACTCACTGACCTACTCAACTATTTCCTCAACGACTCACAGACCCACTCAGACACTTATGCACCCACTCACATACCTACTCAGACACTTCTCCATCCACTCTGAGACCCACTCATACACTGACACACCCACTGACATAACCACTGAGACCGTAGTGCAACCTCTCATAGACACACTCATAGACTCATGCACCTACATACAGATCAAGTCAGACTGATGCACCCACTTACAGACTTTCTGACAGACTCATGCACTCACTGATAGACCTACACAGACTTATGCACCCATTCATAGACCGCAAAACATCTCACACACTCACTGACTCACACACTCACTGACAGACCCAGACGTACTGGTATGTCCACTTACCAACCTGTACAAACAATCACACACCCATTTTATCATTACAAAATACAATGTAAATATACTAAAAAAAGTTACAGGGGTGTTATAATTATGAAATAGAATTATAAAACATAGAAATTCACTGAAAACTGTTACAGAGATGTTATCCTAAAAAAAAACGTAGAAATTCACTGAAAAGGGACGTTATTGTTAGGCTCACATTTCACCCAATTAAAAACCAAGGAAAACCAGCAGTTATAGTTACCTGAGCTGTAAAAGAGTTCCTGTGTTATTGCATTCTATCAATCCTATGTGGTCTATGAGGTCTGTAAACCTGTTGAAGATTATCCTAGAAACACTAAACCTTATTTTTTGATGATTTTTTAGTTTCTGGTGCATAGAGACAGTGAGTGAGAGTATTCACAAAACGTTTCTAACTCATTGGTCTAGAAAAAATCTGAGACATTTATATTGTTTTATAACATTTGTAGGAGAGATTCTTATCAATGTAATGTGCGTACGTCTGTGAGGCTTGATCTATATAGGCACCAGTGATATATATTAGTTATTTATTTTTGTCTGTTATTTTCTTTTCTACAGATTTCCTTCCCAGCTGCACCTATTCCCTTCCCCCCATTTGAACACCCTGTTCCTCTGTACTATAATATTCAGAGCTGCCGGAAGGTGGGCTTCTGAGTGGTACTGTTCCAGTGGATCAAACCCCTGTGAATAACAGGCCCACGAAGTGCGAGATCCGCCTAAACAGTGCCTAACAGAATAGCTTCCTTGGATGATCTATGCACCATGATAGCAGAATTAAAGGGTTGAAATTACTGCTTCTCAAGCTGAGACCTTCGCCTTAACTAATAGGGTAAACCAACTATAGTCTGAATTGGAATCCCATGACATTCTGACTTCATCACATGGTCAGGAGGGGCCAGAGCAATTTTAATCCCCCTGCAGTTTCAATCACTATTCCTACTCATGTTCCCTTAGTTACTCCAGAGCTCTTTTCAGGGGATATGGATTAAGTACAAATTTTCCTTGCACAGGTTCAGTTACACTTCATGGTTTGCCCTCAGTCTTTTCCTGATGCCCAGTCCTGTATTGCATTCTTAGTCTCTTACTTATGGGGTGGTGCCGAAGCATGCTACGCTGCTTTTTAATGAGGATAACCCTTTGCTATATAGTTGGTCCAGATTTAAAGCGGAGTTTGAGCAAATATTCGATAGAATAACCATTACAAGAGCTGTTGACCATGAGTTGATACAACTACATCAGGGCAACAACGATTTTATCTTGTATCTTACTAATTTCAACAGGCTAGTATCAGAGATTGGTTGACCAGAAGAAAAACGAGCAGCCCTTTATTATCAGGGACTGAAGGATGAATTAAAAGGTGTTTTGGCCAAAATTGATCCTCAACTGACACCTTGTACAGACCTTATTTATTTGACTTTACAATTGGCTCATAGAATGTCTAAACCTATAGAAGAAAAGAAGATGAAACCATGAAATTGGAGGGGTTTGAGGTCCTTTATCCAAAGAGGGGAGAAATTCTCGCCATAAGGATAATGGGTTATAACTGTATTGTGGGAAGAAGGGCCATTTGTTCAAACATTGTCCAACACACCTAAACTCAATAAATCCAAAGGGTACGAAAGCTAGTTATACCATCACAGAGTCAGGAGTCAGTTTAAGGATTAAATATTTTATCTCCACAACAGAGTGTGGCCAATACCTTAAAAAGTACAATGCCATATTTAATAACTTAATAATCAAGGCATATTTTGAGACCACTGACCAGATGATTAAACCTGTGGAATCTATGATGATTGATTCTGGGCCCAGAGGTGATTTCATTGATGCAAAGTAATTTAATTCATTTGCATTTGGTAAACTGTGATAAGAAACAATCAGAAATGGTCCACATGGTGAATGGTGCCATGCTAACATCTAGGCCCATTACAAAACATACTGCTGTGGTGACACTTCATTGTAAATGTCAGGAGGCTCATCATCAAGATTAAATTTAGTTTGGTATTACTGAAGCCCCTCCAATTCAAGTTAATGTTCGGTATGCCATGGTTAACTCTCCACAACCCCACAATAGATTGGAATAAAAAAAGCATAAAGTTCTTGTTGACCTACTGTCAGGAGGTGTGCAATCATGAACATAAAGTGAAACCTTCTAGTACATATATGCATCATACCATTGCTGTAGCTGCTGAAAAAGAAATAACCTTGCCTTAATAATATCATGGATACCAAGATGTGTTCAGTCAAAATAGTGCTGAGACTCTGCCCCCCATCGCCCTTATGATTGTCAGATTGACCTTGCCCCAGGTGTGAAAATTCCATGCAGTTGGATTTAAGCACTCACAAAAAAAGAAAATCAACATTTGAAAGAATATCTAGATAAATACTTGAGAAACTGACTTATACGTCCCTTGAAGTCACCCGCCAGTTCCCCCCTGTTCTTTATAATGAAGGGGAATAGAGAGCTGAGTTTCTGTACAGATTACAGTGTCTTGAACAATATCACCATTAAGAGTTGCTACCCACTTCCTCTCATTTCGGATCTCTTAGATCAGGTGCGAACTCCAAATTGGATCTCAGAGGGCCTATCATTTGGTCAACATTCAAGAGGGAGAAGAGTGGAAGATAGTGTTTCGTACATGATTCGGGTTGTATATATAATAGCCTTTGGGCTATTCAACACCCATGCCACCTTTCAATATATTTTGAATGATGTCCTACAAGTCTACCTAGACCCATTTGTGATTGTCTATATAGATGATAGTCTTATTTTCTCGCAAACAGAGAATGAACATGTACAACACATCAAAATCATCTTAGGGATGTTAAGTCAACATTGCAAACTTCCAAAATGTGAATTCCATGTTACAAAAGTTGAATTTCTGTGTTTCAACTTAACATTTCAAGGGTTAATCATGTTGGATAAGAAGGTGCAAGTGGTCAAAAATTGGCCACAAACACAAAATGTCCAGGACGTACAGAAAATGTTAAGGTTTTAAAATTTGTATTTCTGCATCACAAGACTACCACATCAAAACATAACTTTTATGTGGACTTTAGAAGCTGATCTTTCATTCATCACCCTGAAAAAGGCATTTACCTCTGCACCGGTTTTGGCACATCCTAATGTAGACAAACCCTTTGTGGTGGGGCAGATGCATTCAATGAAGCAACAGGAGCAATACTGTGTCAAAGGCACTCTGAAACGGGCGAACCCATTTCAGTGGCAACTTGTCAAAGAAATTTAACTTTGCAAAACTAAATTATACTATAGCTGGAAAAGAACTGTTAGCTATATGCACAGCCTTAAAGGAATGGAGTCATTACCTTCTGGGCCCAAAATTCCCAATAACAGTATTTACAGATCACCTGCACTTTCAGATTTGCAAATGCCTTGACCCCTCACCAGTTTCCTTTGCCGCTTTTTTCCCCAGAATTTGAGTTTGTGGTGAACTTCTGCCCATGGCCAGAAAATCGAAAGGAGTATTCCCTTTCTTGATGCTATGAACACGAATCACATTATTCCCCCTCAGCATATTATAAGGGCCAATACGGTCCATAATGTTCTAGAAGAAATCCAAAAGGCAATCCCCTTAGTCAAATTAGCCAAATGGGCATCCAAAGAATCCTGTAGAAAGATTCACAAAAATTTACACTTTTATGGTTCCCAGTTATATGCACCCACACTTTTTTAAGATTACAAGCTATCAGATGGTGTCATAATTCTCCTTTGCTTGGGCATCCTGGCAGAGCCAAGACGCAAGAAATTGTGACACATCATTTTTGGTGACCAGGGCTCACTGCTGATGTAAACAAATATGTGTCTAATTGTTATATCTATGCCCAAGCCAAAGCAAAATGATCCAGACCAAAAGGGCTTCTTCTTCCCTTAAGCACTCCAGAATGAATGTGTGAAGACATTCCTGTCAATTTCATGGTTGGGTTGCCTGTACAAAATCGGTATGATGGTAGTGGTTGACAGGCTTTCAAAAAATGGCATGTTTTATTGCATGCATTGAGGTTCCCACAGCCCCTCGTTTAGCTCAGTTGTTGCTGGAATATGTGGTCTGTTTGCATGGCTTTCCACAAACTATTGAATCTGACAGAGAAACCAAATTCACCTTGCAGATTTAGAAAGTTTGGGATTCAAATATGCTTGTCTACCAGTTTTCACCCTCAAAGCTTTGGTCAAACTGAAAGACATGCATAAAACAAAATCTTTTTACAAGATAACCTTTAGTCATGGAAAGTGGTACTTCGGCTTGTGAAATTTGCTTAGAACGTGGTTTCACAGCCATCTACTAATTTCTCACCCTCTTGCTCCAATTGTGTGTATCACTCTTATTATTTACTATTGTTACTACTGCACCAAAATTACTCTGTTCCACAGGTATCGGAACACATTCAAGATCTAGCATGCATTGCTAAACAAACTAAGAGTCACGTCCTTGCTGCTAACGAACAGCACAAGACGTTCAGAGACCAGAAACAGTATTGTGGACCAGATTAATAAGAGGGCAACAAAGTGTGGCTATCAATCCGGAACCTGAAATTTAAGATGTAACATAAACTCCAAATAAAATTTATTAGACCCTTTAAAATTATTCAAAAGATAAAGCCTGTCAGTTATTTGCTGCAATTTCTAATATCAATGACCAGTTTTCCTCACCTCCCTCCTCAAACCTGCTACAGAAAGAGATTGCCTTCGAGCTCCACCTGTTTTCAATAATGATCCCCCCCGAATACCAAGTTAGAGCCATCAAGGACATATGCAAAGGTCATATGTTGCATATGTTGTCTTGGGCTGGATATGGTCCAGAAAATGATTCATGGGAACTAGCACACACTATTCGAAGACCTTGGCTGATTTAGCACTTTTCAGCTGTTCGTAATGCTTCTTCCACGTGGAATGGGCCTATAGAGGGGAGCAATGTCAGGAGCTGGGGTATGTGTGCCCATTCCAAACTGGAGTCTGCCCTCATCACTTGCAGAGTGGACCAGACAACCATGCTTAACAACCCCAGGGAACTGGATTAAAAGCCTCTGTGGAAAATAACAGACTCAAGAGGCAGCCATTGTAGGACATCTGTTGGCACCAAAAAATAGAAGGTTTATTGGAAGTACTCATCTGCATATCTTCAACTCCATTTCAAGATGGCAGCTGTTTTCACAATCTCTCTAGTGAGTCTTGAAGAGTCTCACAAGATCACTCCACTCTTGGTAGCCATTTATGAGTGCAAATGGTATATTTAGTCTGGATACAAGGCCCTGTGCCTGTTATTCAGATTCTTCAGTAAGTGCTGAGGGGCAGGACAATGCAGAATATTCGCATCCAGTCAGAGGGTGTGGACACTTTTGGATTCTTACATCGCATTTGCTTGAAAAAAGGCTACTACAGTAGGGAATGAATTTGTGGAGTGGCATGTTTGGACTCTCAAGCATATGTGTTTTTGAACTCTGATGGGTGTTGTGCTCAGGGTTTTAGTAATACTTTTTGTTTAACTGTGAAGTTAACAACAAGTCTAGTATTGATTTAAATAATTAATAGAGATCCGATTGTGCTAAATCATTGTAGTTGGGTTCCCAACTACGAATAGTATTGTCTGTTAATAAGAACTCAAGGACGTTTCATGTAACCCAGTTCCTGTGTTATAGCATTCTATTAATCCTATGTAGTCTATGAGCTCTGTAAACCTGTTGACAACCTTCCTAGGTATACTAAATCTTTTTTTTTGCTGACATATTGGTTTCTGGTGCATAAAGACAGTGACTATCTGAGAGTATTCTCACATAGTTCCTAATTCATTGTTCTAGAGAAAAATCTGAGAAATGTATACTATTTTGTAACTCTTGTAAGAGAGATTCTTATCAATGTAATGTGTGTACCTTTGTGAGGGTTGATCTATAAACGCACCAGTGATTGTGATATACATATCAGTTCTTTCTTTTTGTCTGTTATTTTCTTTTCCAAATAACTCCTTTCCAGCTGTCCCTAACCTAATTCCCTAACCTCATCTTGCAACCATGTTCCTCTGTACTACCATAGTCAGAGAGAGAGAGCTGTCGGAAGGTGGGTTTTTGGGTGGTACCAGTCCCGAAGGACCCAAAACCTGTGACACTTACAGAGTGACAATAGCCACTGTGTAGTTATAGTTAAGGTGACCAAAAATAAAGATTGTTCAGATTTTTTCCCTTTATAACTTTGCACCCATTTGACAAATGTGAGTGAAACTTTGCAAACTTGCTGCCTCAGTTTCATTTTGGGAGGACTGGATGTTTTGCGGTGTTTGGTCAAGGGGATGGAAAGAAAAAAAGGGGGTCACTAAATGGACTTCAAATCAAATGCATTTGCCATAGACCTCTGTATTTCGAAAAAAAAGGTCAGCTGGATTTTTATGAAATTTGTCAGTATTACAGTATTACATTAGAGGGTGCAGATGATTCTGTGGGGGTAGAATAAGTAAATGTTAAGTTATAAGGTTTTTCAGCTTAGATATATCTTCTAACACAGTACTATTAAAGTAGACACAGGAGGCACTCATAGTAAATTTTAGGGGCAGGGCGAGGTGGTGCGGCATGTGGATATTACCAAAAAATAAAAACACTTACCTGGATTGTCGCCATCAACGCCACTGCCACCATCGCACTGCTCCTTTGCTGCAGGCACAGGCTCCTAGATTGCCCAGCGGCCAATCCTGACACTGCTCAGAGCAGAGTTTCGATTGGGTGGGAGCACCCCGCCAGTGCGATCACAGCCAGACTGGGAGTCGGTGCCTGCTTTCTCCAGCCCGGAAAAACAGTGCCAGGCTGGAGAAAGCTTTCTGCGCATGTGTTTTTGGCCTGCCCGAGACAGCTGTTCAAACATACATGCGCACCTCAGTGCTATCATCCTCAGTGCCCCGTCCCATTTACTACAAACTGATAAACATAGTTTATTATTGTTTTGTAGTAAAAGGTTTGCAGCTGTTGGTGGGGGGTGACGCTCCTCTGCCCTAACGGAGTAGCCATGCCTGGGTAGACAAGAAGCCAAAAAAATAAACTAGACGGGATATGTAATGTTTCAGATTTACTACATAAAGAATTGAAAGACCCACTTATGGTCACATGCTAATGGAAAACCAGTAAACAGATAACATATAAAATACATCTGAAACTACATAGGATTTCTTTGCATGCTCTTTGGCTCACCCAAAAACTGTCCCAACAAGCCAAACAAAAACCTACTTTCTTATGCACCCCTGTAAACAAAATTGACCTTGCAGTGAGCCATGAAAACTATTATTTGGAGGACATAATAATTGGCCACTAGGAAAGCAAAATGATGTCATTTTTTTATAACAATAACAAGCATTGCGTTTAATTCACTTTGGCCATTATATGTAGCACAATTCTACTCAAAGTAGCAAGTAATCCGAAAACATAAACTAGACTGCATATGTAAAGTTTCAGAATTATTACATGAACAACTAAAACACACATTTATGGCCCACCTGATTATGCAGACCAATAAACAAATAAATAACAAATACAATAGATAAAAAGAAAGAAATCACAGTAAACCTGATTGCCACTCAGTACTTCTAGTTATTATTCCCAAAGAAAGGAATTCCTCAAATATTACCTCCCTAATAAGTTTCTACACCTTTGAGAAATCACCCCCAAACTTTTCAGGCCTATAGCATTTTCTACATTTTGAGATCATGTACATCTTTTGGTGAATCATTATAGGGGAGCAAAGATAAAAGGGGCTCCCAAAATGCGTTTTTTCACAAATGCATTTTCAGTAGACTACTGTATTTGATGTTTTGTGAAAACAGCTGAATGAATTTACAAGAAATTTGGCAGGATTATACATTAGGATGCATAAATGATGCTTTTATTTTTAAGTAATAAGGGATTTAAACTTAGTGGCATCTGTCACAATGGTACTTTTCATGGAATTTCACTAAATTCTGTAGCACATGGCCATAAACTTATTTAAAATATATAAAAAATATAAGTACACATCTCTACTATTAACACTTTGACAAAGTGTTAATAGGTAGGGGCTTAACACTTACCGACATTTAAGGCCCTAACAGTGAATACAGTCAACATGCAGTAAAAACAATACAGCTCCATTTTCATTTAAAAAAAAAAAAAACAGCTAATACTCAATTATATACTGGCTTGTCATCGCCATGTACTATGGTATACTGCAAAGTTATCTCGGTATTCCATGGCCAAAAATAAAACTAACACCTAGCAGTGTTATTGGATTGCTTATGTCAGACATGGTGTTGCATGGACAATGTAATGCTTAAGGCAGATTTACAAAGGAATGCAAGTCCACCATGTGTGGCCCTTTGTTGATTTGTAAATCTGGAGAAATGCAAGGCAGCACAATTTGCTGTTTTCCAATACTCTGCAAACCATCATCTAAATTGCTGCTAAATTTCACGTACATCCATATGTCACACCACTGTAGCCATGCCACTGTATGCTGTTCCACTCTGCATCATTCCAGTCTGTCTCTACACTGTATGAGACTCCTGTCAGTGCTATTACACTGTATACACCAGTGGAAGACAATCCAGTCTATGTGACTGCACTGTAAGCCTCTCCAATGGATGCTACTCCACTAAGTGCATTTCCACTCTATTCTATTAAACTGTATGCCACTCCACTCTACTCTATTCCACTGTATGTCACTGCACTCTACAACACTCCACTGTAGGTTATTCCACTGTGTGCAATTCCATTGTATGCTACTCCAATCTATGCCACTCAAGTGTGTTGCACTCCACTCTATGCCATTTAATTTTATGCTATTCATTTGGAGCCCACTCCAATGTAAGACACTCCACTGTATGCTATTACACTCTACCCCACACCACTGTGTAACAATCCAGTCTACACCACTCTAATATATGTCAGTCTATTGTATGCTACTCCATCTATAAGTCATACAACCCTCCACTCTACACCACTCACCTCTACATTCTGACAGTGTACACAACTCCAATCTATGCCAGTCTACTCTATGTTATTACACGGTATGCAACTCAAATCCATGCTTCTTCATTGTATGCCACTTCGCTGTATGCCACTCTGCTATATGCTACCCCATTATAGGCTATTCCACTCTATGCCAGTCCACTGTATGCCACTTCACTGAATGCATTTCCATTGTATGTTACTCCATGGTATGCTACTCCACTCTATGTCACTCCAGTGTATGCCACTCTATTCTACGCTGTTCCATTGGATGCCACTCCAGTGTATGCTATTACACTCTACCCCACTCCATGTGTTCGCCACCCCAGTCTACACCACTTCCCTGTATGACACAGCAGTGCACATACTCCACTATACACTATTCCAGACTAAGCCACGCTACTGCACAACATTCCACTCTCTGCTATTTCACTGTGTGCCACATGTTAGACATGGCATCCCTGCTGTGGTTTTTCCTTGGTGTGGTTTCCCATAACCTTTTGCCTTCAGATCTCCTTTTTTGTTGAATTCATGTTGCTGGCCTGGGAATTCTGCACACTTTAACACTGCTGACCAGTGGTAAAGTGATTGTGCTCTTTTCCTAAAACATAGTAACATTGGTATGTACCCATTTGGCATATTTAATTTACTTACAAGTCCCCAGTAAGGGCCTGTAAATTAAATGCTACTAGTGGCCCTGCAGCATTGATTGTGCCACCCATTTAAGTAGCCCTTTAAACATGTCTTAGGCTTGTCATCAAAGAGCCTGTGTGAGCAGTTTTGAAATGGCATTTAGACCTGGCATTATAACATTTTGCCAGGCCTCATCCTTCCTTTTTAGGTTGAGATTTCAAGATCACTTGTATACTTTATTATACTTCTTTGTGGGCTTACAGCCCACCCACTGCCATTTATTTGTTTGTTTCAGCATCCTTTGAAACTCCTTACTTGCTAGTGGTCAATCCTTCCTCTTTGTCCCCCCTTTATGTCTTAAGTTCCTCCCATAGAGCAGGGACCAAGTACTGTATCTATACGCTTTGGGTCTATTTTCTATTGGTTTGAGGGACGACTATGTTATTTCTTTCTTGCTCATGTTTACACTGTAGGTGGTTCAGGCCTGTAGCTGCTTGCATCTTATTGCAGCATTTGGCCCTCCAACCTCCTCCCAGGCAAGAAAAAAATAGTTGGTGTGCCCAAACAGAGCTGCTATGATGTGGGTGCTTCTCGGTGAGTGCAGGCGCGCTCTTGTTTTTGCATTTATTTTGCTGTTGACCTCGTCTCCCTGCAGCTCCTCGAACATCTGCTTCCCCATTAAACCCTTACAAATTTCAGCTCCCAGGCTCGGCTTTTTTTTCATTGTGTTTGGCTCTCGAGTGCACAGTCAGGCACTTCTTGGATTAGGGCGGTTGGGTCTACTGAGCTCCTAACATAAGCGAGCATATTTCAGTCACTCGGAGCTTTGATGGCCCTGTAAATCTTATGCAGTGTCCACTTTCATATCTTCATGTGAAATACAATCACAGCCACATCAGAAGGCCACGGATCTTGTATTGTATTAGCACGGTGAGCTTCATGCGCTTCATGTCAGGGCCTCCTGTGTTAAATTGCTGCGTAATTTGTATGTGTACCTAAAATTCTAAGTAAGATGACAATTTGTGAAGTTTCTCATGGGTTGGCCAGGCCCACAGGCCTTCCAGTTATTGGCTGGGGGTCACCCATGAGGAATTTGACTTTTCTTCTTTATACCCGGGTCACATCACATCACACTATGTGTTTTTCACACTATACATCCCGTCTGGGTGGTCTGCAGGGGCTCTTCATTTTAGGTGACCCAAACCAAGTGCAATGAATTGCCCGATGAAGTACTTGCTATCGTGCACTCACCTGTGGTTGGGGCACTCATCAGTGGTTGGAGCTTGATTGCCCCATAAATAAGCCTGAGAGGTAGAGCGCTGATAGCTCCTGAGAAGCCCTCCTTGAGGCCCCTTTCCGGTCCCTAACTTTGCTGCTGCAGAACTAAGTTTACAGCCCGTACCCATGGCTGGGGAATTTATCGGTCTCAGGACTGCACACAATAACTTCCCCATATGGTTGTTTAACCCCATCCAAGACCCCACCCCCAGACCTTCCGCCTCTTGGGACATTTGGTGATGTCTTCACACACAATTTCACCAACGATTCTGTTAGTGCCTTTTCCATACGGTCTGTAGGGGGTGTATGGGTGAAGCTGGAGTGACTGAATGAGCTCCTGTCTCTCCAACCTATATCCTGGTGACAGTCTAACCTTTACATCGTCAGGTGTTTGATGGGGAGTTTGCATGGGCGAGCCCACAGCACGCTCTTAAAGCCTTCATGGATTAGTGTCTGGACCCTTTCCGTGCCTGCATGAGGCAGGTTTTAATTTATTTATTTTTTTATTTATTTTGGGCAGTTTTATATAGCGCATACTCGACCTGAAGGTATTGGATCATTTTACATGAGCACTGGTTACATTACACAAGGGCACAATCATATTATGGTAGGCACGGGGAGATTATGTGAATTGCCTAAAAACACAAGACACTGACCTGATGCCAATACTCAAAGCTGGTTTCCCAGCCTCAAAAACAGTAGCTGTGGCAGTTACTCCACTGACTGGGTGTTTGCCATTTTTTTTATTTATTTTTTATTTTGGGCAGTTTTATATAGCGCAAACTCGACCCGAAAGTATTAGATCACTTTACATGAGCATGGGGTTACATTACACCAGGACACAATCATATTTTGGTAGGCACGGGTAGATTATGTGAATTGCCCAAAAACACAGAACACTGACCTGATGCCAATACTCAAAGCTGGTTTCCCCACCTCAAAAACAGTAGCTGTGGCAGTTACGCCACTGACTGGGAGTTTGCCAAACTCACAACCTCAAATTCATGCCATTGTTTTGGAAAATACACAAAGTTATCTGCCACTTGCTTTATTCCTCCACTTTACATATGCTATATTCAAATGCAGCACCTCATCCTTTCCAAGCTGATAAAGCGGGTTCCATTTGGGTTGCTAATAGCACACTCCAAACCTGGGTACTGACAGCAGGCCCTTTGCACAGGGCGTTTCTCATGGTTTATTATTTTAGGGTCCAAGTGTTGATTGAAAGGGTCATACTCTGGTGAAATCCCATGGTGGTCCGTTAATGTTTCTGGAATTGCTGCTGGTCGTGCACAGCTGCTTTTAGAATTTCCTGTCTTGTCTGGGAAAGTGGCAGCTGGGCTTGGGGCCAAGACAGGGCCACCATGGCACATGCCCTGTGGGCAGGGAATCCTTGACACTCATCTGGGCTCAGACTTTTGTTTTTACTCACTCAACCACCATGAGGTACATTCTTCAGAGGTGCTTTTTGGATTTCACCCAGCCTTGACACGGAGGGCCTCTATCCAATCCTGCCCTTTAAACTCCATGCATACTAGACCAATTCCTTCAGTTGCGCTGTAGCCTTTCAGATGTATAACATGGTGTAGCCAACAGTGACAGCTGTCCTGGCTCCAGTGCTGTAGGATGGGGGGGGCAAGGGCCCTTGGGTAGGCTAAGAAAACAAGCTTCCTATTTGCTGCTCGGGTAATAGATTACAGAAATATTCAGGGTCCAGTAGACCACTCGGGTTTTTGAGTGTCACTTTCTCTGAGGCAGCATGCAGTAGAGGCACTCCAGTATACTGCAGGCTAGAGAAAGGTGCGTCACATGCTGGAAATAACAGCTCTTCATGTTGCCCTAATAAGCAATAGTGTGCTGCATGGCTAAACACTTATAAGGTCCAAAAAAGCAAGACCTATTGGCTCGGCCAATGATTGTTTATACATACAAGTCACCCCAAGGGTAGGCCGCAGACAGCCCAGAAGGCAAGGGGCTATGTATTTAAAAAGTAGGACACGTACTTTTAAGTTTTACATATGCTGGTGGTGAAAACCCCTTAAATTAATTTTCCACCACTGCAAGGCCTCTCTCTACTAACATTGGAGTTGCCTTATTACACCTTAGAAATGTAGTTTCCAAATGGGAAGCGGCAACCCCTTCAAGTTTGGTGTATTTGGAATCACAATTTCAAATCTTAACTTATGGTGAAGTCGGATTTTAAATTGCAATTCTGAAAATGACACTTTTAGAAAGTTGGCAGTTTCTTGCCTTAGCTATTTGATACATATACAGAAAGGTAGTAGTGGTATATAAATCACACTTCCTGTTGAACAAATGGAAATGTGGATAATGTAAACAAAGAATACAGCTGATTAGGGTGGTGCTTGACAGGTATGACGTGCTCTACTACCAAGGCACAAACAACAATGGTCAAATAGGTCCACTGTATGCTAGAGTATACAAAGGTACCCAAACACTCAAATAGTATTCCAAAAGTAATCATAAGTCCATAGAGTTAGGATTCATAGATAAGTCCAATCAAATGAGTTTTATTGAAACTTGGAAGATTCCATACTCTAAATTGCATATATTATCGCAACAACAGTCGACACGTGTTTCGTCACTATCTGTGACTTTTTCAAGACTATAAATGTACATAAAATAATAATCACAAACCATACACAGGGTTAATGACAACGTACATTCACGCCTTGAAATTCACCATGTCAAAAAATGATAGAAAAAAGTGAAAGAAAGGAAAACAGGCCTCAGCCCGTGTCCATCTAAAAAGGAAGAATTGCACAAATGAAACACACAAAGCATTTCCTACACCCACACTTAGCAAACAGTTACAGGAGTCGCTGGATGAGCAAACACAACAGTAACATATATTCAAGCTACAGTATGTGTAAGAAAGTGAAAAAACCATCACCTTGTAAGCAAGAATGCCCAAACTCAAAGGAAGCTCCGTGAGTGCAGTAGTCACAAAAGTTACTGTAAGCCCCATGAGTGAGAGTCACTAAAGATACATAGGCCCTCATTACAACCCTGGCGGTAAATCCCACTTACCGCCGTGCTACATACCATGGCGGCAGGGCAAATCCACTACAGGTATTACAACCCACATCTCAGAATCCGGCACAATACAGACACCCACACAAGTCCGCCACACCAAAGGTCAGTGATGAAATGGCGATAGCAAAACCTACACCGTCACGGCAACAAGAATACCCCCACACTATCACGACCCACGAATCAACACAGAGGTCTTTCAACTGTGGTAATCCATTGGCGATACACTCCGCCGCGCTTAACATACACACACACTTACAAAACACAGCAACATTGGACAATTTGAAATACACACACCTGATACACATACACACACCACACCCACACACACCACTATAAAACACACACTCACGTTACCCACAAACCCTTACAACAATTTTTTGGGGAAAAAGCAGAGAGAGAGAGAATAGCAAACACAACACCACCATCCACAGGCAGACCACAAAATCACTCGTACAACATCCAGACATCTCAAACAACACACCCCAACACAACACATCACACAGCACAACAAACATCACCTCACACATCACCCACACCACACTATGGCACCTCAAAGACACACTAGGTTTTCACAGTAGGAGCTCAGGGCCATGGTGGAGGAAATCATCCGGGTAAAGCCACAGCTATCCGGATCACAGGTGCAGCACACCTCCATTGCTAGGATGATGGAGCTATGGCGGAGAATCGTCGACAGGGTCAATGCAGTGGGACAGCATCCAAGAACACGGGATGACATCAGGAAGAGGTGGAACGACCTACGGGGGAAGGTGCGTTTAATGGTATCCAGACACCAGATTGCTATACAGAGGACTGCGGTGGACCCCCACCTCCTCCCCCACAACTAACACCATGGGAGGAGCAAGTTTTGGCAATACTGTATCCTGAGGGCCTCGCAGGAGTAGCAGTAGGACTGGACTCTGGTAAGTCATATCTTTACTACTATAACCCCCACCCTACCTGCATGCCATTACAAACTCCTACCCCTACCCTCACTCCCATCACTCCACCACTTCACATATACCCCACTATCACAACCCACCCATCCCAAAACCAAGCCCTGCATGTAACACCAATCCATGGATCCCTCTCACAGACCTGTATGGACATCCATCACCACAGCATGCCCATTAGGGAGAATCACCTAGCCCACAAAATCACCACGCACACAAGGCAAAGCTGGCAGGGCGATCACAACCATAGAGGGAAACACACCCATGCACAAGATGGCACACGCAGATACAATAACACTGCATTTTCATCCCACAGGACCCCTACTCAACATTACCAGAGAGGAGTTGCCAGCAACATCCATTCCCTCCCAGAGGAGGCCCACAGTGATGACAGCAGCTCTGCATGTCTGGATCACGATGACCAACCTGGCCCATCAGGGACCTCTGGACAGTTGGTTACTCTGCCACAGTCCCAAACCACCACTGAGCCTCCCCCGTCAGGAAACACCATCACAGCACCCACCCAGTGGGCCCATGCCACGGTCCCCAGGACACGTCAATCAGCAGTGTGTCCACCACTACAGGGACCCCAGGCAACCCCACAAACCCAAGAAAATCAGGTGCCTGTAGTGGCAATGGGCACATGGTTCAGGGGACAGAGGCACAGGACAACAGGGAAGCTGGAAGGACTGCTGTGCGACAGGGGGAGGACAGGCCCAGGGAACCCACTCTCCAGGAGGCACTCACCAACATCCTGGGAGCATACCACCATTCCTAGGAGACGATGGGCCAGATACTGTACAAGTTGCAGGAGACCCAGCCGCTGCAGGAGGGACAGTACCTGGGGATCAGGGAGGACCTAAAAAACATCTACACCATCCTGGTCACCATTTCAGGGGTGCTGGTTGACAAGGGCAACACCATGAGGGAGGCAGTGGCACAACAACGGGCCCCTGACACTAGCCACACTGAAGAACAGCCCTCCACCTCCGCCGGTGCCACAGGACCAACAGACCACCAGCACCCCACCCCCTGCAGAAGGAGAACCACCCCACAAACAGTCCCTGCGATCCAGGCAGAAGCCGGAGAACATTGCTGAGACCCCCACCAGAAAATAAGACTCTGCTGATTGTCACCCTTGTGTCCCACTCTATCACCCTGTTTACCTTGAACTGCCATTACTCCCCTTCTTATGCCCCATTGGACAATGCACCTGTGATACCAAGAGACTGGACTCCAACTGGACATTCCTCCACCATCACCTCAGCCCATTGCGCATCCCCCTCTGCGTATGAGCACTTAAATAAACACCCTTGGAACAAATACAAATCTGTGGTCTGTCAAATGATTGAAATAAGTATTAGTACAACATTCTGAAAACATTGCAAGTCATATGTACAGTTATATATACATTGTTATGACCTTAAGTGGGCAGCAGTAGACATACCAGGAGCCAGAGTGGGGCACAGAGATCTGAAAATAGAAATGCCAAAGGGTACAGTTAGTGGCCATAGACATAAGGAAATCAGGCTCCCATGTACAATGTCCAACACAAAACTGAAAAGTAAAGATAAGTTACAGTGTCTTACCTGTGTATCACTGGAAGTACTGCAGTATGATATTACTTCTGTTGTCCACATCTTCTTCCTCTGCCTCCTCTTCCTCACTGTCCACATGCTCCACTGCTGCCACAAGACCATCTCAAGGACCAACCTCCTGCAGAAAAGGTACCTGGTGTCTCAAGGCCAGGTTGTGCAACATGCAACATGCAACGATGATCTGGCAAACCTTCTTGGGTGAGTAGTACAGGGATCCACCTGCCATAAGAAGACACCGGAACGAGGCCTTCAGGAGGCCAAAGGTCCGCTCAATTATCCTCCTTGTTCGTCCATGTGCCTCATTGTAACGTTCCTCTGCCCTTGTCCTGGCATTCCTCACTGGGGTCAGTAGCCATGAGAGGTTGGGGTAACCAGAATCACCTGCAAATATCGAGGGACAACTATCAGACACACACTAACCCATAGGGACAACCCCATACCCAGATACCAACATATACTGGGTGGGGACCTTGGGCTCACCTATTAGCCACACCCGGTGCCTCTGGAGTTGGCCCATCACATATAGAATGCTGCTATTCCTCAAGATAAAGGCATCATGCACAGAGCCAGGATACTTGTCACTCACATGGGAGATGTACTGGTCTGCCAGGCACACCATCTGCACATTCATAGAGTGATAGCTTTTTCTATTCATGAACACTTGTTCATTTCCCTGGGGGGGGGGGCAAATGCTACATGTGTACCATCTATGGCACTAATGATGTTGGGGATATGTCCCAGGGCATAAAAGTCAGCTTTCAGTGTGGCCAGATCCTCCACCTGGGGGAATACAATGTAGCTGCGCATGTGTTTAAGCAGGGCTGACAACACTCTGGTCAACACATTGGAGAACATTGGCTGAGACATCCCTGATGCCATGGCCACTGTTGTTTGGAAGGAACCACTTGCCAGAAAATGGAGCACTGACAGGACCGGCACTAGAGGGGGGATACCTGTGGGCTAGCAGATAGCTGACATCAGGTCTGGCTCCAATTGGGCACACAGTTCTTAGATTGTGGCCTGATCATGTCTGTATGTTAGTATAATGTGTCTGTCCTCCATTGTCGCAAGGTCCACCAGGTGTCTGTACACAGGAGGATGTCTCCATCTCATATTCATCCTCAGCGGTTGAAGCCTAGGGAGGAAAACGGTGAGCAGAGGGTCATAATCACACATCAATTGCAATAATGCATACTTTTCTACATTTACAAAACCAGTATGTGAATCCGAGAGTCAGTTGCTGTGCCATTGTCAGCTGTGATGCAGTTAGGTGCCATGGCCTGTGCCCCCCTGAAATAGCAGCTGTCTGACCTGTGAGGAAATGAGGTCATTCCGCTGGCATTGTGCGCTATTGCTGTAGGCGGTCGATGACTGCCGCGCAACTTCGCATTGGTTATCATTGGGTCCAATGGGTTCCAGGAGCCAATGGCGATGTACACTGGCGGTGACGGTACGCACCGCCGCGGACGTGACCGCCATTTTCTATCTCTTCACTCACTTGCTACCTGACCTTCAACAGGAGAGGACCTACACTGCAAGTGCTGCTCTGACCTGTGTCTGGAAGCAACAATGGCTCATGTGTCTGGGGAAAGGGCCCCTACATTCACTGCGGAGGAGTAGGAGAGGCTGGTGGGTGGGGTCCTACCCCAATACACGTTACTCTACGGTCCTCCAGACAAACAGGTGAGTACACTGTGAGCATGATGCGTGGGCCATGAATAAATGGAGTGCTGTGTATGTAAGCCACATGTAGGGGGGTTGAGGCGTCCTGACCAGAGTGCTGCATGTATGGTGGTCAATGTATGTGCTTCAGGGGATGGGAGGGATATGGTGGGCCATGAGTATGACGGTCTGGGAGGTTAACTAATTCCCTTTTCTGCTGTCTTTTTCCTGTAGATCAGCACTCATCAGAAAAAGAGTATTTGGCGTGCCATTGCCAAGTATGTGCAGACTCTGGGGGTCTTTGACATCCGGAGCACCCACTGCCGCAAACGGTGGGAGGACCTGCGCTGCTGGGCAAGGAAGATGGCGAAGGCCCAACTGGGGCTGGCCTCCCAATGGGAAAGGGGTGCCCGTCGTAACCTGAGCCCCCTGATGTTCTGCATCCTGGCGGTGGCCTACCCAGAGTTGGATGGGTGCTTGAGGGCAACACAGTCTGCACAAGGGGGTGAGTACAAATTTGGATTCAGTACTTTATGCACGTTAAGCTTTTACCTGGGTGGGGATGTGAACTGTGAGTGCCCCTAGGCCAGGGTGAACATGGTAGGGTAGGTCCCTTGATTGGCAGGCTCTGAAGCACTCCAACCCCAATAGTGTTAGTGTGCATCTACTACTGGTTAGGGCCCTGTTTGTTTCAGGTGTGCAGCTGATGGCATTAGGCATTGTACCCCATGGGATGCTGACTGGCATTGTAACTGGTTGTGCATGGAATAGTGCATAGGGCTGTTCCCAGTGAGTTGTGTACACCAACGGTAGTGTTGTTGCTGGCATTGACCAAGTGTATCCTCTGTCTCTCTGCCCCCCTTTTTGTTTTGTCACCCTGTCCATGTGTGCATTAGCATCATCTGGCAGAGGAGCAGAGGCACCGTCGATGGAGGGAGCTGCATCCCAAATGGGCCTGGAGGCCGAATCCACCGACGGGGAGGGCATCAGTGGGACGGAGGGAGAGGGGAGCACCACGACGGGGACAGGAAGGGACACCACAGACAGCAACTCCTCCTCCGATGGAAGCTCCCTGGCAGTGGCGGACACCTCTGTGCCCACCCCAACAACAGGTACGGCCGCCACCCCACCTACCAGCACCGCCCTCCCAGCAGCACCTCAGTGTGTTTCCTGTGCCCGCTCAACCAGGAGGGTGGGCATATCCTTCGCCCGAGGCACCTCAGGCCCTGCCTCAGTCAGCCCTGCTGCCCTCAGTAAGGAGGCTATTGACCTCCTGAGATCCCTCACTGTTGGGCAGTCTACCATTCTGAATGCCATCCAGGGTGTCGAGAGGCATTTGCCAGAAACAATTGCATACCTGGAGGGCATTCACTATGGCGTGGTGGCCCAACAGAGAGCATTTCAGGCTCTGGCCTCTGCACTGGTGGCAGCCATTGTTCCTGTCTACAGCTGCCCCCTTCAACTTCCTCTACCCAGTCCCAATCCCCTCAACCCCAGCCTATCCCAAGCACACCTGCAGACCAGCATTCACCAAAATCAAAACACAGAAGTGGCTCAGGCAAACACAAGCACAACACGTCATCTCACAGGCACTCACACAAGCACCATCCCCATGCAGAGACACCACACCCTCCACTGTGTCCCCCTTCTCCTCCTCATCCACCTCCCTCCTAGTAGCATCTCCACTCACACCTGCATGCACTACACTCTCATACACTACCTCCATCACCAGCACAAACATCACTACACACCCCTCACTGGCAGTCACCACTCCAACATTCATGCACATGTCCCCTGTGTCCTCTCCCAGTGTGTCTGTGACCCCTCCTCCCAAAGTACACAAACACAAGCACCCACCCACCCAACAGCCATCCACCTCACAACAGCTTACAGCCCATGCACCTGCACCCAAACTCATCAGACAGACACCTCCTACAACCACTCCCTCTTCCTCCACTCCCAGACCTTCTCCCTCTTCACCACCTCTTCTCTTGGAGAAGTGTGGCACAATGGTTAGAGCAGCAGACCCTGATGCAGAGATCTGGCCCGGGACCAGGGTTCAATTCCCACCTCGGCAGGTCTTGGGCTCAGTTCCCTTGGACCAAATAATTCTTGCCTCGTGCCTAATCTAATTAATGGGTCCCACTCTAACTCTGGGCAATAGCTTGCTTAATCTCCACAACGGTCCTCACAGCGCTTGGATGCCTGGCTTCACCCTGGGGCTGTCCAGGAGTGGCCGCCTCACAGGGAAAAGCCAGGAGGCGTTCTGCAGCGGTATGCGTACAGTGCCTTGAGACCCTAACGGGTGAGTAGTGTGCTATACAAGTGAGAAGTTTTACAGTTTACAGTTTACCCCAGTGTCCCTAAGAAGATTTTCCTGGCAAACATTGACCTCTTCCCTCCCCCTGCCCCCGTCCTTCCCCTCGGGCTAGGGTGGCTAAAACCCAGCCCAGTACCTCAGCCACCAAGTCCACATCCGCTGTGGTTCCTGCAGCTGTCAGAGGATCAAAGGGGGCACCTGTCCACCCAGCAGGTGTGCCACTACCCCTGCCAAGTCAAAATCCATTCTGCCACCTGGCAAGGTGAAGAAGGGGACAGCATCCAGCAAGGGGAAGAAGCCACAACCACCCAGCAAGGCCACCTCAAAGACTCCAGCTGCCAGACCCAAGGTGACACCACCATCTGCAAGGTGAGGAAGGGGCACAAAACACCAGGTAAGGCACTTCGACCGTCCGAGGCTGCAGGTGATGGCCTGGTGGCTACCAGCATAACCGCCAGCACCGCCACCTGCACCGTGGCCAGCACCGCCAGCAGCCCTGCTGCTAGCATCGCCGCAAGCACTGCCACCTGCACCGCCGCAAGCACCACTACTGTCAGCAGCAGTCCCAGTGGGCAGCCATCTGAGGCTGCAGGAGAAGGGCTGGAGCCTCCCCCCAATACTGGCAGCACCGGCACCTGCACTGCTGACAGCACCGCCACAAGCACCACCACCTGCAACGCCACCTGCACCGCTGACAGTAGCACCACTGCCAGCAGCAGCAGCCCCAGTGGTCTGAGGCTGCAGGAGAGGGGCTGGAACCTCTCTCTACCACTGGCAGCACCCCCATCGGCACCGGCACTACCACACTACCACCACAGTGCAGACGTAGCCGCCACCGGAGGGACTCTAGCCCTGCCTCCATGGACTATCATGCATCCTGGTCACTGCAAATTTCCTGGCTCAGACACCCAGGTGAGGGACAATGAACTGCCACACCCCAAGTGTTACATCACTGGGCACAAAGCCCCTTCCAGAACCAGTGGAGAAAGGCATCCACTCGCCTTATCCTTGGCTGGATGATGCACAATGGGCACCAAGCCCCCTCCAGAACCAGTGGAGAAAGGCATCCACTCACCCTATCCTTGGCAGGATGAAGCACATTGGGCACAAAGCCCCCTCCAGAACCAGTGGAGAAAGGCATCGACCTGAGAGACTGTGGCTTTGCACTCCCCGGACCAGGCAGTGGGCAAACCACCCACTTGGGTGACTTGAGAGACTGTGGCTGTGAACTCCCCAGGACTGGGCAGTGGGCAAACCACCCACCTGAGAGACTTGAGAGACTGTGGCTTTGCACTCCCCAGGCAATGGGCAAACCACCTACTTGGGCGACTTGAGAGACTGTGTCTTTGAACTCCCCAGGACCAGGCAGTGGGAAAACCACCCACTTGAGAGACTTGAGAGACTGTGGCTTTCCACTCCCCAGGACCAGGCAGTGGGCAAACCACCCACTTGGGCGACTTAAGAGGCTGTGGCTTTGAACTCCCTAGGACCAGGCAGTGGGCAAACCACCCACTTGACCGACTGTGGCCTTCCACTCCCCAGGACATCGCTGTGGGCATGGAGCCCCCTCCAGGAGCAGTGGCGGTGTCCCATCTCCGGCTGAGGTCCTCCCCCCTTCCCTGTCCCCCTGAGGTGCTTGTGTGATTTAGACCTGATGCCCCTGCTGTGTTCTCTCCGTATTGATGCAGGAGTCAAGTGTATGCTTGGCTATGAGTTTTGGCCCAGAGACCCACGGACATTTTGAGTGGCCAATGTACCACCTTATGTACATGTTGTATATACTGTAAATAGCATTTTTGAATTTGTGACGTATATCTGACTATTTCTAAAATGACACTCATTTGACTCAATTCCTTTTGTCCTTGCGTTCTTCCAGAGGGTTACGGGGTGTATATGTAATGTTGATGCATGTATTGGTGTGTAAGTGTTGGGGGTGAGGGTGGAGGTGTTGTGTGTGAGTGTGTCACTCTCTTTTGTCTCCCCCCTCCCCTGTGTGCTAGGTGCAGTACTCACTGTGGTTGTTGCCGCTGCCGTTCGTACTCCTGGTAGATGAGAAGAAACACCAACATCGGTAACACCTGTAGTTCGGACTACATGGCATCCTAGTTCTTCGTTGACTGTCGAGAGGTGAGTGGTTTCCCTTCTGTGTACTGTTTCCACCGTGCTTTTGATGGCATTGGTACAGCCCCGGAAAAGCTGGCGGATGGGCAGGTTGTAATGTGATGGGCGGTACATTGACTTCCGCCTGTCTGTTGGCGGTTACCGTCCTGGTGTTTGTTGCTACCGCCGTGGTGGTCGGAATGTTAAAGTACCTGTCTGTGTTGGCTGGTTCCGCCGTGGTCGTGGTTCCATTTTTTTTACCGCCAGCCTGCTGGCAGTATTACCACTGCTTTAACACCGTCCACCAGGGTTGTAATGAGGACCTGTATGCCATACTACAACACACTACACCTGTCTATTCCCCTTTAATTCACTGTACTTCACTGTATGTAACTGTACACCACCCTACTTCACTCTACAATACTGAATGCCACTGCACCCCACTTTAATCCACTCTACTCAGACACAGTATTCCACTCTACTCCACTGCTCCACTGTAGGCCACTCCACTCTAAGACACACCATGCCATTGTACTCTATAAGACTGTATAACAATCCATTGTACCACACTCTACAACAGTATACTTTACTGTGCACTCCACTCCACTCTACAAAAATAAACTAGATTTTATATCACTCTACTCTACTGTAGTCTACATCACTTTCTAGTTCTGTTTGACACCACACTACACTCTACTGTACAACAGTACTCCAATTTATGACACTTTACTTAACTGAATGTCAGGACACTCCACTATACTGCACTCTATCCCAGTATACTGTATGACATGCCACTCCACTCTATGACACTTTACTTTACACAACCCCACTCCAGTGTACTTCACTCCTTTATACGCCACTCTACTACACTTTATCCCACTCTGTGCCACTGTACTATACTCTGCTCTATGCAGCTCCACTGTCCAACTCTCTACCTCACTCTAAAACACTGTAATATACTCTGTATCACTCTATGATACTCTACTCCACTCTATGCCCATTCACTCCTTGCCACTGTACCACACCATATGACACTCAACGAGACATCCTTCAACTTCTCTCATTGACACGCCACTATACCATATGACACAGCCCTCCACTCAAAAACACTCTCCTCCACTGTACTCCATGATACTCCACTTCACAATACTCCTTTCTGTGACACTCTACTCCACTGTAAAACACTTCACTCTGTCACAGTTACGAGATGCTACTCTACTGTTCAGCACGCCATTGCACTATACAACTCACTGCTCCAGACTACAACACTTGACTCCACTATATGAGATACCATGCCACTACACTATATAACACTTCATTACACTGTGCAATATGCTACCTTACTCTACTCCACTTTATTCCAATCTTCAATACTGTACAACACTCCACTTTACATTACGCCTACCAATGATACTCCACATTGCAATTTGAAACACATTTTTATTAAAAAATAAAAAACATACACATACAATAAAAAAAAGGTTAAGTATAATTTATAGTTTCAAGGACTCAAACTATATTAATTGTAAAGTTATAATTATTCTTTCAATTCATCATTTATGCACCACCTTCAAATTATTATGTCACACTCCTCCCAACATAGTCTTGTCACTTCACTCACCACATTACATTACATATAACTCATGCCTTTTCTGTGCA
The DNA here is from genome assembly GCF_031143425.1 of Pleurodeles waltl. NCBI lineage: Eukaryota > Metazoa > Chordata > Amphibia > Caudata > Salamandridae > Pleurodeles > Pleurodeles waltl. The sequence continues at coordinate 1,016,282,373 of NC_090446.1, read as the reverse complement.
CTGTTTATACCCTTGCATACTACATCACTTACAGCACGTGAAACCAAAGCATTCATAACAACACGTACATATTCTCAAATGACATTATTTGTCACAACAAAATGCATGGTGGTGTGGCGAGTCAAAGTTAATGCTATCTGGTTATTGAGCTGGAAAGATTGTGTAACAAGCTGCCTACTTGAAGGTGGTGAATACATTGTATATGGAAGTACTAACTGTAACTCTAGAATTTTTAAAGTTTGTGTAGTTTAAACCTGATTTGCATAGGAAAAAATATGTTTTCCTAAATATAAATAAGCTTTAAAACTTTTGTTTTTTCATTAAATACATTTGCAGCGTGGCATCTTCATTTCTTTTGTGGTCCTGCACAAAGTAATAGTTTGAAGTCCCACTATCTAGACTCCTTAGGGCCTCACTAAGATTCATGCAGGATTTTGAAACAGTAATACCATATTGAATTACTACGGATATAAGAGGCGGTGATACGTACCAGTTATGGCATTACCACATCATTCTGAGTTTTGCACGAAGTGTATAAGGCAGTGATACCTTGTGTGACCCAATTCTAAGGTGCAGAAACTAAGAATGATGCATTTTTCCCCCAAAGGATTTATACACCACATGTGTATTGCTTACTTATGTAGTGCCATGAATAAACTGCAGAAAAACACTAGTGCAAATATCGTTTCTACATAAAATATATCTTCTTTTGGCATTGGACTATTAGTAAGCACAGGAGTGCTAACATTCTCTAGAAGATTTCCATCCATCCATCCTCTTCTAAAAAAAGAAGAAAAAGAGAGACAATGACATTTGGAAAAAATCAGTTTACACCAGTTGAGTTTATCATATTGGAATAACAGTGGGACCAAAGAGGCTCAGGTAGACAGATCAAGAGCAATTAACTACCTGGGGCACCCTCTAAAGACTGAAGCCCTGGGCAACTGGCCTCTTTGCGCAAGTTATCTGCCAGGTTACATTTCTTGCTAGGGTCTCAAAATGTTCCTCTTCGGTTTTTCATTTCTCCTCTCTTCTCCACTGATTCCCCTGTGCAACCCTGTTTTCCTGCCACATTCTTCTATCTCCTCCACTGAGCGATCCTTGTTTCCACACCCACTCTTTCATCCCCGCAACTTCTCCCAAGTATCCTCAGCGTATTTTTTAATTTCATAGAAACAAAAGGCAGACAATGCTAAGGCTCCCTTTACTTTAATTCAAGCCTCTTTCGGGTCGCGCTTGCAGACAGTTTTAGGTGTCTCTTCTCAAAGGCATACTGTTTACAGTGATATACAAAGAGTGGACTTAGGGTCATCTCCTCATTCATGATTTGAAAGCTTTCTTGTCTATCTCACTTTGGTGCACCTTGTTTTTGCCATGGCCCTGAAGCATTGCTTATTACCATAATTTTAATGAGACGAATTGTATCCTTCCACTGTTGACATTCAGGAACTATTTTTTCGTTTATGTTTTTGCACTCCATCGGAAGGAATCTTTTTTCTCAGCTTCTGCTCTGCCTCTGATTCTCTGCTTACAGTGTTTTTATTATTCCATTCCACCTTGCCTGCGTGTCCAGTCATTTACTGCTCCCATCCGTCTTTGGTACTTATTTATTGTATTTGTAATATTGTTTTTGTGGGGGCTTAGCAGCTGCACACTATCACTTCCTTGTCCCCAATGCGTAGTCCGCCTGCTTACTTTATTTTTTTTCACTTTACCATTTGCAAATGGACATCTGCCTTCTTTGAATTGTAAGTTTATAATAAAATCTAACAAACAAGTTTCAAGATGGATGCCGCATGTGAGGACACCTGCACACACACACCAGCAGCCTATTTGCAATAAACAAAAACTTTTCTGAAATGTGGGCCCATGTGTGTATGCATGTAGCAGCCATTTTGGATTTTTTTTGTCAAGTTATAACTTTCAATATGGGCATGTAATTCACACATCCACATTGTGCTGTCCATCTGTGCATATTGTAAATCTGTGAGTATTCAGGCACGGCCCTCCCCTTTTCCTTCTCTTCATCACATCAGCTTCAGTATCAAAGCTCTCCATATTATCTGGAGAGGAAGACATTGCTGTTCTGTCTGGTTGCAGGAAGGCCAAGAGGGCCGAAGGAGTTTAATGCATGTTGAGTCAAAGCTTCCTTTTAGGATGGTGGAGAAAAGGAACTGCATTGTAAACGTTTGATGAGGTCCCAGCCTACATAAGGATGTTGTGAGAACGTTATGGAAGTTATACAATGAAATGATATGACAATTATACTGCGAGGGATAATATGAGATCGCATTGTTTATTATCCACAATCAGCAGCCGTCTAGTGTGGGTTTCCACACCCTTGTCAGTATCAATTTTAAGAACTTTTAGGGTCAGGGTGAGAGGAAAGATTGAAGCAATTGATGTGCAGAAGGATTGAGTTTTAGCTGTTAGACAGGTTTTTTCTTCACTGGCCCCATTATCACGTGCGTAGCAGGTCCAGTGCGTAGCAGTGACCAGTGTTATGGTTGGTGGAAGAAAAGGTCTTGCAATGGTGTTAGCAATCATCTTTCGCTAACTGAATGAATCCGTGTCACATCACATTTTTAGTTCTCACCTTTCATTTAACGAATTTGTGTGTCCTGTATTATGTGTAGTATTGGTTCTTCTTAAAAGAATCAAGGCACAAAAGCTATTAAGTTTTCAGTGGGGCGCATTCGTAGAAAAAATAAGCCAAAACATATATAAACATAATTCCAGGGAGGGTACTGCACCTGAGAGCAACAGATAGCAGTCACTACCACTACACTGCGGGTGGCCCTTTTACTCAATGACATTTGTTCAGTTTATTTTGTCTGCTCTCCGTAACAAATCTCTTAATGAGAAACAAAATACTTCCATGTTCCATTTCGTGCTGTTAAGGAATGGGCAGGATTTGCGGCTTGGCAGAAAAGAGTAAATGGTGAGATTTTCAGCGGGACCCTTTTGAAAGAAATCTTGCAGATGTGACTATAGTCTCCTAAATTAAACAAGATAAAGGTCATCTGCAGTAGTAAGAGGCACTTATTAAACAGTCATCAGCTTTCTTTGTACCAAATCGTTTTTCCAAATGATTTATCGTTTGTTAATGTCCACAGGGCGAATGTGTATGTTTAACAAGCAGAATACTTAACAATTTTCCTAAAGAATTTCAGCACTGTCGTTATTTGTAGAATACTGAATTCTTGGAGATGGGCAACACACTTCAACTCAGCCAAAGTTTTCAGAGAAACTTTGTGATATATAGCTTTATCACCCCTCATGCCCCTCATAATCTACAAAATCAAGCTTCCACTAACTCCCACTGCTCTGGGAATCTGCTTAAATATTGAGGCCCATATTTATACTTTTTGACGCAAACCAGGGCTGGCACAATTCCTACGCACCATGCGGGTGCCATATTTAAGGATTGACATTAGCCGGGGAAAATGAGGGTTGTGCGTCAAACAATGGTGCGTCAGGTTTGAGTAAAAAATCCTGTGTCAAACCGGACTTGTGCCATTTTTTGGCGCACAACCCCCATTGAAATGACTCCTGTCTTAGCAAAGACAGGAGTCATGCCTCCTTGCCCAATGGCTATGCCCAAGGGACTTCCGTCTCCTGGGCATGGCCACTGGGCACAGTGGCATGTAGGGGGGGCCAAATTAGCCCCCCCATGCCACTTTAAAAAACTTAAAAGTAATACTTACCTGAACTTACCTGTACTTACCTGGGATGGGTCCCCCCCATCCATGGGTGTCCTCCAGGGGTGGGCGAGGGTGGCAGGGGGTGTCCCTGGGGGCAAGGAAGGGCACCTGTGGACTGCTATTATGGTCAGAGACCATGGAAGTGAGCCCACAGGTTCCTTAATCCCTGCCCTCACCCAGGCGTTAAAAAAAGGTGCACATCAGGCTGTGCACCGTTTTTTAAGGCCCGCCTCCTCCTGTGCGTCAAAATGACACGGGAGTATAAATAAGGTGCACAGACCTTAAAGTCATTTTTTGGCAAGAATGCCTACCTTGCATGTCATTAACGCAAGGCGATTTCCTGCATCCAAAAAATTACGCACACGGGGAATTTTGACATAGTATTAATATGGGGCAAGGTTTGCGCTGAATGTGCGTCAAAAAAATGTACACACATTCGGTGCAAACAGAGTATAAATATGCCCCTTAGTGCATATTTACTTACAGATGGTGCCTGCACATTTCAGTCTTTTGGACTCCATAGCCATCAAGGTCTAAACACATCTCGGTGATTCTAAGGTTGTTTTGGGCAGGCACAGTATACTCAGCTGAAGTGGAACAGGGAAGCCTAGTACTCCTGACTAAGCTCTTGCATTGTATATATGGAATACAGCCCTGTCTTGGGGAGAGGGGTGTGTCACAGGCGTGAGTCTTAAAGAAGGAACACAGAGTAGTAACTAAAATTAATGTAGATGGTCAAGTGGGGCTGGGGACCAGAGACATGAGGGGCAAACTGCATCCTAATTATGACAGTCTTACTACCCAACCAGGAGATTGTGGGGTGGATTCTCCTTATTTTTATTAGACCCTATGATGCACATCGCTACACTACAGGAGGAAAACATTTTAGACTATACCACAGCTCAATCTGGATTTTTTGCAGTCCTGTGTCAGACAAACTGCTCAGGTAAACTGCAGGAAAAAAAAACAGTAGTTCACGTGGTAAATCACAAACAGTAAAAAATATTGACATCCAGGCCCTCCCAGGCATCCTTCTACTCACTCTTCCTGTTAATATGAGCAATATTCTGATGCCTATTGAGTGTTCTGATAAATCCTTACATAAGGGTCCATAAGAGACATACAAGTAGAGACGTTTGCAACATTTACAAACAGAGGTGCCATGCTTACATGTACAATAATCTTCTTGTAAGGCGTATCCTTGTGCAACCATTATATAAGTCACATATTCGGCATGGGAACTGTGGTTTACAGCTGCGTGTGGTTAGAATCTCTCACAAAGAAGATAGTGAGCAGCAGAAGTTACAGCATGTCATCTGATGTGACCAGCATGACTGAAACCAGCGGTCTGTGACGCCCACCTGCATATAGTGTGCATTTCTTCCTGAGCCGGACGCTTTATATGACACTGTCATTAGGCCCTTGAATGAGTAGGATGGAGAGGGCTGCTCACTTGTTGCTTTGGCTCAGAGGCGGCAGAAACATTGCCAGCAGCAGCAAGACAAAAGTGTGTGTCAAGGAGGGCCGAAAGCAATAGAGGAAGTGGGTGAAGGAGTGGAGCCTGGAGCAGCTGGTTCTGAAGGAGTGGATCATAGAGCAGCTCAGAACGCTCTACTGCTATGAGAGACAATATAATATTATCAATACAGAGTAGCGAACAGCAGGAAGCTATCTTTTTTATTTTTCTCAAAGACATCAAATAAAGCACACTGCCCCACCATCCAAGGACCGAACTAGGTATCATAATGAAAGGCCATATTAGGAGAGGGTCAATTCACATTTTAAACTACACTAATAATAATAAAAATGTAACATAGAACATCCATAGGCATTTAGGAAATTGTTCACTTACATAACCAACATCAATTGAAATTTACATTCCTTATATTACTCCTCGTAATGTGTTGCCAAATAAAATGTAATAGGATGTGTGTACTGTTCCAGAAGCTGTTCATATATAAACTAAGTTGCTAGAAACTCAGGTAACTTCCTTTGTGGAAATTACGCTGTTAGAAAATGGCCCTCTCTGAAAAGTCACCAACATTTGTTTTTGCCCTCCTCTTTTTCTGACCTAGTTTTTGTTGGCTTTAGGACTCTGGGCACTGTACCACTGCTAACAAGTTCTAAAGTGCATGCACTCCCTCCCTAAAAAATTGTAAGATTGGCTCATACCCAATTGTCATATTTAATTTAGTTGTAAGTCCCCAGTAAAGTGCACTACATGTGCCCAGGGCATGTAAATTAAATGCTATTAGTGGGCCTGTAGCACTGATTGTGCCACCAACGTAGGTAGCCTCTTAATCATGTCTCAGGCCTGCCATTGAAAGACCTGTGTGAGCAGTTTTGCTGCCACTTCTGCTGGGCATTTAAAACTACTTGTCAAGCCTTAAACCCCCCTTTTATTACATAAAATTCACCCCTAAGGTAGGCCCTAGATAGCCGACAGGGCAAGGTGCTATGTACGTAAAAGGTAGGGCATGTACTTTTACATGTACTGTTAGTAAGAAACTCTCAAAGTCGTTTTTCATTCATGTGAAGCCTGCTGCTCTCACTGGCCAGCATTGGAAATTGCCTTATATACTTTTAACTGGTAATCTCTTATCTGAGAGGAGTGGCATTGTCATGTTTGGTATGGTTACATTTTAGTATTTTAGTAATGCCACTTTTAGAAAGTTGGCATTTATCTACACTAATTGCTCTCTGTACCTTACAGTCTGTCTCCAATCCATGTCTGGTCTGTGCTGGTTGACAGCTCTCCTTGTGCCCTCCACCTGGGCAGTCATAAACAAAGGAAGCTCAGCTGCACCTGCATTCATCTGCATACTGATGGTTCTTCCGGGGCATGAAGTGGGGGGGAGGCTCTCACACTTTAAAGACTAGTGACCTGACCTCACACAAAGGACTGATAACCCCCACAGATCTCCTGGAAGGCAGGACTGGGTTGAAAAGGGAATTTGTGCACTAAAAGGTGGAGCTTCAAATGGTGCTGAGGGACTGGGCAGAGTCCCGATCCCAAGAAGATGATGTGTTGGAGGGAATGTGAAAGGCTTTCCTGAGGAAATACCTGCAGCAGTAGGGAGGAACACTCCTGGAGTTTTTCTACCTGGAAGGGCTGGAAGCAATGTGTCTAGTCATGGCCTGACTGCAGAGGAAAGAAGAGGGGAGAGAAAATTCTAGCTGTAGTTATATATATATTGGGTCTGTGACCTCATAAAATCAGAATTTTCTGGACCTGCAACTGTACTCTGTCAGAAGGACTGCCTTGCTGCCCAAAGGACTGATCTGGACTGCTTTCCTGGAAGGGCTGCTGTCCTGCTTGTTGCCCTGCTGCCTGCTGGCCCCTGACTTTCCTGGAAAGACACTGCCTTCCCCCACAAGTGCTCTCCAAGGGCTTGGACTGAGCCTGCCTACTGTGCTGTTCTGAAGGCTCAGAGCCATCAAAGCCTTCACCAAAGAGAAGAAAATACAGCGCATTGGAAAATCAATGCAACACTTGCAAAATTCGACACAACACCTGCTGGATCGACGAAGCGCCTGTCTTGCCGCTAGAGAATCACTACATCACCTGTCAGATAAATGCAGCGTCTGTTGCCTCTTCACAATGTGTTCTGGATTTTCCAGGCATTGCCCCTGGGTGTTACAATATCCCTGCACTGCAGTGAGGAACCAAAGCTGCGCTCCAGTAACCTGATGCATCACCTTGCCGAGTGGAAAGAAATGACACACCACCTTCTCCGTGCTGGAAAAGCTGATACATTGCTTTATTTTCCGGTGCATCTCCCCCCTCTGTGGCCCTTTGCGTTGTTATTCTTGATGCATTGCAGGTACTATGTGTTAAAAGGATACAACCACTGATTCTTCAAGACTGAGACTCATCTAAACAATTAATAAGTGATATCTTGACTTGTGCATATTGGATTTTTGGCAATTTGGTCTTATTTTATTCAGATCAATATTATCGATTTTGATAAACTAGTGTGGGGTATTTTTGTCATGTTTTCACTGTGTTACTGTATGAGTTATTGCACAAATACTTTACAGATTGCCTTCTAAGTTAAGCCTGCCTAGTCTGTGCAAAGCTACCGGAGGGTGAGCTCAGGATAATTTAGGCTGTGTTGGGACTGCCTAGGATTGTGGTCCTAATTTGGACAATGTGCATACCTCTGCCAACCAGAGACCCAATTTCTAACATTGGTGATCAGCTGTGAGGATAGGTCTTGTGTTTTTTCAGTGCCATATAATAGCTGCGTGTTTTACTTTTCTGTAATTTACCCTACTCTGCTTTTTTAATACATCCTATACATCACGTCTCTGGCTGGTTCTACAAGTGCAGACATGGAGTTTGACCAGGCTAACCTGGAGGATTATACAGTTAACCAGTTGAAAAGCTTTTGCAAAGGGGTGGGGGTACCTGGCTAAGGAGCCAACTAAAAGGAGGAGCTTCAAATGGTGCTGAGGGACTGGGCAGAGTCCCGATCCCAAGAAGATGATGTGTTGGGGGAAATGTGAAAGGCTCTCCTGAGGAAATACCTGCAGCAGTAGGGAGGAACACTCCTGGAGTTTTTCTACCTGGAAGGGCTGGAAGCAATGTGTCTAGTCATGGCCTGACTGCAGAGGAAAGAAGAGGGGAGAGAACATTCTAGCTGTAGTTAACAAAATTAAAATTAGAGGCAGAAAGCAAGCTGAAAGGGAAGTTGAAAGAGCCTTAGAAAAGAAATTACTTCTGGCTCATGAACGGAGTCTAAAAGAGGTGGAACTCAATGCCAGGCAATGGTTTTCTAATAGTAATAGTGGTAACATACATGCAGTAGCCGATGGAGACAAGAAGTAGTTTAGTTTTGTGTTCTTTTGGGAATTAGGAAAGTTGTGGCTCTGTGTGGTTAGGATGAGGTGGAGAAGGAATAATTTACTATTGTGTTTTTAGGGCTATAAGTCAGTGGGTCTGTTATGGGTCATGTGGGTTGTTTTTTAAGAATACATATTCTTCACTCTCCTCTTTAATTAGATCAGTGGTTTGCTTTATTTTTACTGTTTACTCTGCAGCATCTCTTGTGAGGAAGGTCGTACTACCTATTGACAAAGGTCCAACCCCAAATCTTGCCTGTCACAAAAAACAAGAAGTTCTGCCACATTTTTCTCATTCTCTGGAGCTCCTATGCCAGATCTTCCACTACTAGGCCTCTGTCCCATTTCAATACATTTTAAACAAAATTACCAGGCCTAACCCATGCACCCCCTTGATGGCTTGTTGTTACTTGAGCCCCATTAACAATGGTTGTGGCCCGTTCCTCTGAAATCACCAGTAAGTAGTAGCAAGCATAGAATTGATGCTACATTACAACTATATCCTTGAACTCAAATAGTCCCTCCTCACCAGATTATGGATGGCAATCAACTCAACTGCCATGTGAGCAGCCTTTGATGAAGCTGTTTTACCCAAAGGAAATAACTGCTGATAGCTTTAACTGGACCAAACAGGAAACCTGAAATGGGGAGTGTTTTTCCAGCATGCTGCTGCAGGTGCAGCATATTTCTGAACTGTAATCACCACTATGCTCTGCAGAGGTTGGTGAAAACAGCACTTCAGTCCTTTTTTGCCCTCAAAGTCTTTAATTATCCAGTTCGGCTGCTTTCTTGATGAAGCAGTTGTTACAAATGAAGACATCCAGTGCTGAAAAAGGAATGAAAGTAAATAACTCTTATTTGTACTATGAATCCTGTATAGTGGCAAACATGTACTCTTCGGAAGTTCAATCACTTGTTGTAGCATAAATTTTCATCCAGATGCAGGTTATGCTGTCAACCAAACCACTTGCTTTGTCATTGATATTGGTATATAGCCCTTCTACTTTAGAGACATAGACCTGGAGCCAGTGCAACAGTGAAATGGATTTGTTCATGGTACAATACTCCCTGATGACATTCAGTGTCGGTATTTGGAAAAGGCACTAGGTGTAGGAACAGACCCTCTATTAGTTCCCATTTTTAAACCTTCATCACCATGGCATTGGCGGTTGCTTCCCCTCTTCTTTGTAGCACACAATTGTTTAAAGGAGTATACTGTTCCAACAGGCATTGCAGCTAAATGATTCTCAGCTACTTACTGAACAAGTAGATTGATGGAATGATCCGAACAACGATCTAAGTGTACTCCATCTGCGAGTGCTTTAACAATATTATTTCTATTGTCAATAGCAATAATCCAATATTGAGAACTTTGAATTGAGCTATTCATATACTTTCACATTGAATTGTTCCACAATGGTGACAAATGTGTGTGTTTTCTCCATGGAGAAAATTACAACTGCTGCATGCTAATGAATGCCTTCAAAACCATCAGCAATAGTGGTGCCAGCGGCTTGCATTTGCTTAACCCCCATAAAGGAAGCCATGTGCGCAGTGATCTACGTAATCTGTAGCTTTTCAGTTGGTTCGCATCTAAAGTGAAATTGATGAATTGGACAGAGCTCTCCTTTATTGCATAAGCAACCAATACCAGCACTGACAGTGCAGATCTATATGTGAAAAATAGGCCAGGTTTAGAATCTTCCATTATGCTCAAATTTCAGAAACACCTCTACTTCTACCAAAAGGAAATCGGAGGAGGTTAAGTACTAATTTTGTTGCCAATTTCTCATTATATTAAGGGACCAATTGATGTTTTCAGTGGTACTGTGCAACCCTCCTTGTTTGTTTTGCTTGTTTTTTTTGTAACGATTCAGGTGAGGTCTGTGGAGGTAGGATGCCTGGATGCTAATGGGTGACTGTAGCATCCCTCGCAATGATATCTTCTACATATTCAGCATTTTCTATATGTTCAGGTATTTCTCTCTCAACAACAGCCATCTTTGTAAGGTACTGTTTCCACAGGATTGTTTTCTTTATATGGGCCATTTAGCTCTGGCAACATAATGTCCACCTGGCTTCCCACAGTGCTGTTGTCTGTGGAAAATTATGCAGTCTGCAATGTGATCAGTATTCAGTCTAAGTGTGCAGAAGTTCCAAAGCATGAGGGAGAACGTTCTTATACAGCTAAAGTCAGAATATGTGGTGGCGCTGCACCCCATTTGTTTTTACTGAAGGAGGACTCCAACTGAAGTAGAGTTTCTTTGGTGCTGCTTTTTGGAGTTTTAATAAGATGGAAACAGGGGTTTTGGCACAGGAGCTGATTTAATAGAAGTGACCTGTATTTTTTCAGGGCCCATCCCAAATATTAATTGTCAAATTACTCTGTAAACCTTACCATAGAAATCGATGTTGCCATCTACGCACCTTTCACATAAATTACAGAAGAGGAACCCTTGCAGACCATAACTAATAGATGCCTTTCGATTCCTCAAATAATTATGTTCCAGTACAGCCTCTAAAGCTACCACTTTTAGCTGCAAGCGATATGCTCCTGATAATTTTAACAGCTCCATTAAACTATGGAGTTTTCCCAGACCATAGTGAGAGCTCCGCTAATGAATCCTGCCCAGGAATAAACAACATGAACAATCTTAGATCCATCTTGTTGCTTTTTTACATGGGCAAAATCCTGGAAAAAGTTGCACTGTACTGGCATCAGGGCTCCCAGTAATTTGTCTCCCTAGTGAACAACCAACAAGCAGACATCTCAATTGGTCATACCACCGAGCTGGTAGTCCTATTGGTCTTCAAATAATTTTGGCTAGCTCTTTGATAAAGGAAATACAGGCATACTAGTCCTCTTAGACTTGTTACCATATTTGATACCATTGGCCCTAAAATTCTTCTTAGGACTAGCATGGGCAAAACTTATATTACACTAGGGTAATTGGCATAATTATATGCCGTTCACAATAATAATTTATAGTGAACATGCCAATCATGTTAAGAATGTACTGCAAATGAGCAGGAACAACAAAACATGAGTGATGGAAATGACCCCTTACAGGGTCACTCCCCAAACTGTTTGCCTTTCTCCTACAACTTTCTGCTAGATTTGAGCTTTTGACCTTAGGATTCTGTGCACTTTACCACTGCTAACCAATGTTAAAGTGCTTGTGCTCACTCTCCTAAACTTGGTTTGATTGATATATACCTGATTAGCATATTTAATTTACTTGTATGTCCCTTGTAAAGTGGTATACCATATACCCAGGGCCTGTAAATTAAATGCTACCAGTGGGCCTGCAGCACATATTGTTACTTCCACTTAAGTACCACTTCAAAACATGTCCCAGATCTGTCACTGCAGCCTGGAGGCAGTGCCCCACTACCATGTCGACTTGGCATTTAAAACCCCTTGTCACACATTAAAGTCACCTTTTATTACATATAAGTCAACCCTAAGGTGGCCCTATGTGCTCCATGGGGCAGGATGCAGTGTAATTAAAAGGTAGGACATGTACCTTTTAGTTTTACATGTTGCAGTAGTGAAAAACTCCCAAATTCGTTTTCACTACTGTGTGACCTACCCAGCCCATTGGACCACATTGGGGATTCCTTATTATGTTTAGTAAGCTGTAATGTCTAAACCAGTGGAGGTAGTTATATTATGTTTGGTTCCTAAAAACTTGTAATGATAAACCCTTATAATGGTAAAGTGGTATTTATCATTACAAATTTGAAAATGCTGCACAATAGTGGGATTAGCAGGACTTGAATGGGCCATTAGCTCACTTTAATGAGGGGGGGGGGCAGATCTAAGCACAGCCCCACTTGCACAGGCTGCACTCTGCTCCCACACAATACGATTAACAACCCTGTATTGTCAGTGCAGCAAGCTAGAAGCCAGGGCAAGGGAGGCAGGAAACTCCCAGAACTTCAAAGAACCATTTTGGAAACATTTCCCAACTTCTAGGAGCAGGGTACCCAGGTATAAAAATAGGGCTCTCAGACCAACTCTTCAGTTCACTACTGAAGGACTATCAGAGGACTGCCTGCTGCTGTGACATGCTGTGTTTTCTAGCAGACTGCTGCTATAGCTGGAAGGACTGCTTTGCTGCCTGGAGCCTATCTTGAACCTTCTCAAGCCAGCAATGCTGTGGAGCCCTGCATCTTCACCTGCATCCAGGACTTCGGAAGTGACTCCAAGGGCTAGGCTAGCTGGCCTCCTGTTCAGAGACACAGGGACATAACAGGCTCCCATTATCTTGAATCCACACATGGACCCAGCCTGAGTGAATCTTGAACCCCCAAGCGATCTCCATCAACTACTGGCCCATTGGTTGTGGCGCTAAAGGTGCCCAGGTGGCCATTTTCTAAAACTGAGTACTTGCTATTGTGAACCTTAAACTTTGAAAATTCATTCCTATAGTTCTACTACTTTGATTTAGATGGTTCTAGTGTCAGATAATTTATTAAAATGTTGTCTATTTGTCTAATTGTGTTTGGGATTTTTTGTGTGTTGTGGTTTTACTGTATTGCTGTTTTTGTACTACATAAATACTTTACACTTTGCCTCTAAGTTAAGCCTGACTTTTTTGTGCCAAGCTACCCAGGGTTAAGCACAGGTTAAATTAGTGACTTTTTGTGGTTCATTCTGCAAGAGATTGTGGCTGTTGCTAAACCAGGTTGCGCACCCCAGTCAGCCAACAACTCAATTTCTCAAAATGAGGAGCTGCTGTTCATATTGCTTTTTGCACTATTCAATAAATGCACCCCCCATTAACAAAGTTAGTGTAATTCTGCAAAAACCTTGTGTAATTAGGCAAAAGCAAATTACACAGTTTTCACACCACCCTGGATACAGCCGGTATCACAGGTATGATCACTAAAGTAAATAAAGTGTTTCTTTTCAGGGAGTTCACAAGTGGTTAACCTTCTCCTGTACTCCTCAAGGGCATGCAGCACGGATTGTGGGGTACCTCAAGGGTCAATACTCTCACCCTTGTGTTCAACGTACATGTGAATTCTTGCCCAAATGCTCCACAAATCAGGAGTGCTCTTCTAACATGTATGCTGATATTACTTGACTTATCTTGAATCTATCTAGTGCATATTAGTCTCCCAATCAAAAGATAAGACCTTTAACAGATGCCCTCAATATCATTAAGGGATGGGTATGCCAACAACTTCCTGAAGATTAGCCCAACTAAGCCCAACAAAAACTAAAATCCTAATTACTGTCTGCAGCACCTGCAGCAGAATGGGAGACACGCTTATGGCCGGATATATTAGGCTGCCACCCCAGATCCTTTGAAAATGGTGTGAAACCTTAAGATTTCTTCAAGATAACACCCTTTCTCTGGAAGGCAATCCATAAACATAACGCACACCTGTTTCACCTTCTAAAAACATTCTACTCTTTATTGTCCCCTCTTTGGCTGTGTTGATTCAATTAAAGTTGATTAATGAAACTAGTGTAATACAATCTACCTTGAATCATCAGAAAAAATCTTATGTTGACTTCAACTTGCTTAAAATGAAATGGCACAAGTGATTAAGAAGAAATTGCCAGAAGATTGCATACATCAAAAGTACTTCAATCTCTAAACGTGTTTCCCATTTGATTATGAACAGTGGTAAAGGCCCAAAAAGCTGTCCATAAATCCTTACACACCAGATCATCCTCCTTTCTGGCCAATACATTTTACTTCTACCAACGATCACACTCAGATCAGCATGGCTACAGTAATTGTTTGAGCACTTTTAATATTTACTTTGTCATTTTTCATGTTGCTGTGTTGGTTGCACTTTTTGCATTGTCTTTGCTGCTTTACCAGTGGTGTGTAGACCTATTGACGGGCATAGTCACATTTTGGGTATATATGTATGCAATTCTTTCCATGGTTGATAAAGGGTTATAAGGAGGCTCCTTGCCAGACAATCATGTTCTTTTGCCTCCTTGCCTCCTCCTTTCTTGCCATATGCTCCATCACAATTTTGAAAAACCAGTTTGTGTCTCAGAGGTGGCCATTTTGTCTTTATTTTGCATGTCTCCTCCTTCTTTGACATCTTGACTTCTGCTTGTCCACCATTTTATGAAAACAGCCTGTGTCTCACAGGCAGACATTTTGTCTTTGGTTCAATTCCCTCCCTGTTTGCCATGTGCATGTCCATTATTTTGTGAAATCAGTGTGCTTGTCGGAACATTAAACTATCTCTAGCACAGCAGGAGATGGAATGTGAAAAATACATTAAAACAGTATGATCTGCCTACAGCAGACTAGGCCCCAAGCAGTAGAACACCACAGAATAATCATGAATCTTGACAACACCAGAATGCATTTAAAACTAACCCACCACCATTTTTTAACTATCCATTGTCCTTACACTCTCATCCATTAACCCCACATTAGCCTACCCCACAGTCCCAGTTGAAACCTAGACCGCCGTACAGCAAACAAACATATTGAAAAAAAAGAAGAAATAAAATCAGTGTCTCCCCTCCCTCAAGCATCAAACATTTCACAAAGTACTACACTGAACCTGATTTCCCTAAAAAAATGGAAAAGTTCCAATGGTGAATGATTCAGCTGAGATTATAAGCAGAGAATTAGTGATGCTTTTCCTCCAGAATTTAGATCCAAAATGACTAGGACTCAAAAAAGAACACAGAAGAGTATTCCAGACAGGAAGAGGATTATATTAATGTGTATTTAGTAGCATCAATCTCTATGGTACTATACCTGTAAAAATCTAATATTTTTTTAATTCTTTCTGTGCTAAAGAAGTAACTAAATGGTCTACATAGTAAAAAGTTGAATTCAAAATTAATGTTTTGAGTAGATTGTTGGCGCCCGGCATTAAAACAACAGCCATTCATTTGTTTTGTCTGTGCTGTTTCCATGCTCCTGCGACTTTAACCCAGTTAAAGTCTTGTTACTATGATATGGCTTATTGGCATAAACATGAGCATTATGTGTCACATTTGTCATGCTGAATACCAGAAATTATGTTAGATTACCCAACGTAAAAGAAAAATCATCTGGGATAATTGTAAATTGCTATAGAGGGTAGATAACTGCTTCAATCTAAAGAGATAAGAAGCCCTGGTTGTGCTATATAAAACTGAACAATAAAATAAGTAATTAGTAAATAAAGGGGGGATTCTGTGAATAGGTAGGAAAATAAATCATTACCACATACCTTAATAATGCTGTAGGAATCCAAGGTGACCTGTCTTCCATCATTTTTACTTAAGAGGTGTTTAGTCCTTGTTAAACACCACACACTTTGAACTTCCCCACTAATAGTTCTTACATAACCAACTCTTCTTCAATGTTGTGAGCATAAGTCCTTGATGAGCAACTGTTTTCAGTATGCCTAAACAGCTAGTAGTATAAACAATCCCCTGTAAAGTAATAAGGTGCCAGAGTGCTGTGCAACAATACAGTATAGCTGCTTATCTAATTTGCCCACACAGCCTGGCAACTATCCTTCAAAACATTGACATTTTGAGCTCTTTTATTGTTATCTCTAATGGACATTAGTAGTAATGTGGAACCTGTGGATGTGAATCTATTCTATTTATTCATCCAATATTTATAGCTTTGAGTAGCAGGGATTATGGCCTACAGAAGATTTATATTCTTGTGCACTATTCCTTTGAAAGGAGCAGCTAGATTGATGGCTTGTGGGTTTGGGGGTCTGCATGTCTTGATCATGAATGAGCTCCAGTTCAGTTCTTTTTGTATTCTAAAGTAACATTTCGGTGGAGATGCAGATGTTCATGTTAATCTTCCAATCAAACTGGATTAAGATCTTTAACACACTTTGTTTGAAATCTGTGAGCACATGAGATAAAGCCAGAAGAAAGTCAGGTTTTGTTGTTTTTTTGTATTGACCAATACAAAGATATTTTTTTTAGGTTAACTGTCTACCTCTGGGAAGGGTGATGAGGACCATTTAATTATCTGTTTCCAGCTCACCATCCTTTCTCGCCACAGAGCACAGCCAGAAAACCAAACGTGTTGTGAATAGAACTGATTAGGCACACTGAGGAACAAAACAGATGGAGGCATATCCTGCTACTGTGGTTGCTTATTGTAGTTGTGGATATGTGGAGGTTGCAGCATTATGGCTTCTTTACAGTTCGGCAGGAGGGACTGTACCTCACATCTTAAATGCTTCCCCCATCTTAGAACTGTATTTATTTTGCAGTGAGTAGGGTGGATCCATTAAGGAAGTACTCTGCACTTTACAGCCGTGTTGTTGTTGAGCAGCAGTTGCAAAGGCCCATCCACGTTGGCTATAGCAATAACTTGCACTGATGAACTTCATTGTGGTCTTACCCTCCAGGGTGTAGCTAATGTAGGCTTTGATTGGACTTGTTGTTGGAAAATGGGTTATTGGTAAGGGCAGGTAGGTACCTACACTTAGCAATAGGCCACTAACCTCCACTTAGGTCCAATTAGGTTTCAATAAATTAAACCCAGCTCAAACCTTGGTAGCTTGGCAACGAGCGTCAAGGCTTAACTTAGGAGACACAGTGTAAAGCATTCAAATATCACAAAACAGTAATTAAATAAAACACAGGAAACAGTTTAAAAATCCAAAACCAATTTATGAACATAGAATATATTTGTATCTTTAAAATGACACAAAAACGAATAAAATTGGATAAGGGGAACCGGAGATATGAATTTTTTAAGAATGATTGTTTTTTAGCACCTAGAAACAAAAACCGCCATTCAGGTCATCTGGTTGTAGCTCGAACGGGGCAAAGTCAAAGTTTAAGGCCGACCACGATGGAGTCCGGCTCGGCTACAGGCCGCGGGAGGCCTCGGTCAAAAGTTTACCTTCACACTTAGTCGTTTTTCTGAAGATTTTCTTCAGCGGGACGAACCTGCCAGACCAATCCGAACTCCTGGAGCCCTTCTCCGGATATGCGTCACGGGAATCCTTGGTGGAAATTTTTACCTTAGGACTTAGTCATTTTTTCGAGGTGAAAAGCCTTCGACCGGGGTAAACCTGGATCTTGATCTGACGTCCTTGGAGCCCTCATCGGATACGCTGGCTGGGAGGTCCAGGTCAACTTTTTACCTTCGGACTTAGTCTCTTTTTCTGAGATTTTCTTTACCAGGACGAACCTGCAAATCAGGCCGGGTCGCCGTTGAGGCAAGCCGGCTAGAGTTGCCACAGCGGGTCGGTCCCTCTATGGAGCTTTTTTTCAAAAAGTACTCCAAACTTCTGGGGCTTCTCCCAGATGCTCTTCTAAGGTTCTTTTGGGGTCCACAGCTCACCCCAAGAGTCCAGAAGCTCTGAGATGATCCTTGGGGGTGTGGACTACAACTCCCAGAATGCACCTGGCACAAAATCCTTTTTGGCCACTGGGCAGTGGTCAGCTGGTTGATTTCTTCTGGAGTTGGTGCAGGGGACTCTGGTTGGCAATTTTTCACCTGCAGCAAACAGGGAGTCCCTCCTTGAACCAGTTGAAGCCAGGCAAAGTCCTTCTTGTGGTGAAGCCCAAGTGTGCAGCTGGTGCAGTCCTTCTGAGTGCAGGTTCCAGGTGCAGACCATGGGTCCAGCAGGGCAGTCCTCCTTCTCCTTTGGTTCTTCCTTGTTGGAATCTGGTAGGGAACTGAGGTGTGGGTGCAGGTCTGCCAGTTTTATCCTTTTATCCTTGTTCCTGGGTGAAAAACAGGGGGGTCCTGATTCTCCAATCAGGTGCAGGGTCCTTCCCCCTGTGATGACCACTTCCTGGGAAGAGTGGCAAAAATCAATCCCAGGAGGCAACATTCTTCAAAAATCCATCATGGCTGAATCTGATTTTTGGAGGTTACATCTGGCTGAGCCCACCCACTGGTGTGGCTAAAAATCATAAACACACCCCTCTTCTGCCCTCTCCTAATCTAATCAAGGGGGCACCTAGTTGTCTGGGGTTGCAGGATGTGGGGGTGTTGCTGGGTTCTCCAAATGTCCTTCTCTGCCTTTGAAGACCAGATTGGCAGCCCTCCCCCTTCCTCGCCTCACTATCTGCTGAGGGGAGATTCCCTCCCATAGGCACATCTCTTTGTGTGACGCCAGGCCACTTCACACCTTATCAAGGCAGGCTGGCCAGGCTGCCAGAGGTTGGCCAATCAGAGCACAGCAGCAAAAACATTGCAGGGCTGAAACTGGCAACTTTTCAGGGAAAGTTTAAAACTCTTTACCTGAACAAGTTCTATTAAATCCCACAACTGGAAGTTGTGGGATTTATTAAAACAATTAATTTGATACCAAACTCTTTGTATCCATTACTTAAGGGGACTTTAAAAAATAAAATAAAGTCTCCCCATTCTAGCCTATGGAGGCCATTCACTACAATGAGAGAAAAACGAATTTGGCTGTTTTTACCTCACCAGGGCTTATAAAACTATTTTTATGAGGTCCCTGCTTATAGGCACATAGGGCACGCCTTGGGGGTGACTCAAATGTAAAAATAAGGCAGTTTAAGACTTTGGAACTACTTTTAATTCCAAAGTCGAATTTGCATATAACTTTAACTTAAAAGCAGCCAGCAAGGCAGGCCTGCCTTTAAAAAGACACTGGGCACCTCAGCAGTGCACCTATGGGTGCACTACCCATGCTGTGGTCCCTAACCCTACATGCCCTGCCATATACTAGGGACTTATAGGTAGGTTACCTTAGCCAATTATAATTAGCCTAATTTGCATATTGATTTTACACAGAGCACAGGCCCTGGGACTGGTTAGCAGTACCCAGGGCAACATCAGAGTCAGGAAAACACCATCAAAAAGTGGAAAATAGGGGCAAAGGTCAGGTGGCTGAGCTGCTTTAGGGGCAACTGTGGGGTCCTGGCACCCCTCTTGCTGTCTAAAGTGGGGGGCTACCACCTCCTGTGGCAGACACCCTCTTTCCACTCTCCCTTCTGCAGTGTAGGGGCAACACCCTGCATCCGGACAGCTGCCTGACTACTCAGGACTTCCTTGGGGTCATGTGAGGCCTCACCAGTGCCAACTCTGGGCTCCCCCCTCACTGGGGCAGAAGGCCTTTGCTCCCTGGAACCCTCTTTAAGAGTGGCCCACCCTTCCTTTTCTTCTTTCCTTTTCTGGGGGATCCCTGTCTCCTAACTGGGGGGACTGATTCCCCAGGATTTTGGGTTGGGGGGGCGCCCTGGGCGACCGCCCCATCTGGGACCAGACTCACCTCTGGGAGGTCATTGCCCAGGATACAATCTAGGGGGAGGTCAGCACTGACTACCACCTTAAACCAGTCAAGGATACCCTCCTTCTCTAGGGGCACTATGGCTACAGGTTTGGAGGTGACCTCCCCTGTGGCTATCCTGACTTTCCTGTCTCTCCTGGGACATACATGTCTGGGGACACTAACCGGTCACTCACTATAGTGTGAATGGCACAGGTGTCTCTCAGGCCAGTGGTAAGGATCCCATTCACCTGAATGGGTGGAAGTGCCTACTTCCACCCTCAGGGATCACCAGCTTACCATCTGGTCCTGTCTCCCAGCTCAATGTTAGGAGGACTTCATCATCTGAGGAGTCCTCCTCCATGGCTACACTGGACAGCCCAGTGCTAACCACCTTCTTTGGACAGGCTGCATCTTCTCTGAAATGACCTGTCTGCTGACAGTCAAAGCAAGCCTTGCTGTCCAAGAGCTTTTTTAACCCTGGGTCTCCCTGTCTGTGCTTGTCAGAGTGGGAGTGGGATTTACTCTCCTCCTTCTTAGGGTTCTGGGGTACAGAGGGAGTCTCTGTGGTGGGCTTACCACCTCCCTCCCTAGGTTTTTGGGGACCTGACCCCTCCCTTCTTGGAGTCTCCCCCCTGGGACTTGATAACCAACCTGATTCTCAACCACTCATCAGCTGCGTCCCCTAGCTCTCTAGGGTTAGTCAGCTTAGAGTCCACTAGATGCTGGCTGTTGTACCTGGCTTTTTGACAGGGTCATCCCCAAACTTTTTGCCTCCTTCCTCCTATTTTTTCTGACCTGTTGTTGTTGGCTTTTGACCTCTGGGCACTTTACCACTGCTAACCAGTGCTAAAGTGCATATGCTCTCTGTGTAAATTGTACTATTGATTGGTTTATCCATGATTGGCTATTTAATGTACTTATAAGTCCCTAGTAGAGTTCACTATATGTGCCTAGGGCCTGTAGATTAAATGCTGCTAGTGGGCCTGCAGCACTGGTTGTGCCACCCACTTCAGTAGCCCCTTAACCTTGTCTCAGGCCTGCCATTGCAAGGCCTGTGTGTGCAGTTTCACTGCCACTTCGACTTGGCATTTAAAAGTACTTGCCAAGCCTAGAACTCCCCTTTTTCTACATATTAGACACCCCTAATGTGTGCCCTAGGTAACCCCTAGAGCAGGGTGCTGTGTGGGTAAAAGGCAGGACAGGTACCTGTGTAGTTATATGTCCTGGTAGTGTAAAACTCCTAAATTCATTTTTACACTACTGTGAGGCCTGCTCCCTTCATAGGCTAACATTGGGGCTGCCCTCATACACTGTTGAAGTGGCAGCTGCTGATCTGAAAGGAGCAGGAAGGTCATATTTAGTATGGCCAGAATGGTAATACAAAATCCTGCTGACTGGTGAAGTCGGATTTAATATTACTAGTCTAGAAATGCCACTTTCAGAAAGTGAGCATTTCTTTGCACTTAAATCTTTCTGTGCCCTTCAATCCATGTCTGGCTAGGTTTAGTTGACAGCTCCTTCTGCATTTACTCAGACACACCCCAAACACAGGGTACACAGCCTCACTTGCATACATCTGCATTTTGAATGGGTCTTCCTGGGCTGGGAGGGTGGAGGGCCTGCCCTCACACAACGGACTGCCACACCCCCTACAGGGACCCTGGCAGACAGGATTGAACTGAAAGGGGGCTTGGTGCATTTCTTAGACACTCTTTGAAGTCACCCCCACTTCAAAGGCACAACTTAGTATAAAACAGGGCCTATGCCCTACCTCATCAGACACTTGCTGGAGAAGAAACCTGAACCAGAAACTACATCCTGCCAAGAAGAACTGCCTGGCTGCTGAAAGGACTCACCGGTCTGCTTTTCTACAAAGGACTGCTGCCTTGCTGTTGGCCTCCTGCCTTGCTGAACTCTTCTCTGGCTGTAAAAGTGCTCTCCAAGGGCTTGGATAGAGCTTGCCTCATGTTCCCTGAAGTCTCAGGACCAAAAAGACTTCTCTCTTTCACTTGGACGCTTCGTGCCTCGCAATTTTCGACGCACAGCTTGTTCCGCGGTGAGAAAAACGCCACACACCGACGCTGATCGATGCAACGCCTTCGGGACGACCAGAACTTCAACGCACGGCCTTGCAAGGACAACGCCGCCCAACTTCCAGAGGAGAAATCGACGCGACGCCGGCCGTGAGATCGAAACTTCAACGCACAGTCCCGTGGAACGACACGCAGCCGGAAAACAAGCAGGAGAATCCACGCACAGACCCGGGACATCTGGTAATCCCCGCGACCCATAGAAGGAGACGTTCCGTGTGCCGGAAAACGACGCACGTCTTCCCCGAGTGAAAAATAACGACGCAAGTCCGTGTGTGAAGGGGCGCAACCGACGCACACACCATTTTTCCTCCCGTAGAATGACGCACGTCTCCCCGCGTGAAAAATAACGACGCAAGTCCATGTGTGAAGGGGCGCAACCGACGCACACACCATTTTTCCACGCATCTCCTCTTCTGCGGCCCTCTGAGTAGATTGTCCACCAGTAACCAGGTACTTTGTGCTTGAAAGAGACTTTGTTTGCTTTTTAAAGACTTAAGACACTTTATATCACTTCTTAGTGATATCTTTACAAATTCATATTGCAACTTTGATTGTTTTGACCTGCAAATACCCAGATAAATATTATATATTTTTCTAAACACTGTGTGGTGTATTTTTGTGGTGTGATATTATGGTATTGTATGATTTATTGCACAAATGCTTTACACATTGCCTTCTAAGTTAAGCCTGACTGCTCGTGCCAAGCTACCAGAGAGTGAGCACAGGCTGATTTTGGATTGTGTGTGACTTACCCTGACTAGAGTGAGGGTTCTTGCTTGGACAGAGGGCAACCTGACTGCCAACCAAAAACCCAATTTCTAACACTGGCGTAACCTTTCTTGGATACAATTGGCCAAGATGTGCTCTCTGACGATCAGATTGTATAACCCCTCATAAGTATTTACGTTGTTACCAATAATCCAGCCCTCTAGTGCCTCAAGTGAGGTGTCTACAAAGTCAACCCAAGACTGGGTACTGACCTTCTGGGTGTCCCTGAACTTCATTCTATACTGCTCTGGGGTCAGATCAAACTTCTTGGTTAAGCACCTCTTCATACTAGGGTATGAATCTGCCTCCTCCCCTCTTAAGGTCAGAAGCCTATCCCTCCCTGAGTTTGGGACCAACTCCCATAAAAGTAACCCCAGTATTGAGGCCTAACCCTTCTCATTTGGAGTGCCCTCTCAAAGGCCTCAAACCACTTGTCTATATCATCCCCCTCTACATAAGCAGGAACCATTCCCTTGGGTAATCTGGGGCAACCCCCTCCCCCCCACCCATGGACACCTCAGCTTCTCTGTCGCTGCCACCATCTCTTTTCTCTTTCTTTGCCCATTTTTTCTCTTCTAGGGCCAGCTTCTGTGCCTCCAAAGCTATAAATGCTAGATGGGCCTCCAGCTCTATTTCCCTGAGGGACAGGTTCTCTCCTCCTGAAGGGGTCCCCTTCCCCCAACAAGCCTTGGGTATGACCCTAGTGACTGTATGTAATGAGGACCTGTCTTCCTCAACCTCACTTAGGCTCAGATGCCCTCCCTCCCCTGAGTGGTTAGAGCTAGCATCCTCCCCTACTTCTCCCTCCTCTGGAGCTTCCTCTGGGTCTACCTCTTGGGCCTCAGCCCATGCTGTCAGGGATTTGATCAGGACATGCTTCCTGAGGTCAGTGGTTGCAGGCAACCCTCTTTCAGTACACAACCCCCTAAGCTGGAATACTGTCAGTGTGGGTAGGCTAGCCAGATCAAGCTCCATGGTTCCCTAGTTTTGTGTCAACAAAAACGTTTTGCAAAAATTGGAAACAAGAAGTTAGAAAAATCACAAAAATTCAACAATTGAAATTAATCCAAATTAAAAATTAAAAACAATTCTTGCACTAGGACAATTTAAAGGATTTTTAATTTGCTTTACTTAAAACTGTAATGTGATACTGAACACAAGTACAGGACCCACCACTGCACACCAAAAATGTTGGAAAATGGGTTATTGGTAAGGGCAGGTAGGTACCTACACTTGGCAATAGGCCACTAACCTCCACTTAGGTCCAGTTAGGTCTCAATAAATTAAACCCAGCTCAACCCTTGGTAGCTTGGCAATGAGCGTCAAGGCTTAACTTAGGAGACAGAGTGTAAAGCGTTCAAATATCACAAAACAGTAATTAACTGAAACACAGGAAACAGTTTAAAAATCCAAAACCAATTTATGAACATAGATTATATTTTTATCTTTAAAATGACACAAAAACGAATACAATCGAAGAAGGGGAACCGGAGATATGAATTTTTAAAGAATTATTGTTTTTTAGTGCCTAGAAACAAAAAGCGCCAATCGGGTCATCTAGTTTCACCTTGACCGGGGCAAAGTCAAAGTTTAAGGCTGACCGCGATGGAGCCCGGCTTGGCTACAGGTCGCGGGAGGCATCGGTCAAAAGTTTACCTTCACACTTAGTCGTTTCTTTAAAGATTTTCTTCAGCGGGATGAACCTGCCAGTCCAATCAGACCTCCTGGAGCCCTTCTCCGGATACGCGTTGCAGGAATCCTCGGTGGAGATTTTTACCTTTGGACTTAGTCGTTTTTTTTAGGTGAAAATCCTTTGACCGGGGTAAACCTGGATCTTGATCAGATGTCCTTGGAGCCCTTCTCGGATACGCTGGCTGGGAGGTCCCGGTCAACTTTTTACCTTCAGACTTAGTCTCTTTTTCTGAGCTTTTCTTTACCGGGACGAACCTCCAAGTCACGCCGGGTTGCGTTGAGGCAAGGCGGCTAGAGTTGCCGCAGCGGGTCGGTCCCTCTATGGAGCTTTTTTTTCAAAAGTACTCCAAACTTCTCCAAACTTCTGGGGCTTCTCCCAGATGCTCTTTTAAGGTTCGTTTGGGGTCCACAGCTCACCCCAAGGGTCCAGAAGCTCTGAGATGATCCTTTGGGGGTGCGGACTACAACTCCCAGAATGCACCTGGCGCAAACTCCTTTTTGGCTACTGGGCAGTGATCAGCTGGTTGATTTCTTCAGGAGTTGGTGCAGGGGACTCTGGTTAGCAATTTTTCACCTGTAGTAAACAGGGAGTCCCTCCTTGAACCAGTTGAAGTCAGGCCAAGTCCTTCTTGTGGTGAAGCCCAAGTGTGCAGCTGGTGCAGTCCTTCTGAGTGCAGGTTCCAGGTGCAGGCCAGGGGTCCAGCAGGGCAGTCCTTTTTCTTCTGTAGTTCTTCATGGTAGGGATGTGGTAGGGAACTGAGGTGTGGGTGCAGGTCTGCCAGTTTTATCCTTGCTCCTGGGTAGAAAACAGAGGGGTCCTGATTCTCCAATCAGGTGCAGGTTCCTTCCCCTTGTGATGACCACTTCCTGGGAAGTGTGGCAAAAATCAATCCCAGGAGGCAACATTCTTCAAAAATCCATCATGGCTGAATCTGATTTTTGGAGGTTACATCTGGCTGAGCCCACCCACTGGTGTGGCTAAAAAACAAACACACCCCTCTCCTGCCCTCTCCTAGTCTAATCAAGGGGGCACCTAGTTGTCTGGGGTTGCAGGATGTGGGGGTGTTGCTGGGTTGCTCCAAATGTCCTTCTCTGCCTTTGAAGACCAGTTTGGCAGCCCTCCCCCTTCCTGCCTCACCATCTGCTGAGAGGAGATTCCCTCCCACAGGCACATCTCTTTGTGTGACGCCAGGCCACTTCATATCTCATCAAGGTAGCCTGGCCAGGCTGCCAGAGGCTGGCCAATCAGAGCACAGCAGCAAAAATAATGCAGGGCTGAAATTGGCAACTTTTCAGGGAAAGTTTAAAACTCTTTACCTGTACAAGTTATATTAAATCCAAGAACTGGAAGTTGTGGGATTTATTATAACAATTAATGTGATACCATACTCTTGGTATCCATTACTTAAGGGGACTTTAAAAATTAAAATACATTCCCCCCATTCTAGCCTATGGAGGCCATTCACTACAATGAGGGAAAGATGAATGTGGCTGTTTTTACCTCACCAGGGCTTATAAAACTATTTTTATAAGGGGCCTGCTTATAGATACATGGCACCCAGCCCTAGGGACACATAGGGCACACCCTAGGGGTGACTTATATGTAAGAATAAAGTAGTTTAAGACTTTGGAACTACTTTTAATTCCAAAGTCGAATTTGCATATACCTTTAATTTAAAAGCAGCCAGCAAGGCAGGCCTGCCTTTAAAATGACACTGGGCACCTCAGCAGTGCACCTATGGGTGCACTACCTATGCTGTGCTCCCTAAACCTACATGCCCTACCATATACTAGGGACTTATAGGTAGGTTAACTTAGCCAATTATAATAAGCCTAATTTGCATATTGATTTTACACAGAGCACAGGCCTTGGGACTGGTTAGCAGTACCCAGGGCACCATCAGAGCCAGGAAAACACCAGCAAAAAGTGGGAAATGGGGGCAAAAAGTTAGGGGGCCTCTGCAATCAGCCCTGTTTTCTCACACTTGTTGGAAGGGATTCTTTAACTTGAATGCAGAAGCTATTGAAACATTGGATGACACGCATCCATTAGTTCAGTCAACATTATCAGAGAGATGTAGATTTAGTGAAGCTAGAGACCGAGAGATACAGGGGGAGAATCGTGAGCCATTGCATTAATATTTCATTAGCACCCACCTTAATTGTTTCCTTAGGGATGTCTCTCATTGACAAGAAGGCAACGTAATGAGGCTATTTCAACTCCGTTTCTGCACACACTTTCAATATTTTGTGTTTTTAAAATCCATTAAAATACTATACTAGTCTGGCTGATTCAGGGTGATAAGCACAATAGAAATGTTGCTGTATATCGAGGGCCTTACGTTGTTATAAAAGTAAAGATGATACAAAGTGATCCCCATTGTTATATCTGAGCTTACTCTGTAACTCAGACCTTTGGAATAAAGCAGTGAACCTGCTTTTTTTTTTTAGCTATTGTGAAACCAACATCTTTGGCATAAGATAAATCACCAATCAAACAGGAAAACATGCAAGTCATTACCAACCCATAAAGGTGAGAAAAAATATTAGAGCATCTGAATAAAGTCCATTTCGATATTCATAAAAGGACCAGCGATGGCTGGATAGGCAGTACTATAAGGTTGAACACTCCTACATACATTGTATGTCTGACATGTTGCACAGTATTGTTGAGCCATAAAAGGGAAATGAGAAGTATACTAATGAGTGTAGGCAGCAAGTACCATTCCATCTATGCTTAAACATGTAATCAGTTATATGAATGACCATGATTTGGCAATAACAATGTGGGGGTCACTACTTAATCCCTTGGCCATCACAGACTGTTTTAATGCAGGTGCACATGTTTTCTCTAAATCATTTTCTCATTCTCGGGGGTGTACTGTAAGAGAGCAGTGAGACATGCAGAGAGCCATTATGAGGTCGGGTGAGAGAGGCATACCAGAAGACACTGGAATGGTTTGAAATTGCTAGATTTTTAGCAGGTGAATCAATAAGAGGATTTCCACGGAACACTTCATGTTGCAATAGGTGGTGGGTAGCACATTTTGGCGAATGGCAGGATACCGAACGGAGGACCAGACCCAAAGTGCACAACTTAGAGACCCTCAGGCTTCTCTTTATACCAAATCAACAGTAATTAAACCGTCCGTTAAATCAAAGTTGATGTTCTTCATTACTTCAATTACTTTATTTGAAGCTATTGATGTTGTCAGTTGTCAGTATTCGTAGTTCGAACAAAATGTTACTTCACAGTTGAACAAACATGCGACTGCCAGTGTGTAAATCTTCTTGTTTATCATATCCATATCCACTTTACTCAAGCACTGGGCAGAGCTTGTACCACTGTTGAACACCAAATTCTGGTTACAAATGTTATTTTTATGAGTCAGATCAAATGTTTACACTTTCAGTGCACTATAACACATTTCCTATTAGGGTGGCATATTTCCCCTCTTTCTCCTGTCCCCCCTTGCTAAACACCTAATCTCCTCAGAGTGTGACTACAAGGGAAACCCCCCCCCCAGTTCTAGCCAGACCAGAGGCAATACGCCCCCAGCTCCGGGGTAAGTCACAATTGCATGCATGTGTGAGTGCATTCTTTTCAATTTGTCACTGATTGCTGTGTCGTGTGCTGTGGTTTGCCACCCTTTTGCCACTCTGAATTAATTGTGATCTATTTATTATTTACTATAGGCCTACCCCACCGTGAACTACCTGTTCAGGTAGGACACACACGTTTACTTTGAGCACCGTACTTATTACACGTGCTCCGACCCTGACGAATGCCCCTGACCTACCAGCACTTAGTGAGGGCAGAAACATGTTGGTCATGTACAACCCCTTTTAGACTCCAAGAGACATTATCCTCTAACGAGCCTTTCCCCTTAGTTTTAGTCTTACCAACATGCACCACTATTAAAACTAACAAGAGCCACCGGTGACATGTTAGGTAATTTTATTATTCACCCCCTCTGGATCACTGTAATTATCCAGTCAATTTCATTTCAGCACTCCCTCTGGTTCTTTTAACCAGAGGTCGAGTCCGCCTGAGTAGTATCATCTTACTTAGGTGGGGCTAGGTGGTCATATGATGAAGCATGACACTACTATGTGTGTGAGACCACCTAGTCCGTAAAGGAAAATCCCCCGCCATTCCTGTAGGTCAACACAGCACCCCATATCAAGCAACCTAAAATAACCAGACACTGGTTAAAAGACTAACCCAGTCTTACCCCCTGTTCCCACTACCCCACACCTTTTGTGATTATATAGTTTCTTTTGGGAAGCGGTGTGGGTTAGCCTTGCTTCCCTTGCTCTCTTTCTCTGTATTTATATTTTACAACCACAATCTGATTGGACGCTGCAAAGCATCAATCTAGTTTTATTACATAAATGCCATTCTTGAGTGGTACACATGCAGACGTGAGGAAAGCCATTTACTTCTAGTAAAAATGGAGACACTTTTGGTCTTCGATAAGATACAAGCTTCAGCAAGGGCGATGCGCTTGTCTACTTGAACAGAATATACCTGGGGAAGACACCTACTCTTCAGTACTTTAGTTTGCATGTACAAAGCATTATCTGCCACAGGCTTTCCCTCACTGGTTGTAAGGCAGGATCCATAGTCATGAAACACAATTTCACATTTCATTACTGATGTGTCTTTCAAGTCAATCTAGGGTTCGGTCAGATGAGTGGCTATTGCTAAACAATCATGAGTTCACCATCTTGAGAGAAGGAATTACAGAGGCAGGTTTCAACACTGGACATCTTACATGAACAATATGTGAAGCAAACAAAAGGTAAATCTTATTCTTTGACTTTATCAACTTTGACAAATGCTGTGTGTTATTAGCACAGAAGAGCAACAAGAGCATGGGGAAAGGCTGTAAGCAGAGAACCCAACACAACATGTTCAGACACTTCTCTTAAGTGGGTAACCACCACCACTTTACATAAGCATGAATGCAATCCAGCACTAGCAGTATCACTGATCCACCAAGAAAAATGAAGGAATTAGGGTCCTTATTAATGTCTTAGAAAACAATTGAGAATGATCCAATATAGCCCAGAAAAGATTTTGTCCATGTTTTTATATCTATTTCACATACAAATGAAGGGGGTCAAAAGAATTGACGTAAATACTGAATATCAGGGGGCAGAGGGGCAGGTTTACTTTTCAATGTATGACCAGTCGTCCATCAGGGGGATGGATAGTACCACCCCTCAGGCAGAGGAACCACCCACAGAACTGATAAATGACCGCCAAGCTAGCTTTCATTTTATAAAGCAATGGCAGAAGCTGCCATCACAACGGTTCCTAGAAATGCATTTTGCTGTTTGGAGCTGGGTTGTGTCAGGATTTGCAACCCTGCACCAAACTGTTTTTTTCCCGTTAATTTTAAAAAAAACAAAAAAAACAAAAAAAAACAGGATTTTCTTTTTTTTAAATGAAAAATACCACTCTCCTTGCCAGGGGAGTCAACACCCATGGCTGGGGGTGGGGGTGGGGGGGGGGGCATTATTTATATTTTACTTACCCTCACTGCCAGGGTTTGCCTGGCCGTGACAGACAGTAAAACAGGCATTTGCAATTCAATAGGTCTCACATTTGCTTGAGTTTGAGCTATTGGCATTGTAAGTCCATAGCTGATCTTTTCTTGCCACATAAACTGGTCAACCCTGCCTCATAATTTCTTCTTTTCCTGCAACATAAATCCAGTGGCCCTGCATATAACTATATTAAATTAAAACTAAACTAAAGCCCTTCCATTTACCTTCTTCCTCTATCTGCAGAAAAAAATGAAAATGTCCTAATTTAAATCTGCCATGCTATTTCCAATAGAATACCACTTTCACTGCCCCACCACCAGAATTGCTGGCGTGCTAACAAAATTACCCCCCAAAAAGATACAACACAGCCACAGAGGAGAAAAAAAATAGAAGGATCACCAAAACATATCAAGAGTGTTCAAACAGCCATAGTGTAATAAGGATGTTAAGTTGCTCTAAATCATGATCATAATCGTAATAAGGAGGAATTATTAAAACATATATGTTAGAAATGGGGTCTTTGGTTGACAGTCAGGCTACCCCCTGTTCAAGCAAGGACCCTCACTCTAGTCATGGTAAAAGAGAATCACCCTGAGCTAACCCCTGCTTACCCCATGGTAGCTTCGCAGAGCAGTAGGCTTAACTTCAGAGTGCTAGGTATAAAGTATTTGTACCAACCCACACAGTAACTTAATGAAAACACTATAAAATGACATAACACAGGTTTAGAAAAATAAGAAATATTTATCTAAACAAAACAAGACCAAATTGACAAAAATCCACAATGCACAAGTCAAGTTATCAATTAAAAATCAAAAAGAGTCTTTAAGTAGTTTCAAACACACACTAACACCGTGAAAATGTACCTTGGGTGCGGCAAAAATAACCCTGCACGGGCGAGTGTGCATCAAAAATGGCTTGTGATGGGTTGATTCCACTCACGAGCGGGACCTTGCATCGTTTCTCCTTTTGTCGGTTCAGGGAATGTCGTTCCTTCTCTCCGCAGGAGACTGATGCGTCGATCCGGTCAGCACTCTCGGGTCCGGGCAGACCTTGCATTGTTTTTACACATCCAGTGGTACTTGCGTTGGAAATCCAGCCGCACGATGAACCGAAAACCACGCAGCGCAGGTTGCGATCTCCCAGCCTCTGTCAGCAATGCAGCACGTCGTTTCTCCTGCTCCGTGTGTCAATTCTTCAGTCACGATTCTGGCGAGTGTCGATTTTCAGCCACGGAGCTGGTGGCGCGTCCTTTCTTCAGCTGCAGATCGGAGTCGCGGCGATCTTTTCCTTGCACAGCGCTCTGTGTGTGGATTTCTTCTTCTTAAGCTGCCAGCCTATCCTTTCAGAGTCCCAGGAACTGGATGGGCTTCACAGGGCAGAGTAGGAGTATCCCCAGAGACACCAGGTGCTGGCATAGAGAAGTCTTTGCTGTCCCTGAGACTTCAAACAACAGGAGGCAAGCTATAAATCAAGTTCTTCTCAAGATGGAAGGCACACAAAGTCCAGTCTTTGCCCTCTTACTCTGGCAGAAGCAGCAACAGCAGGATAGCTCCACAAAGCACAGTCATAGGCAGTGCAGATCTTCTTCCTCAGCTCTTCAGCTCCTTTCCAGGCAGAGGTTCCTCTTGTTTCCATAAGTGTTTCTGAAGTCTGTGGTTTGGTATATCCAATTTCTCCTTTGAAGTAGGCCTACTTCAAAGTAAAGTCTCTTTTGAATGTGAAATCCTGCCTTGCCCAGGCCAGGCCCCAGACACTCACCAGGCGGTTGGAGACTGCATTGTGTGAGGGCAAGCACAGCCCTTTCATGTATGAGTGACAACTCCTCCCCTCCCTCCTAGGACAGATGGCTCATTAGGATATGCAGGCTACACCCCAGTTCCCTTTGTGTCACTGTCTAGTGTGAGGTGCAACCAGCCCAACTGTCAAACTGACCCAGACAGAGAATCCACAAACAGGCAAAGTCACAGAAATGGTATAAGCAAGAAAATGCTCACTTTCTAAAAGTGGCATTTTCAAACACGCAATCTTAAAATCAACTTTACTAAAAGATGTATTTTTAAATTGTGAGCTCAGAGATCCCAAACTCCACATGTCCATCCACTCCCAAAGGGAATCTACACTTTAATCAAATTTAAAGGTAGCCCCCATGTTAACCTATGAGATGGACAGGACTTGCAACACTGAAAAACGAATATAGTAAAATGTCACTGTCAGGACATATAAAACACATTACTATATGTCCTACCTTAATCATACACTGAACCATGCCCTTGGGGCTACCTAGGTCCTACCTCAGGGGTGTCTGACATGTAAGAAAAGAGAAGGTTTAGGCCTGGCAAGTGGGTACACTTTCCAAGTCGAATTTACAGTTAAAACTGCACACACACAGACACTGCAGTGGCAGGTCTGAGACATGATTACAGAGCTACTTATGTGTGTGGCACAACCAGTGCTGCAGGCCCACTTGTAGCATTTGATTTACAGGCCCTGGCACCTCCAGTGCACTTTACTAGGGACTTACTAGTAAATCAAATATGCCAATCATGGATAAGCCAATTACATACACATTTTGTAAAGGAGCACTTGCACTTTAGCACTGGTTAGCAGTGGTAAAGTACCCAGAGTAACAAAAACAGTACAATCAGAGTCCAGCACACATCAGCAACCTGGGGAACAGAGGCAAAAAGTTAAGGGTGACCACGCCAAGGATGAAAAGTGTAACAATATGCAATTGTCATATCAGCCTTTTTGCATTAGATTGTAGTGCTCAAAACAGCCCAAAGAGGGCACCAAAACAAAAATATCATTTGTAAAAAATGTGGACATGTAACTATATTGTTAGCCTCTAGAAGGCATTACCCCATAACAAACAGGACAAAGTAACGCACTGTAACCATATACTTAGCCCCTAGAGGGCTATTTAGGGTTAGCAGGCCTACTGCAACTATAGTGCAAACAAGGCCTTTAAAACACAACTTCTCCCAACTGTAAAACAACATTTCTAGCCATGAGAAGGCTTCAAAGACACTGAATGATGGGAGGGGTTATTATTTTAGGGTCCCCACTAACCTAGTGTGGGGACTCTGACATGATATAGACAGAAAGAGTGTTGTGCAGGTGGTCTCATTGTCCTACGACCACCACAGAGTGAGGTGTGATCAAAAATATTTGTAAATATAATGACCTGCAAAGCATTATGTAATGAGTTTCCGTGCCATGAATATTATATGTTGACTTCAATGCTCAGAACAGCCCCTAGAGAACACCACAATAAAAATTGTATTTGGAAGAACCATGGTCATGTAACCATACAGTCAGCCTTTAGAGAACATAATCATATGAAAAAAGAATGGGAGAAAGTAATGCACTGAACCATATATTTAGCTCTTATAATGTGTAGCACATTTTACATTTCCAAGGCTAGCAGGCCTATTGCAATGGTATTACAAACAAGGCACATAAAACAACTTCTCCCAGCTATAAAACAAAAGTTCCAGCCATGAAAAAGCATAAACAGACACTGACTGGTGGGAGGGGTTATTATTTTGGGGTCCCTAATAACCTAGTGTGGGGACCCAGAGATGATGTAGACAGAAAGAGCACGTTGCTATAAACGTTTTGGTGGTGGCCCCATTATCCTAGGACCACCACAGGCTGAGTTATGAGCAAAAAGGGTTTGTAAAAGTAATGCCCTGCAAAGCATTATGGGGCACGTTTCTGTGCCACAAATACTTTAGTATGTTGATATCACTCTAATGCTTAGAATAGCCCCTAGAGGACGCCACAATGAAAATAGCATTTGTAAGAAATATGGTCAATGTAACTATCTAGTTAGCCCCTAGAGGACATAACCACGCAAAAAGAAAATGACATTAAATAGGGCAGTGTGACCATATATTTAGCCCCTCTACGGCATAGTTCATTACACATTTTCAGGGGTGGCATGCCCATAGCAATGATATTACAAATAAGGTCCTTAAAACACAATCTATCCCCAGCTATGAAACAAAAGCTCCAGCCATGAGAGTACTTAAAAACACATTGAATGGTGGGAGGGGTTATTATTTTGGGGTCCCCACTAACCTTGTGAGGGGATCCAGAGATGATATAGATAGAAATAGCATGTTCCAGTGAACATTTTGAAGGTTGCCCCTTTATCCTAGGACCACCACAGGCTTCCCTGCAAAGTATTTTGGGGTGAGGTTCATGAGTGCAGTGAATATTGTAGCATTGGCTCCCCTGCTGTGTTAGGAGAGCTGCTTTTGCTTTGAGGATTTCTATTTTATAAAGCATTTACCAATTTCAAGTATTTTAAGGGGAGAGCCACAAGAAATGACTCCGATTAGATAATTGTGACCAATGTGACCAGTGCTCCAAAACCGCATATCAAGTTCACAGTGTAGTGCCTGTTGAGGCTGTTAGTGCCATTGCTGCCATACAGCACAAAGAGAAGAGACGAAAGAAAAAAAAAAAAGAGTTTGCCCACACTGAAGTATATCGGCAATCGTGCAATAATCCATGTAACAGGGGCAGTCTACAAGGTGTGAAAAAACAGTCTCAAGGCGAGACAAACGTAAAGCATTTACCAATGACATCAAGTGATTTTTGAGAGGCAATCCCAGGAATGGATGAAAGTGATAGGTGTGAGATGGGCATGGCTAAAAGCCCACAATACTTACAACAGGTCAAAGCACTTGTGCGCGTGACCTAAAAATGACTACATGAAATTGGGCGGATAGACCTTAGCCATTTTGTCAGACCCTCAGAGAGGTTTGGCTTTGGTGGTGATGTAGTAATCCCCACAGTACCAAAATCAAAGGTCCACCCATATCAAATCGTACAGGCGCACTTTCCGGGTTAGGGGTCTGTATACTACATTTCTGTTGCAATGGAGTATACATACCACCAACATATAAATCAGTTCCAGAGTTAGGAACTTTGGTCTGTCCTGCAGATGATGGGGTGAACGTACCAGGATTAGCTACATAGTTTGAATATGAAGCAGCCAGAGATCTGTCGAAGCCAGTGACTAAGAATTCTTATAGGGAATTGAGTTATTTGGAGACCAGATGTGATCAAATGTGTCCCTTTTGATGTGTGTGGAAGCCTGTATACATTAAGATGCCCTAAACAAGGTCATGGTCTGAAAGAACTCTTTGGCTAGGAGGTACTTAGAATTATCACTGTGAATATTGAACTTGACTAAGAATATTACATATGGAAAATGGAGCAGAGTTTGTCCTAGATGATGGAGTAAAAGAGCAGTTAAGTCTTCCTTGGACTTGGGAGAATGGTAAACAAGTAAGAATATAACTCTGGTGATGTCCTATAAAGAGCAGTGAAGTGCTTCAATAGTGCATATGAAGTGGCTGTAATGGTGCAATTGAAAGTGGCCCTAAAAATAAGTGTAACCCATGTCTCCCACGCAGGAAGATTGATTAAAATGAATACATTTGTAGTAGACTGGTATTAAGATGTCTAGTCGGATGCTGATGCCTCATTACGCCAAAATCTTGTGAAGAAGAAATCCAATAAGTTGGAGACAAGAAGCCCAATTACTTTTTTTCTGGTGCCAAGGGAGATAACAGCCAGGTGTGTGGGATATTTGTTTTTTATCATTTATTGATGATAATCTGGTGCCTTCCTGTGTACTGGTCAGAACCTGTTTAGGGAGAGAAGGTTTGTGAGATTTGGCCAAATATTAGTGGTTTTGAGCAAAGATGCAGCTTTGAGTGGTAAAATGGAAGTGTATGACTGAAAAGAGATGAGGAAACACAGTGAATATGTAATACTAACATTGTCTGAAGACAAATTCATGGTTACGAGTATCATGCTCTGCTGCCCACATGGACTCTGTGTGGACAGGGTCCAATGGGCTTGCCTTTCGTGTGCTAGCAGTCCGCCTTTTAAAGTCACTGCATGGACCATAAAAGCTGTCCCTAAATAGGGATAACCTGGTCTCCTAATAGCTGCTTGGGGGTGTGCACCGAAGCTCCTTTCAATCAAAATCTGCATCCTTAAAGAATCAGTGGCATGAGTTCTCCAGGCTAACAGTCACGTTCCCCAACAGTCACAGCTGGCATGTTCACACACTTTTCACAAAAACAAATCCTCTGAAGGAGGCAGAGAGCTGGTTGAGACAGAGATGGAGGATTTAGCATAGCTATAACAGCATGTTTATTTCCTTTAGTAACATCTAGATAAATACCATCAGAATCTCAAAACAATTTACTCAAAAGATCTCAGCATGGAAGGTTAACAGGTGAGGACAGACTCAGTAAGAATGAATTCTGATCAGACACAGTTTGCACCCTGGGAAGGGTGTGGAAATATGCATTCATCCCTGCTGAGCTGCTATGTTTCAGATGCCTTCTTATATTCAAACAATCTCTAGTGACAACTTGATGAAGTTCATACAGCTGTCAGGGTGACTAAATCAGCTTCTTGTGGACAATAGCAATCACCCAATAGTGTATAATCTGGGTAGTAGACATACAATGCCCCGGCCTAGCAGCCTACTCTTTCCTTGGATCTCGCTCACACTGTACCTCCTCACTCCATGGACTCCCCTCTTTCCAACACATTCCATAGCCTTATCCTGTTCTACCCTTTAATAGCGTACAACTATACTTTTCTGATAAATGTACATATTTTACAACAATAAGAATTATGCACCAAAACTTGAATGCCACAGTAAATACTGTACTATTTTTCCTTTGTTAAGTACCAGCATGGCTGACCTACAGAAATTTCACAAAGGGTGTGCACTTCATCCCACCTAGTAATTTCCAGGAGCAGTAAGCCATATACAACCAGAAAATTTGACCCTTGAACATTTCTTCTCCAGAGGGACTATGGGTTTAACTTGCATCTACAAAATAACAATTATGCATTCATCGAACGACATATCATGGATTCATTCATCCATCAATCAATTAGTCCCTTCTCTGCTCTTTTGTCCGCCCATTGTTGTCGGTGACTGTATGCGGGTTGTTTGTCACTATGTGAGTGGTTTGCTGTAAATGGTTGGCTACCTTTCTGTTTTTGTGTATAAATGTGTGCCTTCATGCAAATATGTATATAAATATTGGTTGGTCTTTGCACTTGGGTGACATATCTGTTGGCCTATGTGGACAGGTTTCTCTAGGTCTGTTGACCTGTGTTTATAGGTCCTTCTATAACAGTCTGTGTGTTCAGGGCTGCTCATACACCTTAATGCCTATGATAGCATTTGAACCAGACAATTAGATGTTTATGTGTCTTCAGGCCAGTTTTCTTTGATGTTCTTATGACCTTTGTGAATGGGTGTTTGTATGTGTTTTGATTTTTGTGCATTGATACCTATATTGCCTGTTGGTTGTGTGGTTAAGTTACTGACGACCCATTGGGCTATGTGCATGAGTTCTCTACGTGATTTTGTCTGTGTGACACTGGATGCCCACATCTGAATTATATAAATATTTGCTTGTTGAAATGAACTCCTCTTTTTGCATGTTCACCCCCCATATTTGTGGACTTATGCTACTGGTTTTTCAACTTAGAGAGTGCACTGAGGCCTGCTAACCAGACATCAGTGTCTTAAACCCATAAAAATTTCATGTTGAATTGGATTCACTCAACTGGCAAGGACTGACTTACTTATAAGTCCCTAGTATAGGGTACCCAGGGTACCCACTGCATGTAAGCCTGAGTGTCTACTCAGGGCTAAAACACTGTTAGTGCCATCCTTCATATGACAACATGCAAAATGGCTCTCAGCCAGCCACTGCATACTGGAAGGGCAGTGCTTGCACTGTCAGTTCAACTTTGCCATTTGAACCTATGGCAATGCCACCCTATCCTTTAATATTTACTTTTGCTAAGTAACACATATGTTTTATGATATCTCTTAGCAGCAACACTTCAAAATTGTCATTTTGCTGCAGGTAAAGTTGGTATCCCCGTTGTCTAGTATAGGGTTACCTTGTGGCATCCCCACCCAGTAAACCTTTGAGTGGGACTACCAAACTAGGTCATACGAGGTATCAAATTAAACTCTGCACTGATATCTGGTCGAAATAATGTCACTATTAGTGGGAAGATTTTAGAAAGCTTCCCATCTCTGCTCTGCTTGTCCAAGAGCCTCACAAAGGAATACAAACTCAGACAGGTTTCTAACTGCCTGGGAAGACTTGTGAATGAATCCCAATCTCAGTAACAAAAGGCAGTGCCGCAGAAGAGAGGTGCCACCTCCTCTGCCTGGAAGGCCACTCAGGGGGCTAGCCCAGAGGCAAGCTTCAAGGGGGAAGCTGTTGTTGAGGGGCCGCTTGGCCCAAAATCCCTGAGCAGGATGCCTTCTGTTCCTGTACACAGCATAATGACACAGCCAGAGAGGGGAAACTCGCCACCAACTTATTTTACCATGGGCATGTTGCCCTCAGGTAGCCACACCTCGAGGGTGGGCTACTTGCTCCTCACAACCTAGGAAGGGTCATGCCATCTTAAAAATGGGCAGAAATGTGGAATTCTGGGATAGCCACACATCACAGGAACTTTGTCACTAGGTAGGAGAGGACCTAGCAGCCCATTGGCTAGTGACCGCATGGTCATCTTTGGGGGTACTTTCACGAGGATAAATATGGTACCCCTAGCACGTTTATCATCAGTACTCACTGGATTTGGAAGGAGTGCTGGCAGAGTTTGGAAGACCCTGTTCTGTATACCTGGCTTGGGGAAAAGTTGATTCCCAGCCCCAGACAAACTAGATACTCCAAGGGTTACGTGGCTGGCTCCCCAGAATCGCACTGGGGAAATTAAAGCTGGAAGAGCCTAAGTCTCACCCTGCCCCCTAGACCTCTGTCCTGCTGCACTTGGTTGCCCAGTTTGGGCCAGAGTTGTTGAACTGTTTAAAACTTTTCGTAAGGTTTCCAAACTTTTTGTTGGGCAATATTGGCTTGAAGTATATATAAAATGTATTTATTGCTTCTAAAATCTGTATCTGAGGAACCCTCTAGTTGAGTTCAATGATTAAGGTCTCTAAAAATTCATAGAAACAAGCTCCATTTTTAGGGATGAGTGCAAAGCGCTCTGCCCCTGGTGTAATCTCTCTATGGGCTTGTAACCACACCCAAGTCACTCCCATCAGTTTGGGTGGTTCGTGGGCTTGCTTTTTAAAATTTGCTTGATTTCATTAGTGAAAGGCATGCATACGTAATGCTTTTTCCGGTGTTTAGCCCACCTCGAGCATACCGACCAACTACTGAAAATATACAAGGCTGAATGTTTTCTGTATGGTTTGTGGACTACTTTTTCTCTTTATTTCGTAGGCAGTGCAATCTCACTGGGCAGTAGTTGAGCGCTTTGCATGACATCGACCCTGTTACATGGATATTTGCACTTTTGCCGGTTGCATGGATAATTGTATTTTTGCCAGTTGCATGTATAATTGCACTTTTGCCGATACGTTTCACTGCAAATGAACTTCTGTTTTCTTTTGTGTGACTGCTTTGTGCTGATGGTGGCCATCAGCTCGCTTATGTGAAACTCTTTTACTTTTCAGTTTTTTTGGCAAGAAAAGTCCGGTTAGTTACAAGAAACTGTTTCACTTTTCATTTTCAAATTTATGTGGCAAGAAAAGTTTGGTTAGGAGTTTACAGTGCTAATAGTTCTAACTCAAGCAAATGTGATTCCCATTGCATTTCAAATGCTTATTATAAATCGGTATTTTGTTTCTTTTGTGTCATGTGACTTTCTTTCACTGTTTGGTGTGGTTAAATGCTTTACATATTGTTTCTTTGTCAAGCCTTTCTGCTCGCAGGCACAGCTAGCGCAGGTTTGGCTTAAGTTTAAGTAAACATACCTGACTGGACCCAAGACGGTATTTGGACTGTACTGCATGATAAGGCTACCCAGTCTTATCATATAGTACACAAAAATCCTCACATTCAGGTCTTCTTATTTTGTGTAAGCCTGTAGTCAGTCTGTCCATGTTTGGCTCTATGTGTGTTATCGGTGATTGTGTGTGGTTTATATGTAACTGTACGTGAGGTTGTCCCTGTATGAATGTGTGCATCTATGAATTATTTTAATGGTTACCTGCTTGATGTTTCTTTACATAATTGGCTGCGCCTCTATTAGTCTGTGCCTACGCGTATATGTATCTGTGGGATTGTCTTGACAAGAGCCAGCAGTTTTCTGATGTCATTGCATGGACATCTTTGTATTGGTGTCTGAAGATGAGATCCCACTGGTGCCTATTAATATGTTGATCTGTCTGTAAGTATGCGTTAATTACATGCAAATGTGTGCACACTCTTTTTGTGTCTGCGAGTGCATACACTATACACATGGCAGATAGAATGGCTTTGTCTGTTCTTGTTCATCAATAGCTTTCTTTCCAGCTCTCTTGTGATGTAGAGATATCTCTTTTTGTCAGTTTTCCCAGTTAAAATCCAACTGCTTTATTTGCTTTGAGAATGGATGGTCTGCCAGGCTAGGCAGTCCTAGATAGCAGGTAGGGAAATAAACAAAGACTCTATTCTCCCGTTCTTCTCATGCTTTATTGTTCTGTGCCTTGTGATCAATCAACGTATTGTTATAAACAACAAGGGAACCCCATGGATAACAAGATGAAAGATGAAAAAATATATATATTTGCATACAGGAGACCAATCATACCCATATGCACAGTCCAATCAACACAGATATATTTTATTAGAAACTGAATTACACAAAGAAATGTAAATGGGAAAACGTTCAATAAGAACAGACTCAGACAAATTTATGACAAAAACCAACACGTTTCATAAATCAAAATGTAACAAAGACAAAACATAGCCCTTATACATGTAATAAGCAATTCACATGGGGTCAAGGTCGATGACATATTGATCCTTTTAGCAATATCAGGATCATCATCAGGACTAAAATAAAAATAAGCTTTAGGGCACTATGCATAGAAATGAAATAAAGGGAGAGAAAAAGGGAGGGAAGAAACAGAAGGAAAAACAGGAAATGGACAAAAATCACTAAAGTAACAGTGCAAAAAGTGGCACCAAAAATAAAAGGAAAAAATACATAAAAAACACAATGGCCAAATGGTGTGCTATACATAGAAATGTAATAATGGGTGAGACAAAAAGAGGGGGAAAAGGAGGGGAAAGGGAGGGAGAAAACAGGAGGAAAAACTGGAAATGGGCAAAAGTCACTAAAGTAAAAGCGCAAAAAGTGGCACTAAAAATAAGGGGCAAAAAACATAAAAACCACAATGCCCAAATTGTGCGCTCTGACGTATGTCAACTCGTATTTAAAATATAATGAAAAAGATTGTATATATGTGAACATTTAAGGGAAAATAATACGGACTGACAAAGAGAAGTGAAAAGTAAAAAATGCGCTGCTACCCGTAATATAAAATGAGTGAGAAAAAATAATAAGATACAACTAATGGGTCTAAAAAGTGGAGGTACTCCCACCAAATGTGGTCCCACACTCACCATAATAGTAGGACACAACCAATTTACTTAATAGAAGGACAGAGATGGAAATAACACTGTCGTGTCAACCTATGAGCTAGAGGAGTAAAGGACAAAAATACCGGGAGAGCAACCTTGTAACAATAAGAATGCTGAAGGGAAAAAGGGAGTGCCCTTACCAGAATCGGGATCGGGCAATGCCAATGTTCACAGGCCAGGTGTTCAGAGAAAATGGCGGGTGCAAGTGTGCCCCACAAATAGATTATGGAGAGCCAAAAGTGACTACTAAAAAAATTAAAGGGGGGCCGAAAAGAATTACTATGGTGGCCATATGGAAATGGAGTTATGTAACATAAATCTATGTTG
The DNA here is from genome assembly GCF_031143425.1 of Pleurodeles waltl. Lineage (NCBI taxonomy): Eukaryota > Metazoa > Chordata > Amphibia > Caudata > Salamandridae > Pleurodeles > Pleurodeles waltl. The sequence continues at coordinate 1,016,240,682 of NC_090446.1, read as the reverse complement.
ATTGAGCAGAAAACCAGAAAGAAGAAAATTAAACAAGCATTTGCAATGTAAAAAGGCTTGAATTAGCAAGAGGTAGAGCTGTTGGCGCTGTAAATGATAATGACAACCTTATATCAGAAATAAACTGTGTTTGTGCATTCCTTCATACAATCTGCATTAGACTGTAATGATCTGAACAGCCCTTACAGAGCACCACAGTAAAAATAACATTTGGAAAAAACATGGTCATGTAAATATATATTCAGCTCCTACAGAGCATAATCACATAAAAAGAATGATAAGAATATTGCAGTGTAAGCATATAATCAGCACATTGAGGGCAGTGTATTACACATTTTCAGGCCTTTAAAATATAATTTATCATTTAACTGAGGAGTCAGTGGCACAATGGTGCAGTGCCGCAGGTCATTACTAGAGGTCCTTGTAGAGTCAACAGCAGAGGTTGCAGTACCACTGGTTATGGCTAGATGTCACTGTAGAGTCAACAACAGAAAGTGCAATACCACTGCTGGTGGCTAGATGTTCCTGTCAAGACAACTGAGTTAGTAGTGCCTTGAAGCAATTATCATCCTTCAGGCCTTGGAGAGCAAAGCTCATTATACATCTGCAGACCGTGCAAGGCTGTCAGAATACTATTACAAATAAGGTCCTTTTTTAAATTTTATTTTCATTTGTGGTATAAATATTACAAAAAAAAACAGGAACTATACATAAGTAGCATTCACCAATAATAAGTTGTTTACGTCGGCTGGTCACATTACTATGACCTCCTCTATTCCCTTCATATTGGTCGATCAGTTGTATTTGTACGAAATGTTTGCTATGCTTGTCTTAATTGTAGAATCAACAAAACACTCAGAACAACCCTTTAATCACTTCCCGATATATAGACACATCCAGGTTTCAATCATTTTGTATAGAGTTAACATTATATTAGAAAACAGCTTTTACTTTGACTCCTGGTATTCGTATTGGTTGCATAGCCTTACTGGGCTTACTAGTCCTCCAAATACTGCCATATAGCTGTAAAACTTTTTATACTCCTGACGCAGTTTGAGTACACTTCCTCATATTTCTTGGTTCATAGCATCTTATCCCACCAGTTCTGCAGTGTAGGAATATTCTGAGTCTGCCAAAACTGCAGTATTAACGATCTAGCTACTACAGAAACAATCACAATGAAGTAGTGTTGATATTTAGCTAGCTGGTGTGTTTCTTAGATACTCCACACAGAACTAAGCTTGGTTCTACCTCAGTCCTTAAGTTAGAGATGTGGTTTATTACCTTGTTTATCTCCAACCAAAAATAGTTAATTTGGACAGTCTAAAAAAATATGTGTTTTGCTCTTTTACTAAGATCGCGAATGTACTTATATCGAGTTTTTTGTGGAAGTTTAGTGGTTTTAATAAATGCTGGGAGACTTATTGCTGATTCTGTGATCATCCTATCGACCAAGACTATTTCCATGGTTTCTCTGCTATCCAAATAATGTGCCAATGTATCCTGCAATGCAGCCTGATAATAAACTTGAAAATTAGAAAGTGCCAAGCACCCTTAGTTTTTGTTTAGCTGCACAACTGGGAGCCTTACCCTTGTTTTGTTTTTTCCTCCATATAAAACTTCATATCCTGGAATCCAATTCATGAAAATAGGAGCTATTTATTCTTATTGGCACTTTATTGAATAATAAAAGAAAAAGCGGAAGAATTGACATCTTGATTAAGGAGACTCCCTATCAGAGTCAACGTGAGAACCTTTCATCTGTCCAAAAGTGCTTGTACTTTTTCAAGCATCCTGACATAGTTTAGGTTAAATAGATGACCATAGTTCTTGGTGACATATATTCCCAAACACCTAATGGGTTTGGACGAATTAGCCTTTTGCTGCAAGCCAGGAGGAAGATTCTCTGTTCCTGCGTTAAATAGAAGAACCTCTGTTTTATTTTCATTAATTTTATAGCCCACTATTTGAGTAAACTCATTGAGTCTCTCCAGGACACTTTGGGCCTGATTCTAACTTTGGAGGACGGTGTTAAACCGTCCCAAAAGTGGCGGATATACCACCTACCGTATTACGAGTTCCATAGGATATAATGGACTCGTAATACGGTAGGTGGTATATCCGCCACTTTTGGGACGGTTTAACACCGTCCTCCAAAGTTAGAATCAGGCCCTTTGTGTGCTGTTGATCTCTGGTTTTAAATATAAAATATCGTCGTCAGCAAAGAGCTTAATTTTTGGCATAGTTGCTATTTGCAACATAATTTTGCTCGAGCTGCGTATTGTATGGGCCAGAGGTTCGATAAAAATGGCAAACAGTGTAGGGAAAAGAGGAAAACCCTGTCTAGTGCCTCTTTTAATCTGAATTGTGCCTCTGACCTTTGAAATGATAACAATTCTGGCATGGGTACCCTGATACAACTGCCTTATCTACATAAATTGCTAAGGAAAGACAAATTTGGTCAGGCTATATAGCAAGGCTTTCCTGTTCACTAGATCGAAGGCTTTCTCTACGTCTAACTTTATCATTGCCGCAGGGATTGCGTTGACCGAGAAATAATCAACTGCCTGTATTTGAAAAAATGTATTAGATGTTATCAGTCTGCTGGCTACAAAGCGATTTTGGTCTTTATGTATTAGTTGTTGCACAACCGGTGTGATCCTGGTAGCCCAGACCTTTGTTAAGATTTTATAATCTGCATTAAGCAGACTGATTGGATGGTATGCATCTGGTTTCAGCGGATTTTTATCTTTTTTTAAGAAACAGACTATTGTTGGTTCTTTGAATGTTGAAGGCATTTCTGCGCCCTCGAGTAATGCATTGCATAAATCCGTATGGAACGGTAGTAGCTCCCCACAGAAGGTTTTATAGAATGCTATTGGAAAGCCGTCTCCACTACAAGCTTTTGCACTTAGCATTTTCTGGACAGCTCCCTTAATCTCAGAGGGGGTCATCTTCTGTGCTATGTCGTTCTGAACATTTAACGCCATCTTTGGTAACGTGATTGGTCTATCTGTGCAGGTGAAACTGCATAATTGAGCTCATAAATTCTAGAGTAATGTGACATAAATACCCAGGCAATATCCTTCTCATGAGTAACAATTGCACTTAAATCCTGGCCAAGGTGCGGTCAGTGCGCCTTGTGCCGAGAGTGCCAGACCTGGTCCACTCCGACCAGAATGGGTTTATACCAGCTAGAGACACCTCACATAATATCAGACGGCTGTTTCCCGTCATGCAGTACGCAAGTCAGGACTGACCGAGGGCGGGATGCATTGTCCTGGACTTGGAGAAGGCTTTTTACTCTCTGGAATGGTCTTACCTGTTCAAGGTGTTGCAGCGGTTTGGTATAGGACCCTCCTTCACTCGACTGGTTAAACTGTTATATACTCGGCCACAGGTTCAGGTAAAACTGGGGGGCGTGATATCGGAGCCGATCCGTGTGTGCAGGGGCACGAGGCAGGGCTGGCCTCTTTCACTGCTGTTGTTTTCTCTCGCCATGGAGCCCCTGGCAACAGCCTTGCGTGGAGAGGGGACTGACTGGGGCATTACCCTAGGGGACGGCATGCACATAGTATCGCTGTATACCTATATTTTAGGGATATTATGTGGATCCCTTCGGAGGTCGGGACGCTGTTGCAGCGATTTGCGATCATATCTGGCCTAAGGATCAATTGGTCCAAATCGTGCCTTTTCCCTTTTGATCCTGAGCTTCTGGATCCGTGGCTCTGCCTGGCTGTGAGTCCTGTTCCGTGGCAGCCACACACGATCCAGTACTTGGGTATCCGTGTTTACCATTGAGAGGAGGATTTAGTTGATGGCAATCTAACGAGAGTGATTTCTTCTATTAAATCTCAGATGTCCTTCTGGAGGACGATGCCGCTATTGGTGGCTGGTAGAGTAGCACTTTTGAAGATGGTAGTCCTGCCGCGTTTATTGTATTTTTTTTCCAAACTTCCACACTATGTTCCCCCGAGCTTCTTTATGGCCTTGGAGTCAGAGTTGAGGGAATTTATCTGGAATGGAGGCCGTTGTAGGGTTGCTCTGAAGAAACCGTACTTACCGTCAGAGAAGGGCGGGTTGGCGGTCCCTAACCTGGAGCACTACTACTTGGCTTCTCAGCTTCAGTGGGTGTCCAGGTGGCTAGCGGGCATCCAGCTGACTGATACGGCATCTGAGCGGGGTCCTTGGTCTCTACTGCAGATTTTGCATTTATTTCATCTGCTTGCGCATATGCCGGCTCTGCGGCAGCTTTTCCTCAGGGTGGCGTATAGCTGTTTTCGTAGATCCCTCCGACTCACCTGGCGGGTAAACTGTAAACTGTCAAACTGTAAACTTTGCACTTGTATAGCGCACTACTCAGCTGTTAGGGTCTCAAGGTGCTGTACGCATAGTGCTATGGAGCCCTCCTGGCTTTTCCCTGTGAGGTGCCCACTCTTGGGCACCCCCAGGGTGAAGCCAGGCATCCAAGCGCTGTCGGGCCGTTGTGGAGGTTAAGCAAGCTATTGCCCAGAGTTACAGAGTGGGACCCGTTAATTAGATTAGGCACCAAGGCGAGAATGATCTGGTCCAAGGGAATTGAGCCCCAGAACTGCCGAGGCGGGACTTGAACCCTGGTCCCGGGCCAGATCTCTGCATCAGGGTCTGCCGCTCTAACCCATTGTGCCACACTTCTCCACTCGGGTTGGTCCCGTTTGTGCCGGCCTTAGCGCTGCTGGGCACGCCACGTGGATTAAGTCGGACTCGAAACTGCGCGCATGGCATGAAGTGAAGTTGTGTATGCTGGGCGATCTTTACTAGGATGGCCAACTGCTTTCGTTCTCTAGGCTTCAGGAGCTGGGGCTACCATCGGGGCAGTTTCTACTATATAATTCCTTGTTGAGGGCCCTGAGATCCAAATGGGGAGATGTGTCGGTGGCTCCCCCCCCACAGATTTGCTGATTCAGTACTTGCAGGTGATGGGCCGGGGTCAGCACTTGATTAGCAGGTTTTCAGACACGTTGCGGGTGCATACTGTTCTGGAGTGTGATGCGTTGCGTGTGGCCTGGGTGGAGGATGCAGGCAACTCAATCTCAGAAGCACATTAGAGGTCAGCCCTTTCTGGCCACCTTAACATACCCCGTAACTCCAGATTTCGTTTAATTCAATTTTACATTGTTTACAGAGTCTAGTTCACTCCGGCTTGAGTGAACAGATATTTTGCTCGTCGGGATGTAGCTTGTCCCCGCTGTTTTTGTGTAGGCGTGGATTTTCTCCACATGTTGTGGTCTTGCCCTCCTTTGTGCGGCTACTGGAAAGTAGTGGTCGACTGCCTGCCGGAGTGCACGGCTCGGCGGGTTCCGTTCACCTGGGAAGCGTGTATACTGGGACTTTTTCCCAAAGGTAAGCGGCATAGAGCTGAGGTGTGATTTACGGATCTGGGACTGATCACAGCGAAGTGTCTAGTAACCCGTAGGTGGAAGTCGTCGTACCCTCTGTCGGTGCAGGCTTGGAGATGCTCCTTTGAGGTGTAGGTGGGGACTGAGGGAGTAGCGCTAAAGAGAGAAGAGGTGTTGGGGCTGCGTACGTTTCCGTTGTCAGCTGACTGGGAAGAACTGATGTTGCGACTGCAGAATATGAACAGGGACTCTGCTGTGGAGGACTCGGTCTAGCATGGATGGGTGTTCGCTGGGGGAGCGGTGTGCTGCGATGGGGTGGTGTGTGTCCCAGCTGGTGGGATTTGATGCAGTGCTAGTGTACTGAAGGGCACTGTTGGCTGGGCTCTGCGACTGGCTCTGCCCCTCCGCCAGTATGCCGGATTGATGTGGATTAGTTCTCAAGCCGGTCAGGATACGCTCGAACTGTAGTTTGTCACCTTTATGTCTAATAACCAGCAGTTGTTATTGTTTGTATTGTTTGTTTGTAACCTGTTTGCAGTATTTGCCTACCAGCTAGACATACTCATCTTGTATTCTGGGTGGGGGTGTCATGGCACAGCGATCCGATTTGTTACATAATGCATTTATTTAACATTTCTCCATGGATGCTCAGGCTTTGAGTCCATAGCGTAAGCACATCTTGTACTAGTGTTGTATTCATGTAAAAAGTATGCTATGGGAACTCAGGCTTGTCATGGCTTAATGGAAGGATTAGATATCTGGCTATAGCTTGTTATGCCTCCTGACTTTTCTCCTCTTCTTTCTCCTTCGAGTGGATGTCCAAGTGCATTGTAACTGCACAATGATAATTATCCGCATGTCAGTGGTTCCTAATTGGTGTTATGATGTGATAAAATGCTAATAAACAGATTTATGAAAAAAATTAGTAACAATTGCACTTGTCTCGGGATCCTGAATTTGATGTATTGTCTGCCTATGGTATTTTATATGGGTGGTCCAAGCCAGGTATTTACCTATTTCTTGACTTTCTTCATAAACCTGCTGCTGGTAGGCCATTGAGCTAGCTACTTCTTCAAAAAGAAAGAAATATTAACTTTGTTTTCATTTGATTGAGATTACACCTTGCTGCTTCCTGCCCCCCTGCTTTCATACAATCTTCTGTAGCCTTATCTATAGCCATCTAAAGTTTTTTAATTTCAAGCTCTCGCTGTCGATGCTGCCATGCTTTGAAGGAAATAATCTGACCACTAGCTGTAGCATTAAACGCCTCCCATACATTGAACAAGGATGAGGAATTAGGATTACGCTGAAAGAACTCCTGTGTGAATTTTCTCATATCTCTGACCCACTCTGGATTACTAAATAAGGATCTATCAAACTGCCATCTGGGTCTCTCCCTGCTAGCTGCCTTTAGTTCTGTTGTCACCATGACTGCTGAATGGTCAGAAAAAGCGTTTGCCCATATGTGCGTGCGAACCTCCTTCAGTGTATGAGAAACTAGAAAGAAATCTATCTGTGAAGCTGTTTTATAATGGTGTGAAAAGCAAGTATATTGAGTGGCTGCTGGGTATTCTTCTCGCCAAGGGTCTGTTATCTGAAAATCACTTTTTATTCTATTCAAAATTATCTTAGTTTTGTGTTTTAGTTGTCTTTTCCCCAGATTAGAGGTATCTAATATAATATTTGAATATAGTTAAAATCCCCTCCAATAATAAAGGGGCCTATGGCATATATTATATAGCTGTGCTAGCTCTACTTCATCCATGATTGGCCCATAGTAATAGACCAGATTAATTTGAATTCCTGATAGTATGACCTTTAGCCAGGGTCATCTCCCCTTAGGGTCTCTCTTTTATGATCTAATCAACTCTGTTACTCAAGTATATTGCCACCCCTCTTGCTGCCAGCCCAGATGAAGTGAACAGAGCTGCTGAGTACTGTTTTGGGATATAAACTTTGGGGTTATTACTTTTTAGATGGGTTTCTTGAAAATAAATGACTTTGGGGTTGAATGATAGCAACCATTTTAACATTGCCTTATATTTCTGCCTATTTGAGATTCCATTTAGATTGCAGGAATTAATCTTAAACTTCACCATATCTTTTAATTAGCTTGACAGTAGCCTTTTTCCAGACATACCTAGTACCTGCTACTTTATGAAAAAAAATAATTTTTTCAACCTTTTAATTCCCCCCCCCCTGCGTGCAGCCCCTCACTCAACCCCTGGCACCACCCCCATCCCCCCTCCCTCCCTGGGTGCTCTGGGCTTCAGGCCCTCCCGTCTAGGGACTCTCAGAGCACTCCCCTCCCTTGATCCCACCCAATGATCCTGCCTTAGCTCTACTAGTCTGTTGCGCTCCACAATCCCATTACCCCTACTGTAGTGCCTTGACATAGCACTGTTGACAACGAAACATCCGGGAGGCATCCTAGCCTTTTCCCTTTTGGATGCTAGCAAGCTTCAAACATTTTTCGGCTGATTGCCCTTCATCAATACATTACTACTCATAATCCCTGCACTACAGAGCATGAGAAATATTCCTCAATGTCACCCCGAGAACGTTCTCCGTCTAACCCCCCCAAACTCACCAACTGCTACCTCACAGCCCCATACGTGCAGGCAGATAGCTACTGACTTATACATTTAGGGCCAGATGTACCAAAGGATTTTACCCATTCTGTGTCTATGGGAAAAAGCTTTCGTACATATGGCCCTTAATCCCCAATGCAATGGTTTGTACAACCCCGTCTCGTCTGAACTCCGTATAAATTCAGAAGAGTTTTTGCCTCCTCCACTGTATGGAATATATTAGTCTGTCCTTTATATGTAACTTTCAGTTTTGATTGCTGGACCAGGCCTGCTGGTGCCCGCATTTTCTGGAAAACTGGAATTAGCTCTTGAAACTCTTGGTGTCTACGCGCTGCAAGTGCGGACACATCAGAGAAGATTTTAAATGAGTAATCTCCTGGAGTTGCAAAGGCCCTTGCTTTAATGGCCATTGAAAGGATTCTTTCTTTAATGCGGTAGTCTCCAAAGTTGACCACTATCGTCCGTGGATATTTTGTACCTGGGGACTGGACTGCTGGAACCCGATGGGCACATGTAATGGTGAGATCCATCTCACTGTTGACTGGCTCCGTTAGAACATACTGTTTTATCAGGTTTGAGATTCATTTAATGACTGTCTGACCATTCTCTCTCCCTTCTGGTATCCTTGTGAACCTTAGGTTGGAGCGGGGCTAGCAATTCTCAGCATCGTCGATCCGGATCTGCAAATTGGCCAATTCAGCTTGGTATCTGGAAATTGATGCTTCCATGTACAATCCACCGTCTTCTAAGTCTGATACCTGTTGTTCAACTTCCTTAACACGAGTACTCAATTGCTGCATGCTGTTGTTTATGAGGCTGAGCTGGGCTTCTGTCTTACGATTTGCCTCTTCCTGTGACAGTTTTAGAGCCGTAAGTTCACTAAGGATCTGAAGAAGCAAATTCTCTGTAGCTAAAGAGCCTTCTCCCACTTGTACACCTCCTGCCTGGTTGTGGGAAGCCAGCCCGGGATGCCCAAAACCTGAGCAGGCTGAAGAGCCCATATTTTCTGCTATTTTCCCTACTTCCTTGTGCCCTCCTGTGGCTTCCCATCTGAATTGAGTCTGACATCGGTGAATAGTCCATTGACCCAACAGAGATACAAGGGTCTGAGCGGCACTGAGTGCTCAATAAATTATAGGGAAATGAAGACTGCAGAGTAGGTACTGAATTACATCTGGCCTGAATTAAGTGCTCCACTGGAGATGCTAGTTTAGATGGTTCCTTGAACTCTTTTGAGCCAGTCAAGCTATGTCGGTAGCTGCCTATTCCAATTTTGTTGGGTGTTAGCCTGACCTTGCTTTATCTGTTTGGGTAGGCGCAAGTCTTGTGACAGCCTCTGATTATCACTGGAGTTCTGCAAGTTGCCCCCTGTCTGGCTACCAATTATGAGTTCATTGCACTCAGAGTCCATGATCACGTCTTTTGCTTTAGGGGTAGTTTGAAAAGTGAAGGAGGAGAGTGGTGTTTGAGAAGGGGGTTGCAGTACTGGGAAAGTTGAGCCTGGGCTGGAGGTTTTTTTCCCATGAGCCAGGGTGTTTTGTCTTTGAATTTCACGCCACCTTCATATTTTGGCCAGTTGGACGTGCCTTAGGCTGGAATTCCCGGACAATCCTTTTCATTATGTTGGTTATCATTTTCCTAAAATTATGGCAAGGCCTCCCCTTGTCACTAATCTACACCAGCTTAGAGGCCACAAACCGCACCCCACACCTATGTGCGCCACTTCCGTAGCACGCCAAGCTGGTGCTGACCCTAAAAGAGGGCCTAGTGTCAATCTCTTGGGGAGGAGGGAGGTCAATTTGTGCACTTTCTACTATGCCTCTCCCCCATCCGCTGCACTGTTGTGCCACTTTCTTTTTTTTCCACTCATCCCTGTCCACTCCTTGCGATCATGTCTCCATCGGCTCTGATTCTGAGGGGGGCGGTTTCACTGGCTCCCCTGGGCAGCATCGACGTGGAACTGCTAATTCCAAAATCCAGTCTGCTGAGCAACTTCCGTTCCGCATCCTGTGACACGCGCTGCTCTCCCCACTGCTCTCCGCAGACACTTCGGTAAGCAATGAAGCATGACAGGAACTCCTGATGCGGCCCGCCTTCCACACACAGGCCAACCATCACAAATAAGTTCCTTATAACACAAACTCCTCTCAACTGTAAAAACAAAAGTTTCAGCTACGAGAGAATTTAAATATGCATTGAATGTTGGAAGAGGTTATGACTTTTGAGCCCCCTCTCACCTAATGTGACCCATAAGATGGCCCGAGCACATCGTTCTGAATGTTTTGGTTCTGGTCCCACTGCCCTAGGACCACCACATGCTGAGCTATGGCCAAAAATGTGTTGTAAAAGGAATGCCTGCAAAAAATATGAGGTGAGTTTTTGTGCATACATTAAACCTTTATCAGAATTAACCGTGTTTGTACATTAGCAGACGGTGCAATACCACTGGTGGTGGCTAGATGTCCCTGTCAAGCCAACTGAGTTAGTAGTGCCTTGGAGCTATTATCATCCTTTAGCCCTTAGAGAGCATAGCGCATTACACATTTGCAGGCTGAGGGGAGAGGGAGGAAGGAGAGGGAGAGGGAGAGAGAGAGAGAGAGAGAGAGAAAAAAAAAAAAAATTGTAAAACAATTTCAAATCACTCATACATGTAATGAGGACATACGTTCCCAGAAAACCAAAAACATAAAAACAAGACCCACTGCTAAGAGCCTGCCAAGTCCACATGCTGGGCTAGGCAGTCCTAGACAGCTGGTAGGGAAATGCACAAAGACAACTTTCTCCTGTTCTACTCACGCTTTATCCATGCATTGTGATCATTCAACTGCATTGGACTGTGTCCAGCTAGAACTTAGCGGGGGATGCCCAAACACCACTCCTTTATAATATTTATCATTGTAGGAGCTGTTATCACTAACACGCCTTTATACCAGACTTCATTTGATATCAGACATTAATTTCAATTGATAAGCTAACAAAACACCCTATTAAGTTGTTCAAGGACAAATCCCTTTGTGGTGCTAACATTAGCAAAGGATAAGATTACTTGTTATTTTAAATCACCCTTTCCAAAAGCCAGTGGAAACTTCACAGAACAGAGCCTTCTTTTCTGGCACGCATCAAAACCGGTAGCTCTCAGCTTTCTCTATAACAGATAAGGAAAACTAAAAGCATGTTATGCGGGATTTTGGCAGAAAGGAAACATAAACGTGATATGGTTAGGTGTAGGAAAGCGATCTGACATATGGAAAACATTTCTTTTTCCTTGTAAAGTTCAAAGAACTTCAATTTGTTTTGGTACGGCCCGAGTTCTGCTTTTTTTCCAGATCCGAGTCCAAAACAAATAAGTCATACCACAAAACCATTGTTGATAACCAAGCTGTGGAGAATTTGTGCATGCAATGGTGACAGAGGCTAATTCCGAATGCTATGTTCATCGAGCCAAACACTTGTAGTATATTAACCGATGTTTAGACCTGGAATGTTCTAGAATGCACACCTGGAGCCTGTTACTGCTCATTATCAAGTACTATTTGCGTTCGTACGCAGCGCTGTGCATGTGACTTTTCCCTTCATTGTCTGCCAGCTCCACACCATGCGAACTGAAGAATGAAGGACAACATTGTGTGGAAATTGAGTGCAGGTCGCTTCACCCAAACCACATTGATTTGATTTACTTTATAATAGTTTGTCAATTTACAAAACGTGTGTTATCCTATTTATCCAATGCATTACTAAGTTTGTCACAGAAAGAGCACAAAGGCAAACTCAACTTTAAGGTGTTTTTTCTTGATATGCTAAAACGGAATAAGAAAAGTAATCTGCCTAATCGTGGATTACTGGCATAATTTACAACATGTACTTTTGAGTCAATGGATATGTTTGGTTTTTGGATCAAACAATAAAAAAAGAGTAGTTTCCACTCAGTGATAGCACAGAACCTCAAAGCTGATATAGAATAAGATGCACAATTTATCATTTAATCAAAAATGTATCCCACTGTTTTACATCTCATCTCCCTTTGATCATTTTCCAGCCAAGCCACATGAAGGAATAAGAGGTTAAGAGGTGTAGTTGAGTCATTAAGTGCTGGGGTTTAATGATTGGTTATAGGTTGGTTGGTATCAGAGGCCAGCAGCGGCTTTGTAGACAATCAGTCAGTGTTCAGCAACAAGTCATTAGTAGGCCATTTTATAAAGGTGTGAAAAAACACGTCCGCCAAGAGTTGAAAACAATTGACTTGATGCCTCCACAGTTATCATGTTCCTTACTGAATAGCATGGTGTTCAATATTTTCATGAAAATTAGATCGTTTGGGTGCATCCTTGATTCTCGAGGGTGGTGTTCTAACAGTTTTGACCTTCTGCTCATAGGATCCTCTCCTCTGTTTTAGCCTTCTGATTTTTAGTTAGAAGGTGATCATTGAATTGCTTTAACTCAGTTTCTCGGATGAACCATAGTGCTAAACCAATTTATGTATGTGTTCGTAGCCCGTGTTCGAGTACACTGTGGATGGTGTAAATAATTTTAAATTTGAGTCTGACTTCTGGCAGAGGCAGAAATTGACATTGTGTTTTTATTTTAAGGTGGTTTGAATATGGCCCCATTTATTCCGAGTGAGGGACAATCTCGATGCCTTGTGTTGTACATGTAGGAGCAGGAAGGTGATTTAAGTGAGCCTGCGTAGACCACATTGTAAAAGACCGTTCTGGCTATGAATAGAGATGTTGCATGCTTTAGTCTTTGCTCTGTTTGTAGTAGAAATAAGTGTTTCTTTAGAATGCATGAGATCCACTTTTACATTTAAAATTACACTCATTCATCACCCTTTGTAACATTTAATCCTTTATCCCTTATATGTATTCTATGTGGAAAGCAATCCTTTTTATTTGCTACTTTTCCCCTGCACTGGTCAAGTCAATAGAGCAGAGTTTAATGTGATAAATAGCATAAATGAATGCAGCATATCTAAACAACATTGGTGAATGTCTTTTTTTAAACGCTGTGGCACCTTTTAAGTTTGCTGATGCTTTTTATATTATGAAATTATTTCAGACTTCATCGAGGTCCACTAATATAAGGAGCACATATAGGGGGTTATTACAACTTTGGAGGAGGTGTTAATCCGTCCCAAAAGTGGCGGTAAAGTGACGGATATACCACCAGCCGTATTACGAGTCCATTGTATCCTATGGAACTCGTAATATGGCTGGTGATATATCCGTCACATTTGGGACGGTTTAACACCTCCTCCAAAGTTGTAATAACCCCCATAATGTTTAGCAAGAAAAGGTTAAGAAAGAGCTAGCAAGTATTAAATGATAACAATACGTGTATTTGGTAAGTGCACATCAACTCTTAAAGATATTTCAGCAAAGAATAACATATTTTATTCTCAACCAACTCCATGCTATGTATGTTTTCGATCTCCAAAGGATAAAATGCGTAATGCACTTAGTGGGTTTGAACTTATGACCATGAGGTCCAAAACAGGTTACTGAAGTAGAGCCACTGGTTGACTGAGCCACCAGACCAAAAAACACAGGAGAAAGTCTTTGCCAAAGTGCTGGGAACAAATTTTGGAAAGTCATTGCATAGCATGCCAAATACTTAATAAAGAGAGTTCACAGAGAAAAATATATATTGTTGACAAATCACAAATACCAAGCACCATCCACGATATCATTCACTATTTCAAAGGGCTCAGTTTGATCTGATAACAGACAACAGTTTTCAAGCAAAATAACAAACATATTTATGAAAAATCAAGGACACATGTAAAAAAACATAAAAGAAAACCACATCACTGATATCCCTGCTTCTTATCCTTATTCAAGAAATCCACTACGTTTGGAAGAAATCAAAAAGATTAAAATCATTTTAGACTTGGCAAAATGTTTATTTTGCCACGTCGAAATCGCAGTTTAAATCTGCACTGCAGGGCGCAGTGGCAAGTCTTGCAGGGCTAGTTTAGAGGATGGTACAATGGGTGTTACTGCCCACTAGTTGTATAGTAATTAATTTACAAGATCTAGGTGCATATAGTACCTTTAACTAGTAACTTAAAAGTACCAATTGGGTACAGTCCTAAATTACTATGCTTTCAAGAGAGAGCACATGCAGGGGAAGCAAAGGAAGGCAAAAATCTGTGGTGACCCTGCAGAAAGGCCAGAGCCAACAGCAAACATCTACTGTGGATTCAGAGGATGTGGTTTCTGCAGGGCTACAAAAATCTTCCTAATACTTGAAAAACATAGATGAGGAAAACAGTCCTAGAGTATTGCATTGAGACTACAGGGTCAACACATGACCTAAAAGACTGGGGCTGTAAGTCTTACAGAAAATGGCTAATTCATTGAATATGGGAGGTCACCCGAATGGTAACTTGAAATATTAGAGACCAACAGGATAGAGCAGAAAACTGTGAAGGTAGAGAGGTATGTATAAGTTGATTCAAGGCATCACACAAGATCGCTTGCTTTTAGGGTGGTATGACCATAGGAAGGCTAGTTCTGGGAATTTACCAAGTGGGTATACCCATTTTATGGTGCCAAAATGCAGATACAAAATAACTGAAAGTTAAAATACTATTAGGAAGTGTTTTATCCATTTCACCTTTTTAGCATTACTCTTGCTATAGATTAAGGGGCATATTTATTAAGAAATATTATAGCACAGCAAGCCACCTTGAAGAGCTACCCTGTGTGACAGAGCAGGGGCAGGAATGTGCTGGACTTAACATTGTATGGCACATTCCTGTTTTTTCCCTGTACTGGTGCACAATGTTCTGCCCAGCGCCAACACAGGATGTCTGCGTTCTTAAGCAGGACTGTTTTTGTGTAGGAAGAGGCACGTTCCTGCACACAAACAATCCTAAGTACCATTTTCATCTTTCTGCGTGTGCTACAACATACATAACACATAGAAAGCAATAGTAATAAGGAGAAATATCTTAATTTTTTTCCCCATTATGACTCACCTGGGGAGGCGTAACATTTTGACGCATTCCCAGGTCTACTAGTAATATTAAATCTGCACAGAAATCCATGGGTGGATGCGTGGGAGCACCCACACTCCACACTCCCAGGGCAAAGTAACAAAAGGCAATGATTTGTGATGCGCTGAGTTACTCTATATTTATCAAGCCCAGCTTGATAAATCTAATTTAAATGTTATGTCACTCTTGGCCGTTATGTGGTGCAAGGGTGATACAAGTCTTTGATAAATTTGTCCCTCGGGATTTGACTTGGTACTTGTTAGGCCTGGCATCCTTGGCGTAGTTTCCCCTAACATTTTGCCCTCTGACCGCTTGTTTTTCGGACCCATTTTTGCTGGCTTTTAGGATTCTGTGTACTTTACCACTGTTGACTAGTGCTAAAGTGCAGGAGCTCTGTACTCTAAACATGGTAATATTGTCTTATCCACAATTGGCATATTAGATTTACTTGTAAGTCCCTAGTAAAGTGTTCTATATGTGTTTGGGTACTGTAAATTAAGTACTACTACTGGGTTGCAGCACTGATTGTGCCACCCACTGCAGTAGACTTCAAACTAATCTCAGGCCTGTCACTGCAGAACATTTGGATGCAGTTTAAAACTGCCATTTTGACCTGGCCAGCATACACCCTTTCCAAGTCAAAACCTTCCTTTTATTACATGCAAGTCATTATTACGTTAGGCTCTGGATAGCCCAAAGAGCAGGGTACAGTGTATTTAAAAAGTTGTACATGTACATTTTAGTCTAATATGTCCAAGTAGTGAAACACTCTTAAATTTGTTTTCAACTGCTGCTTGGCATTTCTTTTCCATAGCCTAAAATTGGGGATTGCCTTAAAACATAATTTAATTGTAATTTCCCATTGGGAAGGGATATAAATATAGAGTTAAGTGTCCATGGACTAACAATTTTAAATCACAACTTATGGTGAATACAGATTGTAAGTTGTAAACCTGAAAATGACATTTTTAGAAAGTTTCAATTTTCTTACTGTATTCTGTGCCTTTGCCTGTCTGAATGCACATCTGTGTTTGAGGACAGGTGGACTTTGTGCATTCCCTCTAGACAGTCAGATACAAAGGGAGTGTGACATTTGCATCCTGATAGCCCATCACCTTGCTGATAAGTCTTCCTGAGCTACGTAGGAGGTAGGACATGACACCTACATCTGAATAGGGCTGTGACTCCTCACACAAAGCACTGCATAACATCCTTGTGACATGGGTCACGAAGTGAGACTGCCAGGGATGGCCTAGGAGCGCCCCGGGGGTATGAACAATAGCAAACTCACTCCAGGCCAGCAGTGGCATGATGACGTCGGTAGGGATGCAGATGTCCCGAAATGAAAAGAGGAAGCAGGCAGGAACAGAGAGAGAGAGGAGTGGATGGAGAACGAAGCAGAGAGCGTTGACGCCGGTCAAGGAAGCGTGCGGAACAGCCTTCTGGGAACAAGCCATAGAAGGAGAAGAGAAGGCACTTTACGGGAGGAAACGCGTATTCCCTATCATCGCAAAAAAAGGAAACAGACCTGACAGAGAGAGAGAAGGAGACGAGCGGCGATACCACCCATGCTCCCGGAGGTATGTGGCTAACACAGGTACGGAGCAGCGTATGGGGTTCATTAACGCTATCAAAGCAGAAGGAGGATAAGGGGCAAGGAATGTATAAAGGGGGGAAGCAAAGTGACAGGAGGATTAATGCTGGGTACTTTCAAGCCTACAGAGCTGTGAGTGGAGATATATATTACCTTTTCTGTGAACAACACCAGTCTAGGTAAACAAACTCACTTTTGGGGAGCACGATAACTAATAGAAACCACTAACTAACCCTAGGAAATAGACAAAAAGGCCAGACAACATAGGAAAGAGATACCTCTACTAATCCTACTACCTCAAGAAAAGTCCAGCGTCACTACTATCACAAAAAGGGAAAAAGGAAGTAAGAAAAGAGAAAAAAAGGTACACCACGAATAACACACAAGGATGGTGGAAACAAGCGCAGAAAAGGTGCTAATAGAGAAAAAAAACAATATGTGCACTCACCTGTGATAGGGATTATAATTTTCCTTTTCTCCTTTCTCTCTCTATCTCTCTGTGGGTGGCCTTCTGGGAGCCACCACGACTTACCTAAGAAAGAAGAGAAACATAGCAAGACACATGAACAAAAGAGAAGTGTCAATGAGAAGAGCACCATAGAAGTATAAATATTACGTGGAGGACTTTTGGTTGCCAAACAGACTCGTAGAATGTTTTTCCACTGTTGAGAAGACATCATTAAATGCATATATCACCAGATCCTGAGCGCTCGACATATTACTTACCTGTTGCACTCCTATAGAGATTCTGGAGCCAGGGAAGGAAGGGATGGGACCCTGCGATCTTCACAAGCCTCTTTTGAAGTCTCCCCACTTCAAAAACACCTCTTGGGATAAGTACTGGACCCCAAACCCCACCAAGTCAGTTCACATGTGGGTCCTGAGGAGACTGTCAAGAAGAGAATCTGTGCTGCCAGGAAAGAGCTACTTTGCTAACTGCTCTGCAATGTTGACCTACTACCTTCTGACTGATGTTCTGCTAGGAGGGACTGCCACTTTGCAACATGCTCTGCTGTGTTGGCCTGCAGTCTGCTGCCTCTTACAGTGAGGATTACTCCTGCTCTGCAACCAACAAGGACATTTCCACTGAGCACCACTGATGAGGACTTCTTTGTTTACCAAGTCCATGTGCATTGAGCGCTTCTTCTTTTGTCAAAACATTGTGTGTAGTGCTTCCTTGTCTACCAACCCAGCGCGTGTCCAGTGCTTCCCAGCATTCTGCACCACTGCTCTGTGTCTGGCCCAGCCACTGCAACAGAAGGCATCTTCACATGGCCATCCAGACACCGACAAAGTACTGTGAGTAAAGGAAGTGTGACGACTGCTCAGCCTCTGTGCATGCATACCCAGCAAGACCCCGAACCACAGCTCTGGGATGCCTGTTGTGTGTTTCTGCCCCTGCATTGAGTTCCAGTCTCGAGGGGCCAGGGCAGCCAAGATTCTCTGCAAACCATTCTGATCGGGAGACTGCATCCGAACTATAATTACAAGGGCTTTCGTAGTACTCCTCTAAAGAGAACTTACTGCAACTCCCCGAATGGGAGAGCCCACATCTTTTTAAACACTATGATTTTCAATACTACACTCGAACCGTGATAACCTATATAAATGTAATTGGATGTTTATAATTTGTGCCTAAATTTAATTAGATAAATATTCCCTATTTTTCTAAACTGGTGTAAAGTCTTATTTATGGTGTTTTCACTGTTACTGTAATTCAAGTGTTGCACCAATACTTCACACATTGCCTCTTAGGTTAGGCCTGAGTGCTCTGTGTCAAGCTACCAAAGGTTACAAGTTACAGTGAAGGCAGTATGCCTGACAGTATATGCTAAAGTCAATGGCATTCAAGGATAGATTGTCAATACTCTGTATTAAAGCCTAAAGAGAAGTCTTTTGTTGCCTGAAATGTCACAGATTACCTTTGTAGGAGAGAGGTTTTTTTCTTGGTGCTGCCTCTGACATACCCTAGGGGTTGAAGATTTGCACTGTACTAATTATTGGTAGAATCTTTTAGCTGCCTGACAGGACCTTGTATTTAAAAAAAAACACTAAATAATTCACAGACCCATCTGTACAAAAATATATCCATACAGATGCATATAGGGTCTTTGGGCCTGCTTTGTTTTGCAGGTAGTTTGAGTATTACTTAAACACTGCTTCCATCCAGGACAGCATACTGCATGCAGTAACAATAGTTCACCCAACGCAACTGAAAGTGAGTGCACTTAAGTGACAGAGCTGGGTGGCCTGTCCTTTAGTTTTAATTTTTTTCTTTTATAGTTCATCTTTCATTTACTTGATTCTCCTCTTTTTAAATTAATGTGTCTTAAGAGGATAGTACAGTTTTCCAGGAAATGCTAATAAGTCATTTGCTTATAGCACATTTCATCTACATTGTGCAGCATCCTATGTGACCACTTTCTCTAAACCAGGATTACTACAGAATGCTGTTGCCTATTGTATATAATTATTTTACACTTCCAAGATGGTCAACACATTGGTTCTAAATGTTGCGATCATGCTATAACTTAAAAACATGATAGACTATTTACAGTACCTCTCCAAGACAGACACCCACTGGTATGTTTAGTTCAGATGTTCAACACATCTTGTTACTTTTTTCTCCATGTATTCTTTTAATTAATTTAGCATTTTATGTTGAGTTTGTGTGTGTTGTGTCATAGGGTGAATGCAAGAAAGAGTCAGTGGTGCAAAGATGAGAGACAGAGTGCATGTATAATGACTGTGTACCTAAGCTCATCAATTACACAAAATGAACTTTTATTTATGAGCCAGCTGTTAGAAATGAGGTCTTTGGTTGGCAGTCACGTTAACCCCTGTCCAAGCAAGGACCCCCACTGTAGACAGGGTAAAGGAGAATCGACCTCAGTTAACCCCCGCTTACCCCCTTGGTAGCATGGCATGAGTAGGCAGGCTCACCTGCAGTTCAACCCCTTGGAGATACCAGTTTAGCATCCAAATTTAGCAATAAGCAACAGAAAGGTGACCAGTCCAGGTTTGCAAAAGGCCTTCCACTGTATGGTAACACACTTTTCAACATTGTTAGTAACTTTTGAACCTTTTGAGCTAGAAGCATTTTTTTGGTTTGAAATCTGCAGATTATGGCCCTCATTACTACCCTGGCGGTCGGTGATATAGCAGCGGTAATACCGCCAACAGGCCGGCGGTAACCAAAATGGAGTTATGACCACGGCAGAAACCGCACAGACAGACAGCCACTTTAACACACCGACCGCCATAGTGGCAGCAACAAGCACCACAACGGTAACCATCAATAGCCAGGCGGAAGACAATCTACCACCCACACTATTATGACACACCTATCTGCCACCTTTTTGGGGGCGGTACCAACATCATCAAAAGCACAGCGGAAACAGAGCACAGAAGTAAAAAAAACTCACCTCTGGAGACGCCGTGGAGCCTGAGTTGCACATTTTTCCTGTGCTTGTCTACCTTTTCCTGCATTACGAACATCAATGCCAGCGAAGACGACCATGGTGAGTACTGCCGCCTAGCACACAAGGGAGGGGGGAGGAAAATGAGAGTGACACACAGACGCAACACCCCAACACCATACACACAAGCAGATGCACTAACAATACATATCCGCCCCGTACTCCTCAGGAATAATGCAAGGACAAAATGATTGGAAGAAAGTGAGAGTAATACAATTAAAGAACATGAATACGTCCATCAATTTACAAACGTATATACACATTTACAAATGGAGGGACACTGCCCAGTCCTCAATGTCCGCGGGCCACAGGGCCACAACACCTATGCATGAGGTCGAAAATACACTGGCACCTCATGGGGACAGGGAATGGGGGGGGCACCTCAGCCGGAAGATGGTACAACACCACTGCTTCTGGAGGGGGCAACATGCCCTGTGTGCTGTCCTGGGAGTGCAAAGCCACAGTCTTTCAAGTGGGTGGTTTGCCCACTGCTTGGTCCTGGGGAGTGCAAGGCCACAGTCTCTCAAGTGGGCGGTCTGCCCACTGCATGGTCCTGGGGAGTGCAAGGCCACTGTCTTTCAAGTGGGCGGTTTGCCCACTGCTTGGTCCTGGAGAGTGCAAGGCCACAGTCTCTCAAGTGGGTGGTTTGCCCACTGCTTGGTCCTGGGAAGTGCAAGGCCACAGTCTTTCAAGTGGGTGGTTTGCCCACTGCTTGGTCCTGGGGAGTGCAAGCCACAGTCTCTCTAGTGGATGGTTTCTCCACTGGTTCTGGAGGGGGCATTGTGCCCAGTGTGCTTCATCCTGGGAAGGATGGGGTGATTGGATGGCTTCTTCCACTGGTTCTGGAGGGGGCCGTGCACCCAGTGTGCTTCATATTCTGGGAAAGATGGGGTGAGTGGATGGCTTCTCCACTGGTTCTGGAGGGGGCATTGTGCCCAGTGTGCTTCATCCTGGGAAGGATGGGGTCAGTGGATGGCTCTTCTACTGGGTCTGGAGGGAGTCTTGTGCCCTGTGAAGCAGATCTTGGGGAGTGCAAGGTCACAGTCTCCCACCTGGGTGTCACACCTACAGGATTTTCAGGGTCCAGGACGCACTACAGCCCATGGAGGCAGGACTACACACTGCCCACCAGCGGTAGCAGCTGCTCGGGGGTGGCAGTGGTGGGGCTGGTGTTGGGGCTGGCAGTGGTGGGGGGAGGCTCCAGCCCTTCCCTTGCAGCCTCGGACAGCTGCCCACTGGGGCAGCTGCTGCTGGCAGTGGTGCTGGTGGCAGTGCTGGCAGTGGTGGGGGGAGGCTCCAGCCGGTCCCCTGCAGCCTCGGATGGCTGAACTGCCATGGTTGGTGGTGGGGGCTCCGAATGAGTCCCAGCACCAGGCCTCCTGTCCTTCCTGCCTGCAGTGCAGGCCCCTTGCCCTTCCCTTTCCCAGCTGGTGGTGCCTCTTTGCCCTTCCCTTTCGCAGCTGGTGGTGCCTCCATGCCTTTCCCTTTTGCAGCTGGTGGTGCTTCCTTGCCCTTCCTTGATGCACCTGGTGCAGGGCAACTTTCAGTGCTCATGGCTGGTTCCCGGGATCCTATCCCAACTGCAGTAGCTGTCAACACTACTGTGGCCATTGACTGGGTGGCTGAGGTGCGCGCCTGGGTTCTGACCACTTAGGCCCAACGTGAAGGACGGTGGGTGGGAGGGCTAGGGAAGAGGTGAACGGTGGGGAGGAAAAGCTTCTTAGGGACACTGGGGTGGGAAGAGAGTGAAGGTTTGGGAGTGGAGGAAGAGGAAGTGGTTGTAGGAGGTGTGTTTGGATGCAGGTGCATGGACAAATGCTGTTGTGAGGTGGATGGCTGTTGGGTGTCTGAGTGCTTGCGTTTGTGTACTTCGGGAGGAGGGGGCACAGACACAGTAGGAGAGGACAAAGGGGACGTGTGCATGGATGTGGGGGTGGTGACTGCCAGTGAGGGGTGTGTATTGATAGGCATGCTGGTGATGGAGGTATTGGATGAGGATGTAGTGCATGCAGGTGTGAGTAGAGACACTACTTGGAGGGAGGTGGAGGACAAGGAGGAGGGGGCCATAGTGGAGGCAGGGAATGTTGGTATGTCTGCATCTGGATGGTGTCTGTGTGAGCGCCTGTGGGATGATGTGTGGTGCTTGTGTTTGCCTGAGCCATTCCTGTGTGTTGTCCTGGGTGCATGCTGGTCTGGCTGTGTGCTTGTGATAGGTTGGGGTTGAGGGGAATGGGACTATGTAGAGCAAGTTGGAGGGGGGAGGCAAGAAACAGGGACAATGGCTGCCCTCGGAGAAGGCCAGATTCTGAATTGATCTCTGTTGGGCCACCATGCCAGAGTGAATGCCCTCCAGGAACGCATTGGTTTGTTTGTTGGTTTGGGCTGGAGTGATGTTGGAGGAAAGTCCAGGATAGAGTCCAGTCTATTTGTATAACAGGTGCATTGTCCAAGGGGGCATAGGAAGGGGAACAATGGCAGTTCAAGGTGGACAGGGTGACAGAGTGGGACACAATCAGGAGAGTCTTATTTCCTGGCAGGGGTCTTGGCAATAGTCTCTGGCTTCTGCCCAGATCACAGAGACCATTTTTTGGGTGGTTCGCCTTCTGCCGGGGGAGGGGTGCCGGTTGCCGGTTGCTCCAGCAGGGCCTCCTGTCCACTAGCGGCAGCAGAGGTGGATGGCTGTTCATCGGTGTGGCTAGTGTCAGGGGCCCGGTGGTGTGCCACTGCCTCCCTCATGGTGTTGGCCATGTCTGCCAGCACCCCTGCAATGGTTACCAGGGTGGTGTTAATGTCCTTCAGGTCCTTCAGGTCCTCCCTGATCCCCAGGTACTGTCCCTCCCGCAGCTGCTGGGTCTCCTGCAACTTGTCCAGTATCTGGCCCATTGCCTCCTGGTAATGGTGGTATACTCCCAGGATCCCTGCAAGGCCCTCCTGGAGAGTCGGTTCCGTGGGCCTCTCCTCCCACTGTCGCACAGTAGTCTTCCCAGCTTCCCTGTTGTCCTGTGCCTCGGTCCCCTGAACAGTGTGCCCACTACCACTGAGCCCAGGTCCCTGATTGTCTTGTGTTTGTGGGGTGTCCTGGGGTCCCTGTAGTGGTGGACACACTGCTGATGGACGTGTCCTGGGGACAGAGGTGTGGGCCCACTGAGTGGGTCCTGTGCTGGTGTTTCCTAAGGGGGAAGGCACTGTGGTGGTATGGGACTGTTCCTGTGTAACTATTAGAAATTGTATCTTTGGTTCACAATCAGGTTACCTCCTGTCCAAGCAAGGACCCTCATTCTAGTCAGGGTAAAAGAGAACCACCCTCAGCTAACCCCTGCTTACCCCCTTGGTAGCTTGGCATGAGCAGTAGGCTTAACTTCAGATTGCTAGGTGTAAAGTATTTGTACCAACACACACAGTAACTTAATGAAAACACTACAAAATGACACAACAAAGGTTTAGAAAAATAGAAAATATTTATCTAAACAAAACAAGACCAAAATGATAAAAATCCACAATACACAAGTCAAGTTATCAATTAAAATGCAAAAAGAGTCTTCATGTAGTTTTAAAAACACATGCTAACACTGTTAGCATGAAAATGTACCTTGGGTGCGTCAAAAATAACCCTGCATGGGTGAGTGTGTGTCAAAAAGGGCTTGCGATGCGTCGATTTCACTCATTAGCGAGACCATGTGTTGTTTCTCCTTTCGTCGGGTCAGGTGCGTACGTTTTTTCTTCCGCAGGAGAGCGATGCGTCGATCCAGTCGGGACTCTCAGGTCCGGGAAGGCCTTGCGTTGGTTTTACACGCCCAGGGTGCTTTCATCGGAAATCAAGCTGCATGATGATCCGAAAACCACGCAGCACGGGTTGCGATCTCACCAGCCTCCATCAGCGATGCTGCACGTCGTTTGTCCAGCTCCGGGCGTCGATTCTTCGGTCGCGTTGCAGGAGAGTGTTGATTTTCAGCTGCGAAGCTAGCAGCACGTCAATTTTCCAGCTGCAGATCGGAGTTGCGTAGATTTTTTCCCCGCACAACGTTCTGTGCGTGGATTTCTTCCTCTTAGGCTGCCTGCTTCTCCTTTCAGGGCCCCAGGAACTAGATGGGCACCACAGAGCAGAGTAGGAGTCTCTCTAGAGATTCCAGGTGCTGGCAGAGAGAAGTCTTTGCTGTCCCTGAAACTTCAAACAACAGGAGGCAAGCTCTAAATCAAGCCGTTGGAGATCTTCACAAGATGGAAGGCACACAAAGTACAGTCTTTTCCCTCTTACTCTGGCAGAAGCAGCAACTGCAGGATAGCTCCACAAAGCACAGTCACAGGCAGGGCAGCTCTCCTTCCTCAGCTTTTAAGCTCTTCTCCAGGCAGCGGTTCCTCTTGGTTTCCAGAAGTGTTCTAAAGTCTGTGGTTTTGGGTGTCCTTCTTCTATCTAATTTCTCCTTTGAAGTAGGCCTATTTCAAAGCAAAGTCTCTCTTGAATGTGAAATCCTGCCTTGTCCAGGCCAGGCCCCAGAAACTCACCAGGGGGGTTGGAGTCTGCATTGTGTGAGGGCAGGTACAGCCCTTTCAGGTGTGAGTGACCACTCCTCTCCTCCCTCCTAGCACATATGGCTCATCAGGAAATGTAGGCTACACCCCAGCTCCTTTTGTGTCACTGTCTAGTGCAAGGTGCAACCAGCCCAACTAAAAGATGTATTTTTAAATTGTGAGCTCAGAGATCCCAAACTCCACATGTCCACCTGCTCCCAAAGGGAATCTACACTTTAATCATTTTTAAAAGTAGCCCCCATGTTAACCTATGAGAGGGACAGGCCTTGCAACAGTGAAAAACAAATTTAACAGTATTTCACTGTCAGGACATATACAACACATTACTATGGCCCTCATTCTGACCCTGGCGGTCGGCGGAGAGACGGCGGTCGGACCGCGAACAGACCGGCGGTATTAAAAATGGCATTCTGACCGCGGCGGTCCCCGCCGCGACCGACCGCTACTTCTCCACTCCGACCGCCGCGGCGGTCATGACCGCGGGGCTGGAGTTTGCGCACTCCGGCCCCGCGGTCGTCCCAAGACCGCCAAGGGTATTATGACCCTGCCTACCGCCGCGGTTTCTTGCGGGCGGGAACCGCCGTGCGAACCATGGCGGTAAGCACTATTGGGGCCAGGGAATTCCTTCCCTGGCACTGATAGGGGTCTCCCCCACCCCCCACTACCCACCCGAGTCCTCCCCCCACACCCTCCACCCCCCTGCCACCCCCCAGAGGTGGTACGAACCCCCTCCCCACCCCCACCCCGACATGTACATACATGTACCCCGACATGCTCACACCCCCAACATGCACATATACGCACCCCCTACACACACATACACAAAGGGGACACATACCCGCACACATACATGCCGACATGCGCACCTGCCGAACAGCACACATTACCCATAGACACAGCAGCACCCCTCTACACACTCACACGCACACCCCCATGCACGCCCACATCACACAACACCCCCCCACCCCCTCCCCTCACGGACGATCAACTTACCTTGTGCGTTGGTCCTCCGGGAGGCGACGGGAGCCATAGGGACGTGACCGCCAACAGAAGACCGCCAACAGAAGACCGCCACACAGAAATGTGGGTCGTAATTCTGTGGGCGGTGTTCTGCTGGCGTGGCGGTGGAGGTTGACCAGTCTCCACTTTCCCGCCGACCGCCAGTGTGGCTGCTGGCGGTTTTCCGGCGGAACGCTCCCAGCGGTCAGAATGCGCACAGCGGCACACCGCCGCGGTCGGCGGTCTTCACCGCGGCGGTAACTCAGCGGTCTTGCGAAAAGACCGCCAAGGTCAGAATGAGGGCCTATATGTCCTACCTTAACCATACACTGCATTCTGCCCTTGGAGCTACCTAGGGTCTAACTTAGGGGTGCCTTACATGTAAGAAAATGTAAGGTTTAGGCGTGGCAAGTGGGTACACTTGCCAAGTCGAATTTACAGTTAAAACTGCACACATAGACACTGCGGTGGCAGGTCTGAGACATGATTACAGAGCTACTTATGTAGGTGGCACATCCAGTGCTGCAGGCCAGCTAGTAGTATTTGGTTTACAGGCCCTGGGCAACTCTAGTGCACTTTATAAGGGACTTACTAGTAAATCAAATATGCCAATCATGGATAAGTCAATTACATACACATTTTGGAAAGGAGCACTTGCACTTTAGCAAGTGGTAAAGTGCCCAGAGTAACAAAAACAGCAAAATCAGAATCCAGCACACATCAACAACCTGGGAAACTGAGGCAAAAAGTTGAGGGAGACCACACCAAGGTAGAAAAGTCTAACAGTACCCGACTGTTCAGAGGTCCCTGATGGGCCAGGTTGGTCATCCAGATCCAGGCGTCCAGAGCTGCTGTCATCACTGTGGGCCTCTTCTGTGGGGGGACTGGATGTTGCTGGCACCTCTTCTCCGGAGACGTTGGGTGGGGGACCTGTGCGGATGTAAATGCAGTGTTATTGTTTCTGCGTGTGACATCTTGTGCATGGGTGTGTGGCCCACTATGGTTGTGATTGTTCTGGCAGCTTTGACTTGTGTGAATAGTCATTTGGTGGGCTACGTGATTGTCTCTAGTGTGCATGCTTTAGCGATGGGTGTCCATGCAGGTCTGTGATAGGGTTCCGTGCATTGGTGTTACGTGCAGGGCTTGGTATTGGGATGGGTGGGTTGTGATGTTGGGGTGTATGTGAGGTGGTGGAGTGATGGGGGTGAGGGTACAGGTAGGGGTTTGTGATGGCATGCAGGTAGGGGCGGTGTTAGTAATAAAGATTTGAATTACCAGAATCCAGTCCTCCTGCTACTCCTGCCAGGCCCTCAGGATGCATGATTGCCAAGACTTGCTCCTCCCATGTTGTTAGTTGTGGGGGAGGAGGCGGGGGTCCACCGCCAGTCTTCTGTACTGCTATTTGGTGTCTTGCTACCACGGAACACACCTTCCCCTGTAGGTCGTTCCACCTCTTCCTGATGTCATCCCTTGTTCTGGGGTGCTGTCCCACGGCGTTGACCCTGTCCACGATTCTCCACCAGAGCTCCATCTTCCTAGCGATGGATGTCTGCTGCACCTGGTATTCGAATAGCTGTGGCTCCTCCCGGACGATTTCCTCCACCATGACCATTTGCTCCTCCTCTGAGAACCTGGGTTGTCTTTGTGGTGCCATGGGTGCAGTGTGAGTAGTGTGTGCGAGGGTGTGTGGGGTGCTGTGTTGGGGTGTGTGTTGTAAGGTGCCTGGATGGTGTATGGGTTATGGTGTTATGTGGCTCTGGTTCTCTGGGTGCTCTTGGTCTGTCTCTCTCAGTTGGCAATTTTTGTTAGTTATAAAGGGTTGTGGGTAGTGTGAGTGTGTTTTATAGTGGTGTGGGTGTGGTGTGTGTATGTGTGTCAGGTGTGTGTAATTTGAATTGTCCAATGTAGTGTTGTTTTGTATGTGTGTGTATATTTTGAGCACGGCGGTATGTACCGCCAATGGTTTACCGCGGTTGAATGTCCACAGCGGTGATTCGTGGGTCTTAATGCTGTGGGTGTAGTTCTGTTGGCGTAGCGGTGTGCGTTTTGGTACCGCCAGTTTATCAATGACCTTTGGGCTGGCAGACTTGTGTGTCTGGCTGTATCGTGACGGATTGCTATGTGTGTGTCATAATATGGGTAGCGGTAATCTGCTGCACAGGGGGTATATCGGCGGCAGTCAGCATGGCGGTATGCAGGACTTACCACCAATGTCATAATGAGGGCCTATGTGTCATATCGTGAATTATGTGGCAAATGTGGCAAACTTTAATTATGTGAAACTCGCTGCAGCTGCCCAATTGCATAATTCCATTGGCCCTGGCTATAACTGACAGACCCTATGTCAAATACAGAATGCTGTTGCATGATATAAATCCTTGGCAAACACAGAAGGAAGAGGTTTTACACTGTGCACGTTTGACAACAACAATAGATAGTCATTTCACATTGTGGATAGGAAAATGCTCTACATAAACAAGAGTAGAAATTGTTATACACATCTCTAGTACGGGGAACTATAATGGTTTTCCTTGTGTAGATTTGTATTTTTATGTTTAGTACTTAGTTGTTGGTGAATTAAAGTATTTTTGTATTTTAAAGTAAAAGCACTGTCTGGCCATTAATTTATTAAGTTTGCAGAGTTCTGGTTTTATAATCCATACCACTTTTCTGAGTCCCTTCGTTTTGTCTATCTCACAACTCAAAGGATCAAGTGCTAAAATGGTGCTCAGTTTGGGTCCAATATTTAGGTGGTCCCAGCACTCCATAATTAAAATAGTTATAACTGCTGAAGTCCAGTAACCCATGATTTCCTTGAGTCCCCTTCCCCCCAAAAAAGTTCCCACATTCCATCAACTTCCAAAGAGGTGAATTGTTGTTTCCCTAGATGAAACAGCCCTGCGAAGGTCCGTATTATTTAATGCCCCCTTCCATAAGCTTCCACAACTGCAGTATCATTCGTCACAGAAAAAAACAACAATAGCACATGATACTGCATGTGCCAGCAGCAGGGCTGTTATAAGAAGGCATTACATGCCATGGATCTCCAACTCCTGAGATGGCCTCCATATCCAAAGTAATGATGTGGTGGTGTATGGCGTGGACTGGTGGGGCTGAAGCAAACAAACCAATGGCAAAACTACTGCGTTATTCTACATGTCTTTCCTCATTGGTGATCTCATCATATATATTGTTTTTACTGCTGCTGGATGTCTCCATCCCAATGGATAACAGGCATTGGCAAAGCCAATAGGTCTTACCTATACAAGAGCGATTGGCTTTGACAATGTAGTTTACCTGTTGTACATCAGTGTGGCTGCTGTTCAGCATGGCTAAAAGTTAGTGGAGTGTTAGAGTGGAGTGAGGGAATAGAGTGGATTAGTTGGAATGTCATGAAGTGAAGTAGGAGGAGTAGAGTGTTGTAGAGTTGAGTAGAAAGAAGTAGAGTTTAGTGGATCGGCATAGAGAGTGTTGTAGAGCGGAGTGAGGTACAATAGGGTAGAGTGGGTTGGAGTGGATTGAGATAGTGCATGGATAGGATTGGAGTATAGTATGGTGGATTGGATTGGGTTGTGTGGGGAGGGTTTATGTTGGGTAGATTGAAATTGGAGAGGTGGATGGAATTGGGGTGGATTCGAGTGGGATGGGTTAGATTGGACTGGAGTGGGGTGGACTGAAGTGGGGGGGTGGATTTGATTCCCTGGACTGGAGTGGGATGGATTGGACTGGAGTGCGGTGGATTGGATTGGGGTGAGTTGGATTGAATTGGAATGGATTTGATTAGTGTGTGGTGGATTGGATTGGTGTGGGGTGGAATGACTGAAGAGGGGTGGACTGGATTGAAGCGGGGTAAATTAAGGTGGTTTGGAGTAGGGTGGATTGGACTGGAGGAGAGTGGATTATTGTTGATTGTATTGGAGTGGGATGGACTGGGGTGGTGTGGGCGGATTGGATTAGAGTGGGGTGAGATAGTCTAGAGGGGGGTGGAGTGGGTTGGCTTGGAGTAGGGTGTGTTGGACTGAGGTATGATGGGTTTGATTGGACTAGGGTGGGATGGACTGGAGTGAAGTGGATTGGACTGGAGTGAATTGGGGTGGGTGGGATTGAAGAGGATTGGGGTACTTGTACTGGAGTATATTGGGGTGGATTCGAATGTAGTGGGGTCGATTGGATTGTACTGGGCTAGGGTGGATTGGACTGGGGTGAGGTGTATTGGATTGGAGTGGGGGTAGATTGGACTGCACTGGGTTGGAGTGGAGTGGTGTGGGGTGGCCTGGATTATAGGGTGGATTTTGGTGGATTGGAGTGGGTTGAATTGGGTTTGAGCGTGGTGTATTGTTTTGAGGTGAGGTGGATTGGATTAGAGTGTGGCAGAATATTTTGGATTGGAGTGGGTTGTTTGGGATTGGAGTGGAGCAGGGTTGAGTGGTATAGGTTGGGGTGGGCCAGTTTTGTTTTGAATTAGAGTGGGGCAGATCAGAGTGGAGCAGATTGAAATGGATTGAAGTGGGGCAGATTGTTTTGGATTGGAGTGGGGCAGATTGGAGCGGGCCGATTGAAGTGGGACAGATTGCTTTGGATTGGAGTGGGAAAACTAGAGTGGGACAAATTGTTTTGGATTGGAGTGGGGCAGATTGTATTAGGGTGGATTGGGTTGGTGTGATGTGGTGTGGATTGGAATGCAGTGGGTTGGACTGGATGGGAGTGAGATGGACTGGAGTGGGGTGAATTGGGAGGGATTTGGGTGGATTGGATTGGGGTGAGGTGGATATGATTAGAGTAGGATGTATTGTTTTGGTTTGGAGTAGGGCGGATTGGAGTGGGACAGACTGTTTTGGATTGGGGCAGACTGTTTTGGATTGGAGAAGGTTGTTTTGTATTGGAATGGGGCAGATTGGAGTGGGGTAGATGGGAGTGGGGCATATATTTAGATTGGAATGGGGTGTATTGGTTTGGATTGTAGTAGGGCAGACTTTTTTGCATTGGAGTGGGGCAGATTATTTTGGAATTGGCAGATGTTTTTGGATTAGAGTAGGGTGAATTAGAGTGGGGCAGATTAGACTGGCATGGGTTGGGAGGACTGAAGTGGAGTGGGCTGGACTGGATTAGGGTGAGTGTTTTGGATTGGAGTGGGGTGGATTGGTGTGGGGTAAAGTGGGGTGAATTGGGGTAGATTGTAGTGGGGTGGATTGGGGTAGATTGTAGTGGGGCGGATTAGAGTGGGGTGTACTGAATGATTATGTGTTAAAGCATAATTTCATAAATTACACATAAAGAAACAATGTTGTATTGCAATATTTAAAACAATATAGGGGTCATTCTGACTCCCGCCGGCCGCAGTAACCGCAGGGCCGGCGGGAGCCGCCGAATGACCGCACCGCGGTCAAATGACCCCAGCGGCCATTCTGGCTTTCCCGCTGGGCTGGCGGGCGACCGCCAGAAGGCCACCCGCCAGCCCAGCGGGAAAGCGCCTTCAACGAGGATGCCGGCTCCGAATGGAGCCGGCGGAGTTGAAGGCGTGCGACGGGTGCAGTGGCACCCGTCGCGATTTTCAGTGTCTGCTATGCAGACACTGAAAATCTTAGTGGGGCCCTGTTAGGGGGCCCCTGCAGTGCCCATGCCATTGGCATGGGCACTGCAGAGGCCCCCAGGGGCCTCACGACACCCATTACCGCCAGCCAAGTTCTGGCGGTCAAAACCGCCAGAACCAGGCTGGCGGTAAGGGGGTCGGAATCCCCATGGCGGCTCTGCCTGCAGCGCCGCCATGGAGGATTCCCCAGGGCAGCGGGAAACCGGCGGGACACCGCCGGTTTTCAGTTTCTGACCGCGGCTGTACCGCCGCGGTCAGAATGCCCATGGATGCACCGCCAGCCTGTTGGCGGTGCATCTGCGGTCGTTGGCCCTGGCGGTAGTCAACCGCCAGGGTCAGAATGACCCCCATAATCTTTTGAAAAGTGTGCCCACAAGCAGGAAAAGAAAAGATGAGCTGGAAAAATAAAAGAAAGTAAGCTATAAAAAGTGAAAACTTTGCAATTTTGTTTGTCCTGCAGCACACGTTTTTGCCCGTCACTAGCCTTCTGTTTGCAGAGCACTAGAAGTTAAAAAGAACAAAATAATACCTCTACTTATTCAGTGGACCGGCAATGATTAAGTTAAATCAATCAGTGCCCGGCCCCTGCACCACAGAGAGGAACGGAAATGATGCCAGGCCCAAAGTGGGCAAAGTATGAGGCTGTGAATAAAAATGCTACGCAAGCCAACAAAAAGTGAGCGACAGGAGGGCTCCAAGCCCTTTACTGTCGACAGTAAAGGGCTTGGAGCCAAGCGAGATGCATGTGGTAGTGCGTACACTCGCAGGCTCGAACCTGAAAACTGTGGAAAATTAGCTCTATGCTGCAATATGCTGGTTTATCTAGTGTGCAAGTATGGTGTTCTTACTTGCATGTGTGAGTATGCTCTGTTCTCCACATATAAGACATTGTGAATCTGCATGGTGCAAATTAGCTGCTCTGGTTAAGATCGCTGTACCAAAGCTCACGATTAGTACTTTGCTCTCTTGCATATATTCAAGGGAGCTGGAATGGCTTTAGGGCTGGTGCATTCGGACCAGCATCAGCTAGAGAGAACACCTCCTAGAAAAAGCTGCTGAGCTATTAGCGCGAGTTTAAAGGCAGATTCCCGTATTAGAAGCTGAGGATGTGAGTGCGTGAACAGGCCTGTGGGAAGGTGATTTAGACTCTCTTCAGCAATGCTGATGAGAGTCAGTTATCTGTGCAGGCGGCTGGTCAGTGGAGGCAACCAACCAGGGGTGACTAAAAAAACGTTCTGGCAATTAAATAAACACACAGACTAGGTCATTCAATTTGACTGTCACAGCTAGCAAGTGAACAAAGAGGGTTCTGCCTAGGAATGCTGTAGCACTGTTTTGTTACAATGCTCATGTATCATTATATAAGTACATAGCCTGTCGTCAGCCACAGCCTCGATGAAAACTTGGAGGAAATTGTTAAAACCTTAACGGTTGAGAAATAAAACACCCTAAATAGACACTTTAGTCTTACATCCTTTCTACTCCAGGACGCACATAAACTACAGGAAGTACTCACACCTCTCTTAGAGCACCAGTCACAACCTACCAGGAGAATTCGGCTAGCAGTCTGAAACTACCGACAAAAAGCACGCACATAACCAATAGCAGCCTCATAGTAGCAAAAGATCTCTGACCCCTCAGCTGCTATTAGACACAAACTACAAGAAGCAGTCTCCCACCCATCACAGGCCAGTAGTCACACACAAGCAGAAGCACTCTCAAACCCTTCTCCAGTCAAAAGCAACGCCACTGAATACGGCTGATAATTAGAAGTGTTTCTTTAATGATTGGCATGTTTGTGGGAGAAATATTCTGGCGTAACAAGTGGACGAAAGCAAGAATAAATCAGGTGGCAGATGAATAGATACAATAGTGGAAGGATGGATGGATGAATGGATGAATGCATGAGTGAATTCATGGATGGAAGCGTCTAGAAACTTTCAGTTATAGGCCAGATCTATTGGCTTTGCAAATTATTTGTATCTTTTGAATGAACAAATATGTCAGTTAATTAGACAACGATACAACTACCAACACATTGAAGGTTATTCCTGAAGAGAAAACCACATCAACAGAGCAAAGGGAGCGTATAAACACGTGATCACCTATAGTTAGGTCAGCAAGTGTGCTAAGATATTGTTTGTTCTGAACCTGAGGGTAGAATCAATCAAAGCTCTCACCACAGCTTTAAAAGTAGGGTTGTGCAGAATGTGCTTTATTTGCTTTTGCATAGTTTCACAGATACTCTGAAAATTGAGTGGAAATTATGGATAATTATGCAAAATTGGCCTCTTTAACTTTTAGCTTATAATGCGTCTTCGTGTCATGCATTTCAATCTAAAACATACAGTGCAAACAACAAAACCACTCCATACAAAAACCTCTTAAGTTATTTTGTTAGCATTAGTCCTGCGCATTAGTGGCAAACTTTCACAGCATACGGTGCATAACTACGCAACGTGGCCAGACTATCGGCATGATTTCAGGAATTTCGCATTACAAGAGTAATGCAAAATTAATGAAATTATGCTAGATTACACCGCCGTAGTGAAACATTTTCTGTGGCTTATTCAAAAGTGAGCATTCCAGGATTCCAACCTTACACAGAAAAAAAAAGTAATTGACTTGAAGTAACAAAAACGACTATATTACAACACATCTCCCCCAGTTCAAATGAACAAAACTTTCTAGGAAGGAAATTCCTTATTTGACAAAACATTTTAACAGTGGCAGCCAATTATAGCATAAGAGTGGGTGGAGGGGGCAGGCGATTTACATGCACACATACACAATCACTCACACACATGCATTTACAGGCACACATTCACAGCATGCACTTACAAATACACACACATTCATACATACACATGCAGGAAACAACCAAACATTAAAAAAATAAAACTTAACATCTGCAGCGTTTCAAGGAAGGAATCTGTTGGTTCTGGAAGGATTGTGACTGCCACCTCCTAATGCACACTGGTCCATAGGTACTTCATGGCTTAAAACTGAAGTGCCCAGGTCTGAGACTATCAGTGATTCTCTCCCTCCTCGTGAGGCAATGGTCCTTGAGGTGCTTTGTCTGACTGGGGAGGCCAGGCCCATCCTACTGTGACATCTTCAGCTCGGCAAAGTTCAGCTTTGACAGCCAGAAGCCCGCTCCCTTAGTGCTTGTTTAGCTCCTGGATGCCTGCCCTGAAAGGGTGTCTGGCTGACCTCTGCTGAGCCTGGCAGACACTTTTCATGTCAGCCAAAAGGTGGGGGTGCTCCTTCCTTATGAATGGGATGCTGCTGCATTTTAAAAAGCCTGGTGATTTCCATCTTTTAAACATTTTCCTGAGAACTTCTTGATCACTCTCTCTTTCTTGAACCACAGTTCCACACACCAAGATTATCATTGTTGACGAACAAATTCACTATCACAGACTGCTTACTCTCTGCTTTCCTACCACACTCACCTTGCTCCCCATTCTCTAACCTGAACACATTGGGGGTCATTATGACCTTGGCGGGCGGCTACCGCCGCCCGCCAGGTGGTAACCGTTGTGCGGCCGCCAATGCGGCCGCACTCACGCAGCCCCCATTATGACATCCCCGCTGGGCCGGCGGGCGCAAACTTGGTTTGCGCCCGCCGGCCCAGCGGGGATGAGGCCGCAACATAGGAGCCGGCTCCTAATGGAGCCGGCGGTGTTGCGGCCGTGCGACGGGTGCAGTTGCACCCGTCGCGCTTTTCACTGTCTGCAGAAAAGCTGTCCTGGGCCCTGTTAGGGGGCCCCTGCACTGCCCATGCCATTGGCATGGGCAGTGCAGGGCCTCCCAGGGGCCCCAGGACAACCCTTACCGCCAGTCTCTTCCTGGCGGTGCAAACCACCAGAAACAGGCTGGCGGTAGGGGTGTCATAATCCCCAGGGCAGCGCTGCCCTGGCGGATTATCACCACCGGGGCTAAAACGGCGGGAAACCACCGGCCCAGGCGGTGCGACCGCGGCGCTTCCGCCACGGTCGTAATAGGGCTGGAAGCACCGCCAGCCTGTTGGCGGTGCTTCCGTCCTTTTAGCCCTGGCGGTCTCGGACAGCCAGGGTCAAAATGACCCCCATTGTTCTTAAACAGGCATGCAACCTTTATATCACATCCTGGGGACAGCTGGATATTACAATTCCTGTACTGCACCACAAAAAAAAAAAAAGAAGATTCATGTGGCAAAATGCCACTGTGCAGAGGAGACAGACTGCAGGAGGCTGCGGGGGCACCTTCAACGTAAGGAGAAAAAAAAGCAACACAGTCCCTGAGGGCATCCCCATAAAAAATCAGGAATATGGGTGGGCACATCCAGTTAGTAAAAAGAAAAAAAGAGGTATGTCACAAAAGCCTGCATTTATTTTCCGGTCATTTTCTGCACCCAAAAGAAATCTGCTGCTTTTCTGCTCCAATATGGAAGAGTAGTATAAAAAAGTAAGTGGATTAAAGGGAGAAAAAAAACAGAAGGCAATCACATGTTGCACAGGGAAGATGTCCACAAATCTCTTAACCCTTAACCCCCCCCCACATTTCTTTTGTACTTGCATTTAAGATAAAGAACAATGCAGCAATCTTCACATCAGAGAAGGGGGGATGGGAAGGGAGGAGTGCTGGGGCCAGGTTATAAGAAAAGAGACAAGGGCAAAGGAAGGGTAGCAGAGAGGAGGGAAATTAGGAGACATGGCATAAAATATAATTATAATATTGGTCTATACATGCCCAGTGAACCCTCCTCACAAGGCCCCGACAGAGGGTGTAGGTAGGTGAGATATTGAGCATTGTAAAGAGGAGCAATGTTGTTGGGATTGGTTTGAGACCTCCACGCTAGAAGTCAGCTCCTGCACAGCATCTCATATGCAGGCTTGTGGCTGGCAGAACAACTTGGCCTCTCCAAGTGATAACTCTCACGTAGATGAGGCGATAGCAGGGGTGTTTGCAGATGCAAGATTGTCAGGTGAATAAGAATTCCCTGAGACCAGGGAGAGAGGTGACCTCTGCCTAAGATAGGTGAGGAACAGGTCCCATATGTCCCTGGGGCACGAGCGTGGGGGCACCAACTCCCAGAAGGTGGACAGCTGCTCCTGGCAGTACACCACATCCCGAAGCCATGCCTCTGTAGTGGGAACAGGCTTCCTGCCCAGTGCATAGTCACTTTGCGCTTGGCCAATAGACGCAGCATAGTGGTGAGCCAACGAACCTCAGCAGGTGTGTCCTTGACAAAGCCCACCAATCCTACCAGTAGGGTGCTGAGGAGTGGATGTCTTATGATCATGTGGATTGTTGAGAATACTCCAGCTCAAAAAGCAACAATCTGTATTTCGGGGACAGTGCTTGGAGTTGGGCCACTGTTTGTTAGTGACAGAGGGGGGTCATGTCTGCCTTCCATGGCGTGCCCGCCGCGGGCACAGTAAGAGGCGCTGAGGATTGCATGTTTGTAGAAAGATGAGTTACTAGCTTCCCTATAGATGGGGTGGTAATTATGTGTTCCAGGGCATAAAGTGTTGGGGGGCCGGGAACAAATTGTGTAGGGCGTGGCAAGTGACTCTGAGTTGGTAGTAGAGTAACATGTCCAGCATTGTGGGGTGCAGTAAGGATGCAGGGTCTGGCGGCAGTGTGAAGTGATTTTTGGGGTACAGGTCTGGATATGTTGCAATATTATGATGTTCAGCCCTCAACCTGACACTGTTATCTTCTAGTGTCGGTAGTTACAGTTTATTGGTAAGGGGGATGCAGGGGGCATAGAGACAAGGTAAGCGAGCTCTCTTTCTCAGTCCCTCCCATGCCTAGTGCCCCTTGACTGTGTCAATTTCCATCCTCTGGTCTAGAGTGGCACATATAGCACTGAGGCAGGGGCCAAGGGCCAGTGCGGTCTAGTTCTATGGCAGCATGAGGTTAAAATGGTGCTGTGTGTACCCAATAATGCAAGTAGTGGGCTTGCGCACATAGAGTATATAGCTGCATATGGGGTGCTCCCATTCCCCCATTGGAAAGCGGAAGCGTGAGAAATCCCCTCTTCACTCTTGGTTGTTTGCCGGTCCAGATCAGTGTGACCATGGTGGCCCTCAATTGTTTGGAGAATTGGGCTGTGAGTGGGATAGAAATGTTAAGAAAGAGGTAAAGGAATTTGGGCAGGACTGCAACTTTTGCAATTGCTATTCTGATCGCTAGTGACAGTTTGGTCCACACTGGTAGTCTATCCTCCAGCCAAGCATTGGTGCGGCCGTAGTTTGCTCGCAAGACTTCGTTGGGGTCACAGCTAACCCATATGCCTAGATACTGCACTGTGTCTGCAGCCTAAGTCAGAGGGTATTCGGTCTTCAAAGGGTGTATGCTGTCAGAGGAAACAATACAGACTTGGACCAATTGATCTTAACTCCCAATAGTTAACCGAAATGCACTACCTCACGTGTGATGGGGCCTACGTTTACGCATGGATCACAGACATGTACAGTTATGTCATCCACGTATATGGAGACCATCAATCCCTTAGTAGTGAAACCAATGCCACGGTGCACATGATTCAAGCTAGCCTAGCTGATGAAGGGTGATACCCTGAAACCTGTCGTAGGATGCTTGTTTCCGGTCAAGGGAGGACCTGGCTTGGCAGTTCAGGCTGGACTGTTCCCAAGAGGAACAGGGTCAAGACTGATTTGCATATGGCCGGGTCCAAACTGGGGTGGCGTGGTGAGCAACTAAATGATGGATTAAACCCAGATCTTTGTGACTGGGGGTGAATGTTTGATTTGCTCTACATTCAGTCCACTACCTGTTGCTTTTGCATTTGATTGTCAACCAACAACCCTGCTTCCCTGCACCTTAGGGATGGAAGTGTCCAATGCCCCTGGCACACGGGAACCATTTCCGCCCAACTCCTGTCATTGAAGCCACTCTGGTACGTGTCAGAGGACCAATTCTGCATCATTGTCCCATAAGTCTAGTCCATCTGGAGAGAGTTCTGGTCTACTTTGCGGCTCTGTCACCTGTGCATTCTGATAGTTTGCCATCTCTGCTACTTTTTCTGTTTCCACCTGGTGTTTTGTAGGTTTTCCACACAGCTTGTTCCTACATTTTGTTGCCTATTTAAGAGTCTTTGATTCCGCTCCTCGCCAGTCATCCACTTCTGTTCTCGGTTTCTCATCCTTCTCCAGACACAGTCAGACCTCTTCTAGTGTTGTAAAAAAAATAAGTAGGCCTTTTTCCTTTCCATGTGAAGCTTTGCAGGATACAGACAGTGGCGTAATGAAACTTGAAGGGATCCCCCTTCAAAATACCTGGAAAGGCCCCCTCTCTCAGTCAGGGGCCTGTCACCCATGCACAGTGTTGTGTGCTGAGGGGGACCTCTGGAGCTCGGGCCCCCCTGCACTGCAAGGGGCTTTGTTATGCCACTGGGTACAGAAGCACATAGTGGAGGCCCAGCTAGTGGAGCTTTGTTTTGACTTGGAGGAAAGAGTTTCTCTTCTTTTGGAAAAAGGGCTGTGAAGTCTGGGAACAGGTTCACCTTGTGGCCCTCAACTGTCTTTGGGCTATGCGCTGGGGTGACTTTGAGAATGCGGTACCTGTCTCTATAGTTCAGTAACCTTTGGACCATAGGCCTAGGTGGGCCTCCCATTGCCAGAGAACAACCGAGGACTCGGCACCCTCAGTGAACAAAGTTGGAGGGTTACCATCATAGATGTGTTGTATGAGACCCTTTTTAAAAACAGGTCTGCATTTTGCCCTTCAACATGCTTTGGAAAACCTGCAGTCCGGATATTATTTCATTGAGAGATACCCCCCGCATCCTCCGCCCGCTTCTGTTGGTGGGTCACTGCCTCTATCAGCCCTTTGAGTCTTAACTTCATGTGATCAACATTTGGGTTGATCTGTGCCACCCTGATCTCCACAGTGGCTACCCTGTCCAGTAGTTTTCTTTGATTCATTCTGAGGAGATACAAGTCTCTGGCTATTCCATCAATCTTGATACAAGTCTCTGGCTATTCCATCAATCTTGACTCCAAGTGTCCCTTTCACTTCAGGCATTCTCCCTAGGATTTTGACGAACTGTTCTGTCTCCCAATAGAGGGAGGGCTCCAATGACGCAAGAGTGGGCTCCGCGGGGTCATCCCTTTGGTGTGTAAGGTTGTGTGTCTTGATGGCATGACTTTTTCCACTCTTGATTTTCCCATGGTGACTCTGCCATCTTGCCTCATTGCAGCCCTCTGTGCAGATGACCACCAGCCCCTCCTTCACTGCTGCTTGTGGCTCATTGTATTAGCATCTACCAACCCATTGTTGGGGGTGCATTTACATTGCAGGCTCCACACTCGCTCTGCACAATAGGTCTCAGAGGGGTTCCAGTCTCTAGACCAAACCAGGCTATATGCATCACAAGCAGTGCCAGACAATGTTGCCAGTCGGTAGCTCCCCTGCAGTCCTGGGGCAACTCCAACAAGTCACAGTGCCTCGCTTAGTTTCCTCCTGACCTCACCTTATTGACAGTGCAGCCAGAGCCCTATCTGTGTTCCAGGCCTCTTCCAGTGACCCACAGGTGATGCAACCCACTATAGGCTGTCTCCGTGACCCCTGAATATTTCTTTCTCTGCTGGATGTGATGTGAACCAGGTGGGAGGGGCATCCTATGTTGTATCGCAGGTCATTAGGTGGGAGCACCTCTCAGAAGTCACTGAGCCTCCCTACTTTTGTGGGCCACTAGTGTAGGTCAGCATAACTATGCCGACCTGCTGTAAGTTTTCATGCAGCTACATGTGAGGGTTGGCAATTATGAGCCCGCTCACCTCGGGCTAGGCAGCTGCTCTGCTGATTATGAGTGTCAGACCTTCACAGCCCAGTCGCTGTGATCCAGGCTCTCCATGTGGGGAGAAGTAGGGCTATCTCTCCTGCTATTCAGTCTGACCCACTCTCCTGGGACAGCTATGTCACTTTATTATTTCTTATTTCTTCCCTCCCTGGCCACCATTTTGGGCCATCACTGAAACACCAGGGCTTCTGTTCCCACAGGCATTAAAAAGCCGCTGGCCGCATTGGAACCTATCAGGCCAATGAAAAGTCCCCTAGGACCCCTGCCAGAGCAGGTGGGGGCTTCTGTTGATCAGGATTATAAGGCAGTTGGCGTCTTGCCACTGGAGCGCAGACAAATGCTTCCTGCTTCATTGGGGATTTGACCAAGCCCCCATAGTGCTCAATTATTGAGGGAACCTTATTACTTAATAAGCTTTTACTCAACTAATTTGATGTTTGGGAAGGTGCCTTAAAGCTGAGGCACATTGCCTCATAAAACTGAAGATTAACACCGTCTCACCTTTAGTAAAGTGGGGGAGAACTGAACAAGGTAAATTTTGTGGTTTCCAAATTTTGGGGCTGGTAGTAACATCAATATTGTGAGTTCAGTAGGGTATATTCTGACTTGTGTTGCACATTTCCTGGGGGATGCCATCTTCATGTTGGTAACCTGTTGTGCTAATCCCACAGCTGACTCACTGTGCCCATCTAACAATCTGTTGTCCAATCCTGATGCCTATATTATATCATAATGGTGCAGCATGGTGTACAGGTCCATCCATTCCCACAAATGCGTGTGAGTCCCTCCAGATTGCCCACAATGCCTTAACTGTTGGTGACATGTGTTGAGGTCCGTAGGTGTGCTTCCATAGAGAATGCCTTGTTGTGGTGGAGCTAGCATGATTGAGCATTCCATGATGATCCCTAGTGGTATACCAGTTGTGACAGGTGATGTGCAATACAGTACAAGTCCAGCAATCACATCCTCCCACCCGTGTATAAGCATGTAGTCTTGATGACCTGAGTCTGGGTTTTCTGACTGCCCATACAAACATCTTTATGCACTTCTTTATCACATGGAGCAACCCTTTAGCTATCAGAATTTGCATCAAGCCAAAAACATAGTTGAATCTAGAGGCTTACAACATATTCCCATCTTCACCGCCTGGATCCTATCCCAAGCCAAGAGTTGATAGTCTTCAGTATTAACAGTTATAAGATATCCACAACCATATTCTGAAGACCCCTGTTGAGAAAAATGCCCAAGTACTTCAGCTTAGACATTTTCAAAGAAAGAACGTAAGTCTTCATGTGAGAGCTTGGTTGGGCATTTGGTTACGGGTAGTGCTTTGCTTTTATTTAAATTGATTCTGTATAGTGGGAATATAGAAAAAACACCATAGTTCAAGGAGTCTGGGTCACTGAGCATTAGGAAGATATCATCAGAGTACAACATTAGTTTGATTTGTACTTCCTTAGTCTTTATCTCCGTAGCGTGGTTATTTTGTCTGATGGTCACTGCCAGGGGCACAAGGGCAAGTAGAAACAAAAGTGGAAACACGAGTCTCCCATTTTGTGTCCCTTTGTGGATAGCAAAAAACAACGTCAGGGGCAACTATATACCCTGTAGTCATTTGTGCTGAGGTATATTTGTACGGCCATTTTTCTTTTGCCTAGACACTTGGACCTTTTCCTGCTCTTTCCAGTGTGGAGGACAGGTATCCTCATTCGACCTGCTCAAACGCCTTTTTAATGTCTGGGGTTAGTATGATTTTGTTATTGAAGGCCACACATAGGGGGTTATTACAACTTTGGAGGAGGTGTTAATCCATCCCAAAAGTGACAGTAAAGTGACAGATATACCACCAGCCGTATTACAAGTCCATTATATCCTATGGAACTCGTAATACGGCTGGTGGTATATCGGTCACTTTACCGTCACTTTTGGGACGCATTAACACCTCCTCCAAAGTTGTAATAACCCCCATAGTTGCCCTACCACATTTGCCAGTATTCTCATCTAGTTTTTTGATGACCACCCAGTTACAAAGCCTACCTGTGAGTCCAGTAAATAGGCTGACTATCACTCAGTTTCTCCAGGTTGCTAACACTTTGGCTAAAATGTTCAAATCCGTGTCAATTAGTGAAATTCGACAGCAACTAGCACACTGAGTGGGGTCTTCACCTACCTTTAAAGGCGGCTAATGAACGCTTTATTGTATTCAGCAGGTATGCTACCCGTGTTCTCTGTTTCATTAAAGACTTTGTATAGCGAAGGTAATAATTTGCCTATTTAGTTTGTAGAATGTGTCAGGGAGCGCATCGTCCCCAGTAGCTTTGTTTTAGGACAAGTCAGAAAAGGCACCAGCTATCTCTTCCTTTATTATTTCTTCCTCTAGGAGCTATCTGTCATCTTACAACAGAGTGGGAAGGTGGACACTTTCTAGAAATTAACCTCAGTCTAGGGATTCTCGCACATTCTGAACTGTATAGGGAACCAAACAAGTGGGAAATACATTTGAATATATATTTATAAATTGTATATATATTTTATTGTCTTTATAGGTATTGCTATAAGAGGCTATTGTGATGCTTCAATGCAGAAATACATTATCTAGCCTGCTAATGTCCCGAATGGCATGCGATAATGGACCAGGGTGTCAGCCAATTTACATTGGTGAATTTAATTAGCTCTTTGGAATTCTAACGGTGGAGTAAATGTCAAGTCTATGATTCATAGTAAAAAAGCAGCAGGAAGTCCTCCATATCGTCAGCCTCTGAGCCTTTTAGTACATCTATGAATCTTACATTATTCCTCCAGCTCCGGTCTTTTACCTCCACAAGCTTACTTCGTTATCTTGGTGTCTTTTCAGAATGAGTGCATGCATTGTAGTTTCGATGGAGGCGAGTCCTCTCATCAGTATTTCTAACATGATGTCAGCCATATTGTCTCGGCTACATTTCTGACCGCCAGCCACTACTTCTGTGAAAGGTAGTTGACATGTCACTCTGCCTCTGGGGATTCGTATTGAAGTTGGGGTAGGTAGGGTTGGAGATGTCAGAGGTATCCAATACTTAGACCCCCTCCCCATGGACCACACTTATTAGCTTTTATATGTGGGCAAAGACTTTGTTCTCCTCTCCTTTGGGCTAAATTAAAGAGTATTTTAGTGAACTGCTTCTAGGCAACCCGATGCAAACCATCATCAGACAGCATAACAGTGAGGGAGGAGTACATGTCAGGGGGTTGTGTTGGCACATAGTACTCTTGAAGGGGTGTCAGTTCTACAGCTATCACGGCAATGCATATAGAAGGCGTTCAGTGGGCCATAGGGTAAAGGAACTGGTAGCAGGGGGAAACCAAGGACAAAAGGGCATTAAATTGGAGTCACCCACCATAACAATCTATCTCTCTCTATCAGTCCAAAATCTGTCATTGGGTTCATGCCAGTCAGATCATATTCACTTGCCAGATGATGGGGAGATGATACTCTTTCTTCCCTGCATGAGGGTCCAGTACGATGTGGACTCCATTGAGTGCAACACCTCGCCTTCCCCTGCAGATATGTGCTGGCCCTTCTCTGAACAAGTCTGCTTAGTTCCTATCTTCTACTATGCCTTGAAGTGTTTCACCCCAGGACACAGTGCCTTCAGTAGCATATGTGCATTGAAAACCCTACTGTGTGCACTGTCTGTGTATGACGAACCCCACTAGTCCCTGGAGTGGTACATGTTCATTCGCCTGCACTTGGTCAGCATGAGTGGGGGGAATACTGCTGTTGTTTCCTACTGCATTGCCAGCAGGAGTCCTGTTTAGTGATGCAGTGGCAGTCTCCACTTACCTTGGAGGCCTAAAGTCAAATACTGCAAGAACCAGAGGAGCGTCACAGCTTGGTTTACCCACAGCGGTGTATGGACCTCTTTCTGAGCATGTCCGCATCTCTTCCACATTTCTCTGTTTAGGGTTCTTTAAAAGCCACAGAAGTAGGATGTGCTCCCATGCTCCTGCATTGCTTGGGGCCAGGCCTCCTTGGTGCTCTCAGCCCATACTTCACTGCACCCCATAGTTCTCTCAGTGAATTCTCAGCTGTCTGAACCCACTGTTTTGTCTCCCTGTGGCATTCAGCAGCCCCGCCACAAGTAGTTTGTGTGCTTCAACCCCCTAGGATGGTGTAGTTTAAGATTTGGTACCGAGTATCTGCAGTGCCTTAACAGGAGTTGTCCATCTTCAAAGTCATATAATCTACATGAACTGTAACCCAATATTTGT
The DNA here is from genome assembly GCF_031143425.1 of Pleurodeles waltl. NCBI lineage: Eukaryota > Metazoa > Chordata > Amphibia > Caudata > Salamandridae > Pleurodeles > Pleurodeles waltl. The sequence goes on along the minus strand of NC_090446.1, from coordinate 1,016,196,461 downwards.
GACGGTTTCCTTCCCCAACCCTTCATAGGCTAAACTCCATAACTGTCTTAACTTTCATATTCGCTGTGATGACAAACTGTCCTACTACTCATTGTAGTCAGTATAGAAAATATAGTCCTAGACACCAAGATGAACTATTCGCTAGAGGCAGCATATTTGTTGATCTAATTATATCCAAAGCCACTTTCACCCAAGTCTGATGGAAATTCACTTGGAAAAAGGGAAACATTCCTGGCTACATCCACCTTTTCTCTCACTGCACACGTCACACAATACTAGAACATGTTTCACACTTGGACATGAATATTGAGACCACCAATAGATCTAGTGAACTCTAGTCTTGGTCATAATCCTACCTAAGTACCTTTGCACGTCATATTCACTTGCTTTTCACACAGATTTTGCAGACGTGCCAGTTTATTTTCTTAGCACTAACATCCCTCATCTATGTTCAACTTATTCTTAATATTCCACAATGCAACAACATACAAACATGTTCTTGTTTATCTGCTCTTGCACCATCATTTCAACTTCCTTAAGGACCTCATTGCCCTCTGTAGATATCTCCTTTTAGCCTTACTGTCATTTCCAGTGCCCCCAATACACAGTCCCCACTCTCAGTAAATATTTTTCCTTCCTTTCAGTGACAGTGGCTAATTGACCTATCATCCAACACAATATACAAGGCATAGTTTTATACATGGTATACTATGGTAACATATGTATAAGGAGCTTGTGGCTCATTTGACAACAAAAGGCACTCACCAACGAAAATATCTGAAATGGCACATGCCCAGCAACAGGCTAAAGTGCCCTGTTTTAATACAGAATAATTTCCCCTGAGAGCCCTGGAGTCAAAACCAGTGGCCTTTAGTTTACCATTAACTATTTGAGCCAACACAGCTGCCATCTCATTAGTATTTGGGTGTTTAGTTGTGATAGACATCCTTTTCCATCAAAATGCACTAACAATAGTTGACAAATTTGTATTCCGCCATCTGCAGAGCTTTAGGTTAATTCAAGTATTTCTTCCATTTTTTTTTTTTTTTTTTATACAAACAGACAATCTAAGTGTGGTTTGTGCCCCGAGACATGGGGCCTGTGCTCACTCTGCCACAAGCCGCAACCTACAAGAAATTTAACTAGGCTGAAACCAGACTATGGTGGTTGCTCATGTTACCATCAAGTGAGGTCCTGGCCTGGCTATGCGGGCTAGACACTTCCTATTCGAACAGGACCAAGATTGATTTACACATGGATCGTTTTTGTCTGGAGTGGCACAGTGGACGTAAAACAATGGATGGAAAGCAATGGACTGGAAAGCAGCCACCACAACGTCTATTGGTCGAGATCAATTTAAGCATTACTTCCATCAGTTTATTGTTTGTTGCAGTCGAAGACCTAGGTGTAATCGCTATGCCGAGAACTGGATCCCGTGCTCACCGTGTCACAGGGCTCAAGCTTGACTCGTGCTGACTAGGTGAAAACAAGACTGTGAATGCTTGTGTTCCCATCTGTACCTGGCCTCACCATTCAATATGGAATGTTCCTAGTGGAGGAGCACCATGACTGATTTACATATGGCTGATCAATGCCCAGAGTGGCACAGTTAACAAATTATAATAGACTGGATTATAGGCTGAGTACTTACTTGTGCCCTAGATTCATTCAATTTTTCCTTTCATCAATGTATTGTGTCTTAGCTTCTTATGGACTGCACAAAGATCTGAATTTAGGCTTACCCCCTAATAAGATGTGCCCAAGGTAAGTTAATGCTGCCCCTAAAATATATCCCTTCTCTTCCATCACAATCAACTCATTCTCAGGAACTATTTTCAACATCTGACACAAAACTTATCACTTAAGTATTCACCCATTCCACTGATGTCAGAGCCAAAAGGCAATTACCCATTTCTTTAGCTGTCAAAGCCAATAAATATGAAGTGATGGCCAAATTTGAAAATAAGAGGGGTGCATACCAAAGATTGCGCTCTTCTTAAACTAGTATCAATCCGCAGTTGGTTTGGTTGGATTATTGTTTTACTCAAACTAGGATGAGATGCAACCTAAGGAGTGTTCAGTCTGTGGTTTAGTTACAGCAATCATAGGAGCAGGTACACTTAATTTGAGTCAAAGTTTAGTAATGATTTAGTGTTTAGTTTGAGAACACTTCCAGTGCTTTATAATCTACATTATGTTCTGTTACCTTAATATTACTACTACACTGCAGACAGCCATTCCTTTTTCCAAACAAACTACCCTACCTATATTTTTTTTAACCTGATTGGGCCATAGACCAAAGTATTAACAAAGTCCACTGTGCAATTGGATGAAACACATTTGCAACATAATATATGTGGCCATCATAACTTCAGGCCTGCTCTTGGCAACTCCCGGTTTTCGGTGTCTCAGGGCCCTAAATGATCAGATCCTCAAACTTCCGACCCAGTACTTCTGGGTCTTGTGAGGTGAGTCGAGACCTGGAGACCTGTGAGGAGCTGCATGACCTCCTGACAGCTGCTGCACATTGACGTCACACCTTTATTCTTCTGCATGGGCGGAGCAAAACATTTTCTCCTCGGTGGAAGCAAATTAAACCCTGCCTACCCGCCACACATTGCCATCTTCACGCCACCACATCAATTGAAATAAGCCTCCACAACTTTTACCACCGGCTTTTCGTCAGTTGTAAATATGTGCATATTTGGGCCTATTTCTGCGGAATTGGGTTTGGAATGCCCAAGTCTACATATCATTTCTGATTCAAGGCATAAAAATGCAGAATACTTGTTTACTCATGAGGAGATGCCAGCCATAATTTTATCTCCCTGTGGGCAGGGTTAACAGGAAAATCATAAAATGTGGAAGAGATTTGGGGCCAAGTGTATGAAATTCTGATTTTGCATTTCCTAAATAGCGACTCCTAAGAAATCGCTATTTAGAAAATGAAAAAGGGAATGTGCAAAAATAGATTTCATAATAGCTATACCTACAGATTAGTAATTGCTATCAGGAAATCGCTATTTAAGAAATGCTACACTATTTCTTCCTATGGGCCTAAAGAACCATAGTTACGAATAGTTTTGCATTTACAAATTTACAATTTTCTAATAGGAAATCAAAAATTAGGAAATGCAAACCCTAGGGTACCAAGTGGTCTACGGCACCCCTTGATGTACCCCACAAAAAGTGGTGCACATGTAAAGTGCACAAATGCCCTAGAGGGCATTTAGAATGCATTTTTCAAACTTGCACATGGTTACCATCAACTTGAAATCAATGGTAACAGCATTTCCTAAATTCCCAATTCGCATTTAGAAAATGATTTGCACATGTGCTTAGGAAACTGCAAATAGGAGATCCATATTTGCTCATTTCTATTAGGGAATCGCAAAATGCTATTTCTCCTGGGTAGAAATTTCATTTTGCAATTCACTACTGTCCTTTGTACGTCTGAAAAGCCAATTTTGCATTTTTTAACGGACCAAAATTATGATGATTCGGTACATTAAGAAATTCTAAATCCTTTCATACATCTGGCCCTTGATCCCTGAAAAGCTTGCAACACCAATGTTACTTGGATCGATTTATACTATTGAATGTGCAAATGGTGCTTCTGTAACATAAACAAGGAGGCTATTCTTTTGTGGTCAAATGTATGACAGTCAGCTTTTGTGACTCGCAACCTGCAAGTCTGCAGCAAAAGCTGATGTACAACAGTGTCTCAGACACTGATTGTAATTTCTAAATGGGTCGCAAGGGACCCACCTCATTAATATTCATGAGGCAGGTTGCAATTTGTGGCCCATTAGGAATGGCCGGCCCTCACAGGAATGGTGGCCTGCTGGGGTCAGCAGACACCATGTCTGTGAATGCTTTTTAAATAAAGCATTTTTTTTTTAATGCACACTGTTTTCCTTAAAGGAAAATAGGGTGCATTTAAGAAATAAAAATGAAACATTGCAGTTTCTTAAAAAAAGTTTTCACTGCCAATCACAAATGGGAAGGGTTCCCCTGGAGACCCCTGCAATTTGCAACTGGCTTACCATGTATTTGAAGTAGGTGGTAAACTGCGATTGTTTTGCAACCACATTCCAGTAGCAGAACAATCGTACATTGCACTGTGACTCGCTATTAGGAAGGGATGCCCTGGGCACGCCCATTCCTCAAAGCGACTTGCAAACTATTTTGCGAGTCGGTAACAGGTTACTGACTCACAAAATATGGTTGATACATGCTACTACCCTTTTTACTGGTCACAAATGGGCCGAATCTCAATTTGTGACTGCTAACAACTGTTGCAGATCTGTCCCTTTGTCTTTCACACGAGATGCGACTGGGTTTGAACCTTCCTTGTTCTCTAGTCGTAATATTCATGTTGTCAGAATTTTTCTTCACATTTTGCTGTGCTTAATTGAATGGTGGGAGTCTTAGTGATCACTGTCGCTGTGTAAATATTTTCACAATAAGGCCCTCATTACGAGGCTGGCGGTCGTAACAAGTTGGCACCACCGACTAGCGGTGGTGGAGATCGCAATCAGCCAGGGTGGGGCTGCATGGCACAGAGGTCCCCCTGCCCAGCACCATCTCAATGTTCACTGTCTGCTGTGCAGACAATGATCTTTGCAAAGGTGCTGGTGCTCCCTGCAGTGGCAGCATTCTTGTCCGCTCGATTGCAAGCCGGAGACAATGCTGCTGCCAGTTTTTCGCTATGCTGGTGGGCTCTCTGCCAGCCCAGCGGGAAACTCTTAATTAATGGGTCTGCAACCGTCCACCAAACTCCTAATGAGGCCCTAAATCATATCTTATTAATTTGGCAAAAAAGTCATGATATATTGTTTGGATAAATCAATAGCTGTATTTTTCTTGTAATCACGTCTGTCACCTCAGACGAGCACACCTAGGCAATTAACATTACCAGCGGACATTGAGTAAACAAATCTACCAAAATATGCAATGCTTGTACACAGGTTATTGGTAACATAACACTTCAGGTTTGTCTGAATCCCAAACAGGGGTTGGCAGAAATGCAACAGTTGGCTGTACTCTGTGAACTAGCACCTTTGATTCTACAATCAATATTTACTTGTGGGGATTGGCAGTACACTTTTGTCATTGTTTTTGGCAAACAGCAATACATTCTGAAATTAGGAGGCTGTAAAAACCTCAAGGAAACCAGGTACTACAGGAAATGTATTACCAATACCAAAACTTCCCTCATGGTTACACATCTCACTGTCAAATTCCAAAGCCAGAAAGGCCCTGTTAAGGAGCGATATATTGCACAGAACCCTTTGTTCACCTTTGGCTCTGAATATTGAAATACTTGTGCTGTCTGATGAAACCCTCATAGTATATTGATATTCATACCTAGATAACATGTTAACTGAATCTCTCTCACACTCTGTGTATATGCACATTTCTCAACAAAAACTTGCAGTAACAAACTGGAAGTTACATCTGAAAAACACTGGACAGCAAAGTAGTTTTAGTTAGAAGATACCAAAAAATTGTTTCAGATGACCTTGACTCTGTTTCCCACAAATACAATGTGCTTTGTGTTGGCAATAAAGATGGCCTATTACCCTAGAAGTGCTTAACAAGAGCATTTTCTAAAGAGGGTAATATTTTGTATTATACAGTCCAGGACACATAGCATGCACCAGAGCCTGCACAAATGTGCACTGTAATGCAACTTTTAACAACAAACTGTACAGACACCAACGCAGCTTTGAAATGCAGAAAGGTGTTGCAATTATTACATTTCCAGTGGTGGAGTCTATGTAGTCCTGCCTACTTTGTCACATGCAAACTAAATCTAAGTGAAATTCAAGTCTCATGCATTCGTAATTGTATTCAAGTATTTTTGTCTTGGGGCAACATCTTCTACTTATTCCTTCAGCATTGTAGCAAAGGTCATCCGCATTTGTGAGGAGCCAACATCATCACTAACTGATGTAACTCCTTTGGCTCTACCTGATGGCCTGCATCATCATCAAAATCAGAACAGTTGATTTGAAAGACATCACTGCCTAAGCCCTGGCCTATCTGGCTGACAAGCTCTTTCTTGGCACGTGCACACACCCAGGGAATCATTAGACTGGAGACGAAGTGCAAAAAAACAGAAAAACAAAGCAACAGGCATTCACCTTCCATGCACTCAGGATCTGGAACAACATCCCTATATCCATCAGGAAAGTTTCAACTCTATCCCAATTTAGTTAAGAGCTGACACCATGCCACTTTAAAAATACACCACCACCACACAGTGACAGTCAGCTTCCGCTCTCAGAAACCAGACACCCTTCCTATCCTTTGTTGCCTGCATCTTTACCTTTGACTCTGTGCAGTACCTTGCTGCATTTTGGTTAGGTATGCTGTGCAAATGCCACATCTATACAAACAGTTGGGTTTCTGCAATTGCCCCCTAACACGGCTTTCTGCAAACATTACTTTTTAATTTGTGCAAGGAATTACATATTTACCGCTTGTGATGAAGATAAACAAGAATGTTCTATTATAGGCATAACGGAAAATGTAAGAGATAGTACATTTTACAATTTTCAGTCGTCAGAGGCAGAACACACAATTATGCACACACACTGCTTTACTTCACTCATTTTTGCTTTTCCCAATTCATTACCATAGGGTGTTCGCCATGGTGGCAAAGATTTCCATATGGTACAGCATAAGAAAAACTTCACTTTTCCCCATACTTCACCAAAGGGAGAGCTCCGTCCCAATGGATGTGATCTCCGTAAATAATGTATTGTGAAAGTTTAAGAACGTAATTGAACTTAGAAATAATTTAGGATAAATATTAGTGCAATTTATTGTATGTATTTACTTTATATGTAGAACAAAAGAAAACAAAATGTAATGCACTAATAACTTTATTTTGAATCAAATATTTTTTTATATATGTATACACACACATTAATATTATGTTTAAAAGATTAATTTAAAAAAAAATCCCATGTAAAGTAGACACAATGTTTTATTATGTCTTAATAAATATTACAAGTGATGTATAAAATTAAACTAATTCAAGTATTTAATAAAACTTAATCGTATGTTCATTCTTAAATTAAAAAAAGTTGATTAAATATTTTGAAATGGAATAATAAATGTTTATTTTTAAATAATGTTTTAATGGTAAATTATATTTGTTTATATTGTTAACTGTTTTAAATCATTTAATTTAACATCGTTTCTTAGGTGTTTTATATTAAGTCCTTACCTCCACTATTTTGTAAGGGAGGTTGTTGCAGTATCAGTGGTTGGCTGTGTTTGAAGCTGGACTTACTAATGCCTCTTTTGGGCAGTAATAACTAACACTCATAATTTTGGCTCCACACGTTGTTTCCAGGTATGGAGACATGTAAACTTACACTTTTAAGTAACTTTACACTTGTAAATGGTGAACAGCCAAAAGTAGTAAAGTTACTCAAACTAGAAAAAATAAATAACACATGTCATTTACTCACAAATGTAAGTTAGGCCCCTATGTTGTACACTGGACCATTCAAGAGATCAAATTTCTGCCCTCTAAGTGACAAAGACAAGCAATAAACCTTTCAAATCTGCAGTCTTTCAAGAAATATTTTTTTCTTGTTAAACCGGTTCTTTTTTCATCAAAAGTATTTGGTTTGCACATGAACCATAAACAACTCTGGAATGCTATCTATAGCTTTAGGGCAGGGAACATCTTGAAAAACAAATGATTATACTGAATGTCGGGCGTGAAGTTTTGCAGCATAGATACCGGAATAAGCGATCACGTATATTTTCTGGCCAGGACTATGATAAACACAGAAATAACACTTCTTCTCACCCCAGAGAAATACGCTTCCTCGGTGAACCTAATGGTGGGTTCTATTTTTGACCAAGTTAGACAGGCTATGCGACTGCCCCCCTGAAAGAAACCAGCACCGTGGGTTTTGCTACGGCACACATATGCCAGGAGGATGCTGTCTGGTTTTTTTTACGTTTTTGGCTTCATTCGGAAGAATTTGACCAGATAACCTCCATGGGCATTACAGTTCCTGGACATGGGAAGAGTTTGTCTTTCAAGAGTGAGTAATGTTATTGTTTATGTATTTTCAAGTATAATATTACAATAGCATTGCAACTACTTTTATCCAAGCACAATAATTGTTTTCCTGGCAAAAGAAATCAGCAGGGATGCTTAAAGGGACCTTTGAAAAGTGTGAGGTGGGATCCTGTTAGGTCCTTGTAAATTGCTACTTTGATCCCATGTTCACAGAGTAAATAGAGTAAATACCAACGTGCCATAATTTTGTGAGTCAACATAAAGTCAGAACAGCACTGCCCCTTAACACATACACACACCACTTTAGAATAGTGTAGGGGGATGGCTGCCTGCAAAGAACAGCAGACCACCATCTCGGTGTTTGCATTCTCAAAGGGAAGCCTTTGAAATAAACACCACATGTATTCATTTGTTTTAAAGCGTCTCTCTTACCAGCATAGGGTGTTGGAGCAGTTTACACCACACACACATACAGAGACAGTAGGTCATACGTAAATAAATCAGTGTATTGAAACTGTTACATAAGACAAGGGGGACTATAAAGTGCAGGACTCACATGCTATCCATACTAGTAGCATTTTTTAAGAGTACTTGGACTGGAGAAGCATTGGCTCAGGATTCAGTAAGCAACACAGTGATTTATTTCTACCCAAACAAAACATTTTTAGCCAAATTAGGATAATAAAAAATTGGGAGAAACATAACTTTGAACCTGTACCATGAAGTTTGCATGCTGCTCTTTGATGGCAGTTCATAAATCACTGTGCTAGATTATGATTGTAACTTAAGAACTACACAGTAACAAAAGGATCTCTGTGACAAAACCAGTATACTATTGGGCTATGCACATAAAACACAGTTCAGTGATCTACATAGTACACCTTCTTTGCAGCAGGCATATTAACCCTCTGCGCCACCTTAGAAGAGTCAAAACTGTCACTAGACAACACTCCGATCTCTCTCCAGCACATACAGTTTCAGGTATGTTCTCGGTCATTCTAATTGTAGTATGTTTTCGGGCATTCTAATTGTAACTAATAATTACATACCTGGAATCCCCTTTTTTGTATAGACACATGTTACGTGAAGGGGCGTCGTACCTCATACCACTTTGCAATCTGAGACAAGTAAGCCATACTTTCAATGGGAAAGGGAAAACTACAAATCCCAAAATGCAATGTGCTTCTGCCAAAAAAAAAAGACAAATCTGGCTGATTGTGTTACACACGACGTGGTGTCTCTCCGTGGTTGCAGAATGGAATTATATTCGCTTCACCTGTCAGGGTCCTCAAACTGTTCCCTGACTGCTGTGACAAGTACATTTCTCTATTTTCTTACGATTTTGTGATGCGTAGTCCTATAGTTGTAATGGAAAAAATGAAACCACAAATTACACAAAGTGAACACGAGTACTGCGCTATCTACGTTGAATTGTCCCAGGACAAGCTGAGAGATAAGCTTTCAGTGCCTTTCTATGTCTATTCACCTTGATGCGGTGGTACAACAAACTGCATTCTGAAAAAAGTCTTCAAGAAAACTAAAATTGTATTATGTGTAGTGAAAAACAGGTGCTCAAGGCCAGGCGGTGCACAGATAGCACAAGCTTCTGTGTACACCATAGAACAGTTTAAAAACAAAGCATTTTTTGCAATTTTACTAAGTATTTCTTAGGTAACCACAACATTTCAGCCCACAGCAGTCAACCTGCGGCTCTAACCAATGGCTGAGCACAGGTGCGTGAAAAGTGAGTCGTGTTGTTTCAGCCTTGCACTAGATCCAGAGTTGACCAGTTTTACCCAGATCCAGCCACCCTTCCGCCTGGGAAAGAAAAACTGCATTACAAACATGCATTTATCAGCATTCCTATCTAAAGCAGAGAACGAACGAAGCTCGTCAGGCAGTAAAACATACTGTTTTCATGTTAGAAAACGAAGGCGCCCGGAAGCTAATGTGCTTAATGAGAAGTATATAAAACATGTACTTGCTTAATAGAGCAATTTAACGCAACCACGTGGAAACACCGTAGGGAACACAAAAGAACGGTGCATTGGTCAGGCATAAAACTCTATAATTACTCACCTGGCAAGTACGGCCTCCTTCACTAACATTCTCTATTCCTGACTGGCCACACAAACAATTTATTTAAAGTATTACCCTAAATTTTCGACGATTCCCAGCTAACCATATTGAGGCATGATGATGTTTAGTGAGTGTTAAAGGTAGGACTACAAAGGCCTTACATTTCACAGCTCCGTTCGTAAGTAGAGCAGCCAAACTTGGGGTTGTTGATTTGCATTCTGGGTATTGTAGTCTTGTTGCTCCCATTATAAATTCATAACTGCAAATGCCAGAATGCAAACAAAAAACTTGGACTAGATAAACAACTCACGAGTGGACCTGCAAATCTTGAGACTACATTTTTTAAATTTGATTGAGGGTTTTTTACGATAAAATAAGTAATAATACACCCAGTGCAGGAATTCTGCATTTTCTTGTACAGTCTGAGGGTAATTTAAATTATCCGATACTATGTTACGTTCCAGTCCTGACCTTTCCTTTTAGAACCCTTTGTTTCCAGCCTGTGTTGGTGCAGTGTGGTCATTTGAAACATGCATTAGCATGTTAAAGGAAAGCCCAGAACTAGAAAACAGTGACACTAATGACACGGAACAATCTGGTAACTTAGGAAGGATGTAACATGAAAAGGAAGGACTACATAGCGAGTAAGAGCACAAAGGGCCAGATGTATGAAAGCATTTTGCATTCGCAAACGGTGCGAATGCCCGTTTGCAAATGCAAAATGCCACTTCAGAATGTATGAAATACATTCTGAACGCAATTTTAAGGAATCGCTAAAATAGCGATTCCTTAAAATTGCGACCCTCTAAACTCTCTGTGACTCTCTAAATTAGAAATCGCAACTAAGGATTCCTTAGCACGTGTATGAAGCAATTCCTAAATGCGATTTTGGCATTTAGGAATCGCTAATTACCACCAAGTTGAACTTGGTGGTAACCATGTGCAAAATTTTAAAATGCATTTAAAATGCATTTTTAAATTGTACATGTAAAGCACACATGCCCTTTTGGCATGTGTGCACCTTACATGTCCCCCAAAAATGTTTTGGGGTGCAGCAGAGTGGGCCTTAGCCCCCCAGCACCCTGGGGTTTTGCATTTCCAAAATTGCGATTTCTGGTTCAGAAATCGCAATTTTGGAAATGCAAAAAATTCGCAGATATGGGCCAATAGGCCCATAGCTGCGAATGGGGCCAGTATCGCAATTTGCGACTCGGTAATAGCATTTGCGATATTTAAGAAATCGCTATTACCGAATCGCAAATGTGATACATGGCACTTTGCAAGTCAGAAATATCGATTTCTCAAAAATCGCTATTTCCGAATCGCAAAGGGCCGTGATGATACATATGGCCCTTAGTGAGGTTCAGTTCGTGCCTGTCTGTAGATAAGCAAATAAGTCCTCCCCTTCACAGTCCACACTGTATGAGGAGGTGTGCATCCTCCCAGATGCCATACAAATGTCCTCTTTCCATATTTGTTAATGGTCTCGCTCTGCTGCTGCACGTCCTTTGAGGCTGAGGAGCCCCTGCCACCTTTTGCCCCTCAAGAAGAGTGTCTGAGCAAAGGTCACCCTGACAGACACAGTTTATTTTCAGATTAGGCAGCCAGGAGCTAGACATGCACTATTTACGCAGGCTTCCAGCTGACTGACCTGAACTTTGCTGGGCTGAAGAAGTCACATCCCTGTGGGCATGATCTCTTCAGCCTAGCAAACATGCCTCAAGGACCTCCCCCCTCATGATGAGGGGGAATGTTACTAATTGCTTTGAACCTGGGTACTTCAGTTTTAAGCCCCAGGACCGAATGTCAGTCAGTGACACCTGGTCACAGAATGGGGTACGGTCAGCAGTCTCACTGACCCCTCCCTCTCTGTGACGAGTTAGGGGTGCTGCCTTCCCTCATTGGCTGACCTTAGGTTAGCCAGTGAGGGAAGGCAGCAGTCCCATCCCTCTTGGAGACTCTGAAGCAGAGCTGAAGTTAAGTGTGTGTGTGTGTTTTTTTAGGAATGTTTGGTGCGTGCATTCACGTATGCTTGAATATTTTATGATGGGTGTCGTGAATGGATGTGTGTGTGTGCGCATGTGTGAATGAATGACTGAGAGTGTGCATGTGTGCCTGTATGTCCCGTCCTCTCTCCTAAAATTACCAGCCACCACTGGTCTTGCCCCTTTATCACAAAACAAACCCTCCTGCAGGGTAATACACTTCATAATAAGATGCATTGAGGAATGGTTCTGTCAGGTGGGACAGTGGGATCTTGGACAGTGAAGACTTAAGTTTTGGGTAATGTTTATAAACATTTCTTATGATGACCAGGTGGCCGCCTTATGGATTCCATTATGGAATCACCACTCACCTCTGCCTGTGAGGCTGCTACATCTCTCGTAGACCTCCTTTGAACACAACCAGGCATTCGGGCGCCCAATGTTAGGATACGCTTTAGTGATAGCATAATCGTCAGAGTAGAAGGTTTCTTACACTTAGTTGCATGGCCTAAAGCAACAAACAAAGTATTACGCTTTCTAATATCTTTCATTTTCTCTACATACAGTATTAATGCAATTTTAACATCCATTCACCAGGGACCTAAAAAACCTGAAGTGTTATTCCCTGATGTATTGTGAATGCCCTTTAGGTCAAAACATTAGTTCTAGTTTAAGAACTACTCTGTCTGATAAAAAACTTATACTGTATAGGGATAGGAAGCTACGAGTGCCCCTGATTCCCCTAAGTGTTTTAATGATTAAATTGCCACCAGAAATATTACTTTAATTGTAAGCCACTAAGGGAAGGTAGTGTCCAATGGTTCAACAGGGTTTTTTGAAGACTGTAGCACTGTAGGCAAATCCCAAGGAGGAACATGTGGGGCCCTAATAGTTTTTTTTAAACTTAAAACCACTCAATAATTTGTTAACCAAAAGCATTTGTTTTGATAAATCCAGAAAAGACTCACTAACCTTTTTAAATACCCCCACTGGGGAGATAATGTTGCCAGATATAAGCCCTCCTCAAATATTGTTCAAGGAACTGTACACCATAAAGCGATCAATTGTTACTGCCAAACAAACCTTCGCCTTACACCAGTTCTCAAAATATACCAATTTTCTGTAGATGCTAATAAGGTAGATGGTTTCCCTGACTGCTCTATGGCTATTTCCACATCTTTAAAGCAACCTAACACCTGCAACCCTTTTCTTTCAATTTCCAGGCAAAGAAGCTCAGGACTTTGAGGGTCTCTAGTGACAACTGTGGGTGACTGATTGGTAATGGGTGTAATGGAAACATTATTTCTTTCTCAATAGACATTCGAATCAATAGTGGAAACTATGTCCTCCTTGGCCAAAAGGTGTTACAAAAATCAATGTCATACCCTCCTCCCAAAACTTTTCTCAGGACCTTCTTAAGAAGGGTAATGGGAGAAAAACAAAGGATTTCATCTGGCCAAGGAAATGACAGTGTTGACGTTCAAAGCCTGAGGTTCCATGTGACAGCAGCGCATACTTCCATGAGGAACATAGATCTAGCCAGGAGTCACCGAATTCCTTTAGAATCTGGTTGAGCAATTTCTGACTTAGGGCCCTATTATGAGTCTGATGGTCAGAAGACAGCCAGACTCGCAGTGGAGGTCAGACCACCTCAGCTGTGGCGGTCTGACTGCCACATTACGATCTTGGCGGTCGAACCGCCAAAAGACTACTTTCTCAGCCAGTATCTTTGATCCCAATGGGATGAAGGTGGCCGTGGTTGTAATCAGCCAAAGCGGCGCTGAAGTCAGCACCACCATGCTGATTACAACCATGTTCTCTGCCAGTCTTTTCATGGCAGTTAAGCTGCCATAAATAGGCTGACGGAGGATAAGCACTGGGGGCCCTCCACACCAGTGCAGCAGACAGTGTGCACTCTGAGGGAGGTAGGGGGGGGCTCTCTTTCCAAAGGTATTGGGCTCTGGAGCCAAGTCCAATGCTGCTCCATGTTTTTCAATGGGCTGACAGGAGGAAGCCTTGGTTTACCCCAGTCAGCCCAGTGGAAAACTCGTAATGGGCCAAGTGGGGAGCCCACCAGTACAGTGGCAATTTCCTAATCAGGAGTTTGCACGTCGGGTTTTTCCGACCGCCAAACTCGAAATCAGCCACAAAGTCTGCAATTCACTAATAAAGGACTGTTTCTACTCAGATTCCAACTGAAAATTGTCTGTGCCCAAAATGTACATCACTGAAAGAGTCAGCAGATTACCTTCTGCCCAATGACAACTTGTGGATATTAGAAACCTTGGAGAATCTATCCTGGACCCCATTTGTCAGTTGATATAGCTTTTGATACTGGTTGTCAGTTATCAATAAAACTGCCTTGTAATGAATCAGAGGGGCCAAGTACAGAAGGGCTTTCTCTATGGCTGTCAACTCTCTGAAATTTAAAGTTTGGTACACCTCCACTGTCTATCATTTTCCCTTCACCTCTTCTTCTTGCAAAAACTCTTTTCACCCCAATGACTTGCATCAGTGGTAACCACTTCTGGCATTGGAGGAAGAAGGGGAATATCTTTTCACAAAACTAGATCCTGTACTAGAGAATGAGATACTGAAATTCTTGATTCATACATCGGGTCACTGAAGCCAACAGAGGGCATCGTCAAAGAGACTGAGTTGCAGGATTTCTCATTTCTGCAGCTGGCTCTGTGCACTCATGAACATTTCACTGCACTGCCCCCCCCCCCCTTCTAAGAGAGCTCCTGATCTATTCTTTTGCCACACAACTATCAGCATGACCCATCAGACACAAGGAGTAAGCCAGCAAGCCCTTGGAGTCACTCAGGATTCAGGTGAGATAGGTCCAGTCCTCAGCAAGGCAGAGATCAGCAGGTGGCGGGCAGCTCCTCAAGGCAGAGGTTCTTTCTTCCCAGTTCTGGCTCCAGACTATCAGTTGGGGTAATCAGCCTTTTATGTGGGGACAGGCGCTCCCTATTCAGGTGTAAGTGTCAGCTCCCCCTCCCTCTTCCTGCTCAGGAAAAGCTTTCAGAATACAGATACTCGCCCCAGATGTGTATTGGAGACAGGCTGAAAGGCACACAGAGCAGTAAGTGTAGAGCAATGCCCACTTTCTAAAAGTGGCATTTCTAAAATAGTAATGTTAAATCCAACCTTTCCATTAGAGAGGGTTTATCATTACCATTCCAAAGATATGAAACATGATGCTGCTCCTCATTTCTAATCAGAAATTAAAGCTTAAAAGTGTATTAAGGAATTCCCAACTTCAGCCTACAATGGGAGTAGGCATCCCAGTAGTGAAAAATGAATTTGGCTGTTTGTCACTACCAGGACATGTAAAACTTAAAAGTACATGTCGTACCTTTTACTTGCACAGCACTCAGCCTTTAGGGCTACCTTGGGCCTATCTTAGGGGTTACCTATATATAATATAAGGGGAGTTTAAGGCTTGGAAAGCAGTTTCAATTGCCAAGTCAAAGTGTCAGTAAATAGCATACAAAGGCCTGCAATGGCAGGCCTGAGGCAGGTTTGAAAGGCGACTTGGGTGGGTGGCACAATCAGTGCTGCAGACAAACTCGTAGCTTTTAATTTACATGTCCTGGGTATATTGTATACCTCTTTGCAAGGGACTTACAAGTCAGTTAAAAATCCCAATTGCGTACACCAGTGTTATCATGTTTAGGGAAGAAGCACATGCACTTTAGCAGTGGCCAGCAGTGGTAAAGTGCTCAGAGTCCTAAGACCAACAATAAAATTCAGCAAAAGTAGAGAGAAAATGGGAAAAAGGTTTGGAGGGCCTTCAGAGAGGGCCATTTTCATGTGGCATGACTCCACACTGACCCAGAGAAGAAGAGGGTGAGGCAACAGGAAGACCCTCAAGGCAGAGGACAATCCACACACATATACCAGAGAGAGAGAGATCTAAGAATATCCCGGAAGAGGGATCACGCGACACGTGGCTGAATGCCACACAGCCCTGGAGTAGACAAGGAGAATAAGATCAGCGACCACTCTGATCATTACCAAACAAGAGCCCAACACCTGAGGCTGATGGCTGGACTACTGAGACAGTCGACCACTGAGAAGCCCTGTTGGCCAATCCCAAAGAATGTGCATAGTGCTGCACCTAGAAGAAGACGAGACTCTAGCAACCAGAAATCTCAACTCAATTATTGGAAAGAAAGTGCACGCCGAAGTGCTAAGGAGAAAGAAGAGGAGAAAGTATAAGTGTGGCCATCTGGTTCACGCTGCGAAACCTATTGATCGACCAAGCCCAGAAGAAGGAAAGATCAAAAGTGACCAGGCATGAAATTCACCCTTGAGAGGACCCATGCCATGGACAGAAGGCATCTTTCCACACGAAGAAGCCACTGTGTTGAAAGAATGATGACCTGGAATCAGCACAGCAGGAGAACTGTGAGTAAGCTGTAAGCATGAGCAAACTAATTTTGTCCCAAGCCTGGCTGGAGAACAGTGAGTAATCTGCAAGCATGTGCAAACTGACTCTCTACCCCAAGCCAAGTTGGAGAACTATGAGTAAGCCGCAATCATACGCAAACAGAGGCTCTGCCCCAGGCCCATCAGGAGAACTCGGAGTGAGCTGAAGCATTCACACACCTAGTCTCTGTCCCACACTTCCCAGAAAATCCATCCATACATTGTAACTAGCAGGCCAGTGACCCAGAGTATCCAGGTTGAAGAATACGGGCACCTCCACAAAGAAAGATGCACCTACCCACCATCACTCCCAAGTTGTTGATGAGCCAAGAAGGAATGTCTGTGACCATCAAGGCGAGTTGTCTCCACCTGTCATACAGGTTCACCATCTGTCTTTCAACCCCCATCATGCCAGCTCTTGTCTTGTGCTTCATCACAACCACCCACGGATCATCGAACAACCAGAGTGGAGTTTAGCCCCATCATCATACCTACAGGCAATAAGCTCCAAATATCACCTGACGAATCAGTCAATGAGTGACTACCTGCTCACCCCACCTGCATCCTAATCTTGGTAGCGTGAGCAAGTCTTGAACAGGACCCTTCTACCTCAGCAGCTGCATGAGTGGCTAGACAGTGACTCCTCGGCGGTCTTGCAGTGGCCCAGATGCAGCACACACAGCCACAGTGCACACCACCTGCAGTCCTGTGACAGCCCAACCCAGTGGTGGTTTGCGGGGCACAGAAGGGGTGGGGCAGTGTGTGGAGGGGGGGGAATAAAACTTATAAGAAAATTAATAAACTTACCTCCTCCATCGCGCCGCACAGCCCTTCTGCTGCACTCAGGCTCCCAGCCTGCCCTGCGGCCAATCCTGATGCATCTCTGAGCAGCGTCAGGTTTGGCTGGGAATGCCCAGCCAGGGCGCTCCCAGGCAGACTGGGAGCCTGTGCAGGTTCTCTCCAGCCCAGCAACAAGTTTCTGGGCTAGAGAGAGCCCTGTGCGCATATGTGTGTTTGGCCGGCCCAAGACAGCTGGCCAATCGCACATGCGCTCTGAGGGGAACTCAGTGCACCTCACCCCTGTGGCCCTGCCCCTTTCAAAGAAAGGATAATAAACATAGTTTATTATCCTTTCTTTTAAAGGTTTTGCAGCTGCCGCTGCTGGTAGGGGGGGTGACACTCTTCCACCCTAATGGAGGAGCTGCCCCTGGCACAACCAGGGGCCCTCCACAATCATGAAAGATGGACTTGACAGCCCACCAACGAATGCCAGGAGCTAGTGGAGCCTAGAAGCATATACTTCTACAGATTGCAGCACACCAGGACTGCCTTCAAAGGAGTCAAACAACCCCAGCAATACAAGTTTTGCAATGGACTCTGACAACGCTCCTAATACACTCTGTTTTTAAACTGTTGACACCAATCACAAATCATCTGGAGCATCAGCAGAATGGCCCAACTCCACACAATGGATGTGACTCCAGGTGGTATGAAGCCAGAGATTTTGGACGTCCTTGAACCAGTGTTCGTGTCCTGTCTCACATAGGTTAAATATGAATGCAAGCAGAGATGTCCCATTGCAGCCCCATCTTGTGCCCATATATCCACTGCTGTCTTGCTGATTGACTATAGAAACTGGTGGACCTCGAGGTACCTAATTTGTTTTTTTTTGTTTGTTTACACATTTTGGACTTATTGTCCGCTTCCTTTGGTTTTGGACACGTCATACAGCAGCCCCTCCCAGGAGTCTACACCCACCCCACACCCATCCATCACAGATGTCACCAGTCAGGTGACTGTGACCCTGCCAATGAAAACGGCCGGGTGCACGCGCCCATGGCCCTTTACAGTCACTTATTTCTAGTGTCCATGTCGTCCTTGAATGCATCATGCGAACCTAGAGCCCACAGCACTAGAGTGCCTTTGTAACATCTATAGCAACTACTTTTATAAATTTCAAATAATCTGTTTTTGTTCACAGGTTGTCCTTCGTGGAATACTTGTCCTACTTCAGGAGCCTGTGATAGAGCTGAAAATTCTCCTTTCACCTGGAAAAGCAGAAGATAGAAATATATAACATGATCAAAAGGCTTAGGAGTATAAAAGGCTATTGACGACGAAAACCTTGAAAAGTGGTAAGAAACAAATACCAGTTTAAAACTCACAAAAACACAGCTCAAAACGAGAGGGGCTATTTCTCGAGATTTATGCCTGATGAATAAAATTACAAAAAATGTTGATAAAAGTGGCCTGATCTGTCAGATGGCTTGCAAACAATGTTCACATTTCTTATGTTTTACTCAGGACGCACTTGACATCATGGAAAGTTTCGAGTAATGAGAAATTAGTTGTAGAACCGAATGATTTAGATTGACAGAGCTTCTGTGCCAGAGCTGAATGGAAAAGAAGGTCAATTAAATTGATGAATGGTGGAATCAGGCTAGGATTTAAGAAAACAAGTTACAGCGAAAAGTCAACCAGAGGTTTAGTACTCTCCCTGTGTGCCAGGTCATGTGAAAGGAGAACCCATCTCCCGATGGCCGTCATTTGAGCTGCTTGAAGGCTTTGCAGACATATTTAATGGAAACTCAACTTCGCTAGCGCCAAGAGACTTTTTTTTCAGTAGTGTGAGCTGTGCTGGTTTTCTCACTTACTGAACTGCAAGTGCTCACGTTTTTTCATAATTAACTATTTCTTTAGAGCTCCAGTTTATTAAAGGTCTAGCCGAGATGTTTTGCACAAGATGTCCTTAAGGCATCATTTGCGTTGTCTCGGTACTCATTTATTGTAGCCCTGATTTCCCCTGTAGTACACTATGTACACCACTCTTGTGTGGCGCTAATTTGCACAGGAGCGATTACACTTCCTCGTCCGAGGTAAAGTGTACCATAGGAGCACATTTTTCCAGATGTGAATACTTATATAGCCATCATTTTGATTAGATGCCCAGACTTTAAGTCCCCATGCATTCTTTAAATCAGAAATACACAGAGCTGGCGTTGTATGCCTTGTTTCTCTCCCAGCATTGCAAATGTACATTGATCAGCCATGTCCACGCGGAAAGCCGCGTATAACCATTGATACTGGATTCCTACAATGATTATTGCCCCTCACTCTCTTGGTCATAGAGTCTCACATACACTAGACAGGTAACAACATTCTGCCATCAAAGGCAGGGGCACCTCAGTCCTCCTTGATGATATACCACCCAGAGTGTCTAAGGATCATTTGAGGAAGGTAGCTCGATAATTGGGTAGTGAACCACTGCTTCATGTGAGCAGTTGTGGTGGCAAATCTCAACAACCACTCCAACAGTCAATAAGTAGGGGCCATAGCAAAACCCACCCTGAGGGACGGTGGTGTTCCCTTGTGGTGAACTACGATCTAACCCAGTGTCAGATACTCTTGTTTCAGTAGCCCTTATATATAACACAATATACGCCTCCCACTTGCTGTCTACAAAGGAATTCGGTGTGCATGTCCCTCGCAAAAGTGGCCTGAATGACGTGAACGTTTCTGAAAATGTGCCTATCGGTAGCTCATATAAGGGTCTAATACGATCTGGCCGTTCATTTCAGGCAAGGGTCCTGGCTAATTGCATTCCTCTTGTAAGTGATTTCGTGTCCCTGCCTACCAGTTTACTTAAAGGTTTCAAAAGGTGCACTGATTCTATTTCTTCAGAGACCAGGTCCTGAATTCTGACTCAATAAAACATTTTGCATACTCATACACTCAGGGAACATGTTGTCAGTCAATCAGGCATCAGTGCTCGTCATCAGTCACCCTCCAGTTCGTTACATGTCCACCTCGTTCAAAAGCATTCTTTCCTCAATGCAGTTTCAAAGTTAGCTTCCGCTAAGCCTTCCGTCATACGGCTCATTATGTGTTCAGATAGCAATGCAACTGCTACAATTCCAAACCCCTCATATTTCATACTAACACATACATGAAGGGAAGGTGAGCCCATAAGAGAAATATTATGATTTATTGGAAATAAACTTTTGCAAACATCGATTTATAGTTCTGTCCTGTCCTGCTATTAGTCCTTTCACCCCCTCCTCCCAGCTGCCACTCCCTCCCACCTCCCCTCTATGCCGGCTGCAGCGCGGTGAGGACAGCGACCTCTGACACTGCTTTGAGCAGGTACGTCGCTTCCTCGCTCCCTCGCTGCTGCCAGCTGCCTTTTCATGTGCTTGTTCCTGTTTTTGGTTGACCTGTGTATTTTTTGGATCCCTGCCCATAGCCGATGCATCCCTGCGGCCCCGCCCCCCTCCCTCCTCGAGTTCTTGCCTCCTCCGTGGTTCCCGCCTGGAACCCGGCTGCCCCGCCCCCCATGCCCTGTTATTGGTCCCTTCACCCCCTCCTCCAAGCTGCCACTCTCTCCCACCTCCCCTCTTATGCCGGCCGCAGCGCAGACTCGCCGCTGGCGTGCTGAAGGCAAGCCTGTCTGCGCCCGTCCACGCCAAGACCACGTCCAGTGCCAGACCCCCGGCCAACACGCCCCGCGCTACCATTCACCATTACACCGCCAACGAACTCCACGCCCTAAACCCAGGACGCTCCTCTATCTGCTTCCAGTCCACACCAACGCGCACCAGAGGACCCTTCTCCTGCAAAGCCTGCAACTTCACCTGCAACCTAACCCCCGAACACCATATAAAAAAACAGACAACCGCCTAAGATGCATCCTACTGAACACCTGCTCCCTCCACAAACATGCAATTGAACTCTGGGACTTACTGACCACACACTAGCCCCACATCACATTCCTCACCGAAACCTGGATGAACCCTGCCTCGGAACCAGACATAGCCATAGCTATACCAGAAAACTACAAGATCACCAGAAGAGACCGCAACAACAAACCAGGAGGAGGAATCGCCATAGTCCACAAAAACACCATAGGAGTCTCCACCAACTCCGATGACATCATCAAGTCCGCCGAGCACCTCCACTTCACATTCCACATCAACGCCAACAACACACTCAGAGGAACACTGGTCTACAGACCCCCCTGGCCCTAGACCACAGTTCTGCGACAACATCTCCGACACCATCAGCTCCCAAGCCCTCGCCTCAATGGACTACATCCTCCTCGGCGACCTGAACTTCCACCTGGAGAATAACAACGATACAAACACCACCAACCTAATCGACAACCTCACCAACCTCAGTCTCAAGCAACTCATCACTTCACCGACCCACTCCGCAGGCCACACACTCAATCCCATCTTCTCAGCCAGTAACCACGTGTCCTTCAGCCACACCACCGAACTCTACTGGACAGACCACCGATGCATCCACTTCTCCTACCAGAAAACAGTCACTCACCACCACCACACACAACCTCCCCGACGCAACTGGAGCAAAATATCTACGGATCAACTGATCTCCACCCTATCCCGCCCCCCCCCCGGGACCCCGGGACCCAACACAGCCACCACCAACCTGCATCACTGGATAGAAGACTGCACCAACACCCTCGCACAGCTCAAAAAACACCCAAACACCCCCCACAGAATCAAGGCCAGCTGGTTCACCCCAGATCTACAGGAATCCAAACGACTCTGCTGCAGAATGGAAAAAACCTGGCACCGTGACTGTACCATCCCCAATCACTTCGCCTTCAAGGATGCCCTACGCAAACATCACCAACTGATCCGCACCACCAAAAGGACCCACTTCAGAAACCGCATTGACGCCAATGCTCACAACAGCAAAGAGCTCTCCACCCCAAGAGCCTGCTCCAACAAACCCCCGCCATCACAGGAGCTCTGCAACTCACTCGCAATCCACTTCCTTAGAAAGATAGAAGAAATCCACAACAGCTTCAACCCCCAGACCCTCCAGCTAGCTACAAACACCCACGAACCCTACGCTCCAAGCAACACCCACTTCCTCCACACCTGGATCCCTGCTAACATAGAAGACACTGCCAGCGCCATGGACTCCATCCACTCCGGATCACCATCGGACCCCTGCCCACACCATATCTTCAACAAAGCTAACACCACCATTGCTCCCCATCTTTGCGACACCATCAACAGCTCCTTCGAAACAGCCACCTTCCCAGATAGATGGAAGCACGCAGAAATCAACACCCTGCTAAAGAAACCAAAGGCAGACCCTGACGATCCCAAGAACTACCGACCGATCTCCCTCCTCCCCTTCCCAGCCAAGGTCATCGAAAAAATCGTGAACAATCAACTATCCTGGTTCTTGGAAGACAGCAAGGCACTCAACAACTCCCAATCTGGATTCCGCAAAAACCACAGCACCGAGACCGCACTCTTTGCTGCCACAGACGACATCAGGACCATGCTTGACGAAGGAGAAACAGCAGCACTCATCCTTCCGGACCTCTCCGCAGCTTTCGACACGTAATGTCATCACACTCTCCGCACACGCCTCCACAACACTGGAATCCACGACAAAGCACTGGACTGGATCTCATAATTTCTCTCAGGCAGAACCCAGTGAGTCCGCCTCCCGCCGTTCCTGTCAGAAGCCTCCGGAATCACCTGTGGCGTCCCTCAAGGATCTTCGCTCAGCCTCACACTTTTCAACGTTTACATGGCCCTCCTCGCCAACATCGCACAAACATACCACATCAAATCAAATCAAATCAAATCATTAACATTTATAAAGCGCGCTACTCACCCGTGCGGGTCTCAAGGCGCTAGGGGGGAAAGGGGGGGTTATCGCTGCTCGAACAGCCAAGTCTTTAGGAGTCTCCGGAAAGCGGAGTGGTCCTGGGTGGTCCTGAGGCTGGTGGGGAGGGAGTTCCAGGTCTTGGCCGCCAGGAAGGAGAAAGATCTCCCACCCGCCGTGGAGCGGCGGGTGCGAGGGACGGCAGCAAGTGCGAGGCCAGCGGAGCGGAGGGGGCGGGTGGGGACGTAGAAGCTGAGGCGTCTGTTGAGGTATTCCGGTCCCTTGTTGTGGAGGGCTTTGTGTGCGTGGGTGAGAAGACGGAAGGTGATCCTTTTGCTGACTGGGAGCCAATGCAGGTGTCTCAGGTGGGCGGAGATGTGGCTGTTGCGGGGTACGTCGAGGATGAGGCAGGCCGAGGCGTTTTGGATGCGTTGCAGGCGGTTTTGGAGTTTGGCTGTGGTCCCGGCGTAGAGGGTGTTGCCGTAGTCCAGGCGGCTCGTGACGAGGGCGTGGGTCACGGTTTTTCTGGTGTCGGCGGGGATCCAGCGGAAGATCTTACGGAGCATGCGGAGAGTGAGGAAGCAGGCGGAGGACACGGCGTTGACTTGCTTGGTCATGGTGAGAAGAGGGTCCAAGATGAAGCTGAGGTTGCGGGCGTGGTCTGCGGGGGTCGGTGCGGTGCCGAGGGCCGTGGGCCACCAGGAGTCGTCCCAGGCGGACGGGGTGTTGCCGAGGATGAGGACTTCCGTTTTTTCAGAGTTCAGCTTTAGGCGGCTGAGCCTCATCCAATCTGCGACGTCCTTCATACCCTCTTGTAGGTTGGTCTTGGCGCTGGCGGGGTCCTTGGTGAGGGAGAGTACAAGTTGGGTGTCGTCGGCGTAGGAGGTGATGATGATGTCGTGCTTGCGTACGATGTCGGCGAGGGGGCTCATGTAGACATTGAAGAGTGTCGGGCTGAGCGATGAGCCTTGAGGTACGCCGCAGATGATCTTGGTGGGTTCTGAGCGAAACGGAGGGAGGTAAACTCTTTGGGAGCGGTTAGCGAGGAAGGAGGCGATCCAGTCCAGGGCCTGGCCTTGGATCCCGGTGGAGCGTAGGCGGGTGATTAGGGTGCGGTGACAGACGGTGTCAAAGGCAGCCGAGAGGTCGAGGAGAATGAGGGCGACTGTTTCACCGTTGTCCATCAGGGTTCTGATGTCGTCTGTGACTGAGATGAGGGCGGTTTCCGTGCTGTGGTTGGTTCGGAATCCGGTTTGTGAGGGGTCGAGCAGGTTGTTGTCTTCCAGGAAGGTGGTCAGCTGTTTGTTGACGGTCTTTTCTATTACCTTGGCTGGGAAAGATAGAAGAGAGATGGGGCGGAAGTTTTTCAGGTCGCTTGGGTCAGCCGTAGGTTTCTTTAGTAGGGCGTTGACTTCAGCGTGCTTCCAGCATTCGGGGAAGGTAGCAGAAGAAAAAGAAGAGTTGATGACGGTCTGGAGGTGCGGGGCGATGATGTAGTCGGCTTTGTTAAAGATAAAGTGCGGGCAGGGGTCCGAAGGGGCGCCGGAGTGGATAGAGTTCATGATGGATTTGGTTTCTTCCGTGTTGATGTGGGTCCAGTTGTTGAGGGTGATGTCCTATGCAGACAACACTCAGCTCATCATCTTCGTCACAAAAGACCCTACTACTGCAAAGGACAACCTCCACAATGGACTCCACGCCATCGGCAGCTGGATGGAATCAAGCCACCTCAAGTTAAACACAGACAAGGCAGAAATACTCATCTTTGGCGCCAACCCCTCAGCTTGTAATGACTCCTGGTGGCCCACCTCCCTAGGATCCGCACTCTCACCCACCACCCACGCACGCAACCTGGGCTTCATCTTGGATTCCACACTCAGCATGACTCAGCAGGTCAATGCCATCTCCTCTTCCTGCTACAACACCCTCCGCCTGCTCCGCAAAATCTTCAAGTGGATTCCCATTGAAACCAGGAAAACCGTCACCCACGCCCTGGTCAGTAGCCGATTGGACTACGGAAACGCCCTATATGCAGGAATAACAAACAAACTCCAAACAAAGCTGCAAAGAATCCAGAACTTGTCCGCCTGCATCATTCTAGACGTCCCACGCTGCGACCACATCTCACCCCACCTCAGAGACCTACACTGGCTACCAGTATCAAAGATGATAACCTTCAAGACCATCATACACGCACACAAAGCCCTCCACAACACAGGTCCAGCCTACCTCAACGACAGACTCATCTTCATCACCCCCACCCGCAACCTTCGCTCCGCCAACCTCGCCCTCGCCTACATCCCCCGCATCCGTCGTACCACCGCCGGAGGAAGATAATTCTCTCACCTAGCCGCCGAGACCTGGAACTCCCTACTGCTCCACCTCCGCCTGACCCAAGACCTTCTTTTATTCAGGAAACACCTCAAGACTTGGCTTTTCTACAGTAGCTCTCCCCCGAGCGCCTTGAGTCACTACCGGGTGAGTAGTGTGCTTTAAAAATCCTTGGTTGATTGATTGATAGTTAGCTTTCGAATACGGTTAATGGAAATTTAAGCAGCCATAGTGTTAAATCACAAAGGACATGCACATTATTACAATTATGACCATGTGTACTTTAAATTCAATAACATATCTTAGCCCGAGCCTAAAAAGACATTCACAGAGAGAAGATCACAGAAGGTAAAAATAATCACTCAGTTTAAAAAGACTCTCCTTGAACAGAATATTTTCAAAAGGCAAAAAAACCTCAGCTCTATCATAATTTTCTTAGGTTTTCTCAAGTAAAAGCTCCGTGCAACTGATCACAGGGAACAGTGCCTCAACATGCACAGTTGTATGCTGGACATCTCGTGAGATTTGCAATGCTGTCTAAACTAATGAACCTGCTGAAGTCTTAGTTGGGCAAGATACTGTTTACATCTGTTGCTGTGGACATGCAGGGAATGTAGCCCCTACTCCTACTGGGTGATGTTTGAAAGCATCACAATGCGGAAAAACACTCTTATTTCTTGGTTATAACATGCAAAACTACATGCAAAGAAAAAGTTGAAAACAAGCATAAACTTGAGCTTTGATATTTCTTGAAACAATCTGTATTGTAGAGGACACCATTCTGTGATAGTAAATGAAACAAACTGCATTAATAGTCATGCTGAAGTGCCCAGACCACATTGAGCACCTTTCTGGGGGATTGTCCAGGACAATCGTCAGTAACAATGCCACCTAACAAACAGACAAAATATAGATCACAGATCATATGAGTCACAAACCAAGTCAGGGGCATGAGACTGATTTTCCCTGTAAAGAGAGACCTTGTGGCTCATTACGAGTTTGGCAGTTAGCTCGCCGTGATGAGGCGGCCGTCAACCCGGCTGCCTCACCCCCCCCCCATATTACTATGTTTCCACAGGGCTAAACGGAGAGAACATTGTATTACCACGTTCCCGCTGGTCAGCTCGACAAGAACAGTGCTACGGTATTGGTCTTGGCTCCCTTAGTGGAGCCGAGGTCAATATCGTAGCACACCAGCACCTCGGAATGCACACTGTCTGCAAAGCAGGCAGTGCCCATTCCGGGGGTGCTGGGCAATGGGGGGCCCTGTACTCTGAGCCTTTGCATGGCGGGGTCCCTGCCATGAAAATGCTGGTGGAAACTGAACTTGTGATCAGCGCAGCAGCGCTGAATTCAGCGCCGCTGTGGCTGAGCACGACTCTGACCACCGTCAGTCAGTTGGGAACCATGTTCCTGGTGGGCACTGTGGTCCCGTGCCGATTCGACTGCCAGGGTCGTAATTTGGCGGTCCAGCAACCTGGAGTACGGCAGACCAACTGCCACAGCGCCATTGGCAGTACTAGGACTGTCAATGTTGTAATGAGCCCCTATGTATAATGGGGCTTGGAAACGATCGAGGAATAATCTTCAACAACTGTGGCCACACTATTGAAAGCAAAATAGCGTGTTCCTACCCCCCCCCAAGCACCACTGACAACAAACAGGGAGATAAATTTCAAACAGTACACTACTGCACAAAACAAATACACTTTATATACTGCTGGGACGGAAAGTCCTCTACATGGTAATTGACATGCAACCGTGCCCCGAATGCCCAATTGTACTGATTTCTGGATCCCTAGTGCTGATTTTTGTTGTCATAGGCAAACATGGACCCTGTGTGTGTGGCATGAAATAGGCCTATCTCACAGATTGAGGTCTTGTTGGACCTGCAGGTGCACTCAAAGTGCTACCCTCATAGTGGTGGAAGGCTACCACCTTCACCAGGAGTTAAGCAGAACGAGTGTGGTGGTGGCAACATACCATGTAGTGATCAGTAGAAGTGAACAGGTCCTTCTAAACCTGTGTTGCCAAAGTGAGGCCTACAGGTTCACTCTGTTTTTAAAGTTCCACTGCTGTGTGCTCAACTTACCCTTGGCCTGCATCTGGTTCAATCAATCAATCAATCAAGTTTAAGTTTAAAGGATTTATAAAGAGCATGGCTACCCGAAGGCCTTCCAGCGCTAGACTGTGCAGATTGCAAGGAAGAGGCTTATACTGTGAACAATAGAGTCTTCAAATTCCTATGGAAACAGAGTTCTTGGCTATCTTGACGGACTTCCAAGGGAAGGGAGCTCCAGAGATTTGCAGTTTTATATGCCAAGGATCTGCCCCCCAACCTCACTTTCTTGATCTGAGGGACCTTAATCAGGGAGGCCGCAGAGGATCTGAGAGACCTGTGATGGAAATAAGGCATTGCAATCTGGCAAAAAAACGCCAGGCCCCTATTGTGTAGGGCTCTGTGCAAAGTACAAAAGGCTTTGAAATTGATCCGTTGTGCCACAGGGAGCCAGTGGAGGGAGGCTAAAGCGGATTTTGTGGACAGGTGTGTAGGAGTATTCATAAGTAGGCACAAAGCGGCATTGTGCACCACCTGCAGTCTCTTTAATACATATCGAGGTGAGCACAGATAAAGGACATTCCCGTAATCCATGCATGAAAATTATAAGAGCCTGAGTGATGAGTCTTTTGGCCAAAAATGGAAGTACCTTAAAAACCTTCCTAAGAAGTCCTAATAAACTGAAACAGGGGGCCACCAATTTTTTAGCCTGGTAGTCCATGGTAAGATGGGAGTCCAGCCAAAAATCTAAGCTCTTTATATTTTCTTTTGGCAGAGGTAAGGCTTCCAGCCTTTCAGGGACTGGGGAAGAGGATCTATGTAGGACATAGTTCCCCACTAGCATTTCTTCCGTTTTGTCTTCGTTTAATTTGAGTTTACAGTCAGCCATCCATCTGGCTACTGCTTATAGGCAAGGTGTTAGACTAGGCTGATCAGAGTTAGAATTAGTGGAGAATATAAAAAACAGATGAGTGTCATCTGCACAGGACACCGGTGACAAACGATAAGGTTCTACAATCTCAGCAAGTACAGACATATAGACATTGAACCGGGTGGGACTCAGCTAGGAGCCCTGGGGAACCCCACAGCTGAGAGAGAAACTATTGGAAAAAAAGGAACGATCAAGGACTTGAAAAGTCCTATCCCCCGAGAAGGAGGAGATCCATTTCAAAACAAGCCCCTTGATGCCTGCATGAGAGATTCTTTGAAGCAGGGTGGTGTGGTCTAGGGTGTCAAATGCCATGCTTAAATCCAATAAAATGAAAGCCGCAGAGCTCCCTGAATCAAACCGTTGTCGTACGTCCTCCACAACTGCTAGAAGGGTAGTCTTGATGCTATGTTGGGGTCTAAAGCCCATTTGAGTATGTTGAAGGATTTTGTGGGCCTCAAGAAAACCTGACAGATGTCTACTGACATGTTTTTTAATCAGTTTGGATGCTATAGGAAGAAGAGAGATCGGCCTATAGTTATTCAATAGGGCTGTATCGAGGTGAGTCTTTTTGAGCAAAGGCTTCACAATAACATGTTTCCAGTGTGACTGAATCTAACCTGTTGTTACAGACTCATTAAGAATATTGGTCGAAACAGAGGCAACGATATCTCAGCCCACAGCAAGAATGTGGGGAGGGGCCGGGTCCAACGGAGATCCAGATTTTATGGTGCGTAAAAGGCTGATTACCAAGTCCTCAGTAAAAGGAGGGTAGTCTGATAGCAAAGCTCTGGGATACTCTGCCTTAACCTGACCGTCAAGGTCACCTTTCTGAGCGGGCTTGTCCAGAAAGGCTGAGTAAATATCTAGGATCTTCTTTTGAAAGAAACAGGCCAGGATATTGCTATGTTCCTTAGTGGCTTCTGTGAGATCGATATGAGAAGGCGCCTAGATAATCTCTTTAAATATTGAAAACATTTCTTTTGGAGGATTGAGGACTGTTTTATTTTGGAAGCATAATATGATGCCTGTGTGGCTTTTATTTCTGCCTGAAAAATTCTGATTGTTTTCCTATATTCAAATTTAGAGGAATTATCAAACATTTTCCTCCACCTGTTTGAGACGTTTACACTCCTTTTTTAGCAGCAGCAGCTGAGGAGTGAACCATGGGTATTTCTTATGGCCTGCTAAACACAAGATCAGTGGTATGACCCTTAGTATACGTGGAGCCACTAACTGGCTGAATGAGGTAAAATGCCGCGGGGTCTGTAAGTAGAATTTGACCCTTAGCATACATGGGCAGCTAACCAACTGAATGAGGTCCAATGCTGCGAGGTCTGTAAGTAAAGTTTTGGCAAAAGCATTGCTTGCCTCATCCACATGGATATTAAAGTCCCCAAGGATGGTGAAGTTGGATTTACTGCAGACTAGATCAGCAACCAGTTCCGGAATGGCTTGGATGAACCTGTTATGAGAGTCTGGGGGGTGGTAGATCAGCACTCTGGAAAGCATGAACATAGGAATCACTGCTAGGGAGAAAGACATGCTTTCACAGTCAGGAACTGACAGAGGTCGAGAAAGACATTCAATTGAATCCTTATAGATAATGGCAATCCACCTACCCCTGGTGTGTGACCTATTTAACCGGTTTATTAGGTAGCCATGAGGCAGGGCAGGGCGACTTCTGGGGAGGATTCCTCATGGAGCAAGGTTTCTGTCAAAAACAATGCCACTTGGGGATATTCATTCAATGAATATCTAGTTTGTAGGCAGGTAGGGACGGACAGTTAACTAGCACAATTAAAAGCTCTGTAGGCCTTGTATAGCACATCTAATCGATGAGGGGTATCCAGGTGCTGAGAACAATGCTGCTAAGGGGGACTTAGTTGAGCAGCCAGGTCTTGAGTCCTCTCCTGATTTCCAGAAGAGAGGATGAGGTCCAAAAGTGAAGATCTAGGTTATATTCCAAGATTTTTCATGATTTAGGAGAAGGGCCATCCTCCACTGTTGCTTTGGTGGATGTGAGAGGTGTTCGAGGGAGAGGGAAGTGATGGAAAGGTGTTTGGAGGGTAGGTGGAAATTCAGTGGTTGATATCAGCTGGTCCTTGATTGTGAAGGGCTCTGTGGGCGTGGAGGTTGGTGTGAAGTGCTGCACAATGCAGAAGTGGTGCACCTGCATTGGGTGTATTTGTGCCTGGGAACGATGCAGTATATAGGAATAATGAAGTACTTAGTAGTGTGTGTGTGATTTATGCATGTGCTGGATGTGCATGTGCCTATGAGTGGGACAGTACCTGAAGGATGTAGTGCTGTACAGTTCTTGCAGGATAAATGTATGAGCTCAGTGGATGTGTGTCTGTGAGTGGTACAAAACATGAAGGGTACAGCGCAGACATATTAAATTCATATGTTGAATATATGTGTGACTGTGGGTGGTAGAATACATAAAGGATAGTGATGAGCATGTCACACATATTAAATGGAAGAGCTATGTGTGTGTGCTTCTGGATGGTCCAGTAAATGAATACTATTGAACTGTGTATTGACTGGATGTACGTGTGCCTGTGAATGGTAAAATTCATGGAGACCCAGGCCTGCATGGTGAAACATGAAGAGAAGGCAGAGAGATCCCCCAAACACATTTGTGGATTGCTGTATTCCTGTAAGCTGACTGCGACACACACTGGGGAGGGAAGGACCAGGCCTGCCCTATACACTTCAAAGGGTGTGCTTTCATTCAGCGACAGGTCACAAGGAAGGGACCTGGGTACACCTCAGGAAGGAGATGGGGCTGATTCAAGAAGCATAAAGAGTATGGCTGAGTGCTCCGGACTACCCTTTTAATGAACCTATCACTGTGGCTGACATACAGGTGTGAACTCTAGTCACTCTCATGGCCTGTGTTGTGGGACTATCAGCTTTGGAAACACTCCTGCTATGACAGACTGATTTTCAAGAGGAGGGAGCAGAGGAGTATGTACTTCAAAGCAGAACCTCTAACATAAAACTTCTAAGACTCAGACTCTCAATCACATTTGGTATCTGGACGTGGACTATAAGAAGAAGAGGTTAAAAAAAAAAGAGTAAAAAAATTGTCATCTTACAAGCAGTGAGGGGGTTATTATCGGCAAGAGTTTATCCTGTGACCAGGACTGGGGCCAAGTCCTGCTAGTCTCCCTGCAGGGTGAGAGGACATCACCCAGGAAATCCAAGACCAGTTGCCCTGGAGATGAAGCACCAGTGCCTACCTGATTGCAAAGACCAGTGGGACCTGTGAGGAAGAGGATAGAGTTTGAGGGAGCGAGGTCCAGTGGGGAGCCATGTCAAGTGGACTCCCGGTGCAAGGTGTGAGGAAACAGTTGCTGCACCGATTGCGTTGTTGCCCAGGTGCAGGACTAAACCGATGCCCCCCATATGCCAGGAGGGGACCACTGTGAAGAAAATTGTGTGAAAGACTGCTGCGCTGTAAGGGCGTAATCTTTGTGTGGCACAATATGGCAAACCCTTTTGACAGGAATGGCTGCAGACAAAAATACTGCCATGCGGAAAAGGTGGAAGCATCGCTTGTACTTTAGCCATGCAGTGACTCCCTATGCCAGTAGAGGCCACTGAGGAAAAGACTGCTGTATGCTACGGGGCAGAGCCCATGGACATTGAATTGCAGTTACCCATATGCTGAAGGGGTCATTGGGAGCACCAAGGAGTGTGGCTTGTTCTTTTCCCGCTACCAGAGAAGTGAGGACACCGTGGGAGCTCCCATGCACCTTCGCTCAGGCAAGGCACCAAAAACAGGATTATCATAGCCACCCCCATTGGGAGAAGAAGGAAAGGTTACCAGTCGGAGGAGCTACAGGATACTGCTGGTCTCTTCAGAAATGCAACAGTGAGTGAGAGAATCTGCACCCACTGAGTGCAGCTGCTTGAGCCACATGTAGCCGACTTACCCAAACTTGGCAACAGCTGCTGTGAGTGCCCGCAGATATAGTGCATTCTGGAATTCAGGATACTCCACGCTGCTGTTGCTGGTAACACTTCTTTTGGGCCTGATAACCCAAGGGGAACTTGCTGCTAATTTGAGCATGTCTGCACTGGAACATTATTGACTTTAAATCAGAGTTGTAGTGGGAATACCCTGGATGTTACCAATAGCGAAAGGGGAATAACCACAATTGCGAATATGAGGAGTGAGTGGGAACGGGTACCACCAAAGGAATATTAGAGCCCTGACCTGAAGTGTAGGGTTGTGTAATTGTTTGTGAATGTTGTATTCTTCCTTTGTGTGGGTATCAGTAGAAATAAAATGGTTCTCTTTTTTTCATACAAGTGAGTATTTGGCTGGGCAATGAATTATTGCTGTGACTGTGCACATTTTAAGTTGTAATCCCATGTTTACTAATCTGTATCCACACCTTTCCTCTGAAGACGCCTTGGACAGCTCAACCAAGCTTACCATTGAGAGTCAAGTGTAGAAGGGGTCTTTCGCCCCTGTTGCTCAGAATTCTTAGTAGGTTGTGCCCGTGACATCAGGAGTAAAATGCCTCAACCTTCACGGTTAGGCCCAGTTGCTCCTACATGCTTGTGGCTCTCTGAACAAGGTTCTGACATAGACAATGTACACCAGACTGCCTAAATAATGTTTGGATGGGTGTGGAAAGAAAGTGAGTGGTGAGTAGGGTGCTCTGGCTTAAAGAACTTCCTTGGGTGGATAAAAGGATG
The DNA here is from genome assembly GCF_031143425.1 of Pleurodeles waltl. Lineage (NCBI taxonomy): Eukaryota > Metazoa > Chordata > Amphibia > Caudata > Salamandridae > Pleurodeles > Pleurodeles waltl. The sequence continues at coordinate 1,016,163,222 of NC_090446.1, read as the reverse complement.
AAGAGCAACATATGGACATCCTCTAAATGTCCGGGATTTTATATCCCGGAGCCTGTTAAAGGCTCCTCACAGAACTGCAATCTAGAAATGACACTTCTAGACACATAAACCAAGACAAAGAAGTACTTTGCCTTGGTCCACGTAAACTGGAGCCATCAGTGATAATGAAGGCACACCCCAATCACTTCTGGGAATGGCTATACACCACCATAAAGCACAGCCTTTTAATGTTGGCTCTTTACAGAGAGATACACTTGTATGTACTCTGGCAAACACCGAGACTCACAATTACAAGGTCCCTCTCTCGAACAGCATTTGGTGTTGTATTAGACTATTGATTTAACTAGTAGTAGTAATAGTCCATTTATTTTTTCAATTAAGTAGAATTGTTACATAAAAAAGCAACACATCACATAAAAATGCAGCCCTGCATATATGTATTGTATTGTAATTGTATTGTAATCGTATTTATATAGCGCTTACTACCCCTGACGAGGCGTCAAATCGCTTTTCGATGAGTAGCACGCTACTCCAGAACCCATCAAGAATTAGTGATGGATTAGTATTGTTAAATAATGAGTACAGTTTTAGTATGATTATGAGTTAATTTGAGCCACGGATATGAGAGTTTGTTAGTTAGATTGACTGGAGTAATGGAGGGGTGGAGGAGGAAAGAAATCCAGAAGTGTTAATTGGGAGTATATCCTTCATTTACTCAACCCAAAGGCTTGGGATGAGTAAAGGGGGGCGGAGGGGGAAGAGTATGTGGAAGGGTTAGGGAGAGCATAGTAGCAGGGTGAGATGAATGCAGGAGAATTTAGTAGGGTTGTGTGGAAGGTCACAGGGGTAGAGTGAGGTTTGGTGAGTTAGATGTGGAGGTGGAGGGAAGAGCTTAGGCAGAGATATTTAGGAGATGAAAGTGGTAGAAGGGATTTGGGATGAGTCAGAGTGAGAATGGAGGATAGTTTGATAGAGACATGACATAAGAGTGATGAGTAGATAAGTGTGATAAGATGAGAGCAGGAATTCATAGATATCTAGTATAACAACCCAACCAGGAGCCATGCAATGATCCATGAACATGCCAAGCACAGAAACAACATATACACATACATACATATATATATATATATATATATATAAATATATATATATATATATACACACACACCCACATATGAATACACACACATATGCACATACATTACATAATTAGAATCATGAGTAAAAAATACTTAGACAGGTTTAAAGAGTGTGTGTGTATTTTATTGTTATGACATAGTAGCAATACATATTTTCCAAAGAAACTATAAATAAATAGAAATATACATATAATCTGAAAAAAACCATATTTATCCACATAGGTATATGGAGTTCATAGTTGTTTGAAAAAAGTGGTTATGAAGGAAAGAGCCAACTCTTAAGTAGTTTTCTGGAGACAAGAAAGTTATCTGTGGCTCTTATAGTTGGGGGTAATGAATTCCATAGTTTGGCTGCTTGGACGGAGAAGGATGTACCACCTATAGTCTTTTTCTTGTATGGTGGTGTTCTAAGGCGGGGTGCCAATCTTGAGCGGAGGGTTCTTTGTTGGATGTATTTGATAATTTTCTTTCTGATAAAAAGCGGTCCTGTTCCATGTATAGTTTTGTGGGTGATACAAAGCAGCTTAAAAGTGCATCTTCTGGCAACGGGTAACCAGTGTAGTGCTCTCAAGGCAGGGGAGATGTGGGCTTGCAGGTTTATATGTAGTAGTAGCCTGGCTGCGGAATTCTGGATACGTTTTAGTTTTTTCATAACAGATAGAGATGATCCATGGTAGAGGCTATTGGCATAATCCAGTTTGGATTGTACAAGCGAGATAGTAGCTTGCACCTTGTGTGGAAATCCGAGGTGGGGGAAGATGCGTCGTAAAGTCTTTAAGGTGATGAAGCTTGTGCGTGCTAATTTGTCTACTTGGGCATTCATAGTTAACTTGGAATCCATGGTGATTCCTAGGTTTTTGACTTCCTTGGATAATTGAGGAGGTGGTCCGAGATCGTCAGGCCAGACGCACAGAGGGTTATAATTTTTCCAGTCACCACATGTTAGACCTGACAGCCTTGGGGTAGTCACCCCTAACTTTTTGCCTGCCTCCCTCCACTTTTTGGACACTGTTTTTGCTGGTTTTTAGACTCTGCGCACTTTACCACTGCTAACCAGTGCTAAAGTGCATATGCTCTCTCCCTTAAAACATGGTAACCTTGAATCATACCTGATTAGACTATTAATTTACTTATAAGTCCCTAGTAAAGTGCACTTCATGTGCATAGGGCTGGTAAGTTAAATGCTACTAGTGGGCCTGCAGCACTGGTTGTGCCACCCACTTAAGTAGCCCCTTTTTCCTTGTCTCAGGCCTGCCATTGCAAGGCCTGTGTGTGCAGTTTCACTGCCACCTCGACTTGGCATTTAAAAGTACTTGCCAAGCCTAAAACTCCCCTTTTTCTGCATATAAGTCACCCTTAATGTGTGCCCTAGGTAACCCCTAGAGCAGGGTGCTGTGTGGGTAAAAGGCAGGACATGTACCTGTGTAGTTATATGTCCTGGAAGTGTAAAACTTCCAGGTGCTGTGTGGGTAAAAGGCAGGACATGTACCTGTGTAGTTTACATGTCCTGGTAGTGTATAACTCCTAAATTCGTTTTTACACTACTGTGAGGCCTGCTCCCTTCATAGGCTAACATTGGGGCTGCCCTCATACACTGTTGAAGTGGCAGCTGCTGATCTGAAAGGAGCAGGAGGGTCATATTTAGTATGGCCAGAATGGTAATACAAAGTCCTGCTGACTGGTGAAGTCGGATTTAATATTACTATTCTAGAAATGCCACTTTTAGAAAGTGAGCATTTCTTTGCACTTAAATCCTTCTGTGCCTTACAATCCACGTCTGGCTGGGCTTGGTTGACAGCTCCTTGTGCATTCACTCAGACACACCCCAAACACAGGGTACTCAGCCTCACTTGCCTACATCTGCATTTTGAATGGGTCTTCCTGGGCTGGGAGGGTGGAGGGCCTGCTCTCACACAAAGGACTGCCACACCCCCTACTGGGACCCTGGCAGACAGGATTGAACTGAAAGGGGACCTGGTGCACTTCTTAGCCACTCTTTGAAGTCTCCCCCACTTCAAAGGCACATTTGGGTATAAAACAGGGCCTCTGCCCTACCTCATCAGACACTTGCTGGAGAAGAAACCTGAACCAGAAACTACATCCTGCCAAGAAGAACTGCCTGGCTGCTCAAAGGACTCACCTGCCTGCTTTCTACAAAGGACTGCTGTCTTGCTGTTGCCCTGCTGCCTTGCTGAACTCTTGTCTGGCTGTGAAAGTGCTCTCCAAGGGCTTGGATAGAGCTTGCCTCCTGTTCCCTGAAGTCTCAGGACCAAAAAGACTTCTCTCTTTTACTTGGAAGCTCCGTGCGCCGAAAATTTCGACGCACAGCTTGTTTGGCGGCGAGAAAAACGCCGCACTCCGACGCTGATCGACGCAACGCTCTTGGGACGATCGAAGATCCGACGCACGGCCTCGCAAGGACAACGCCGCCCGACCTCTAGAGGAGAAATCGACGCGACGCCTGCCGTGAGATCGTAATTTCAACGCGCAGCCCCGCAGATCGAAGTCTAGAGGAGAAATCGACGCGACGCCTGCCGTGAGATCGTAATTTCGACGCGCAGCCCCGCAGACCGACGCGCAGCCGGAGAACAAGCAGGAAAATCCACGCACAGACCCGGGACATCTGGTAATCCCCGCGATCCACAGAAAGAGACTGTCCGCGCGCCGGAAAACGACACCCGACTTCCCAGCGTGGAAAATAATGACGCAAGTCCGTGTGTGCTGGGGAGAAATCGACGCACACACCCTTTTTCCACGCACCTCTTCTCTTGTGGCCCTCTGAGGAGATTTTTCCACTCCCAACCAGGTACTTGTGGTTGAAAGAGACTTTGTTTATATTCTAAAGACTTTAAGACACTTTATATCACTTTTCCGTGATAGTGCTACAATTTTCCATTGTAACTTTATTCTTTTTGACCTACAATTATCCTGATAAATATTATATATTTTTCTAAACACTGTGTGGTGTATTTTTGTGGTGCTATATGGTGGTATTGTATGATTTATTGCACAAATACTTTACACATTGCCTTCTAAGTTAAGCCTGACTGCTCGTGCCAAGCTACCCGAGGGTGGGCACAGGATAATCTTGGATTGTGTGTGACTTACCCTGACTAGAGTGAGGGCTTTTGCTTGGACAGGGGGTAACCTGACTGCCAACCAAAAACCCAATTTCTAACATTGGTGATCAGCGGTGAGGATAGGACTTGTATTTGTGCAGTGACATACAGTAGCTAAGTATTTCACTACCTACCCACAGTTGAAGGTCAACTTGGTTTTTATCTCTTTTTGAAAACCCGATTTTTTTCCTGACAATTTTCAAAAACTAAATCCTCACTCAACATGTCTCTGACTGGGTCTCAGACAGGGGACTTTGACCTAGTCCAGTTGGATACATATACGGTCAAACAACTAAGAGGATTCTGCAGGGCATTGAGGGTACCCACCCAAGGGGCCTCCATAAAGGAGGACTTTCAAGTGGCGCTGAGGGCCTGGGCAGAAGCCCATTTAGAGGATGATGAGGAAGAGGAGCCAGAACATGGCCCCTCAGAGGAATTTTCACTATCGGTGGATGGTGTTACCACTGCAATTGTGCCCCCTTCCAGACCAGGGAGCAGTGTCTCTATGCGAAGCCTGACCGCAGAGGAAAGGAGAGAGAAAAGGGAGTTCCAATTGCAAATGGCAAAACTGAAAATTGAGGCTCAACAGGAGGAGAGGAGGGCAGAGAGAGAAGCCAAACAAGCTGAGGCTGAAAGAGCAGCCAAACAGGTTGAAGCTGAAAGGGCAGCCAAACAAGCGGAAGCTGAAAGAGCAGCCAAACAGGTGGAAGCTGAAAGAGCTTTGGCTGAAAAGAAACTATTGTTGGCTCCTGAACTGAGTCTCAAGGAGCTGGAGATCAAGGCAAGACAGTCTGAATCCAGCAATAATGGTGGCAGCATACAGACAGGACCTGCTGGAGAAAAGAAGGTTCGTATACCCAAAAATGTGGTGCCCAGTTTTGTGGTGGGAGATGACATAGATAAATGGTTAGCTGCTTATGAAGTTGCACTAAGGGCTCATGAGGTTCCTGAAGGGCAATGGGGGGTAGCTATGTGGGGTTATGTGCCGCCATTGGGGAGGGACACACTTCTCACATTGGATCAACCTGATCAAAACACATACCCACTTCAGAAAGCCACTTTACTTGCCAAGTTTGGGCTGACCCCTGAGGGATACCGTCAGAGGTTCAGGGACAGCACCAAACAAACCACTCAAACATGGGTAGATTTCTTTGATTTCTCCAGTAAGGCACTGAATGGATGGGTGCGGGGCAACAAAGTAGCAGATTATAAAGGTTTATATGACTTGATTCTGAGAGAGCATATGCTTAATACTACTTATACAGAGTTGCGCCAGCACCTAGTGGATAGTAAGCTGACTGATCCCAGGAAGCTTGCTGAGGAGGAGTACCTCTGGGTTAGCACCAGAGTGTCCAAGAAGGTACCTGGGGGGGACTCCCACAAAGGTGGTCAGGGTTCCCAACAGAAGAAAGAGGGGGGAGATAAACTTGCAGATAAGGAACTCTCCAAAGGCCCCCAAAAGAATTCCCAGGGAGGGGGTGGCAACCCTTCCTTTTCCAAATTTGGGAAAAAGCCAGGGACATATGACAAGTCAGGGAGATCTAGCCCCAAATGCATGGAGTGTTACCAGTATGGTCACTACAAAGTTGATCCACAGTGCCCCAAGAGGGCACCGTCCACTACCGGACAGGCACCTGGGTTGACTAGTGTAGCGCTCGGGGGGGAGATGGACCCAAGTAGCTTTGGGGAGCAGGTAGAGATTTCCCTAGTGTCCCTGGGAGAAAGAGAAATGGTGCCCAAGGCCCACATGCCCAAAAATACTTCCAATTACCGGCAGTGGGTCACCATTGATGGGCAGAAGGTGGAGGCTCTGCGTGACACAGGAGCCAGTATGACTACTATCAAGAGTCAGCTGGTGTCAACAGAGCAGATAGTCCCTAATACATTCCACCAGGTCATAGTCGCTGACAATCGCGAGAGTCACCTACCGGTGGCTCTGGTACCCTTTGAGTGGGGGGGGGGTCTCTGGTACTCTGAAAGTAGCTGTGAGTCCTGCCATGCCTGTAGATTGTCTGTTAGGCAATGATCTTGAGCACACTGCTTGGAAAGAAGTGGAGCTCAGGTCTCACCTGGAGATGTTAGGGTTACCTGAGTGGGTCTGCATGACCACACGGTCCATGGCTGACCGAGAGGGAAGTCAAGGGCATCTGGAGCCTGGAACGATGGCCCAGAGAGCTGCCAGGAGGAGGGACCAGGGGCGTGGGAAACCGGCCCCAGAAGTTCCCGCAGTGGCTGACGGGGCTCCTGAGGAGGAGGCTCCCGAGCCAACTGGGGAAGACATTGCCACCCTAGGTGACTTACCTGAGCTTGCTGGCTGGCAAGTTGAGGGTGGACCCACCAGGGAGGAATTCTGCAAGGCGCAGAAAGAATGTCCCACTCTGGAAGGTTTGAGGAAACAAGCCTCAAACCAGGCAGCAGGTGACGCCTCTGGCAATCACCACCTATATTGGGAGAATGATCTCCTCTACAGTGAGGTTAAGGTTCCGGCCTTTGGGGCAGCACGTACGCTGGTGGTCCCCCAATGTTACCGAACCTTCCTACTGGGTCTGGCTCACGACATTCCCCTGGCAGGACATTTGGGGCAAGACAAGACCTTTAACAGGCTTGTCACCCACTTTTATTGGCCCAAAATGAGGACACACTCAGATAAATTCTGCAGAGCTTGTCCTACCTGCCAGGCCAGTGGTAAAGCAGGAAAAAGGGTTAAAAGCCCCCTGATTTCACTTCCTGTCGTTGGCATCCCCTTTGAAAGGGTGGGCATCGACATTGTTGGTCCCTTGGACCCCAAAACTGCCTTAGGCAACAGGTTCATCCTGGTTTTGGTGGACCATGCCACCCGTTACCCAGAGGCAATCCCTCTGAGGACCGTAACTGCACAGGTGGTGACCAGAACTCTGATGGGGATATTTACCCGTGTGGGATTCCCCAAGGAGATAGTGTCTGACAGAGGCACTAACTTCATGTCTGCATACATGAAGTCTCTGTCGGATGCGTGTGGTGTAACCTACAAGTTCACCACACCCTATCACCCTATCACCCCCAGTCTAATGGTCTTGTGGAGAGATTCAACAAGACCCTGAAAGGCATGATTGGTGGCCTCCCTGAGGCCATGAGGCGTAAGTGGGACGTCCTCTTACCATGCCTTCTCTTTGCTTACAGAGAGGTCCCCCAGAAGGGAGTAGGGTTCAGTCCCTTTGAGCTTCTCTATGGGTACCCTGTCAGGGGACCCTTAAGCATTGTCAAGGAGGGATTGGAGAAAGCTCCAAAGGCACCCCCTAAGGACGTGGTCAGCTACATGTTGGCCCTCCGCAACAAGATGACCCGCTTCTGGAAAGAGGCCCAAAGTAAACTTGAGGCCAGTCAAGAGGTAATGAAACACTGGTATGACCAGAAGGCCACCCTGGTAGAGTTTCAACCTGGAGACAAAGTGTGGGTAATGGAGCCAGTAGAGCCTAGAGCTCTCCAGGACCGCTGGTCTGGCCCATTTGAAATCAAGGAGCGGAAAGGGGAGGCCACTTACCTAGTGGACCTCCAAACCCCTAGGAATCCCCTAAGGATGCTCCATGTGAACCGACTGAAGGCTCATTTTGAGAGGTCGGAGATCAACATGCTTCTGGTCACAGATGAAAGAACGGAAGAGGAGAGTGAACCTCTCCCCGACCTCTCTGCCCAGGAAGGTGATGGGTCAGTAAGCGGGGTCATTCTTTCTGACTCCTATGAGCTGTTGGAGCAGTTCTCCCCCCTGTTCTCCCTTACTCCTGGACTGACCCACCTCTGTGTTCATGATATTGACACCGGTGACAGTCTCCCTGTGAAGAACAAAATTTACAGGTTGTCGGATAAGGTGAAGGCCAGCATCAAGGAGGAGGTCTCCAAGATGTTGACTCTAGGGGTTATCGAGAAGTCCAGTAGTCCCTGGGCCAGCCCAGTGGTGTTGGTCCCTAAGGCTACTGCCCCGGGTGCGAAGCCAGAACTCCGGTTCTGTGTTGACTACCGGGGTCTCAACTCAGGCTGGGCGCTGCCAAGTTCCTGAGTACATTTGATCTTACTTCAGGGTACTGGCAGATTGCCCTGACAGAGGGGGCTAAGGAAAGGTCCGCATTTTCAACCCCTGATGGCCATTACCAGTTCCGGGTGATGCCGTTTGGACTGAAAAATGCCCCCGCTACCTTCCAACGGTTGGTTAACGGGGTCCTAGCTGCCAAGGATGCCTTCTGTGCAGCCTACCTGGATGACATAGCTGTCTACAGTTCCAGCTGGGAGGAACACCTGCTTCACCTCAAGGAGGTGCTTCAGGCCCTGCAACAGGCAGGCCTGACCATCAAGGCTAGTAAGTGCCAGATTGGGCAGGGTTCCGTGGTATACTTGGGACACCTAGTGGGTGGTGGCAAGGTGCAGCCACTCCAGGCCAAGATTGAAACTATCAAAGCCTGGCAACCACCACGAACGCAGACTGAGGTGAGAGCCTTTTTAGGCCTCACCGGATACTACAGCAGGTTTGTCAAGGGCTATGGTACCATTGTGTCACCCTTGACAGAACTCACTTCCAAGAAACAACCTAGGTTGGTGAATTGGACAGAGGCTTGTCAGAAAGCCTTTGACGCCCTGAAGGAAGCCATGTGCACGGCCCCCGTGCTCAAAGCCCCTGACTACTCCCAGGAATTTATCGTGCAGACAGACGCTTCAGAGCATGGCATAGGGGCAGTCCTAGCATAGCTAAATGAGAAGGGCCGAGATCAACCGGTAGTCTTTATTAGCAGAAGGCTATTACCACGGGAACAGAGGTGGAGTGCTATTGAGAGAGAAGCTTTTGCTGTGGTCTGGGCACTGAAGAAGCTAAGACCCTACCTGTTTGGGACTCACTTCCGGGTTCAGACAGACCACAGGCCCCTCAGATGGCTCATGCAGATGAGGGGTGAGAATCCAAAACTCTTGAGGTGGTCCATTTCCCTACAGGGGATGGACTTTACGGTGGAACATCGCCCAGGGGTTGACCACGCCAATGCTGATGGTCTCTCCAGGTACTTCCGCCTTAGCGATGAGAGCTCCCAGGAGATCGGGTAGCTCTCCCCACTTTCAGCTGGGGGGGACACATGTTAGACCTGACAGCCTTGGGGTAGTCACCCCTAACTTTTTGCCTGCCTCCCTCCACTTTTTGGACACTGTTTTTGCTGGTTTTTAGACTCTGCGCACTTTACCAATGCTAACCAGTGCTAAAGTGCATATGCTCTCTCCCTTAAAACATGGTAACCTTGAATCATACCTGATTAGACTATTAATTTACTTATAAGTCCCTAGTAAAGTGCACTTCATGTGCATAGGGCTGGTAAGTTAAATGCTACTAGTGGGCCTGCAGCACTGGTTGTGCCACCCACTTAAGTAGCCCCTTTTTCCTTGTCTCAGGCCTGCCATTGCAAGGCCTGTGTGTGCAGTTTCACTGCCACCTCGACTTGGCATTTAAAAGTACTTGCCAAGACTAGAACTCCCCTTTTTCTACATATAAGTCACCCTTAATGTGTGCCCTAGGTAACCCCTAGAGCAGGGTGCTGTGTGGGTAAAAGGCAGGACATGTACCTGTGTAGTTTACATGTCCTGGTAGTGTATAACTCCTAAATTCGTTTTTACACTACTGTGAGGCCTGCTCCCTTCATAGGCTAACATTGGGGCTGCCCTCATACACTGTTGAAGTGGCAGCTGCTGATCTGAAAGGAGCAGGAGGGTCATATTTAGTATGGCCAGAATGGTAATACAAAGTCCTGCTGACTGGTGAAGTCGGATTTAATATTACTATTCTAGAAATGCCACTTTTAGAAAGTGAGCATTTCTTTGCACTTAAATCCTTCTGTGCCTTACAATCCACGCCTGGCTGGGCTTGGTTGACAGCTCCTTGTGCATTCACTCAGACACACCCCAAACACAGGGTACTCAGCCTCACTTGCATACATCTGCATTTTGAATGGGTCTTCCTGGGCTGGGAGGGTGGAGGGCCTGCTCTCACACAAAGGACTGCCACACCCCCTACTGGGACCCTGGCAGACAGGATGGAACTGAAAGGGGACCTGGTGCACTTCTTAGCCACTCTTTGAAGTCTCCCCCACTTCAAAGGCACATTTGGGTATAAAACAGGGCCTCTTCCCTACCTCATCAGACACTTGCTGGAGAAGAAACCTGAACCAGAAACTACATCCTGCCAATAAGAACTGCCTGGCTGCTCAAAGGACTCACCTGCCTGCTTTCTACAAAGGACTGCTGTCTTGCTGTTGCCCTGCTGCCTTGCTGAACTCTTGTCTGGCTGTGAAATTGCTCTCCAAGGGCTTGGATAGAGCTTGCATCCTGTTCCCTGAAGTCTCAGGACCAAAAAGACTTCTCTCTTTTACTTGGACGCTCCATGCGCTGAAAATTTCGACGCACAGCTTGTTTTGCGGCGAGAAAAACGCCGCACTCCGACGCTGATCGACGCGACGCTCTTGGGACGATCGAAGATCCGACGCACGGCCTCGCAAGGACAACGCCGCCCGACCTCTAGAGGAGAAATCGACGCAACGCCTGCCGTGAGATCGTAATTTCAACGCGCAGCCCCGCAGATCGAAGTCTAGAGGAGAAATCGACGCAACGCCTGCCGTGAGATCGTAATTTCGACGCGCAGCCCCGCAGACCGACGCGCAGCCGGAGAACAAGCAGGAAAATCCACACACAGACCCGGGACATCTGGTAATCCCCGCGATCCACAGAAAGAGACTGTCCGCGCGCCGGAAAACGACGCCCGACTTCCCCGCGTGGAAAATAACAACGCAAGTCCGTGTGTGCTGGGGAGAAATCGACGCACACACCCTTTTTCCACGCACCTCTTCTCTTGTGGCCCTCTGAGTAGATTTTTCCACTCCCAACCAGGTACTTGTGCTTGAAAGAGACTTTGTTTATATTCTAAAGACTTTAAGACACTTTATATCACTTTTCCGTGATAGTTCTACAATTTTCCATTGCAACTTTATTCTTTTTGACCTACAATTATCCTGATAAATATTATATATTTTTCTAAACACTGTGTGGTGTATTCTTGTGCTGCTATATGATGGTATTGTATGATTTATTGCACAAATACTTTACACATTGCCTTCTAAGTTAAGCCTGACTGCTCGTGCCAAGCTACCCGAGGGTGGGAACAGGATAATCTTGGATTGTGTGTGACTTACCCTGACTAGAGTGAGGGCTTTTGCTTGGACAGGGGGTAACCTGACTGCCAACCAAAAACCCCATTTCTAACACCACATATGAGTATTTCTGTTTTGGAGGTATTTAGTTTGAGATGGCTCCAGGTCATCCACTGATCAACGGCTCTGAGGCAACTGAAGATTTGTGAGTTTTCAATGTTTTTGGGGCCTTCTAATTTAAGTCGTATTTGTTTGTCATCTGCATAGTTCTAGCATGTGAGATGGAAATCATTGATCAGTTCTGGTAAAGATATCATGTAGATGTTGAAAAGCAAAGGTGAGATGATTGACCCTTGGGGGACCCCTGCTTTTGTGAGGTAGGGTTCGGACGAGAAGGGGGGCGAGTGGATGATATTCGCTCTTTTCTGAAGATAGGAAGTAATCCAGTCAAGAGCAATCCCTTGTATGCCGGCTTCATGGAGTCTTTGAGTTAGGGTGTCATGGTCAACCGTATCAAAGGCAGCTGAGAGGTCCAAGAGAAGTAGTGGAGCAACTCCATTTTGGTCGACTGTGTTTTTAAGATCGTCCCAGATTGCCATGAGTGCTGATTCAGTGCTTCTTCCTGGGCGGAATCCAGTTGGAAGTCTGAAAGTATAGAATTGTCTTCAATGAATTGTGACATCTGGGCGAATGCTGCTCTTTCTATCAATTTGCCCAGGAAAGGTCCATTTGTGATTGGTCTGTAGTTGATAGGGTCTTGCGGGTCTAGGTTTGTTTTCTTCAATAATGGTCGTATGTATGCCTTTTTCAGGTCTGCAGGAAAAGTTTGTGAAGTTAAAGAGTTGTTGATGATTCTTCTTACAGGTGTGGCAGCAGAAGTAGATAGCAGGATGTTCCTGAAGATTTGTGGTGGGCAAGGGTCAGAAGGGCAACCAGAAGGTCTGCTTGCTTTGACCAAATCCATAAATTCATCCTGGGATATTTGTTTGAAGGACTGTAGAGGTTGGGATGGTTTATTCTTAAAGGGTATTTTAGGAAAGGGGTTGGTGCTGATGGTTTTCTTCTGTTTTAAATAGGAGTCCAATGTGTCTGCCTTGGTTGTGTAGTGAGTTGCCAATTTGTTTGTGAAATCTTGAGTGGTGGGATGACTTCCTTCCATGCATGTAGGTTTTCGAAATTCATTGAGAATTTTATCAAATTCCTTGTATAAGGCTACACTTAGCATCAAACACTAGTTAAAATGTTTTAGCATTTTGATAATGTAGTTGAAGATTTATCATTTCTGAATTTTTAAAAAAAGCAGTAAAAGAAGCAATGCTATTCTAGCAACATCAATTTGTGGTATGTGATAAATAATTCATGGCTTGGCTATTTTTCTGCCCAGAAATCAGCCTGCCCCGCACTTAATGAATCCTTCCTGACAACAGTGTGGTCACCGTCCTTGCTGGGCCTTTTGAACATTCTCTGTGTTGCCCTTGAACCATGAGCCCCACCCTAATTATAGATCTGTTCCTGTCATCAGTATGACCACTGGCCTAGTTGGCTTTTTAACTATACTCTTGATAGAAATTGGGTATCTAGTTGGTAGAGACCACAATCCTAGTCAGGGTAAGTCAGATACACACGATACATTAATCTGTGCTCACCCTCTGGAAGCTTGTCACAGAGCAGGCAGACTTAACTAAAGAGGCAAGGTCAGTAAAGTATTTGTGAAACACACACAAGGTAACACAACGAAAAAAACACAAAAACTTCTCCACAAAGGTTTAAGAAAGTAGAGAATATTTATTAGAGTAAAACAAGACCAAAATGACAAAAATCCATTCAGTAGAAGTCAAGATTTGAAATTTGAAGGAATAAATCAGAAATAGTGCTTAGAAGACACTAGCAGTTAAAAGGTTATTTGAGGTTGCAAAGGACCAGTGTAAATCCAAAGTTTAGGCTGATCATGATGAAGGGTAGGCTGGCTACAGAACCCATACAGGGCCCGTTGAAACAGTACCTTTGATGGAGCAAAGCGTCAACATCGAGGGCACGATGCAGAGGTTCCAATCCTCGCAGTCGAGTCCCACATCAGCATCAAACTCCTTTTAAGTGAATGTAATGTGCTGTCGTCGAGCAGCACAGAGCGTCACTGTCGGGCTGAGCATGCTGTGAATCTGCTGTCATCAAACAGCCTCTGTGTCAGGGGCAAAGCAGCGATGTGGCTGATTTTCTCATGCACTTGAGGCGATGCACTGGTTTTTGCAGAAATCAGCTTCAGAACAACCTTCGAAGGTCCAGGCCTGGAGGGGGCAACTCAGGCAAGGGTAGGAGCCACAGATGGCTCAGTCCAGCAGTACCAGGCAATCTGCAGGCAATTGTTGATATCTCTGAGACTGCAGAAGAACAGAGGGCAAGCTAGCAAGCCCTTGGAGTCACTCTGGGTTCAGCAAGGTTTGTCCAGTCCTTGTCCTCAGCAGGGCAGAGATCGGCAGGCAGCAGGGCAGCTCAGAAAAGAAGCAGTTCGTTGGAACAGTCACTACAAGCAAATTGGCAATCTGTACAGCACAGCAGTCTTTACTGCAGCAGGGTTCTTCCCAAGTCAAGATGTGTACTGATTAGAAAGGGGATGATACCCAATACTTATATCCAAATGTGCCTTTAAAGTGGGGGCGACTTAAAAGCAGCTCCTTGAAGTGCACAGAGAACCTTTTTTCCTAGCCCTGGCTCCAGAATACCAGTAGGGGGTAATCAGCCCTTTGCGTGGAGTCAGGAAGTCTAAGCTCCTCTCTACCCTTCTAGCCCAGGAAGGCCCATCAGAAAGCAGAAGAATGCAAATCAGTCCATTGTCACAACCACCCTTCATGTGTTTGTGACTGTCTAGAGGGAATGCACAAAGTGTTGCTGTCACCTAGCCCAAGAATGTCTTTTAGAGAGGCTGCAAGGCACACAGAGCAGAAACAGGAGGTTAAATCCGACTTTACCAATAGAGAGGATTTATCATTATCATTCCAATTATATGAAACATGAATTTTCTGATCAGGAATTACAGCTTAAAAGTATACTAAGCAATTCCAAATGCAGTGGTTGGCCTCATAGTACTGAAAAATAACTTTGGGAGTTTCTCACTATCAGGACATGTAAAACTTAAAAGATGTCCTATTTTACTTACATAGCACCCTGCTCATAGGGGGACTTAGGACCTACCTAGGGGTGACCTACATGTAATAAAAGGGGAGTCTAAGGCTTGGCAAAAGGTTTTTAATGCCAAGTTGACATGGCAGTGGAACTGCGCCCACAGACCCTGCAATGGCAGGCATGAGACAGGTTAGAATTGCTACTGGTGTGGGTGGCACAATCAGTGCTACAGGCCCACTAGTAGCATTTAATTTACAGGCCCTGGGTATATGGTATACCACTTTCCAAGGGACTTACAAGTAAATTATATATGGCAGTTGTGTAATTACCAATGTTATCATGTGTTAGGGGAGAAGCCCATGCACTTTAGCACTAGTCAGCAGTGGTAAAGTGCCCAGAGCCCCCTAAGGGCAACACAAAGAAACAGTTGAAATGGGAGGTAAGAGGCACAAAAGTCTAGGGACAGACCACCCCAAGGCTGTCATGTCTAACAGCTCCCTATTAGCAAGGGCTGAACACATGGGGCATCTAAAAAGTGCAAAGTGCTAACTGCTAGACCAGCATTGCTGTAGCCAGTATAATTGTATGCACAGATGTTGTTGCAGGCACAGCTACACATTGCTGAATGTATGATGACACTAAAACCATGCCCTAATAGCTGCTTCAGGTTGGCGTTTTAGCTATGTCTGGGTTGCAGCCATGTATTTTCCAAACTTTTCCATGTCACCCAAAGTATCCAGATGGTAAAGCAGCTCTTTGGCTTCCCTGGAGGCTCATACCCCATGTGCTAGGAAGACTGGTTTTAATGAGGGGTGCTGTGCATTAAGAAGATCCAGGCAAATACATTTTAGGTGTTCTTGTGTTTACTCCCTTAGGTGACATAAGGCCTTATTTATATATTGTTGAATGATTCACTCTGTCACAACGGTGACGGTTATCCAGTTTGTTACCCACTTACCAGGCCCAAACCTTGCTTTTTATTACATGCAAGTCACCCCTAAGGTAGGCCCGAGTTATCCCCAAGGGGAGGGTGCAGTGTATTTAAAATGTTGGAGATGGACTAGTTTTGCATGTCCAGGTAGTGAAAAACCCCTAAATTAGTTTTTCACTATTGCAAGGCCTCTCTCTCCCATAGGATAGCATTGGGAGTACATTAAAACGCATTTTAAGTGCAAATCGGGCAAAGGTAGAAATATGGAGTTTGGTGTCTCTGGACTTACAATTTAAAAGCACAACTTATGGTGAAGTTGGATTTTTAATTGTTGGTCTGGAAATGACACTTGTAGAAAGTTGGCATTTTCCTCCATTCAGATGGCTGTCTCTGAATAGATGTCTGGGGCTGTTGACAGCTAGATTTTTTGCATTCCCTCTAGACAGTCACACACAAAGGGAGCTTGGGTGTGACATTTGCATCCTGATGGCCCAGGCTGATGGGTCTTCCTTATTGAGATGGATAGGAGGAGCTGACACTTACACCTGAATAGGGCTGTGCCTAACTTCACACATCACATAAAGGGCTGTTTAACCCACTGTAGATTGTCTGGGGCTGGGGCGAGGAAAAGCAGGAACCTTGTGATCTACAAAGGCCTCTTTGGAGTCTCCCACACTTCAAAGGCACATTTGGGTATAAGTACTGGACCGCAAGCTCCAGCAAGTCAGATCTCTACTAGAGCCAAGAACACTCTCCAGGAAGAAGGACTGCTGTGCTGCCAGGAGGGACTTCCAGTTGGCAACTGCTTTGATGTGTAGGTCTGCTGGTTGCTGCTTCTTGCCTGCATTGAGAAGGTCTGGATTTGCTCTATATATCCTTGTACCCAAGAATCTCAAAGGGTTTGCTGACTTCCCCCCTGTTCTTCTGTAGTCTCACAGACATCAAAGACTGCTTGCAACTCTCCTGGTGCTGCTGGACTCTGCCTTCTGTGAGTCCAAACCTTGCCTGAGGTCCCCACTCCAGTCCTGGGCCTCAGAATTGGGTTTTGCAACTAAAATCTGCATAAAACAACACACCATCCCAAGTGCAGGAGAAAAAATAGAGCATTGCTCCTTTGACGGTGACGCAGTGGCTTCCTGACGACAGCATATTCACAGTCTGTGAGGCCTGACAACAATGCTCTGCGTGGCCTGATGCCGAACCATCGCATACACTTCCACAGAGCCAGATGACGATGCAGTGCTCTGAGTGCTGTAAAAATATCAACTCATCTTGTCCCCACCATCGATGCATTGCTCCACCAAAGATACTGTTTCAGCAGACCCTGCATGGGTTCTGTAGCCAGCCTACCCTCCATTACGGTTGGCCTGGATTTTGGATTTGCAATAGTCACTCACTACCTCAAGTAACCTTTTGACCTCTAGTGACTTCTAAGCACTGTTTTCACATTTAATATTTAAAAGTGTACATCTCGATTCTACTTATTGGATTTTGGTTGTTTTGGTCTTATTTTAATCAGATAAATATTATCTATCTTTCTAAGCTGTTGTTGAGTCTTTTTGTGGTGTCTTTCACCGTGTTACTTTAATTAAGTGTTGCACAAATACTTTACACATTGTCTCCTACGTTAGACTGAGTGCTCTGTGCCAAGCTACCAGACGGTGAGCACAGGTTAATTTTGGTTGTGTATCTTACTTACCCTCCCTAGGACTGTGTTCCCTACTTGAGCAGACTGCACACCTCTGCCAACTAGTGACCCAATTTTTAACACTCATATTACCCTCTATATTGCTTCTGTGGACAGGCTCTGTAGATTGTAATAAAGTTTACACATAGCATTAGACACTGTCTTCCCTTTCTCTTTCAAGCTAGTCGTGTGCAATAGATTCCAGTATTTTGTGCTGCAATCTTGCAGGCAACTGTAAAAATGCACTAGAGCAATGGGAGTGCTATATTTAAAATATCACTTTTTGGGGTAGAACTTTCCAAGCCATACAATTGTGAGCCTGATTGCCAAAGATAGGTGTATCAGTAGGAGTGAGTTACTCTTCTAGTACTCTTTATTTACTCTGAAATTTCAGGAGTAAGCCCTTGGTACTCTCACCTTCCTCTTGGATTACTCCTGGAATTAAGGAGTATCTATGAATACATAAAAGCAAATTCATTATGAAATAGGCGCTTTATGTTTACTGATTAATACTGGTATGTTTTTCAGCCTTTTGAATGGATCTGCTCTCTTGATTCAGAAGAATGCAACGTGATCACCCATGGCACTTTACCCCTCTGCTTCATTAGCTGGCTGTCTTATTTTCTGAAATTGTTATGTCTGGCTTGATAGCGCACCTGTCTGCTAATACTATTGATGATAATTCTATAAAATATGATGAGTGCACTTGTCTCTGCCAAATGGAGTATTTCTATCTGGCCCCATAATATTGGCTGTTTAGTATATCATTCCACCTTCCAAGAAGTGCTTCCATTGGAATGCATGAGAAAGTATGTTATGCATGAAAAGTACACTCAGTCATCAGAGTTAATCACGTTCATTTTTTCCCTATATTCATTCTAACCACATAAAATGGGGTCTCTAGTTGACAGCGATTTGCACCCTGCCCAAGTAGGAACCCTCACTCTAGTCAGGGTGTCACATAGCTAAGATAAACCCTGCTCACCTCTTGGTAGCTTGGCTCAAGCAGTTAGGCTTATCTCAGAGGCAATGTGTAAAGTATTTGTACACACACACACACAGTAATGCAGTGAAAACACCACAAAAGTACCTCACATCAGTTTAGAAATATAGCCAATATTTATCTGAGTAAAACAAGACCGAAACAACAAACATAAGTAAAGATACAAGTTTTCAAAGATTAAATCTTAGTATAGCTCGTACTTAGCTCCAATTGGGGCTATCACAGCATCTTGAAGAGTCACTTCCAACAGTCCAACACCACTTGGGAGGGAGTGCAGGCCAGTCATGGAGTTGCACGGATCCCGGACACAGTACCTTGGAAACAATGCAAAAATAAAGAAGTCGGGGTGGTAAGGCATCACTGGAGCCGATGCAGCATTGGTTCCTTACTCCTACTGTGAAGGTGAGGCATTGGTTCCTTACTGCTAGGCAGGGGAGGTGAGACGTCAGCTCCTTATGGTTGGAAGAGGAGGTGATGCAGGGTCGGTGGCAAGGCGTTGGTTCCTTACGACCCGTGGAGTAGATGAATCAAGCAGATCAAGATGCGAGGCATCAAATTTGTGATGTTGCAATCACACCACAAGGCCACAGATGATGCACTGAGTCTGGTGTCAAGGACATCGGTGACACAGAACTCAGGACTCATACTGTGGCAGGACTTTGGAGGTGCTGCAGCGGTGTCAGACCTGTGTTGCAGGTCGCGGTCATTGCACTCAGAGGAGACCGTGGCTTCGGTGCTTCGTCCCCACCTAGCTTTCCATAGCAGCGACACCACTCTACAAGGGACTACACATTTTTTTCCCATACACACCACACGTACTCCAGATTGCACTAACTTAATCAACCAGTCGCTTGAGCCGGCACTACACACTGCCACCTTTCTTCCAATCACTCTCTCTGATCACGCTCCCGTACAGCTAACCATGGATTGGGGGCAGCCACCATCCAAATTCTATCACTGTTTTTTCCCCCTTCCCTTGCCAGTGATTGCCTCCTAAAGGGAAACCTTCACAAAGCCATCAGTGACTTTTTTCAGTTACATCTGTCTCAAGATATTAATCCTGCTAACACCTGGGATGCATTCAAGGCATTCACTAGGGAGAAGTGCATTGCCCTCCACTTAACACTTAATAAACAAAGAATGACAGAAAGAGTGTCACTCGAGGCAGAGCTTCGGAAAGGTGAGCAGGCACTTAAACAACAACCAACATTGCAATTGCAAAGGCACAACACTCAGAGGGAAACTTAACATGATAAATACAAACAGGGAGGAATTCACTTTCTTACACCTCAAGTGCATCTCTTATGAACAGGGAAACAAAGTAGGGTCCCATCTGACACGACTACTTGGGGTGAAAAGGGAAAAGGAGTATGTTAGGAACATAATAGGGGAAGATGGAGAGGTTTTGCTCTCTGATTCAGAGAACGCCCATAACTTTGGAGGTTGTATGATCGACTATAGGGGGTGGCCCCTATGGATGTCCAGAACCAAGTGAATTATCTAGAAACAGTTGAGCTTCCATAAGTAATAGAAAACCAAAACGGGATTCTGAGTGAACCCATTAGCACAGACAAAGTTACAGCGCCTTGAACCCCATAAGTCACCAGGACCATACGGGTATACAGCTCTATTTCATAAAACGTTCAGCTCTGACCTCATACCCTACCTCGTTGTGCTCTTTAACTATATGGCACAATTAGGCACAGTCACACCCTTGATGGGCGGGGCCTTGGTTTTGATAATTCCTAAACCAGGTAAAGATCATGTATGTGTGGTTCATATCGCCCCCTAGTGCTACTTAATTTAGATGCCTAACTTTACACGAAGATAATAGCCTCCAGACCAGAAGATCCAATGCCCAACCTTATTCACCCAGATTAATCAGGATTCATCAAAGGAAGACAGACCCAGACAGACCCATGATAATTTACTGAGGGTGGTCCACTCGGTCAAAAAGGAACAAAAAAGAAGATACCAGCAGCCTTATTAGCTATTGATGCAGAGAAAGCATTCGACCGAGTGAACTGGCCTGTCTTGCTTCTAACATTACAACGTTTTGGCTTTTGTGACAAATTAATTACAATGAATCAGGCCAACTATGCTTCCCCATGCTTGAGGGTGCTGTTTAACGGAGTTGCCTCTGGCTTCTTTCAACTACAGAGGAGAACACTCCAGTGGTGTCCACTCTCACTAATCTTTTTTGCACTCAGCATAGAACCCCTAGCAGCTACAATCTGTTCTATGCCCACAATCCAAGGCCTTCCATTTGGCTCTATTTATCATAAAATTTACCTCTTTACTGATGATGCATCATTGGCCTTAACTTCTCAACAATCTTCTTTGGAAGCCCTCCAAGCAGCACTGCGGACATACGAGAAAGGAGCGGGCTTCCGAATGAACTTAAATTAATCTTTTCTCCTCAATCGAACGCTTCCTTCTACCGAGATGAAAGGTTTGGTGGCTACCACCCCTTTTCAAAGGGTTAATAAAGAGATTATATATTTTTACGTATTAAAATCACCCCCACAGTGTCAAACCTTTTCCGAGCCAATTACCCAGCACTCCTGCAACAGCTCAAGACAGACCTCAGGTATTGGGCTCCCATGTATATTTCATGCCATAAAATTGACTGTCCAGCCTAGGTTGTTATATTTTTTAGGGCCTTCCTGTGGCTCTAGATCAGGGCTTTCTCTTTTCCCTATGCTCTCTAGTCACACACTTCATCTGGCAAAAACACAGAGCACGCCTGTCCCAAAAATGTTTAACCCCTTAGCTGCTAGGTCTACCCCACCCCAGTGCTAAGCCCTTTTTTGGCTATTTGGGGTAGTTTGCACTTAGGCCTTCATAACTTTTTTTCCACATAAGCTATCCACACCAAATTTGCGTCCTTGTTTTCCAACATCCTATGGATTCTAAAGGTACCCAGAGTTTGTGGGTTCCCTTGGAAGAGACCAAGAAATTAGCCAAAATACAGCTAAAAGTTTGTTTTTGTTCAGAAAAATGGGAAAAAAGAGCTGCAGAGGAAAGCATGTGTTTTTCCCTGAAAATGACATGAACAAAGGGTTTGCGGTGCTAAAATAACCATCTTCCCAGCTTTTAGGAACATGCAGACTTGAATCAGAAAACCACATTTTTCAACACAATTTTGGCATTTTACTGTGACATACCTCATTTTTACTATTATTTGTGCTTTTATCCTCCTTCAAGTTAGTGACAGAAATGGGTATGAAACCAATGCTAGATCCCAGACAGCTAAACCTTTCTGAAAAGTAGACAACATTCTGAATTCAGCTAAGGGTCATTTGTGTAGATCCTACAAGGTTTTCTTACAGAAAATAACAGCTGAAATAAAAACAAAATTGAAATTAAGGTGAAAAAAAACAGCCATTTTTCTCCACTTTTTACTCTGTAACTTTTTCCTGCTATATCATATTTTCAAAAGTAATATACTGTTACGTCTGCTGAACTCTTCTGGTTGTGGGGATACATAGGGCTTGTAGGTTCATCAAGAACCCTAGGTACCCAGAGCCAATAAAGGAGCTGCACTTTACAGTGGGTTTTCATTGTATTCTGGGTGTACAGCAATTCATTTGGTGAAATATAAAGAGTGAAAAATAGGTATCAAGGAAACCTTTGTATTTACAAAATGGGCACAAGATAAGGTATTGAGAAGCAGTGGTTATTTGAACATCTCTGAATTCTGGGGTGCCCAGACTAACATGTGAATTACAGGGCATTTCTCAAATAGACGTCTTTTTTACACACTGTCTTACATTTGGAAGGAAAACATTTAGAGAAAGACAAGGGGCAATAACACTTGTTCTGCTATTCTGTGTTCCCCCTAGTGTCCCAATAAAAATGGTACCTCACTTGTTTGGGTAGGCCTAATGCCCACAACAGGAAATGCAACATGGACACATCACATTTTTACATTGAAAACTGATTTGTTTTTCAGAAAGTGCCTAGCTCTGGATTTTGGTTTCTAGGTCAGCCGGTAGCTAGGAAAACCTATCAAACCTGTGCATTTTTGGAAACTAGACACCTAGAGGAACCCAGGATTGGGTAACTTGTGGCGCTCTCACCGGGTTCTGTTATCCAGAATCCTTTGTAGACCTCAATATTTGGGAGAAAAAAAAAAATTCCTCACATTTCGGTGATAGAAAGTTCTGGAATATGAGAGGAGCCATACATTTCCTTCCACCCAGCCTTCCCGGTTAAAATGGTACCTCACTTGTTTGGAATGAATCAAACAACGGTTAACGTTGGCCCTTACATGAGGGCAACTGTTGACCCTGGGGTGATCCATTCCTGATGCAGGCACTAAGTACAGTCACTCAAGTGGGGTAGCGTTTTTATCAGGACAGGTGGAGAAACACTGGGTGGTAGGAATTTTGTGGATCTCAGTATATTCCTGTAGTTTGTGTGACAGAAAATTAAGAAACAAATTGAGTTTTTATTCTACATTTCACATTTGCAGGGTATTCTGGCTAGGAAAACTTTGGGGAATCCACACAAGTCACACCTCTGTGGACACCCCGGATGTCTAGTTTCCAGAAGTGTCTGGGTTTGGTAGGTTTCCCTGTATGACCACCGAGCCCAGGACCAAAAACGCAGGTGCCTGTCTTACAAAACCAGGTTGTTTTGTGGTATATAATATATATGTCTCCACAGCACGATTTGGGCGGTGGAATACGGGGCTGAAATAAATTGGGGAGCTCCTAGGAGAGCACTCTCTCTGTGCTTACCGCTGCATGCATCTGCTCTCTTGGTTGGGCTAACCCGCTATTGTCCCGCTGGACAGACTGTGCTTGTGAGTGGACTGCAGGACTGTCCTCATCACCTCCCTCATAGTCACTGGAAGAGGAGTTATTGAATGGGACTCCTCCAACTGAAAAATCACTCCCAGAGTCTGCACCATTGTCCTATCCCTCAGATGCTGTCTCAGTATCTGCTGTCTCAGTCTCTGATCCTACGTCAGAGCTGTCCTCTATAACCCGACTGAGGGCTTGAGCAGCAGTCATCCAACGAGATGCTATCTCTGCTACTGGCTAAACTGTTGCTCTAAAACACTACCCTATGTAGACAGTCTCTAAATTGCTGGTGGGTGTGTGTGTGATTTGTGCAACAGTAGAGGGCACCTACCTTCGCTTCTTCCCTCAATCAGCACGTTCTCTCAAGACACTCAAAAAAAGACACACTATTACTTCACCTTGTCACATACCAGTCGTCACAGTCTTTTGTGCCTCTAGCGCCCAGTCCAACAATCATTATTGGTGCTCCCATTACCTCCTCCTCCGATTCCCTCACTACCACCAAGCAAAACTGCCCTTCATCTCTCCATTGCCCCCTTCGCACATACATTTCATTTATATTATAGCGCAGGTAATGGCTGGCTTTATTAATCTACTCAGCTATTTACATAAAATACAGATTTGATCTTTGTAGTAGGCATATAAACCTTCTGCGCTACTTTGTGGCATCAAAGCTGGCACTAGACAAAAGTCAGATCCTTTTGTAGCAGAAACATAATCACAAGACTCACTTGACTTTTTTTATTGCTGCCTAAAAGCTACAGTTGAAACACGTCAGTTGAAGTAGGTATATATATATATATATATATATATATATATATATATATGTATAGAGAGAGAGGAAGAGAGAGAGAAAGAGAGATCACTTTATATGTGGGTGTGTGGTTTTCCTGGGGACCAATCGCAACCCCCAGGGAAACCACACATATGTTAACAAAAGTATTCGCTATATATATTTATATATAGGTCTATATATATATATATATATATATATATATATATATACATATCTATATATAGATGTATCTATGTATGTAGATAGATACTTCTATATATTGATATATATATCTACATAGATATGTCTATATATAAATCTACATATAAATATATATATATATATATATAAATATATATATATATACATATATATATATATATATATAAATATATAGATAGATCTATGTATTATTTAATAGCTATATGGTTTCCTTGGTGGCCATAGTGGCTCCCAGGGAAACCATTCAACTATTTAAAAAAGTATCCCCCCCACATGGGTGTCACCCCAGCTCACGGGCGACCCCATGTCAATTTCATTTAAAAAAAAAAATATATATATATATATATATTTAATTTTAAACCCCGGGGGGACGGTCAGGGGTAAACCTACCTGGCGGGGCAGACCCATTTTCTGAGGAGGCAGGATCCACCCCAAGTGAAATCCCTTGTGTCTAGTGGGGTTTCGTGGCCCTCGATCGCGGCTCGGCTGCGGTCGAGGGCCAGGAATCTGGTTTGGGAAGGCCTCATTTGAAAGGCGAGATCCTCCCCTTTCAAACGAGGCCTTCCCGAACATCAGGGAGGCCCGTTTGGGCCCATTTTCCCCACAGCCTTACCCTTACGGCCACTTCCTGCTCCGGTGGGTAAAACAAATAGTGACGTCAGTGCGCCTCACTGCTGCAGTCACTTGGGGGAAGATCTTCCGTGTCTCCCTGGGATTTTTTTAATAAAAAAAAAATCTCCTGTGCGATGCATCAGAGGATTTTTTAACCCCCTCCCTGGTGTCGGCCACTGGTCATGACCAGCACCAGGGATGTAGTGCAGGCGTTGGCCAGTGGCAGACGACCGCACCCAAGAGGTTAAGACTGCACAAAGATACAGGTGGCGTGAGTCTTCCGGACTTCTGTTTCTATTACAAGGCACCTCAATTACGCGTAATCTCCAAATGGTCTCTCTGTGAGTCGAATAAGCATTGGCTATACATTGATAGAGCAGTGGTGGGCAGATACATTTAAGTTGTATTGTGAAAACCAAAACCGGCTTGACCCCCAATTGGGTGCTTCAGCACATCCACTAGAACAAAGATTAAAGTGTGGGATGAGTTGCTTAGGAGGACACATTGGACCACCTTTCCATCCCCTTATGCTCCGATCCACTTTAATCCAGTATTCCCCCCAGCAATATACTCTGCACCCTTTGAGGCACTGAGGGAAAGGGGGTGCCTCACCGTAGCTGACCTTTTCCATGGGTGGGATATTCTCACTTTTGAACACTGCCAAAAGGGCCTTCCATCTCACCTCCTCAGAGAATAATCACTACACACAGCTAAAACATTGGTACTCCAACACAAAGTTCAGGAGGAGGCCACTAGAGACCTGACTCCTATTGAACGCTTTGTGGAGGGGCAGGGACCCCTAAAGGCTGTATATGCATTCTATGCTCTCTTCTACTGTCCAGTATTCCCTCTCCACAACCCAGATATAAAAGCTTTTGAAAGCAGGTCCTTGTAAGGGACATCTCAGAGTCCAGCTGGAGTAGACTTCGGAGAGATATACCTGAGTTTAGCCATTGCATGGGCATGAGAGAGGTCCATTGTAAGCAATTATTTGATTGGTATCTGTTGTATTCTGATTTATGTACGCTATGTCAAGGGGGAACCCTGCTGTCTCCCAGCAACGAGCTGGACTTCTGGAATGCTAAAGATTTCAGGAGATTGAAGGAGCAGTTGGTGAGGAGGACAGCCGGGCCAGGGGTAGGTACGCCTCAGAAAAAAACTAGTGAAGAAGAACTGCGTCTACTGTGATTTAGTCTCACATAACCTCAGCCACTTTTTAACAGTATCTCTATCCCACTAAACTCCAAAAAATCTTTCCAACTACATCAGATCCATCATGGAGAGGCTGTGGCCTCCTTGGTGACTTTTGCCATATCTGATGGGATTTCCCGACCATCCATCTATTCTGGAATGAAATACTAGCTCAAATCAAAGAGATCTTGGGATACCCAATTCCAAACCACCCCGACTTTGCATTATTGGGTTTGAGAAATGATATCTTTGGGCACCAAACCAGGGGTGACAAGGCCGTACAGTGACTGTGTCTGGGGTGGCAAAACTAATCATAGAGCCTGCCCGGAAACAAAAAGGAGCATCAAATATTTTTTTCAATTTTAGTAGACAAACTGATTAAAGTGAAACGGCACCTGGAGACGTCCCTTTGACCAGTTGGTCCCTGGCAACCCCTTTTCCCCCTTCTGCCATGCTATATTCGTATTTGTTTCTTTCTGTGCCTATGCTAATGACTCCTACATGTACCGCCTTGTTCTTTTTGTTCACCGCGTTGTTTTTTAGCAAGTGAACTATTCTTTGTTTATTTGTGGGCAAGGGGCGGTGGGTAAGGGAGATCAATTATGCAAGTGTTTATAAACCTGATAACAGAAGTGATAGAGTCTATAAAGCTACAGGAGCAACATTTCTCAATAGTTGGGAACTGTATACTGAATTAGCTGATATGGTATGTGGTGAGATTTGAATTGTTTACTACTATCAATGTTACGGTATGCATGAAACCAATAAAGAGAATTTTGACGAAATAAAAAGTTCTGGAAGTGTTGTCTTGTTTTTAACCTAGCCTCGGTGTATTTCCATCCACACAAAGGTCGGTGTCCATCTGTAAAACATTCGCATTCGTAAGTATGTGCACAAGTAGGCTGATTTTCTAGTGCAAGGCACACAGGCATTTAGGTGTAATTACATCTGCTCCAGTTTGTGGGGGCTAAGGTCTTTAAGACAGGAATGAACGTGCTGTTTGGGCACACCCACAAACTTACATTTCTGTGAGTTTGCACTATTTTCTGACTCCTTACACTACGTTGGTAAGTGTCTTGATTTGTAAGTTTTCCAGAGCCACCTTTGTATTTCATGGCAGCCTCAGGTTATCAAAAAATCCCTATATAACCCCCACCCCCCACATATCTTTGTAGGAGAAGTGCATAGGATCAGCACTCTTCATCCATTTGTTTGTTCAATCGTCGCCCACATATTGCGTGTTACTTTCAGTGCTTTGAAAAGTGGGAAATGACGCCTAATTAAATGGCAGCTCATTGACCTTCCAGATGTAATGCTGGTCGCCAAACGTACAAGTAACAATGACTGACATTTCATAGACCACATTCAGTTGAGGCGCCAGTCAGGGTTATTTAATATTTAGCAAAATCTCAAGGGATTGGCAGATTCCAAAATTTTTCCTCAAGAAACATATTTTTCTTTGATGGCTATTACTAATCTCAAACATTGAATGTCTCACAGATGTGTACAAATGCATCTACTATCGTGGATATTTAAGACCAGACCACACGCTCATCAGACTCATCACATCGGAAATTGAAAAATGTGGCTAAAATTATAATCCATGACACAATGAACACATTGCTGCGCAACACAACCGCCATCAAATACCGGGGAAAGCGGAAGTTTGTTTTCCAAAGGATCTATTTCATTCCGTTCGTGTGATGTCTGCTTCTGCTAGTGTAAGCAAAACAAACTGAATTGTGTCTGGAAAGAATGCGTGAAGTGTGCTTGAAGCTGCACGCCACAAAAGAGAGAGAGAGAGACAGCTCAACACTGTCAGGAACTAGGGATGTCGTGGTTAAGGGTTTGAGTGTCCATAAGAGTGGGAGAAAACTGGAGGGAAATGCGTTTTTGAAAACTTTTTTTAATATGTTCCCATTAGTTTGGCCTCTTTGAGTGAAAATGCGTTCAGGCTCTTTGACACCAGAGCTCAGTATTAAATGCTAATTGTCACGCCACTACAGAGCTGTGAACAGTCAATGCCCCACTCCCTTGCTCAACAAATATATGCAAACAAGGGGATGATGGGGAAAAACTAAAGTTGAACTTGTTCTCTGTATTTATCCACACATTATAAAAATCTCTCATTATGGGTTAAGTATGCAAACCGGAGCAGTTGACTACTGACCTTGGTAGTGAATTTAACTACTCGCCATTCTGAGTGGCTGGGTGTCTCCGGGTATGATAAGCTTGGGTCAGCATACTCTGCAGCCAATATTTCTCGGCCTGCACACACATGGCCCGGTCTTACCAAATGAGGGTGGGCATCCAGTGAAACAGCAGCAGGTGTAAGTGCAGGGAAGGGGACAGGAGCTGAGTCCGACCCTAGTCTGCACCCCGCAGCAAATGGAGAAGCACACAATGCTCTCTTTCTGGAGGCCCTAAACCCCGCCTACCCTCACCTACTGGGAGAAACACAGACCTGGTCAAAAGCAGAGGATGAATGACTACCGCCTCGCCCCCCCCCCCCCCCCCCCCATTCACACAGACACACATACACACACTCTCTCTTGCCCACAGCACAAAATGGGAGGAGCAGACACCTCTCCCCCTGGACAGCCTATGTGATGACCTTTTTCAATGCCCAAACTCAATCGGTGCTCCTTATGACATTTTACACTTTGAGCAGGCGGATACTGTCAGCAGATTTGTACATTGAATTGTGGAAAAACACATGTAAAAAAAATAATATTCCTGGGTTGGTTTATTTATACTCAAAACGTAGGGTAGCCAGAATATATTATAGGATACTTACCAGAATCCAGATTCTGGAGCACCAGCATTCCTGCACCAAATTTTGGCAAGCTTCTGATGAGGTCCTTTGGTCCTCGTTATGTCCTTCCTCTTAATTCCAGTTTGAGGGCAAATTGGAGTTTCCTGAGAAATCGGAATTATGAGTCCAATGCTATTACTGCATACAATAATGCCAAATGTGATGTTGGGGCCAAAGCCACACCACGTCAAACCTGGTGGATTATATCTCGGGAAAAAGGGACATAATTCTGGAATTACCTGCAGAAGTAAATGCAACAACAAAGATTTTTCAATAGCATTCCCCAAAATGTTTGCACAAAGGCCCTTAAAAACTGCTGTAATACCAGGAGCTGTGTTATCGCACATTTTTGCCAACCCATTTCTAATGATGGCCTAAGAAGGACCAATTTCTTGTTGTATCAATAATTTAACTTGAACAGAAAATTGGCGCAATCATTTGTAAAATGTGTTTTACATAATGATATATGTGCAAGCTGTGACATTCCATAAATACTTAAAATAAATGATGCTCTAAACAATCATATCCACGGATTTCAGTAATTTAAGGCACTACAGTTGCTTAACAACACCTTGAGAGTATAATGCTCTTCTTCAAATTTATTTTGAGGGGTATGGCCAGACGGGCGCATGAAGCACATGCAATCTGGCTGAGTTCCCCCTCCTCCCACCTCCATAACTTGCTTGTTATAGTGGTAGGTCTGGGTGAAATTTAAGCGATGCTTGTGCATTTTGCGTAATTTTTGGAAGTTTTTGCTATGGGTGTTACATGAAATTCCTGAAGTTATGCCATTGCTCTACTTTGGATAATTACTCACCATTCATGGCAAACATTTACAGAGAATGGCCTAATTCAAAATAATTCTCGGTAGAAATTTACCATGAAGGAGAAATAACAACAGAACGTGAGCGGCTGTTGTTCGTGGTGCTCTTGTTTAAATGTATCCTCACTCCAAAAGAATGGTGCAAAATTTTGCGCTAAAATATTTCACAAAGTGATAGATTTGCACCTTGTGTAATTTTGTGAAATGTTGTCATTATTTCTTGTACTTACGTCAAAGCAAATTACGTGTCTTTCACACAATTCTAAGTAGCGCCCAATCGGATAGCAAGCAATAATGATAGTACCCCCAAGTGACAGAGAAGAAATAGGGATGGTCACAGACTAACCACTAACTGGCTCATCCTTGCGGGGAGTGATTGGAAGGGCAGAGCATAGGGGACGCTAGAGACCACGGCAATATGCCCACACATTAGTGTAGCTCTGCAGGCCGTGAGCCATAATTGGTCAATTATCCTGAATCTTGGCTGCCATCCATTAAGGGCACTACTGGCTGAGGTCTGGTATCAGCCTGTTACTTGGGAGGAATCGGGGGCAAGTCGTCTCAATGAGGAATGAAAAGCCCGAGCAGTAGCAGACGTGACTGGGACTGGCAGGATGGCAGTCGATGAGGTTGCCTTGGGGCTTGGCGACATTGGGCCAGAGGGTCGGGTAGTGGAGGAGTGCCCTGCAGAAGCTGTTAGACAACAACAGGCCCTTCTCTATGGCCCAGGACCTGCGAGGAAGGAGTGGGCCCAAGATTGACGGTTGGAGGCCTGCTGCGTGCGGGAGAGGAGGTAACGGTGCTAAGCCAGGACTGCGATTACAGCAGCAAACACGGAATCGGTGTGTGAAGCGCTGCAGGCCCTGAAAACAAGATACTCCTGGGAGAAGGGGACTGCGTTTTGACCCACCGCAGACGAAGTAAGTGTGCATCGCCTATACACCCGCCGAGGGCGGCCTGCTAGCAGGCATCACTGCAGCCTCACTGTGTTACGGCGCGTTGAAGGCGGAAGAGGGCCAGGCAGCTGAATAGTGCACACACGCGGGGCTGCAGCCTGGGCCAGATTGGGACCGCTGTGCTGCAGCAAGAAACCTGCTGGGCTGAGGCCAAGTAGCTGAATTGGGCTACATCCCCATCAGTGTGTGGAAGTTGCCCGTCTGGACTGAAGCCGATATCTGCAAGATCTGTTGGGGGCACGTGATAGGTGGATGCCCTCACACTGACACCGGCTGATTCCCTTGCCAAAGCACACCACCACCCCTTCACTGTGTGTGACGGACATTAATGGGCTGACGCACTAGCGGCATCAACCCGTGATTCTGTCTGGCCCAGAGCACAGTGCAATCTGAATTATTGAGAAGCTAGCAGAGAGTGAGGGACCTAAGTGATTGCAGGGCTCTTCTGGTTGCACGCCCCCATACCTACAGGAGCATAGGGCTTGAAGTGAACATATGGTGGCTTGCAGGGACTGTGACAGTGCTGAGCTGGCTGGGTTGGATGGACTGAAGACTGAGGCATAATAGCAGCACACTGAGATCCTAGGGGGCCCCATGTACTGTCATATCGGGAGCTCCTAGTAATTCACAAGCTCAACTGACCAGTAATTAAGTGGTCTAAAGAAACCACTGTACTGGGACGTGCATCCTGTTGCTCCCCCCCCATCAACATAGGAGCTCGGTACTTACTTTAGGCATGTGGACAGATTACTGTGAAGAACTGCTCTTGGGAAATCATGAGAACCTCGTGGTGAGGCAACATCTGTAGCTAGGATCAATATTGTCCTGCTCCAGCCTTGGCAGTGAAAACATGCAGTATCAAGACTACAAACTTCTAGAGTCTAATGTGCTAGTTGTCCCAGACTTGGGTGAGGGCACCAGGCCCGATGGTCCCAATCGAAAGACCAATAAATTGCAATCTAAATAAACTTCCGAGTCTCATAAAACCACGTCGGAGATGGCGGAAGAATTAGATGCAGGTGACTCCACCCAGGGCACCACATCCTTAGAAAACACACTGCTGCAATGCAAAACAGTCAGCAGGCCATGGATGGCAAAATTGATCATCTCAACCTACAAATGGACCATTTCACTACCAAAATAGATAAACACACAACGTGTCTCATAGATGCAGAACAAAGGATTTTTTCTGAAGAAGACAATATGCAATCCCTCGCAGGCAGAGATGCCACACTCCAGAGGAAGATGAAGGAGAAGACTAAAAGTGGCTGTATTATCCTGGATTACAACCGCTGCTGATGACTGGGTGTCATTCACAATGGGCAGCTATTGCACTTGTGCCCTCATTACAACCCTGGCGGTCGGAGGAGAAATGGTGGTAATACTGCCAACAGGATGTCGGAAAAAAAATGGCATTACAAGCATGGCGGTGACTGCCATGCTAAACCGCCACTTTTCCACTCTGACCGCCAGTGTGGTAACGACCGCTGGGCTGGAGACTTCGGTCTCCAGACCAGCAGCTGTCACTGCACCTCCGGTGGTATCACGACCCCTCATACCGCCATGGATTTTGTGGGGTTCTGTGATGCCATGAAATCCATGGCGGTAGACACTATCAGTGCCAGGGAATTCCTTCCCTGGCACTGATAGGGATCTCCCCCATCCCCCACCCCCACCTGAGTCCTCCCCCCACACCCTTGACCCTCCTATCACCCGCAAAGGTGGCAGGACCCCCCTCCCCATCCCCTGAACATTGACACACACCCCCACATGCACACATGCACTACAACCACACATACCCACACACATACAAACATACATTCCAACAGACATACACACAGATATACATGCACACATACACACAGACATACAAACAGACAGACACGCACACATTTTCCACACACCCAACACCCCCCGCATGCATACACGCACTCACACATCCCCTCTACACACTCACAGCACACCCCCATGCACGCGCACAACACACAACACCCCTCCTCCCCTAATGGACGATCACCTTACCTGGTCCGGTGATCCTCCAGGAGGGAACGGGATCCATGGGGGCTGCTCCACCGCAAGCTCCCCGTCACGAGAACACCGCCACACCGAATCATGGAACGTGATTCGGTGGGCGGTGTTCTGATGACGTGGCGGTGGAGGTGGAGCAGCTTCCACTTCCCCGCCAACCACCAGTATGGCTGCTGGCGGCTCTCCGTCTGAAGAAGGACAGAGGGCTGCCAGCAGTCATAATACGCTGTATGGAAAACCGCCTGAACTGGCAGTCTTCAGCACAGCAGTACCTCGGCGGTCTTGCAAAAATACCGCCGAGGTTAAAATGAGGGCCTTGGTCC
Source organism: Pleurodeles waltl (assembly GCF_031143425.1). NCBI lineage: Eukaryota > Metazoa > Chordata > Amphibia > Caudata > Salamandridae > Pleurodeles > Pleurodeles waltl. The sequence goes on along the minus strand of NC_090446.1, from coordinate 1,016,130,513 downwards.
TTCTAAGATGGATTATTTCGTATGGCAGGCGGTGGTCAGTGGCCTTGCAGGCCGACAAGTCTCCTATTTTCATGACCTCTGTGACACTGTGCAGTAGCTGAGCTGACCTGACGCTCCATGCAGCAAGTGGATTATTCATGTGAGGGAGTGAACCATCCGGCCTTGTCATGTTTAAACCAAACATATCAGGCCTTACACACTTGTTTCTCTCAGTCACCCCAGTAGGTTTGGTGGGAACTTGGGACTCTAGAGGTCCAAAGCTGGTGCTCCCCTAATGACTTTAAAAGTCACAGCTCTGGTGGTAATTGTTTAGTGCAATCAAAGGTTTATGTTACTGTTTGCTTTATTTTTGTCTCGCTTGGAGATCTTTAGCATAATTGAGATGTGGGAAGGGGGAGGGTTGTATGTTTTGGAATGTTGTTTCCACAGCACTGCATTAATGGATGTACATGATGCACACAGTGACACACTGCTATTCTACCAGCTCCTAAAATGTCACATGAGAAGGGTATGTCTATAGTGTAACCGCATGCCACTACATTGTTTCTTTATGGAATGTTTGTGGGCTCGGCAGTGCTGCTTGCTGCCGACAAAGCTTTCAGTTCAATAAAATGGGCCTATATGTTCACAATCTTAGTTAGGATGGGCCTCCCAGGGGAATTTCTATGATGGATATGCGTGCTATATACGTCCCCAGCTAGAGTACGAATCAACGGGCACACATTGGGATTTACATCCATCCATTAAGGCACAAGACAGGGCTGCCACCTCTCCCCCATCCTGTTTACTTTAGCCCTTGGGCCATTAGCATGTGTGATCCGGCAAAGACATGGGGCTTTGGCACTACGCTTTATGCAAAGACCGATTAGCATCTCACTATACACATATACCATGGTCCTATATGTTGGCAAACCCCCACAGCACCTGCTCAGTCTGCTCCGAGAACACACCCGGTTTGAAAGACACTCAGACGGCCTGGGTATAAACTGGAAGAAGTCGGTTATGTTACTGCTGACATTTTGTACAAAACCTTATACATTGGAGTACCCACTGGAGTGGAGTATGAAACCCGTGAAATACTTGTGGGTGTGGATACACAGGGATCCTGTGTTGATGGTGCTTGAAAATTGTGGTAGAGCCATGGCGAAACTAGAGGACCAAATGGCTCGATTGATAAAGCTGCAGCTGTCCTTGGCTGATCGGGTTGCCATAATGAAAATTATTATAGTGCCAAGATTCCTCTTCTTGTTAAGCAACATACCTATAGCACTCCCCCAGATCTTTTTGAAAATGCTTTGAATGCAACGGATCACACTGAAATGGGCAGGCAAGCAACCACCTATTATGTAGGACACTAAGACTAGGCCATATTTACAAGGCAGTTTTGGAACACCAGATCTGCATCTATATTACATACATACATCTATCTATATTATGTGCCCAAGCACAATATGCACACTATTGATAGTATTCTCAGGCCTGCACGCCATATCTGACGGTAGAAGCAGGAGGTTTGTCCTGATGCATACACTTATGGATGTACCCTATACAGATATTAACACAATTCATTGCGCAACCTGCGTGTGGTAAGCCCTTGGGGACGTGCTCACAAACTCCCGCTATATGCGCTGGTGCTCCCATTAGGACATCACCCAGCCATATCTGTCACACACGAGGCAGGGGTGCTTGCACTATTTAAGCAAGTGGGGATCGAAATGATGGGAGATCTATTCTCAGGGGGAATTTGTTTTAACCCAACGGACCTGACATATATAGAGAATGCCACAACACTCTTCACATCTGCGTACTACTGGTTAAGGGCAGCCATTTAAAATCTCTACCCTATGTTCCTAGAGGAACCCCTCCACCCTAAATGCTCTGCACAAACCGCTTGCAAGTACCTCCCGTAGGCAGCTGGTTACCAGGCTATATGATACGGCAAAGGCATATAGACTGACACAACCGGACTAGGCACTGGATCACTGGAACTCCTTATTAGAACCCCCCATTGACGCAGGAGGAATAGGGTTTCTGCTGCACACCAACATGAATGTTTAGGTCCAATTGTAAACACTGCATTATCAATTTTAGTACTTACAACAATAATATTACTCGCCATACAAACTGTTCAGATATGGGCTTAGCGGAGATGCACACTGTATCAGATGTGGAAGGGCGGATGTCAGCTTTATGCACCTGGTCTGGGACTGTGGGCAGTTTCAGAGGTTTTGGTAGTGGGGGATTAGAGTCTTCCGCTCTATGGTATCAGAGTTAGTAGACTGCACCTCCCACATGTGCCTAAAGGGTCTGGTCCAAAAACTACCATCATTGCCTTGAAAGGTCACAGCAGTGGTGCTACCGCTGGCCAAAAGGAGAGTGGCCAGGGGGCAATGCTCTGCACCCAAATATGATCACTGGCTACTGGACATGGTGTACTGCAGAAATAACCTGAAGCTGTAGGCAGAAGAGCTGCTGGTTCCTTCACGACCGATGGATATGTGCCCCCCCCCCAGCAGTGTACTTACTGAAACACCCAGGTATTCTACCTCCTGATGGGTAGTGTGAGGGTGAGGTTGGAAATGTGGGAACTTTGGGGGTTATTACAACTTTGGAGGAGGTGTTAAACCGTCCCAAAAGTGACGGTAAAGTGACGGATATGCCACCAGCCGTATTACGAGTCCATTATATCCTATGGAACTCGTAATACGGCTGGTGGTATATCCGTCACATTTGGGACGGATTAACACCTCCTCCAAAGTTGTAATAACGCCATATATGTGTACTATGTAACATGCAGTACCTGTTTCAAATAAGTGTACCATATGTACTGAATATGCAACAGCTGCTGGCATGTTATCTTTTTCTTGTACTAAGCAATAAAACAATAAATAAAAGGGCAGAGCATGGCGAGGCTGAAAGAGACACACATCTGCTACCTTGAAGAGACTGAGCGGAGGTGAGCCAAACAATCATGATGCCAATGAGGTTGACAGGGCTTCTTCCCAAATCTGGGCTACAGTTGTGACTGCTGGGCACAGAGGCAAAGGTAGAGGAGGCAAGATAGAATGGCGGTATGGGCAAGTTGCCACTGTGGCAGGAGTGTAGGGAGGTGCAGTGTCTGAAGGCTACAATTGCGCTATTATGAGTGAGCAGGCTGTAGCCTTCACCAAGAGACTCATGCCAAAAGTGGGTACACAGAGCCAACCTGAGAGGGGAAATAGATGCAATCCCACCCCTATTAGAAATAAAGGAAATCTTGGGTGATCACATAGCAACCATCAGCTATCACCATGCAAGAGATATGTGGAGAGACAGAAGGTTGTGGTTTCTACATGACAGTGGCCATTGTGAAATAGGTCTATTGGTAAGGACCTTCTCTAGTGTTCGGAAACATGCAATAGCATAGGAGGGGAGGTCAAGAGCAAAGGAGGCCTATGTGGTGAAAGGAAGAACAGTGAGGCACATTCCTGTACATGACTGCCATATTGCATACGGCACTGAGGATTCTACAATAATAGTGTATAGTGTAATATTTTCAATGTAGTGCAACACTACACTGAAAATATTACAGAATCACGCACAGACAGAATTGAGGCTAGTCCCAACACTTATGAGCTGAACTCATGAAAGGTCAAAAGTCTGACAGCAGAGTCAAGAAATGGGATGAGCTTCCACTCCCTTGAACACACCAGAAAATTAGCAGAACAAACTATTGTGCAGGTAAGGGATATGGCCTGCTGAATTCTCCAAAAAGAGGTGTTAAGAAGCCCCTCCAGTTACATCCCTAAATGGGCTACAGAGGAATGCTGCCTGACAGCCCAGTGGTAGCTTGGCCATGAAAGCTGGGCCCTGGCATTATAGGTTGGTCTCTTGATGCTTACGCGACAAAAATATGGCTGCCAACAGAGCTAAAGGGAGTCCCATAATTAAAGGCATTCTCAAACTAAAAATGCAAAAAAAGGGCACAAATAACAAGAGAGTCCCCTGAGAAACTGGCAGACACAACTTTCACTCTCATATCCCAATAATACACGCTGCACTCTGAAAGAACAAAAGAGGAATTCAGCACAATTGGGATATTTTAAAAGAAGTCTTCAAGAATGATCAAACTGACAATTTAGAGAGGACGCCCTAGAAATGTTCTGAAGATCAGCACCAATTGAGCACTAGATTACTCACTTTGGGGAATCTTCAGCTGAAGTTTAAGGCACTGAAAAGGGATTGACATGCAGCAATATTAGATTATGGGACTTACCTAGAAATGAAGATGGCTAGGACATGAAAATAGACATCATAAATACCCTTCTTCGTTTGAGGAACTTCCCAAATGATCTGTGCCTAAACCATACGCAGAAGGTGGTGTGAATTGGCCCTCGTAGAGAAGCACTGCCTGACATCCATAAGTGGGTGCATTTCTTTGATGAAAAAGAAGAATTTATTAACAATGCACACCAAATATGTCACTACCTGCGAGGGAAATAAACTGTAAACCTTTCACAACCTGATGGCATCTGTACTGAGAAGATGGCGGACTTCTGACATATGTTAGGCTTTCAGTTCTGCTAGGGTGCACAGTACTGGTGAAATGCTTGTCACAACTTTAGCTGAATCCAATTCAATGCTAGGTCTCCATTAGAAAGGGAAAAACAGAGAATGCCGACAGGGGACATACCAATGAACAGAGAAATTGAGAAAGCTATGAGGTGGTCTTTCAAGTGGTGAAGAGGAGCAGCAGTCGCCAAGCAATAGTGCAGATTGGATGGAATGAAATGGACACAAGTGTCACCTCTATAAAAACATTTAGGCCCTCATTACAACCCCGGCGGTCAAAGACTGCCAGGGCTGTTCTGGAGTTTGTACCGCCAACAGGCTGGCGGTACAAACTCGGGCATTACGACCGTGGCGGAAGGGCCGCGGTCGCACCGCCGGGACTGGACGTTTCCCGCCACTTTTGTCCCTGCGGTTCTAACCCCCCAGGGCAGTGCTGCTTGCAGCGCTGCCCAGGGGATTACAAGTCCCCCTCCCGCCAGCCTTTTCATGGCAGTATGAACCGCCATGAAAAGGCTGGCGGAAAGGGGATTCGTGGGGCGCCTGGGGGCCCCTGCACTGTCCATGCCACTGGCATGGTCAGTGCAGGGGCCCCCTGCCACGGCCCCATGGAGCTTTTCACTGTCTGCATAGCAGACAGTGAAAAGCTCAACAGGTGCAACTGCACCCGCCGCAACACCGCCGGCTCCATTTGGAGCTGGCTCCCATGTTGCGGCCGAAATCCCCGCTGGGCCTGCGGGCGGAAACCAGGTTTCCGCCCTCCGGCCCAGCAGGGATCTCCAAATGGCCTCCACGGGAGTGCGGCTGCATTGGCGGACGCCCGGCGGATACAACTTGGCGGGCGGCGGTTGCCCCCCGCCAATATTGTAATGAGGGCCATAGTGCTCCAGAGGTGATAAGGTCTGGGAAGGGAAATGGGAGTATTCTTGTATCCATGTTACTCATAGCCAAGTGAGGGAGGGGTATGTATTAGCTAAACCCCAGGCTAAAAACTACTCCTCCTTGTTAGAAATGGGGTCTTTTGTTGGCAGTCAGGTTATCCCCTGTCCAAGCAAGGACCCTCACTCTAGTCAGGGTAAGTCACACACAGTCCAAATTATCCTGTGCCCACCCTCTGGTAGCTTGGAACTGAGCAGTCAGGCTTAACTTAGAAGGCAATGTATAAAGCATTTGTGCAATAAGTCACGCAATAACACAGTATTACACCACAAAAATAAACTACACACTGTTTAGAAAAATATATAATATTTATCTGGATAAATGCAGGTCAAAATAATTAAAATGCAAATAAGTATATGTTGAGATATCACTTAAAAGTGATATAAAGTGTCTTAAGTCTTTTAAAAGCAAAACAAAGTCTATTTCAAGCACAAAGTACTTGGTTTAAGTGAAAAATCTCTGCAAAGGACCGCAGAGGAAAAGTTGCTTGGAAACAAAGGGGTGTGCATTAATTTCTCCGGCTGCACACGGCGATGCGTCGTTTAGTTTTCACACAGGGACAGCTGTGCGTCGATTTCCGGCGCTTGGTCGTGGATCCTCTTCGAGTTGCGGGGTTTTCAGACGCCCCAGGGACAATGTGTGGATTTCCGGCTCTGCTAGGATGAAGTCAGAGGAGCTGCATCGATACAGTAGGCGTTGCGTCGAATTCTCTACTGCACGGCAGGTGCTGCGTCGATTCCTTTCTGGAAGTCGTGCTGCGTCGTTCCAGCTCGGCTGTGCATCATTCCGGTGAGGCCATGCGTCGAATTTCTGGTCGCTACGCTGGTGTTGCGTCGATCTTCTTTTTGCGAAGTTGGGCTGTGTCGTTCCGGTTCCAGCTTGCGATTACATTTTCACTGTGGTGCAGGCTGTGCATCGTTTCTGGCATGTGGTGTGTCGAATTTTGCCGCACAAGGAGTCCTTCTTGTAGAGGTGAAGTCTTTTTGGTCCTGAGACTTTAGGGAGCAGGAGGCAAGCTCTATCCAAGCCCTTGGAGAGCACTTCTTCACCACAGCCAGAGAGCAGCAAGGCAGCAGGGCAACAGCAAGGCGGCAGTCCTTCACAGAAAGCAGACAGGTGAGTCCTTTGAGCAGCCAGGCAGGCCTTTTTGGCAGGATGCAAGTTCTGGTTCAGGTTCTCTTCTCCAGGAAGTGTCTGAGTTGGTAGGGGCAGAGGCCCTGTTTAAATACCCAAATGTGCCTTTGAAGTGGGGGAGACTTCAAAGAGTGGCTTAGAAGTGCACAAGGTGCCCTTTCGGTCCAATCCTGTCTGCCAGGGTCCCAGTAGGGGGTGTGGCAGTCCTTTGTGTAAGGGCAAGCTACTGTCCTTTGACATGCAAGTGTCAAGCCCTCCACCCTCCCTGCCCAGGAAGACCCATTCAAATGCAGATGTATGCAAGTGAGGCTGAGTATCCTGTGTTTGGGGTGTGTCTGAGTGAATGCACAAGGGAGCTGTCAACAAAGCCCAGCCAGACGTAGATTGTATGCCACAGAAAGATTTAAGTACAGAGAAATGCTCACTTTCTAAAGGTAGTAATATTAAATCCAACTTCACTAGTCAGCTGGATTTTGTATTACCATTCTGGCTATACTAAATATGACCTTCCTACTCCTTTCAGATCAACAGCTACCACTCAAACAATGTATGAGGGCAGCCCAACCTCCTGGGAGCTCTCATCGCTAAGGGGGAAATATGTGGAGAGACCGTGAGCGTTGGCGTGGTCAATCCCCGGGTGATGTTCCACCGTAAAGTCCATCCCTTGTAGGGAAATGGACCACCTCCAGAGTTTAGGATTCCCCCCCCTCATCCGCATGAGCCATCTGAGGGGCCTGTGGTCTGTCTCTGAACCCGGAAGTAAGTCCCAAACAGGTATGGTCTCAGTTTCTTCAGTGCCCAGACCATGGCAAATGCTTCTCTTTCAATAGCACTCCACCTCTGTCCCTGTGGTAATAGTCTTCTGCTAATAAAGACTACTGGTTGGTCTAGGCCCTCCTCATTTAGCTGTGCTAGGAGCGCCCCTATGCCATGCTCTGAAGCATCTGTCTGCACAATAAATTCCTTGGAGTAGTCAGGAGCCTTGATCACGGGGGCTGTGCACATGGCTTCCTCATCGAGTCAAAGGCTTTCTGACAAGCGTCTGTCCAATTCACCAACCTAGGTTGCTTTTTGGAGGTAAGTTCTGTCAAGGGTGTCACTATGGTTCCATAGTCCTTGACAAATCTGCGTAATAACCAGTGAGGCCCAAGGAGGCCCTCACCTAGGTTTTTGTTCAAGGTGGTTGCCAAGCCTTGATAGTTTCAATCTTGGCCTGGAGGGGCTGCATCTTGCCACCATCTACTAGGTGTCCTAAGTACACCACGGAACCCTGCCCAATCTGGCACTTACTGGCCTTGATGGTCAGGCCTGCCTGTTGCAGGGCCTGAAGCGCCTCCTTGAGGTGGAGCAGGTGTTCTTCCCAGCTGTCACTGTAGACGGCAATGTCATCCAGGTAGGCTGCGCAGAAGGCATCCTTGCCAGCTAGGACCCCGTTGACCCACCGTTGGAAGGTAGCGGGGCATTTTCAGCCCAAAGGGCATCACCCAGAATTGGTAATGGCCCTCAGGTGTGGAAAATGCAGATCACTCTTTAGCCCCCTCAGTCAAGAATTTGGCAGCGCCTAGTCTGTCTACAAGGTCATCAGCTTGGGGGATGGGGTGAGTGCCAGTCCGTGTGACTGAGATGAGACCCCAGTAGTCCACGCAGAACTGGAGTTCTGGCTTGGCACTTGGTGCATCAGCCATGGGTACCAGCACCACAGGGCTGGCCCAGGGACTACTAGATTTCTCAATAACCCCTAGAGCCAGCATCTTGGAGAATTCTTCTTTGATGCTGGTGTTCACCTTATCTGACAACCTGTAAATTTTGTTCTTTACAGGGGGACTGTCTCCAGTGTCAATATCATGGACAAACAGGTGTGTGAGTCCAAGGGTGAGGGAAAACAAGGAGGAGTACTGTTCCAGTAACTGGTAGCAGTCCCCTCTCTGGTCTAGGGTCAGGGAGTCAGAGAGAATGACACCCTCCACTGACCTATCAACTGACCCATCACCTTCCTTGGCAGTGATAGGTCGGGAAGAGGTTCACTCTTCTCCTCCATACCCTCATCTGTCACCAGAAGCATGTTGACCTCCGTCCCTCAAAGTGAGGCTTCAGTAGATTGACATGGTGCACCTTTAGGGGGTTCCTAGGGGATTGGAGGTCCACTAGGTAAGTGGTCTCCCGTTTCCACTCCTTTACTTCAAATGGGCCAGACCAGAGGTCCTTTAGAGCTCTATGCTCTACTGGCTCCATTACCCACATTTTGTCTCCAGGTTGAAACTCCACCACAGTGGCCTTCTGGTCATACCAGTGTTTCATTACCTCTTGACTGGCCTCAACTTTACTTTTGTCCATTTTCCAGAAGCGGTGCATCTGGTTGCGGAGGGCCAGCATGTAGCTGACCACATCATGAGGCGGTGCCTTGGGAGTTTTCTCCCTCCCCTCCTTGACAGTGCTTAAGGGTCCCCTGACAGGGTAGCCCTAGAGAAGGTCAAAGGGACTGAACCCTCCCCCTTCTGGGGTACTTCTCTGTAAGCAAAAAGAAGGCATGGTAAAAGGACGTCCCACTTACGCCTCAGGGGGGCTGTGATCATGCCTTTCAAGGTCTTGTTAAATCTCTCCACAAGACCATTAGATTGGGGGTAAAGAGGGTGGTGAACTTGTAGGTTACACCACACACATCCCACATGGACTTCATGTATGCAGACATGAAGTTAGTGCCTCTGTCAGACACAATATCCTTTGGGAATCCCACACAGGTAAATATCCTCATTAGAGTTCTGGTTACCACTGGTGCAGTTACGGTCCTCAGAGGGATTGCCTCTGGGTAACGGGTGGCATGGTCCACCAAAACCAAGATGAACCTGTTGCCCAGGGCAGTTGTGGGGTCCAATGGACCAACAATGTCGATGCGCATGCTTTCAAAGGGGGTGCCAATGACAGGGAGTGGGATCAGGGGGGCTTTTAGCTTTTTTCCTGGTTTCCCACTGGCCTGGCAGGTAGGACAGGACCTACAGAACGCATCTGATTTTGTCCTCATCCGGGCCCAAAAGAAGTGGGTGACAAGCCTGGCAAAGGTCTTGTCTTGCCCCAAATGTCCTGCCAGGGGGATGTCATGAGCCAGACCTAGTAGGAAGGCCCGGTAACACTGGGGGACCACCAGCGCACACGCTGCCCCCGTGGCCGGAACCTTAGGCTCACTGTAAAGGAGATCATTCTCCCAATATATATGGGGATCATCAGAGGCTTCACCTGCTGCCTGGTGACTGTGTTGTCATGCAGACCCATTCAGGCAATCCCAGCATCTCCAAGTGAGACCTTAGCTCTACCTCCTTCCAGGTAGTGTGCTCTAGGTCGTTGCCTAACAGACAATCTACAGGCATGGCAGGACTCACAGCTACTTTTAGAGTACCAGAGACCCCCCACTCAAAAGGAACCAGAGCTACTGGTAGGTGGCTCTCACGATGGTCGGCGACTATGACTTGGTGGAATGTATTTGGGAAGTCCTGCTCTGCTGACACCAGCTGACCCCTGACAGAGGTCATGCTGGCTCTGGTGTCACAAAGAGCCTCCACTCTTTGCCCATTGATGGTGACCCACTGCCTATACATGGAAGTATTGGCAGGCATGTGGGTTTTTGGCACCATCTCTGCATCCCCCAGGGACACTAGTGTTACCTCTATCTGCTCCATAAAACTATCTGGGACTACCTCCTCCCCAAGAGCTACACTAGCCAACCCAGGTGTCTGCCCTCCTTTGGGGGGCTGTGCCCTCTTGGGACACTTGGAGTCTCCCTCAGAGTGCACATACTTACGGCACTCTGCGCATTGGGGTACACACCTCCCTGTCTTATGGTCAATGAACCCCTTCCTTTTGTAATCAGACCGGGACTGGTTACCATTATTCCCTGGGGAACTGTTTTGGGGGCCTTTGGAGAACTCCTTGTTTTTAAATTTTTCCCCCCTCTTTCTTCTGATGGGAACCCTGACCACCTTTGTGGGTGTCCCATCCAGATACCTTTCTGGACACTCTGGTGCTAGTCCAGAGGTCTGCCTCCTCAGCAAGCTTCCCGGGATCAGTCAGCTTACTGTCTACTAGGTGCTGGTGCAACTCTGTAAAACAAGCACTGAGCATATGCTCTCCAAGAATCAAATTATACAATCCTGTGTTATCATCTACTTTGTAGGCCCGCATCCATCCATTAAGTGCCTTACTGGAAAAGTCAAAGAAATCTACCCATGTTTGTGTGGACTGTTTGGTGCTGTCCCTGAACCTCTGATGGTATTTCTCAGAGGTCAGCCCAAACTTGGCAAGCAAAATGGCTTTCATGTGTGAGTATGTGTTCTAATCCTTTGGGTCTAATGTGATAAGTGTGTCCCTCCCAATTGCTGGCACATACCACCACATAGCTGTACCCCACTGTTCTTCAGGAACACCATGAGCTCTTAGTGCAACTTCATAAGCAGCTAGCCATTTATCAATGTCATCTCCCACCACAAAACTGGGCACCACATTTTTGGGTATACGAACTCTCTTTTCTCCAGCAGGTCTTGCATGTATGCTGCCAACCTTACTGCTGGATCTAGACTGCTTCACCTTAAGATCCAGCTCCTTTAGACTCAGTTTGTGAGCCAACAAAAGTTTCTTCTCAGCCAAAGCTCTCTCTGCCCTCCTTTCTTCCTGGTGAGCCTCAATTTCCAGCCTTGCATTTTCAATTGAGACTCTCTCCCCTCTCTCCTTTCCTCTGCGGTCAGGCCTTGATCAGAAAAACTGCTCACCTGATTTGGCAGGGGACACAATTGCAGTGGTAACATCATCCACTATTGGCAAAAATTCCTCTGATGGGCCATCTTCTGGCTTCTCTTCCTCAGCATCCTCCTCTGAATGGGCTTCTGGCCAGGCCTTCAGCACCACTTGTAATTCCTCCTTTCTGGAGGCACCTTGTTGGGTACTCCCATCTCCCTGCAGAACTGTTTCAGCTGTTTGACTATATATGTCTCCAACAGGGCCAGGTCAAAATCTCCTGCTTGAGACCCAGCCTGAGACATGTTGAGTGAGGAGTTTAGTTTAGAACATTGTCAGGAAAAACGAATTTGTAAAAGAGATAAAAATCAAGTTGACCTTCAACTGTGGGTAGGTAGTGAAATATTTAGCTACTGTATGTCACTGCACAAATACAAGTCCTATCATCACCGCTGATCACCAGTGTTAGAAATGGGGTCTTTGGTTGGCATTCAGGTTACCCCCTGTCCAAGCAAGGACCTTCACTTTAGTCAGGGGAAGTCACACAAAATCCAAATTATCCTGTGCCCACCCTCTGGTAGCTTGGCACTGAGCAGTCAGGCTTTACTTAGAAGGCAATGTGTAAAGTATTTGTGGAATAAATCATATGATAACATAATATAGCTCCACAAAAAAAAACTTTGCAGTGTTTAGAAAAATACATATTATTTATCTGGATAAATGCAGGTCAAAACGATTATAATGCAAATAAGTATATGTTGAGATATCACTGAAAAGTGATATAAAGGGGGTCATTCTTACTTTGGTGGGCGGCGGAGGCCGCCCGCCAAAGTAACCCCGTCAGAACACCGCACCGCGGTCGACAGACCGCTGCGGTGATTCTGAGATTTGCCCTGGGCTGGCGGGCGGCCGCCAAAAGGCCGCCCGCCAGCCCAGGGCAAATCAACCTTCCCACGAGGACGCCGGCTCAGAATTGAGCCGGCGTAGTGGGAAGGTGCGACGGGTGCAGTGGCACCTGTCGCGTATTTCAGTGTCTGCATAGCAGACACTGAAATACTTTGCGGGGCCCTCTTACGGGGGCCCCTGCAGTGCCCATGCCATTGGCATGGGCACTGCAGGGGCCCCCAGGGGCCCCGCGGCACCCCCTACCGCCATCCTGTTCATGGCGGGTTTCCCGCCATGAACAGGATGGCGGTAGGGGGTGTCTGAATCCCCATATGGAGGATTCAGAAGGGCAGCGGTAAACCGGCGGGTGACCGCCGGTTTACCCTTTCTGACCGCGGCTGAACCGCCGCGGTCAGAATGCCCTTCGGAGCACCGCCGGTCTGTCGGCGGTGCTCCCGTGGCCGGTGACCCTGGCGGTCACCGGCCGCCAGGGTGAGAATCACCCCCAAAGTGTCTTAAGTCTTTTAAAAGCAAAACAAAGTCTCTTTCAAGCACAAAGTAATTGATTCACGTAAAAAAATCTCCTCAAAGGACCGCAGAGGAGGAGATGCGTGGAAACAAAGGGGTGTGTGTCGATTTCTCTAGGCACACTCACGATGCGTTGTTTAGTTTTCACGCAGGAATGGCTGTGTGTCGATTTCCTGCACTCGTTCATGGATCCTCTTCAGGTTGCAGGGTTTCCAGATGCCCCGGGGACAAGTGTGGATATCCAGCGCTGCTAGGACAAAGTCACAAGAGCTGCGTCGATCCGGTAGGTGTTGCGTCGAATTTTCTATCGCATGACAGGTGCTGCTTCGATTCCTCTCTGGAAGTCAGGCTGCGTTGTTCCGACTCGGCTGTGCGTTGATCCGGTGAGGACGTGCGCCGAATTTCCAGTCGCTATGCTGGCGCTGTGTCAATCTTCTCGTTGCGAAGTCGGGCTGCATTGCTCCGGTTCGGCGTGCAGTGAAAATTTCACTGCGGGGCAGCCTGTGCATCATTTCTGGCAGGCTGTGCATCGAATTTCACATCACAAGGAGTCATTTTGGTCCTGAGACTTCAGGGAACAGGAGGCAAGCTCTATCCAAGCCCTTGGAGAGCAATTCTTCACCACAGCCAGAGAGCAGCAAGGCAGCATGGCAACAGCAAGGCAGCAGTCCTTCACAGAAAGTAGACAGGTGATTCCTTTGAGAAGCCAGGCAGGTCTTCTTGGCAGGATGCAGGTTCTGGTTCAGGTTCTCTTCTCCAGGAAGTGTCTGAGTTGGTAGGGGCAGAAGCCCTGTTTAAATACCCAAATGTGCCTTTGAAGTGGGGGAGACTTCAAAGAGTGGCTTAGAAGTGCACAAGGTCCCCTTTCAGTCCAATCCTGTCTGCCAGGGTCCCAGTAGGGGGTGTGGAAGTCCTTTGAGTGAGGGCAGGCTACTGTCTTTTGACATGCAGGTGTCAATCCCTCCACCCTCCCAGCCTAGGAAAACCCATTTAAAATGCAGATGCATGCAAGTGAGGCTGAGTATCCTGTGTTTGGGGTGTGTCTGAGTGAATGCACAAGGGAGCTGTCAACTAAGCCCAGCCAGACTTGGATTGTAAGGCACAGAACAATTTAAGTGCAGAGAAATGCTCACTTTCTAAAAGTGGCATTTCAAAAATAGTAATATTAAATCCAACTTCACCAGTCAGCAGGATTTTGTATTACCATTCTGGCCATACTAAATATAACCTTCCTACTCCTTTCAGATCATCAGCTATCACTCAAACAATGTATGAGGGCAGCCCCAATGTTAGCCTATGAAGGGAGCAGGCCTCACAGCACTGTAAAAACGAATTTAGGAGTTATACACTACCAGGACATGTAAACTACATAGGTACATGTCCTGCCTTTTGCCTACACAGCACCCTGCCTTAGGGGTTACCCAGGGCACACCTTAGGGGTGACTTATATGTAGAAAAAGGAGAGTTTTAGGCTTGGCAAGTACTTTTAAATGCCAAGTCAAATTGGCAGTGAAACTGCACACACAGGCCTTGGAATGGCAGGCTCGAGACAAGGTTAACAGGCTACTGAAGTGGGTGGCATGATCAGTGCTGCAGGCCCACCACTAGCATTTAATATACAGGCCTACAGCCACTCTCCTAGGGACTTATAAGTAAATTAAATAACCCAATTGGGTATGATCCTATGTTACCATGTTTAAAGGGAGAGAACATATGCACTGGTTAGCAGTGGTAAAGTGCGCAGAGTCTACAAACCAGCAAAAATAGTATCTCAAAAGTGGAGGGAGGCAGGCAAAAAGGTAGGGGTGACCACCCTAAGGCTGTCAGGTCTAACACTCCTATAAAATGAAATGATTAAAATCGTGAGCCTTAACATCAAGGGTCTTAATGAGCCAGCAAAATGTTTGGCTATTCTCAACTCCCTTGGGATATATTTGTTTAATTCAATAAACCCATCTTCTCAGAAAGATTGCCCAAATTGCGATCACTATGTCTTCCACTGAAATACGTCTCATCAGGCCACTTGTAGAGAGCAGGGAAGGCAAATTTATGCAGTCATTGATTCCAGGGCACTGTAAAAAAAGTTATACCCTATAAAGTAGGCAAAAGTCTGAGTACAGTGGTGAGTACAGATGATAATACCTAAAACATAATTTCACTGCAAGCCCTAAACGAAACCAAGAGAGCTTCCTTCAGAGAGCTATTTATGAAGCTTTGGGTATTGCAGAGTTGTAGTGATAGTGGATACCTTAACATAACCATGGAGGGAAGCAAGGATTCTCGTACTGCAGGTTTGTAGATAGTTGGTTGACCTCCCACGTATTTAGAGAGTGGCTGGAGGAGATCACTTTAAAGGATGCCTTGAGGGAAAAAGCTTATGGAAGATGTAGACACCACATTCTACTCTGCTGCACCACACCTATGCTCTATTGTATTACTTTCTGATAGGGAATAGAGTATTGTAACAAATCTAAAAGACAGATATAGGTCATATTAGTCATGCAGCAATGACATTGATACTAATGCTGGCCGCACCTCAGTGGCCTGGGAATCCCTAGAGGCTAAAAGACACCCTTCTGTATGATCCTGTATTTCACAGAGACATCGAAGTCAGTATCCACAACTTTATGACTGAAAATGACAAAGGGGACTTAACATCAGTGCTTTGTGACACACTCAAAGCGGTACTGAGGGGTCTTTGCACAGAGGCAGCAGCAGCAGCTTCTCTGCTGCTTCTGTTTAAATAGAAACAGAACAATCCAAGTGAAACATCAAAAGGACACATAGACCAAATATAAATGCATGTTATTGCCAAAAGATATATCAGTTGATATATCAATGTTTCAAAAGATAGTTTGAGCCCTGGATCTACATGGTATGCCATCCACAGGACCAAACAAGAATATTATACCAATGTGAAAAAGCAGGGGCGCTCTTTGCTACCCACTTAAGGGAAAATGTTTTGCTGGAGAAAGAAAAAAACAAGTTCTCAGCCCTGATAAAAGATGAGGCATTAGCACATGTCTTTCAAACCTTTTATCAAACCATGTATGACGAAAAGGCTGTGGAAATCTCAGAAGCAGAGGCATACCTAACACAAGCTTAGCTGAAAGGTTTCTGACGAACATGGCATATCCCTTTGCAGCCTCATCTCTCATTAAGAAGATATGAGAATTATTAATAGACTGGCTGATTCCCGGGCTCTGACGGATACTAATCTGTATTTTACAAGATGTTCTGTAAGGCCTCTGGTGCTGATCCGAGCAAGATGTTTCCATGAATTCGGATGCACCTTAAACTGTGACGTCTATGCTGTAGGTGATCCTCAAGTTGAGCAAAGATCCTACTCAATGTGGCCCTTACAAGTTTCTATCTCTTCTTAATATAGATGTAAAATATTTATGAATCGACTTTATGGTTTACATTTTAAAGTGGAAACGCCTGATTACAAACAACCAAAATGAACATTTAGGTTTCTGGTTTCAGCTGGAATCCAGAGGTTTTTACTCAAGTGCCTACTCATTCTGAGATGGCCCCAAAACATGTTAACTGTAATTGGGCGTCATGATTAAGGCTGGAGCTGTATACTGGGAGCAGGAGGCTGTGCCCAGGAAGAGGTGTGTGCGTATGAATCCTGAAGGAATAAGGATTGCCCAGAAC
This sequence comes from Pleurodeles waltl, assembly GCF_031143425.1. Lineage (NCBI taxonomy): Eukaryota > Metazoa > Chordata > Amphibia > Caudata > Salamandridae > Pleurodeles > Pleurodeles waltl. Next base: position 1,016,114,097 of record NC_090446.1, on the reverse strand, counting down.
TGGCACTTTTCCTAATGGTCAGAGTGGCACAAAAATGTCTGTATTTGCGACTGTAATGAAGAGAGCTGCGTTTCAGGCAGACAGCAGTGATGCCAGGAGACTTCCGGTGCCCACAGTAGCCCACGCCCACGAAGGGCATTCAGCACCTGGGCTAAAGATTAAACAAAAGATGTCATATGTGGTTCTGTGTCAGCTGCTGCACAATGAAAGGAAACAGGAAGATGTGTGTCAGTTGCTCAGACCTCCACACACTTTTCTGCAACTCCGTGGAACAAGGACATGCTGTTCTACCTTCTCTCACACTGTCCAAAATGTCTCTCTGCCCTCTGTCACTTCTATTTCAAGAAGATGCTCTGATACAGTGTTACCCGCTTCTCCCGTTTCCGTTCACGTTGTCCATTCTATCTCACTATTTCTTCTCAATCTGCTCTTACTGTCTCTCCGTCTGGAATGCTCCCCTTTGCCCCTCTCTCTACTGCTCATGTCGCCTCTGTCACACAGTCTCCTCTGTCCACTGTTACACTGCCCAGGCTATCTCTCACCTGCAAAGCACTTGGCGCAATGCTGTTCTGTCTCCGCAGGACAATACTCCTGCTCGCTCCTCCCAAGCCTATGCCTGTTATATCTGTCTCCTGCCCCCTCTCTCCCTGGTCTCCTCTAACTCTGCTCGCCTTTCCTGTCTTTTCTCTGGGTGCACTTCCTGTCTGGGTAGTCAGTTTGTCTCTTCTTATGCTGTCTCTCTTACCCTCTGCCTCTTCTATCAGTACACCTGCTGCACAGAATCCAACACTCAAATGCACGAATCTGAGTAGTATTATTATTCCCCCACACCCCACAACACTATTCTTTCACTCCGCCCAAGCTGCCCCCCAGTCTTTCTCCTGGCACTGTGCCACTGCTACAGCACCACAGAATCCTAGCTATGTGGATTCTGAGCAAGAGTATGATGGATTGAAGTGACATTGATTGAGATGATGTCATCAATGAGCAATTTAAGCATTAACAATAATCAACATAATCAATAATATTAAACCTCAAACAATAACCACACCAGTTTCTTTAGAAGAATGATAACATTTATTTCCCTAGATTAACAATGCTAATGTTACGAGAATAAATCTCAAACACAAATGGTAAGCATATAGAATTGTTAGTAGTTGATTAGAACGTCGTATATATCTCAATTTAATCAAAACAGTCAAGCAAATAATCTCCAAAACAATAACACTGATTAGCAACACCAAAATCGGTAATAATGGCAATTTATGCATTAGTACAACATTGAAAAGATGTCAATGTAAGCCATGAGCATTTCAAATTAATTCTCTCACTAACCACAAATTAACATTAACATGTTGGGCTTCATGTGAAAAGAATTTAGTAACACACATTCAGAAAAACTCTTTAACTTCGGATTAATAAGAAAATAATATTATTAATATACAGCAATCAAAATATAAGTTTCAGCTGGTACCTGGAAAGCAGAAAAGACACATATAACATAACAATGACATACATTACCGAAATGGATAGCGACAAATAGTCTACTTCAGCAAAGGGACACCATCAGTTATATCTCAGAAGAATTGGGCCTAACGACAGCTGAACCTACATGGCTAATATGACTCGAACCATCAGCTGGAACTCTGGCATCTAACATGGAATCATTAACGTGGAATTTCTCTGGTCTGCAATCATCTAACATCATCTGACTGAAGAAGAATCCTACTCAAGTTGTTATATTAATCTCTAAAAAGCTCATGATTGGTCAGTCCCTGGGGTGGTTTCGATTCACCCAATAGAAAGGTAAATTGATAACCTAAAATACGACAATACTATAATAACTAGAACATTTTCTCAACAGTAACCTTTCCTCTTCCGTCTCGTCTGTAGCTCCATTGTTCCATCTCCACAAACTTTTACAGTTACAACTTAATTTCCATCCTCGAGGAAAAGATCACGCATTAGTAACATTCTCAAACAATAGAACATTCAACTTTTGCAATGCTCGGTTAAAACATGACCTTGTAAGACATAATTCAGCAACCCACTATGGGTAGCTGTGGACACATCTATGAAAGCACTAAATACACTTTTTATTTAAGCATTGAAAAATGGAAAATAACCACAACATTTTGTTAGAAGTTTGCTCACTTAGGAACAGATAAGGAACTGTGGCGACCATTTTCAAAAGTCACCTGTTTTACACGTTAATTCATCATACATTTAGTATACTGAAATCATTAATAAACATATTAGAAAATTCACACTCTGATGCCAGCTATCACTTTGGCACAATGGGTCCTTGTTTTGTCACACAGCACCCTGTCACTCTGCTCATACTGTATGCCATTTAGTCTGATGCTGTCTGCCACCCAGACTCCTTCTCCTGTCCTTGGTCTTTCTCAGTCTAGGAATCCAAGTCACTCTGCTTCCCCATTCTCAGTCTGAGCCTCTTACTGCTCACATTTTTCTTGTTTCCTCTGTAACTTGCACAGTGCTCCTGACATCTCCACATAACCCTCACACCTCTGCACATGTTGCTGTCTGTCTACTTCACAATGCTCTTCTCTGTCCCAGCGCCCCCTCCCTCTATTGCATTTTGAGTAGTCACTGAATATTCATGACATCTGAACCCTCTTGGAAATACTGTGAGGAATGTTTAGTGTAGTTGCCGATTCAGGAAGCAGATCTCCCATCATCCGCCCCAGATGAGAGGCCAGGGAAGTGAGTTCCTTATAGTGGTTGCCTTATGGATCTATCCCTCTGCTCATGGAGTGTGATGGATGTCACGGAATACTAACATGTAAACCAAACATTTAGATAATTAAAAATGCTGGTGTCTGATAACATCCTCAACAAGCATTTTTAATGCAACGGGTCTCGCATTTGTTCGAGTTAGAGCTATTAGCGTTGTAAAAGCAACAAAAAAAACGCAGTGCGATCGCGCTATGTAAAATGCAGCGCAATTGCGCTGCGTGGAAAATAAACAGATAAAGTAGTCCAGACTCCAGGCTGAAAACATCGAGCCTCGTATGTTTTTGGTACTTTACCGGTGCTGTGTAGGTGGGCTAAACACCGGAAAAGGCATGACGTATGCATGCCTTTTACAAATGAAAGCAAGCGGATTTTCAAAGGCAAGCCCACAAACCAATGTAAGTGACTGACGTGGCATGGGCGTGGTTTGAAGCCCAAAGAGAGATTACAGAATGGACGGAGCACTCTGAGCTCGCCCATAAAAATGACAAAAAACGATTTTGATTTCTGTACTGAAGGTAGGGGTGAGAAAGGCATTGGGTGGCAGGGGAGAGGGGTTGTTTTCTTCTTTGGCTACAAGTTTATCCTTTTGTTTTCATTTTTTAAAGAAGGGACTCATTTGCAAAGGTAAGTATACAAGTGTATATTTACTCATGTGTACATTTACTGCTACATGTAGGAGTAACTCTCTTCTTTTATGCTGTTAACCATTTCCAAGCGGAAAGTTAGATCTAGGGGCAGACTAACATATCTCCACTCCCTCAAATAAGAACAAAATCTAAAGATTGTATATAGGACTGTAAAGTTAATAAATAGAACTTCAAAACCATATTTTAAGTTTCAAAGAATTTGCTGACATGTCTGCCACCGAGACGGAGACCTCCCTACGGGAACATGTTGGGAAATTTATTGATGTTTATTATTTTTTCAAAATAAAAATTATTTAGGGCATAATATAACTTTTAAATAATTGACAATGTTTATGAACTTGGAAATAATAAAATAAAATTTAACATCACTTTACCTCCTCAAAACATGCGCGTATTAAACAGTGGCATAATTATATATGTTACTTAAATAAATGTATAAACAATAATTAGAATAAAATACTCACCTTACAAACATTTTTATTTAATATTCAGTAAACTCGTGATGTTCTTCATTAATTTGAATATAATTTTAAACATTTTTAAAAAGTCTAAAATTATGAAAATGTTCATTTTTCAATTAAAAATAATTATATAATTTGAAATAGTAAATTTTTTAAAACAGGTTCCAATGGGTATTTATATAATTCCATGTTGCCAAAGATTTCTATGGGAGTGTGTTACAATACCAAAATAAAAATAATTTAGGGCATAATATAAATGTTAATTAATTGACAATATTTATTAACGTGGAAATAATAAAATAAAAATTAACATCACTTTAACTCCTGAAAACATGCGTGTATTAAACAGTGGAATAATCTATATATATTATTTAAATGTATGAACAATAATTAGGATAAAATACTCACCTTACAAACATTTTTATTGAATATTCAGTAAACTTGTTAAGGACTTCATTAGTTTAAATATCATTTTTAACATTCTTAAAAAGTCTAAAATTGGAGAGAGCTCAGTATGCATGTGTGTTTGGCCAGCCAAACACACATGCATACTGAGCTCTCTCCAATCGGGCACCCTGTTGCCGGGTTGGAGACAGCAGGCACATGCTCCCAGTTTGTCTGGGAGCACAAAGCCTGGGCTCTCGGGCTAATCCTGATACTGCTCTCATGCTGCCATCAGCATGAGAAGAGCTTTAGGATTGGCCACAGGACAGGCTGGGAGCCTGTGCCTTTAGTGCAGCCTGAGGACCGGCAATGCGGTGAAAAGTTAAGTAAGTTTATTTTTTTTACTTAATTTCTTTGTTTTTGTTTTGTTGTCGTCCTCTGGCAGGTGCTGCCGCGCCACTTCACGGCGCCGTAGGCCGCGACTGCATTTATTATAAAAATGTATGAATCCATGAGAGACTTCTTTGTATCAAAAATGGATGATGAGGAAGTGGTGGTCTCTGGCTGTAGGTTTGTAAATTACATTTTGTAGTACAAGAGTAATGCTCCTGTAGTAGAAGTTTACGTACTGCAAAATGTAGTTTGGGAATCGGCTTCATTGACTTTTGGCCAGCGTTTGACCTAGAAATGTAATTTGTGCAACAAAGCATTGACCCACTCAGCTAATTTACATAAAATACACATTTGAGTCCTACAGATTACAGGCAGAGGCGATAATTTGATTCTGGGTAAGGCTTGTATATAGTTGCAAGGGAGTGGGGTATGTTACTACTCTTCTCCCTAACTCCTGAGTGTACAGCGCAAGTTGAAAATCTGCAATGCCACTCGACCTCTGTGTCCTCTCCTCTAAAAAGAAAAGATGCCGACCAAGGGACCTTTGACGTTTCCCTGCTATGCAAAGATGCATTTTCATTATTTGTGAGCAATCAAGGACCTTATAAACAAAAAGTGAGAAGTATTGCTTTATCTCATGCTAGAGATGGTCCTGGAACAATGAAAACATTATTTGTAAATGTAGTTCATGAATACTGGCAAACATTGCCTCTGGCAAATTCTTCTAGGCATACTTTGTAGATACACTGCTAACCACTGATTTATATTAGTTGGAAATGCACAAAAATGACCACTGAAAAGAGGAAATCCTATTTCTGAGTTTCCTGGTCACATGCCTGGGACTCTTTATGACAGAGTTAGGGGTGGGTGAGCTACCAAATTACCCAAGCCCATATCAATGTTAAAGGCATAAACTCAGCACACCCTTACATTTGTGTTGTTCACAAATTCCATATGGAATGAGTCTGAATCGGAAAACAAGACTTTAAGAGGACAGTGTTTGTATATGACATTAATGTCTCAATAACGGATCCGCTCACATCTGTCCCCATTTTGCACACAGAGCTTAACTACTACTGTCTGATATCAGACTTTAAAATCAGTCTTAGTCTAAAGTCATGCTCCTAAACGTGCACCAGTGGAGAAGGAAACTTTCTGAGTGCAAGTGTCTATTAGTTTGGATACCCAAAGCTGTGAATTAGTTTGGTACTGTACAGATTGTAAATTCATAACTGGACTTTTCTTGCCACATAAATTGGTCAACCCGTCTCATAATTTTGTCTTTTCCTGTCATATAATTCTAGTGGCCCTGCATATAACCAAAACACTTCCATTTTCCTCTATCTGCAGCAAAAATATTTTTCTGTTTAGCATTCTAATTTAAATCTGGCATGCTGATTCCAATAGAATATCACTTTCACCACAACACCATCAGAGTTCCTGGCTGGTTTACACAGGACACAAGACAGACACAGAGGAACAATAAACTAGAATGGTCACCCAAACATATCAAGACGGTTCAAACAGTCATAGTGTAATAAGGATGTTAAGTTGGCCTGAATTATAGTCATAATTGTAATAAGGAGAGAGTATTAAAACATATACAATTATCATATAAACCTTTATCAGGAGTAAACTTTACATTGGCATTAGATTGGCATTGGCATTAGAGTGTAATGCTCAAAACAGCTCCTAGACGGCACCATAACAAAAATATCATTTGTAAGAAACATGGTAATGTAACTATGTTGTTAGCCCCTAGAGGGCATAACCTCATGGAAACAAACAGGAGAAACTAACGCAGTGCAACTATATACTTAGCCTCTAGAGGTTTTTTTTAAGGCTAGCAGGCCTACTGCAATGATATTACAAACAAGGCCTTTAGAACATAACTTCTCCCAACTGTAAGACAAAAGTTCTAGCCATGAGAAAGCATAAAAGACACTGAATGGTGGGAGGGGTTATTATTTTGGGGTCTCCACTAACCTAGCTTGGGGACCCAGAGATGATGTAGATAGAAAGAGTGTTTTGAAGGTTGTCCCATTGTCCTGGGACCACCACAGGGCGAGAAATGAGCAAAAATGTTTTGTAAAAGCAATGCCCTGCAAAGCATTATGGGAAGAGTTTTCATGCAGCCAATATTATAGTATGTTGACTGTAATGCTCAGAACAACCCCCACGGGACACCACAAAAAATACAGCATTTGGAAGAAACATGGTCATGTAACCAGACAGTCAGCCCTTAGAGAGCATAACCACATGAAAAATTAATAGGAAGAAATATTGCAGTGCAACCATGTATGTAGCCCCTAGAAAGCATAGGGCATTACACATTTGCAAGACTAGCAACCCTATTTCAATATTACAAACAAGGCTCATAAAACATACCTTCTCTTGGCCATAAAACAAACATTCCAAACCATGAGAGAGCTTAAAAACATAATGAATGGTGGTAGGGGTTATTATTTTGGAGTCCCCACTAACACGGTGTGGGTGCACAGAAATGATGTAGACAGAGAGCACATTGTGTTCAGTGTTTTGAATGTGGTCCCATTGTCCTAGGACAGCCACAGGCTGAGTTATGAGCAAAAATGTTCTGATAAAGTAATTCTCTGCAAAGCATTATAGGGCAAATTTCTGTGCCACAAATATTTTGGTATTGATGTGATTGTAACGCTTAGAACAGCCCCTAGAGGACACCACAATAACAAATGCATTTGTAAGAAACATGGTCATGTAACTATATAGTTAGCCCCTAAAGGGCATAACCACACAAAAAGAAAATGGCTGAAAGTAATGCATTGTAAACATACATATAGCCCCTGGGGGTGTAGTGCATTACACATTTTCATGGGTAGCAGGCCTATTGCAATGATATTACAAACAATGTCCTTAAACGCAAGCTATACCCAGCTGTGAAAAAAAAGTTCATCCATGAAGGCTTAAAAAGAAACTGACTGGTGTGAGGGGTTATTGTTTTGGGGTCCCACTAACTTAGTGTAGGTGCCCTAGAAATGACGTAGACAGAAATAGTGTGTCATGCTGAACATTTTGGTGGTGGTCCCATTGTCCCAAAAACCACTACAGACTGAGTTATGAGCAAAATGTTTTGTAAAAGTAATGCCCTGCAAACCTTTATGGGGTGAGTATCCTGAGTATAGTGAATATTGAAGTATTGGCTCTCCTGCTGTGCAGGAAGAGCAGCTTTTGCTTTCAAGATTTCCGTTTTACACACAGCATTCACTAATTTCAAGTGTTTTAAGGAGAGAAATTACTCTGATTAGGTAACTGAACAATGTGACCAGTGCTCCAATATCGCTGATTGAGTTCACGTTGTTGTGCCTCTACGTGCTGTGAGTGCTATGGCCGCCATGCAGCATGAATTGGAGAGACAAAAGAAAGAATAGTTTGCCCATGCTCAAGTATTTCAGCAATTGTGCAGTAATCCATAACAGGAGCAGACTCAAAGGTGTGATAAAAACAGCCTCATGGCAGAACAACCCTAAAGCATTCACCAATGACATCAAGTGATTTTTGAGAGGCAACCCCAAGAACAAATGAAAGTGATGGGTGTGAGATGGGCATGGGTAAAAGACCACAATACTTACAACACGTTACACCGCTTGTGCTCAACCTAAAGAGTAAAAAGATTTATCTAAATCAAAACCAAATTAGTTAAAATATATTTGTCTTAAATATTAATATAAATGAATTTTACCCATTATTTTAAATGTAGAACAAAATAGAGAAAATGCATCATCACTATTAACTTAATTTTGAATTCAATGTTTAACTAATTGTGTCTAAAATGACTATTAGGTGTACACCTAAAGCTGTGTAAAAAGTTAGCTATTCAAATAGTTCCTTCCATGTCTCAAAGTGTCACCCTAAACTAATTATCTGCTCCTAACGAAGCTGAGATGTTGGAAAGTGGGCTATTGGTAAGGGAAGATAGTACCTATACTTAGCAATAGGCCAAAATCCCACACTAGGTTCACTCAAGTTCTCAATAAATTAATCCTTGCTCAACTCTTGGTAATTTGGCCCATGAGCAGTTAGGCTTGATTTAGGAGACAGGTGTGTGAAGCATCTAATATCAACAAAATATAAATACGTAAACCACTACACACAAAAAAATCCAACATTAATTTATAAAAATCCCCAAAACACCTAAATAGCAAAAATCCAATATAGGGAACCAGGTATATGAATTTTGAAAGAATGCATTTAAAAAGATGCTTTCTAGTGTCTAAAAGCAAAAAGTGCCATCTGTGGACATCTGGTCAGGCTTGACTGGGGCAAAGTCAGAGTTTGAGGCTGACTGCTTTAGAGTGCAAGTCAGATGCACTGAGCAGTAGGTCTTGGTCAAAATTGTACCTTCTTACTTAGGGCCTCATTTCAAATTTAGCAGTTGGACAGCCGGATCGTCATGTTGGCGGTCCTAAAAAGACCGCCATGTTGGCTAGCTCTCAGAAGCCCGTATTACGAGTAATAGTGGCAGGACCACCAACTGCCAACCATAAAAGGTAGCCTGGCAGTGGCACAGGGGCCCAGAAATAAGCGGTCCATCCTCCAGCCCTGACAGCACAGTGACCAACGATTGACCATATTTCCAAAGGTGCAGTGTCTGGCACCCATGGCAGTCAGCCAATGGCCCTCAGAACTATGGTGATTCGCAGTCACCGAAGTAATACACAATTGCACATTAGATGGATTTGAAAACACAGCTGACACACATTGCCACACTCAACACATCTGCAAAGGACACACCACAATCCTCTGCCTCACTAACCGCAAACACAGAAGCCAGAGCGAATTATCCAACACAGCAGCACAGATACAAGGCACCACTTTTTTCTCACCATCTCTTTTCTCACCAAGCCCAAACCTTTCTCCAGTCACACCCTTTTGCACTTCTCCTCTTTAGTAAGTCATTGTCACCTGTTTTGTTTTTTCAAATTCTGCTCTGTCACATTTGAAAAACCCATGGTTTTCAGAAGATGAGGTGAGAGTGATGGTGGATGAAATCATCTGAGTAGAGCCACAATTGATTAGAGCACATGTCCAGTACACTCCTCTCAGTAGGAAAATGGAAATGTGGGACAGGATAGTTGATAAAGTGAATGCTGTAAGGCACCACCCTGCGCACAAATGAGGACATAAGGAAGAAATGGATGACCTCAGTGGCAAGGTCCATTCCCTGGTCTCCAGGCACCACCTGCAGGCCAAGAAGACTGTCAGTGGCCCTCCTAGGGCCCCATTACATCTCCTTCCCTGGGAGGAGAAAGCCTTTGCCATTCTGCATCCTGAGTGCCTGACAGGAATACCTTGGGGAGTGGAGTTTGGTAAGTCACAACACTAAAAAGTCACCAAAATGCCATGTCATACATGCTCACTGCTCACCTTTTGCCACCTTCACTGTCAATCCACTCACCAGCCCAGTGTCCACCAGTACATCTCACAATTGAAGTGTACTCACCTGGGGTGAGCACATTTGTGTATATTACAGGGAGTTACATGACTACAACTCCCAGCAGGCACTGTTACTGTCACTCAAACCACCAGCACAGTGTTTCCTTCTCCTAATACCCATGTCTGTCAACTCTCAATTGAAGTGTATTCACCTGAGGGGATAACATTTGTCAAGTGTGTGTAGTACAGGGACTGACATGACTAAAACTCCCAGCAGGCACTGTTACTCAAACCACCAGCACCGTGTTTCTATGTCCAAATACACTTGTTCGTGAACTCCCAATTGACGGGTACTCACCTGGGAGGATAACATTTGAATAGTGTGTTAGTACAGGGACTGACATGACTGCTAAGGCCAGGAGGCACTGTTACTGTTACTCCATTCAGCCAGCCCAGTTTCCTCTTCTCCAAAGATCTCTGTGTGATAACTCACACATGAAGTGTACTCACCTTGGAGGATAACATTTGTAGAGTGTGTGTACTAGAGTGATTGACATGACTGCAACTCTCCGCAGGCCCTCTTTCTGTAATTCCAACCACCAGCCCAGTGCTCACTTGCCCATATACTCATGTTTGTTAGCTCACAAATTACGTTTACTCTCCTGGGATGATACCATTTCTCAAGTGTTGCGAAGTAGAGAGAGTTACCTGACTGTAACTCCCAGCAGGCTCTCTTTCAGCAATTCTAACCATCAGGCCAGTGTTCACTTGTCCATATACCCTTGTTTTTTAACTTACAAATGAAGTTTACTCACCAGGGAGGAAGCCATTTGTCAAATGTTAGGAAATAGAGAGTGACCTAACTGCAACTCCCAGCAGGCCCTGTTTCTGCAATTCCTTCTACCAGCACAGTAGCCACTTTCCCAAAAACTTCTATTAGTGCACTCTCAATTGAAGTGTACACACCTGGGGGGGAGAAGTCAAGTATGTACACTATAGGGAGTGACATGACTGCAGCTCACAGAAGGCACTGTTTCAGCAACTCAAAAAACCAGAACAATGGTCACTTGTCCAATGACCACTGTCTGTCAACTCATAATTTAAGTTTACTCTGCTGGGAGGATACCATTTGTCAAATGTGGAAAGTAGAGAGAGTGGAATGATTAGTAAGGTCAGGAAAACCTGTATCTGTTAAACCAACCACCAGTCCATTGTTTACTTGTCCTAATACCATTGTGTGTGAATTCTCAATTGAAGTGGACTCACCTGAAAGGATAACATTTGTATAGTGTGTATAGTACAGAGTTTACCATACTACAACTCACACCAGGCCCTCTATCTGTAAATCCGAATATCAGCACAGTGTTCACTTGTCCATGGACCCCTGTATCTTAACTCTCAATTGAAGTGTGCTTACCTGGGAGGATTATATTTATATAGTGTGTGTAGTACAGGGAGTCACATGACTGCAACTTCCAGGAGGCCTTGTTTCACTAACCCTACACATGAGCCCAGTGGTCACTTGTCCAACGACCACTGTTTACCAATTCCCAAATGAAGTTTACTCACCTAGGGGGGATAACATTTTTCAAGTATTGGGGAGCAGCAAGAGTGACCTGACTGCAACTCCCAGCAGACACTGTTTCTCTAACTCCAGCCACCAGATCAGTCTCTACTTGTCCAAATACCTTTGTTTTGTAACTCTCAATTGAAGTGTATTCATCTGGCAGGATACCATTTGTATTTTGTGTGTAGTAGATGGAGTGATCTCACTACAATACCCAGGACGCACTGTTTCACTAACTCAAAACACCAGTCTATTGTTCAGTTCTCCAAATACCCTTCTTCATTAACTCACACATTAAGTGTACTCACCTGTGGGGATGACAGTTATCAAGTGTAAGAAGTAGAGGGAGTGACATGACTGCTAAGCCCAGGAGGCTCTGTCTGTCCCAGTCCAAACACAAGCCCAATATTCTCATACCCATATACCCCGTGTCTGAACTCTCAAATGAAGTATACTCATCTGGGAGCATAACATATGTATGGTGGGGGAAGTAGAGGGAGTGACTGGAATGCAAAACTCCAAACACCAGAACAGTGGTCACTTGTCTGAAAACACTTGTCTGATAACTCTCAATTGAAGTTCACTCATTTGGGAGGGGCCAAGATATAGATCATGCTCAACTATGAGATGTGTCTGGCTACGTAGGTCCATCTTGACCTCCTAGCCCAAGATGAAACTATTGAAGTCTGGACAAACACCTTACCCAATGTGCAAAACAATGATCCCAAAGGCCTCAAGATGCATCAACAGAATGGTATTGGCAGCAGACTCATTCACAATGCACTGACCACATGATGACTTCAATCACATATACAACAAAGTCCTAAGTTTGCATGTATAACAATCAACTAGGCCTAATAGTGGCCAAAGCTAGACACTGTTATGCCGGCACTGGTGGCAAGATGGCATTCTAAGGCCAGCCTCCCCAGTAATGATCTGCACATTTCAGCAGCTACTCAACTTAAATGGAATTAGCATGCTTCACAAATGTCAGGTCAGTACAACCAATAGCATGGGTACCGGTCAAAATAGGATAACCTTCAAATCAACTATGTACAAGTTATTTGCAAAATGCCACTGTAAACATTTGGAGGTAGAAATCACAATGCAACCAGTAACATTGTAGGTTTCACATTAACAGTTTAAGCTTCCACTAGCCACACAGAGCCCACAAAAGAGACTATAACTACCCCCCCGATGAAGCTCCGAGCGACGATGATACTCCTGGATGTCTGGATGTGGAGGACGGTTCTGGCTTATCTGGACAACCCGGTCAGACCGTAGAAGAGAGTTTCACAGTGGCCACTAAATCACCTCCCAGCCCGGTTTCCTCCACATAACAGGCAGCTCTGCGCCCCCAACCTGTGTCCCTATGCAGTGGCAACCTTCATGTTCCCCCCGGTCCAGGATGCAGAGTCTCAGCACAATGCCTTTGGCAATGATAGTCCTGGAACCAGTAGGAGGGGGCACCCTGTGGCAAGGGCACAGGGTTGTGGGGGTAGGGTGTGTGGGAGGGATGCTGTCGGCTAGTGGGGTGAGGCCCCTGGGGATGATCCTGGTCAGGATACCACCAGTCACATCATTGGGGTCTATCATGATGTTACAGGCCAAAGGTAAGTAGGTGATGGATCACTGTCCTCAGCCATATGTCTGGGTCAAAGCGTATGTAGGCATCTGCCACCCAGAGGCTATTAGCCTTCAGCGTATGATGGGTGCTGGTGCATCACTGCAATCTGTAATGTGAAGGTGTCCGACATACATATGAAAGAGCTTACAATGTTCTTTGGCTGCAGCTATAGGTCAATACTTTCCTTTGGTAAGTAGGGAATGTCCATTGACATGATTAATGTGACATCACTGTTGACAACACTCCTTGTGCCTACATGTCAGCATGTGTCCCTCTCTCTTTAGAAAATCATCTGTAAGCTGTTGTTTTATGCATGGTCTACCTATTTTTATGGTATGATGTCTGTATTCACTTACATATATGTGCATGGCAAACTGTTTGTGGAATAGTATTGTTCCACAGACAGGAGTGTGTTACCATTGTTTATTGGCTGACACACATCCACATGTGTCATAGCATGTCATTTGGCATGCACAACTGCAGTAGCAATGAGGGACATGACAGGTAGCCCAGAGTTAAGAGCCACAATGTGTATATCTATGCCCTTGATGTGGCATCATGTGGAAAAGTGCACTGCACATGTGTAATGGGTAACATTTGTGCCCTGACTGTTGGCCAGCAGCATGGAGTGACTTGCAGTTATGTTGAAATCACATGTGTTTGGGTACAAGCATTCATCCACAGACAGACATCTAGGTCTGAATGACCATAATGGTGACAATGGGCTGTGGGCCTTCAACAAGTACTTGGAAATCTCAGGGCCAACATCCAAGGGACTGATGGCATCTACTGATGTACTCCGAGTATGTCATTATAAGGGGTGGCAGACATTAGTAGTAATTATACTGGGGCTTGCTGATTCATTTTGTTGTGGATTTTGGGGACATCTCTTCCTGACATATTGCACATGATATCTACAGTGTCCATTTCCATGCCACATGTGTGGCCTATCTAGGCAACATTGATACTACCTTTATGACTCTATTGGGACAAATATCACTTGGTGAAGTGTGCAGTGTTGATATGTTTCCAGTGTAACATGGGTATTTCCATGTCACCTTTTCCAGGATACTTTTGTCATCAACATAGCAGGATTTTGTAGCATAATTTCTTATTATTGGGTCGTAATGTATGTGACAAATAGATGTGTGCATGACCTTGTGTGGGATCTGTGGAAATGCATTTGGCATTGGCCTACAATTGTATGCCAACAGGTAACTGAAATCTGCACCATGGAGAACAGATTTGATTGTGATAGTGTCTCTTAACTGTTGAATTATTATTGTGATTACACAACTTCAACCATGCAATTGTATTTGTCTGAGATTCTGAATTTCCTGTGGGCAACTGCTGAGAGTTCATATGGCATGCATGAATTTGGTATGGCACATGTATGGGCCACTTAGGTGGAGTTTATTGCTGGGACCTACTTGATATCCTGGTAATGTTTGCTAATTAAAGCTGTTGTTCAGGTGTGAGCATATACATGCAATGACCCTATTTCTCTTTGTATTAGCAGCATCAGCAACAGCAAGCACAGCCAAGCTGGAAACCATCTGGCCATGGGACCTCAGTCAAGACACCACAGACACAGAGGGATACAGTGGTCTGAAGGGCAAAGGGAGTGCCACAGAGGAGACTTGAACATCCTCATCATCATCAGTCTCCAGTGGACTCTCCCTAGTGGTGGCTGACCCATCGGGGTACCATCTTTGTCCATCACCGCCCATTTTATCACCGCATTCCCTGTTGCTCCCCACACAGTTGTCCATGCCCGCTCACCGAACAGGGTGAACGTCTCCTCTGCTGCATGGAACTTCCGCCCCAGCCCCTGTTACTTCTGCTATCCTCAGTGAGGAGGTGATTGACCTCCAGAGAAGTATCTCTGTGGGTCAGTCAGCCAATGTGAATGCCATCCAGGGATTGACAATTCAGTTACAACAGACAAATGCATTCCTGGAAGGCATTCTTGGTGCAATGGCTGGCCTACAGAGATCTTTTCAGGCTGTGGCCTCTTCACCGATGGTAGCCAGTCACTCCCCATCTTCTGTCCCCCCTCCAACTCCCTTTTTCCAGTCCAAATCCTCCCTTCCCCTACTGTCCCAAAGCACGCAGACAGATCCGCATGCATCCACATCAACACACAAAAGCAGCACAGACAAACACAAGCACCAGAAAACACACAGATACGCAAGCAAACAACAGTGACTCACAGACACAACAGTCACCACTAACCCAAGCATCCCCACCCACCCCAGCATTACACACACAACATCCAGAACATCCATAGGCACCACAGCAACTGGCACACCCACCACACACACCATACCTGCAGACAACACAACAGACATCCACCACATCTAGTATACCCGCAGTCAGTACCACAAAAGACACACACATCCCCCACTCCAAGCCCAGCACCTCCTAAACCCCCAAAAGACACTCACTTACCCACCCAACAGACACTATCCCAACACAAGCATACCTCCCAGAAGCACGCACCCACAACAGCCACACCAACACAGCAGACAACCACTCCCTCTACCTCCAAATCTCAACCCCCATCTGATGACCGTCCCGTGTCCCTAAGAAAGTTTTTATGTTGCACCTGGACCTTTCCCCTGTTCCCTCCACCCCTGTCCCTAACCCAAAAGGCTCCCACGCTGTTCCCAGCCAATCCCTTTCACCTCCAAGGGCTCCCCTGCAAGCACCCATACCTGTCTCCCAAAGAAGACGCCCACCCCTCCTAAAAAGCAGCCCACCCACCTAAACCCAAGACCAAACTCCCCCCTCCCAAATCTGTCCTCCACTGAATGATCCCTGAGGTGCCTGCCTGCTCACTTGATGCCCCTTCCTGTGGTGGTTCCCGGGCAGTTAGGAGTCAAGAGTTGGCACAATTCTGTTCTATTAGGGACATATATGTCGACTGGCCAGTGGCCTTGGACTATTTGAATTTGGATTTTGCAATAGGTTCTGGTCAACTCTTGGAAGTTTTATTGATGGGCAAAAGCTCCGGAGCTTCAGCAGGACAAAGTTGGAATTCAGGCAGGGTCGCTGTTCAACATTGCCGGCTTGACTCTTGTCAACAGGTCTATCACCTCATGGAGCTTTTTTACAAAGTGGCTCCAAACGTCCGGATTTTCTTCCAGAAGTCCTCTTGAAGTGTTCACAAACTTGATCCAAGGTTCCAGAAGCTCTGAGTTGCTCCTTGGACATTGGGACTTCAGTTCCCAGAATGCACCTGGTCAGAATCCTCAAATGGCCATTAGACATTGGTCAGCTGGGCTCCTCTTGCAGGACTTGATGCAAGGGGGCTCTGGTTAGTTCCACTGTACATGTAGCTTGCAGAGAGTCCACTCCTAGAGTTGCTGAAGCAAGGCAACTTCCTTCTTGTGTTGAAGCTCAGAGTATACAGCTGGTGCAGTTCAGAGGCAGACCAGGGATTCAGCAGGGCAGTCCTTCTCCAGAATTTTCTTCCAGCAGGGATCTGAATTGCTGGGTAGCTCTGCCATATTTATCCTTGCTCCTGAGTTGGCAAGCAGGGGTGCACCCCTAACCAATGGTGTGCAGGGTGCAACCCTCTGGGGTGAATACTTTCTGTGAAGTGCAGCAAAAATCAATCCCAGAAAGCAACATTCTGTAAAAGTCCAACATGAAGAAAATCTCCCCTTGGAGGTTACATATGTTTGAGCCCACCCACTGGTGTGGCTAAATGTCCCTAACCCACCCCTTCTAGTCCCTGTCTTAATTTAAATACTGGGGTTACCATCTGGCTGGGGGAGCAGGAAATGGAGGAGGTCTGGCTTCTGTCCCAGGTGGCTTTCCCTCCTTTGAAAACCAATTTGGACACTCTACCCCCATTCTGCACTGCCGTCTGCTGTAGCAGTTATTCTCCCGCCAGATACTTCCTTTGTTTCAGCCCAGGCCATGTCACATGTCATTAAGGTAGGTTGGCTCGGGCTGCCAGAGGCTGATCAATCAGGAAAGGACACTACAGGGCTGATTTTGCTAACTTTTAGAAAGAGTTTTAAAACACTGGTGGTCATTATAACCCTGGCGGACGGTGTTAAAGCTGCGGTAATACACCAAACAGGCCGGCGGACAGAAAAAGGGAATTATGAACGTGGCGGACACCGCCAACAAAGACAGCCACTTTAACACACCGCCCGCCACGGCGGTACAGACATGCAGTGCGGCGGTCACCGCCAACAGACAGGCGGAAGACAATGTATCGCCCATAGTATCACAACCCGCCAATCCACCACCTTTTCCGGGGCGGATTCACCGTGGATAAAAACACGGCAGAAACAGTTTCTGCAATGGGAAAACGCTCACCTGAACACATCCCACGAGGAAGGGGGGCTCCATGGATCTGGAATGACAAATCCTACCGGCCCTTGTATTCCTACTCATCTACGAAGAGCAACGCCGGCGCCGGCGAAGACAACGGTGAGTACTGCACCTACGACATAGGGGAGGGGGGAGGCAAAAGTCAGGGGGACACACACGCAACACCCCCACCCCCACCCTCGCATATTACAACACACACACCAATGCATTCACAAACATCACAGTAACAACCCACAACCCCCCCGGAAGAATGCAAAGACAAAACGAAATCAGTTCAAACATTGTAATGTTTCAATATACGTCTCAAATATATACAGATATATTATAAAATCATTCAAAAGTATATACATTACGAGAAGTAGTGCAGATAAGCACATATCAATGTCCGTGCACCACTAGTCCAAAAATGCATGGGTGAGGCCCACAATAGATACCTGTCCACAAACGGAGAGAACACTGCCGGGGCATCAGAGAGAAATACAACAGGCACCTCAGGGGGATGGAAAGGGGGGGCACCTCAGCCGGATGAGTGCAAAGCCAGATCCATGACAGGGCTCCATGCCCATTGATGTATCCTGGGGAGTGCAAAGCCACAGTCTCTCAAGTATCTACAGTGGGTGGGTTGCCCACTCTTCAATCCTGGGGAGTGCAAAGCCACAGTCTCTCAAGTCTCTACAGTGGGTGGGTTGCCCACTGTACCATCCTGGGGAGTGCAAAGCCACAGTCTCTCAAGTAGATAACAGCCACCACTGGTTCTGGAGGGGGACTGGTGCCCCGACTGGATTAGTCTCCCCGTGACAGTTCCTGTCCCGTCACTGTCCCAGCTGCACATAGAATAACTTTGCTTGATGTGGCGGTCTTTTCCTTCTTCAGCGGTGCATGCCCTGTTCAGCGGTGCTTAGCCATGGCGTGCTCTGGACTGTTCAGCGGTGCTTTGCCATGGCGGTCTCTGGACTGTTCAGCGGTGCTTTGCCATGGCGGTCTCTGGACAGTTCAGCGGTGCTTTGCCATGGTGGTCTCTGGACTGTTCAGTGGTGCTTTGCCATGGCGGTCTCTGGACTGTTCAGCGGTGCTTTGCCATGGTGGTCTCTGGACAGTTCAGCGGTGCTTTGCCATGGTGGTCTCTGGACTGTTCAGCAGTGCTTTGCCATGGCAGTCTCTGGACTGTTCAGCGGTGCTTTGCCATGGCGGTCTCTAGACAGTTCAGCGGTGCTTTGCCATGCCGGTCTCTAGACTGTTCGGCGGTGCTTTGCCATGGCGGTCTCTGGACTGGGTATTGGTGCTTTGCTATGGCGGTCTCTGGACTGGGCATTGGTGTGTGGCATGACGGTCCCTCATTGCCCAGTGGGGCTGTGGCTGCCGGGGCCCTCCTGGGCAATGACTCTGACGGTGGTCTCCTGACCAGTGACGATACTTGGGCCCTCCTGGGCACTGACTCCGGCGGTGGCGGTGATCTCCTGACCAGTGACGATACTTGGGCCCTCCTGGGCACTGACTCCGGTGGTAGTCTCCTGACCAGTGATGATACTTGGGCCCTCCTGGGCACTGACTCCGGCGGTGGTCTCCTGACCAGTGACGATACTTGGGCCCTCCTGGGCACTGACTCTGGCGGTGGCTGTGGTCTCCTGACCAGTGACGATACTTGGGCCCTCCTGGGCACTGACTCTGGCGGTGGTCTCCTGACCAGTGACGACGGTGCTGGCGGTGGCGTCCCAGCCGCCGGAAAGGATGCCGCCCTTCTCCGCAATGATGCTCACACCAGGCTGTGCAGACTTCTTCTGGGCTTTCCCCACCTTTGGAGGAGTCACAGGTGACTCTGCAATCCCCCTGGGACCCCTGTGAGTTGTCTTGCCTCCAGGAGTCTTCACACGGTCCCGTCGGCCACTTTCCAACTTCAGAGCCTTTACAGGGGGTGGACTGGCTGTGCCTTGGCTCTGTGTCACACTGCCTGCCCTGGTGGCCGGTGCACTCCACACACCTTGAACAGGCACCACTGGTACTGGAGGCTTTTTGGCTGAGGCGCTACAACAGGACTGATGAATTGGAGGGGGGGTGGGGGCAAAAAGGTCAACTTTGCAGAGGGACAGTTTCTGACGAACACTGGGATGGGTAGTTGGAGGAGGTCTGGGAGTGGAGGAAGAGGAGGTGGTTGTAGGAGGTGTCACTTTAGGTGTTTTGGGTGCAGGTGCAGGTACTGGAGGCTGTCATGAGGTGGATGGATGTTGGGTGTGTGGGTGCCCGCGTTTGTGTACTTTGGGAGGGGGCATCACAGACATACTGGGAGAGGACACAGGGGACGTGTAAATGGGAGTGGAGGTGGTGAATGCAGGTGAGCAGGGTGTGGTGCCTGGTGTTGTGGTGCGAGTCCTGGTGCCTGTAGATGTAGTGCATGCAGGTGAGAGTGTAGACGAGACTGGGAGGGAGGAGGGAGACGACGAGGAGGGGGACACAGTGGAGGCAGTGGATGTTGCTGTGTCTGCACGTGGGTGATGCTTGTGTGTGTGCCTGTGGGTTGTGTGGTGCCTATGTTTGCCTGAGCTACTTTTGTGTGTTGAGGTGTGTGCATGCTGGTCTGATGGTGTGCTTGGGATAGGCTGGGGTACAGGGGATTGGGTCTGGATGGAGGAGGTTGGAGGGGGAGGCTAGATACAGGGACAATGGCTGCCATCAGTGCTGAGGCCAGAGATTGCAGGGTTCGCTGAAGGACAGCCTGACCAGAATGAATGCCCTCCACGAATGCATTACCATGTTGCAACTCTCTTTCTACACCCTGGATGGCATTCACAATGGAAGACTGCCCAACAGTGAGTGACCTGAGGAGGTCAATGGCCTCCTCACTGAGGGCAGCAGGGGTGACTGGGGCAGGGCCTGAGGTGCCTGGTGCGAAGGTGATGCCCACCCTCCTGGGTGAGCGGGCACGGGGCGAATACTGAGGAGCTGCTGGGGGGGCGGTGCTGGTAGGGGAGGTGGCGGCTGTACCTGTAGAAGTGGGGCGCACAGATGGTGCCGCCACCACAAGGGAGCTCCCATCAGTGGACGAGTCCGTGTCGCTGGTTGGTGATCCGGTGGCCGATGTGAAGCTCCCCTCGCCCTCTGTCCCACTGATGCATTCAGAGGCCGTGGTGTGGCCCTCCATGGCCATGTGGGATGCAGCTCCCTCGTGCTCCGGTGCCACTGTACCTCCGCCTGATGATGCTAATGCACAAAAGAACAGCGAGAGCAATAAAAGGGGGGGAGACAGAAGAAAGACAGGTTGAGTGCATGGCATACCGCTACCGTTGGCGGACACTACAGACACAGCTGTCCCCTGCTCTACGCCGTGCTCCTGGCCTCTACAGATGCAATTCCTGGGATCTGGCCTACCTCGCTATGATGGACTTCTGCACACATGGATGCCACAGGGGCATGTATACCTGTACTTGGCACTCTACTGCGGGGGGTAGAATGCCACATGGCCTGCATTACGGAGGGGCCTAGCCTACGTATTTCTGCCTGGCCTAGGTACACCCACAGGACTCCTCCCCCACCCAGACCCCTCCACTGCGCGCAAAGTCCACAGAATGAGAGTGTACTCACCCCCTTGTGTCTGCTGTGAGGCCCTCAAGCGCCCATCGAACTCAGGGTAGGCCACCGCCAGGATCCGGAACATCAGGGGGGTCATGGTGCGACGGGCACCCCTCCCACGTTGGGAGACCATCCCCAGCTGATCCTGCCGTCTTCTTGCTCCAGCGGCGAATGTCCTCCCATCTTTTACGGCAGTGGGGGCCCCATCTCTGGTGGACCTCCAGGGTCCGGACGTCCTTGGCGATGGCACGCCAAATGTCCTCCTTCTGGTGGGCGCTGACCTACATGACATGCACAAGGGAAGAAGAGGAGTCATTACCAACTGCACCGTTGATGTGAGTGTCCCCCCTCGCTACCCTAGCCATGTGGCACATTCATTCACATGCATTAATGTTCCCTGAACTCTGCCCCCTTCCCTCTTACAACCAGCCCTCTCCACCCAGGCCTAGCCCATACAACTTGCTCCATGTGTACTAACCTGTTGGTCTGGAGGACCGTAGAGTAGCGTGTACTGGTTGAGGACCCCGTCTACTAGTTTCTCCAACTCCTTAGCAGTGAAGGCAGGGGCCCTTTCCCCAGACGCAGCAGCCATCGTCGCTTCCAGACCGAGGTCACAGCAGCACTTGCAGTGTAGGTCCTCTCCTGTCGAAGATCAGGTATCTAGTGATTGAACTGATAGAAAATGGCGGTGACGTCTGCGGCGGTGACGTCTGTGGCGGTGCTTATCATCACCGCCGGCGCACTTCCTCATTGTCTCCTGGGACCCATAGGGTCTAATGTTAACCAATGCAGCATTGCGCCGCGATCTACGACCGCCTACCGCGGCGGTGTGCAACGCCAGCGCAGTTACCCCACAATCCCATTGTCCCAGTTTAGAGGTCAGGCAGCCGCCATTTCAGGGGCCCACATGGCTTCATTTACTTCTGCGTCACACATAGCTAGGCCTACACTCAACACACATACAGGAAGGTTTTTGTGTTTGGTGTCGTGGTCTGTGTAACTGTGGGTACATACCTGGAAAAAAGTTGACCCTGTGGTCGCTGTTGTCCTTCCTAGGCACCGTCATTTGGGACAATTGAGAAGATGGCGGAATCCTCCGGTGTACCGACCGCTGGTGGACCTGTTGACAATGGAGGAACGACATGTAATTGTCACCTACAGGTTTGACTGTGCCACTATCCTGGAACTATGTACCCAGTTGGAGCCAGACCTGATGTCCCTGAGGTGGAAGATTTGGCTACAGTGAAAGGTGACTTCTATGGCCTTGGACATATCCCCAACATCATAGGTGCTATTGATGGCACCCATGTAGCTCTGGTCCCCCCCCACAGGAGTGAACCGGTGTACAGGAACTGTAAGAGTTATCATTCCATGAATGTACAGATGGTCTGTTTGGCAGACCAGTACATCTCCCAGGTTAATGCTATGTTCCCTGGCTCAGTGCATGACGCCTACATCCTGCGGAATAGCAGCATCCCTGATATGATGGGTCAACTCCAGAGGCACCGTGTGTGGCTATTAGGAGACTCTGGTTACCCCAACCTGTCCTGGCTATTGACCCCAGTGAGGAATCCGAGGACCAGGGCAGAGGAATGCTACAATGAGGCCCATGGGCGGACTAGGAGGGTGATCGAATGCACCTTCGGCCTCCTGAAGGCCAGGTTCAGGTGCCTCCATATGACAGGTGGTTCCCTATTCTACTCACCGAAGAAGGTGTGCCAGATCATCATCGCCTGCTCGATGCTTCACAATCTTGCTTTGCGACGCCAGGTGCCTTTTCTGCAGGAGGATGGGCCAGATGACGGTGTTGTGGCAGCTGTGGAGCCTATGGACAGTGATGAGGAGGAAGCTGAGGAAGAAGACAACGACAACAGGGAGTCAGTCATACAGCAATATTTCCAGTGACACACAGTTGAGAACATTTTCATTTTTACCATTACATTCACTGTCACATGTCTTCCTCTATCCTGTGTGTAATTTCATAGCATTATTTGGTAATTGAGTTGTTCCTTTACATTACGGTTTCACAGGTGTGCTTACCAACGTGTGTCATCTGCATGAACCTTCAAGGACTTGTGATGTGTGACATAGGTATGTTGCCTTTACAACTAGAAACACATTTTGACACTGTCATTGATAATAAATTTTACCAAATCATAGACTGACTCAACATAGTTTTGTGGTTCAAGGGTGTTTATTTAAGTGCTCAAAAATGGAGGGGGGGGGCAAAATGGTGATGGGTGATGGTGGAGGAATGTCCATGGCAGAGTCCAGTCTATTAGTCTCACAGGTGCACTGCCCATATGGGCATAGGAAGTGGAGCTGGGGCAGTTTAAGTATGGACAGGGTAACAAAGTGGGACAGTGGGGTGACAATCAGGGTGGTCTCATTTCCTGGCGGGGGTCTTGCCATCTTGCTCTGTCCTGTTCCTGGATCTTAGGGACCGCTTGGGTGGTGGTTGTCGGTCTGCAGGGGGTGGGGTGCTGGTGTGATGGTCCTGTGGCGGGGCGTCCTGTCCACTAGCGCCGGCGGAGGTGGTGGGCAATTAATCGTCCTGCCTAGTGTCAGGGGCCCCTTGGAGTGCCACGGTGTCCCTCATGGTCTGCTGTATGTCCTTCAGCACCCCTACGATGGTGCCCAGGGTGGAGCTGATGGTCCTGAGCTCCTCCCTGAACCCCAAATACTGGTCCTCCTGCAGGCGCTGGGTCTCCTGAAACTTGACCTGGACCATCGCCATCATCTCCTGGGAGTGGTGGTATGCTCCCATGAAGGAGGAGAGGGCCTCGTGGAGAGTGGGTTCCCATGGCCTGTCCGCCCCCTGTCGCACAGCAGCCCTCCCAGTTCCCCTGTGTTCCTGTGCCTCCGTCCCCTGCACCGTGTGCCCACTACCACTGCCCCCAGGACCCTATTGTTGTTGGGGTGGTTGGGTTAGCCTGGGTTCCCTGTAGTGGTGGACACACAGCTGATTGACCTGTCCTGGGTAGGGAGGTTTGGGCCCGCTGGGTGGGTGCTGTGCTGGTGTTACCAGAGGGTGGAAGGTCGGTGTTGGGCTGTGCTTGTGCAAGGGGAACAGACTGACCCGAGGCCCACGATGGTCCGGGCTGGTCATCTGGATCCAGTAGGGCAGAGCTGCTATCGTCACTGTAGGCCTCTTCTGTGGGTGGAGTGGAGTTGTCTGGACCCTCCGGTGTGGTGACGGTCCTTCGTGATCCTGCAGGGGCATAAGAGCATGATTATTGCATGTGTGTGTGTCATGGTGTGCAATGGGTGGGTGTGCGTGTACCCCAGTGCAAGCATTCCTGTGTGGGGGCTTGTGTGATGATGGTTAGGGGTTGTTCTGGGTATGTGCAGTGAGCATGCTTTTGTGATGGGTCTCCATGCTTAGTTGTGTCATGCAGGGCTTGTTGTTGGGATGTGTGGTTTGTGTTCTTAGTACATTAGTGAGGAGTTTGGATGATAGGGGAGGGGGTGAGGGTGTGGGTGTGTGATAGCATGCAGGTAGGGTGGGGGATATGATAGTTAAGATTAGACTTACCAGTGTCCATTCCTCCACCGACTCCTCTGAGGCCCTCAGGATGTATGATGGTCAAGACTTGCTCCTCCCATGTTGTTAGTTGTGGGGGAGGAGGTGGAGGCCCGCCGCCAGTCTGCTGAACCGAGATGTTGTGCCTAGAGACTGCTGAACACACCTTCCCCCGTAGGTCGTTCCACCTCTTCCTGATGTCCTCCCGATTTCTTGGATGCTGTCCCACAGCGTTGACCCTGTCGACTATTCTGCGCCATAGCTCCATCTTCCTGGCTATGGATGTGTGCTGCACCTGTGAGTCAAATAGCTGTGGGTCTACCCGTAGGATTTCCTCCACCATGACCCGGAGCTCCTCCTCGGAAAAGTGGGGGTGTCTTTGGCGTGACATGGGGTGGTGTGTGTGATGTGTGGTGCGGTGTGAGTGTTGATGTGTGTGGTGATGTGTAGTGGTGTGTGGTGTTTTGTGCGTGGATGTTGTGTGGGTGATGGTGTTGTGTGCCTCTGTGTGGTGGGATTGTCTATTGTGTGCTCTCTCCCTGGCCTTCGTCTCTATTTTTTGGTCGTAGGGGTTTGTGGGTGATGTGGGTGTGTGTTTTATATTGTGTTGGGTGTGTGGGAGTGGTGTGTGTATGTGTATCAGGTGTGTGTATTTGGAATTGTCCAATGTGGCGGTGTTTTGGAGATGTGTGTGTATTTTGAGCGCGGCGGTGTGTACTGCCAATGGAATACCGTGGTTGAAAGGCCTCCGCGTGGATTCGTGGGTTGTAATAGCATGGGCGTGTTTCTGTTGGCGTGGAGGTGGAGGTTTTGTTTTCGCCAGTTTAACACTGACCTTTGGTGTGGCGGAGTTGTGTGGGTGACTGAATTTCGGCAGAATCCGAGATGTGGGTCATAATAGCTGTGGCGGAATTCCGCGGCCACGGCGGTGTATTGGCGGTCTTCTACACGGCGGTAAGCGGCTTTTACCGCCAATGTTGTAATGACCCCCTCTTTCTCTGTACTAGTTATAATAAATCCAACATTGGGGAGTTGCTGGATTTATTCTAATAACACATTTGGCTGTTTCTTCCTTCATCTGTGCTTATAAACCATCTTTTGTAAAGTCCAAGGTTATAGTTACATTGTACCCAACCCTTGGGACACTTAGGGCAGACATTATCAGTGACCTATCTTTAAAAATAAGGTAGTTTGAGACTTTGAAAGTACTTTTAATTCCAAAGTCGAATTTTGAGTTTATTTTATTTTAAAAGCAGCCAGTAAGGCAGACCTGCCTTCAAAATGACACCAGGCACCACAGCAGTGCACCCAAGGGTGACCTAACCACACAGGGGTCCCCAAACCTTCATGCCCTACCGTATACCAGTGACATATAGGTAAGTTGTTAGAGCCAATTATGATCAGGCCTAATTTGCATATACCATTTTAAGTGGAGCACTGGCCCTTGGACTGGTTATCAGTGCCCAGGGCAGTCGGAATCAGTGACCATCAGTATCAGTCAAAAAGTTTGGGGTGATCAGGGTCAAAAGGATGACTTTGTCAGATAAGACATGAGCTCCACCAAAGGCAAATGCTTAATTTCTCTTGGTTTGATAGAGCAGTCATTCTTAAAATGAATGCCCTTACTAAATTGCTTTATTCTTTTCAATCTACCCACGCCCCTTACCACCATCATTATTTTAGCATTTTCAACATTCCATTAACACCTTTATTTGTAAATGTAAATGCTGATGATATCACACAGAGATCTGTACAGACCTGTACAGATTGTGGAGTCTCTTATGGTATAAAGAAAAGTCGAATGTTTTATTTAACTTAAAAACAAATTAGTAAAAAATATGTTTATGGTACATATTAATGTAAATAAATGTTACGTATTATTTTAAATGTAGAACAAAATAAAGAAAATGCCACATCACTTTTAACTTAATTTTGAATTCAATCTTTAATTAATTTACATATGGGGGGTTATTACAACTTTGGAGGAGGTGTTAATCCGTCCCAAAAGTGACGGTAAAGTGACAGATTTACCACCAGCCGTATTACGAGTCCATTATATCCTATGGAACTCGTAATACGGCTGGTGGTATATCCGTCACATTTGGGATGGATTAACACCTCCTCCAAAGTTGTAATAACCCCCATGGTAACTTTAAAAAAAAATAGAGACAGACAAAGGTTTTACTGTTTTTGCCCCATTTTTGTGACAACACTTTGTTAAAACAAACATCTCTCTCCGAGTCAGTAATTTTCTTCTTTAAAATTATAGCAATTCTTAGCACTAGTTTATAATATTTCCTAACTATTTCCCTTGTGGTTCTTATGGTATCATATGAATTTTGGAAAATTATCAGAAAAGTTTCCCTTTCTCCTTATAACAGCATAATATTCAACTTATTACATCTACGTATGCGTAGCTGGAGAAACACTGAATCAAGGATCAATCAGAGATCAATAAAACGTTAAACATCTGTCAACACATTAACCCCTTCTGTGCCAGGGACGTAACCGTTACGTCCACCGGCACAGTGCTCCTGTGCTGAGGATGTAACCATTACGTCCTCGGCATGGAGCTCGGAGGGAGCATTTGCCCGCTGACCTCATCAGAGGCCACTTCCCTATCGCGGTGGAAGCTCAGCTTCCAGCGCGATCAGAAGAGAAATGCAAAGCCAAAGGAGGGGCAGAAACCACTAGGCACTGGGGAATTTTCTTTTTGCACCAATTTCACTCAAGGCGAGCGACCCCTTAGGCAAGAGGCACTCTTGGGGGGGATTTATTTTAGGCCATTTCTGCTCGCTGGGGGCAGATCTGCCTAATGTTATTAGGATGATCTGCCGCTCTAGGCATCAGGGATCATATTTTTTTGGGTTTGTTTTTTAGTTTTTTAGAGGGGCGGAGGGACCCCTTAGGCAAGGGTCGCTCCCCTGGGGGTGGGGGGGCATATTTATTTTATGCCATTTCTGCTCCCCTTGTGGGCAGATCAGAAATATTTCTATCAGCCCGATCTGCACCCGGGGGTCAGAAACTACTTAGGCACCAGGGATTGGTGTGTGTGTATGTGTATGTTCTCTGTAGGGGGGCAGCCCCTTAGGTAAGGGTCACTCCCCATGGGGGCACATTATTGCAGATTGGCCTATTTTTGGAAGGCCCATCTGCCCTCAAGGGGGGGGGGGGGGGGGGCAGAAAGCCCACCAGAGAACAGGGACGTTTTTTTTTCCAACATAAGAGGGTGGGGGTATGCCCAAATTTGTTCTGTCCACCAGTGGGTAGATGGGGTAATTACCCCTGATCCACACCCCGAGGGGCAGAAGGTCTACTAGATTCCAGGGAATTTAAAAAGAAATTGTGGGGTGGTGGCTACCAATCAGTATGGGCCTGGTTATGCCTCCACCCCAACTAAAGGGGGTAACAGTCTTTCAGCTCTCCCCCACACACTAAAACATCTTATCCCACAGCAAGCAAAAGGACATTTGAATATTTTGGGTTTCGGTTTTACATTTGGGCCATGAGAGCTTGGCTAACTCTCAAAATCGTCCCACTTGGAATGGTGGAAAAATCCACAAGACCTAGACACATCTGAAAACTAAACATCTGGATGATTCCAGGGTGGTGTGTTTCACATGCACCCTGCACCATTTTCCTACCCAGAATGCCCTGCAAACCTCCAACTTTGCTGGAAATCACACATTTCTCCCACATTTGTGTGGTGGAACCTTCCGGAATCTGCAGGAATCCACAAAATTCCTACTACCCAGCATTCTCTCAGCTATACCGATAAAAATTCTGCTGCACTTGTCAGCCTAAAAATGTTTTTTTTCAAACTGCCCTTTTGGACCCGCTTTGGTTACCCCTCAATTTCGACATGTTTTTGGCTCTTCCCTGTCACACGCACTTGGCCCACTTACACAAACGAGGTATCATTTTCACTGGGAGACTGAGGGGAACGTTGGGTGGTATGAAATTTCTCCCGGTGCGGTGATCCCACACAGACATGTGAGAAAAATGTTATTTTTTTTAGATAAATTTGAGGTTTGCTGAGGATTCTGGGTAAGAAAACATTGGGGGATCCACGTAAGCCACACCTCCCTGGACTCCCTTGGGTGTCTATTTTTCAGAAACAACTGAGTTTGGTAGGTTTCCCTAGATGGCTGCTGAGCCCAAAAACGCAGGGGCCCCCCACAAAAACAGGTAGGTTTGTATTTGATAATGTTGATGTGTCCAGATAGTGTTTTGGGGGCATTTCCTGTCACGGGCAGTAGGTCTACTCACAAAAGTGAGGTACCATTTTTATTGGGAGACTTGGGGGAATGCTGGGTAGAAGGAAATTTGTGGCTCCTCTCAGATTCCAGAACGTCCTGTCACTGAAATGTGAGGAAAAAGTGTTTTTTTTGGCCAAATTTTGAGGTTTGCAAAGGGTTCTGGGTAACAGAACCTGGTCAGAGCCCCACAAGTCACCCCATCTTGGATTCCCCTAAGTGTCTAGTTTTCAAAACTGCGCAGGTTTGCTAGGTTTCCCTAGGTGCTGGCTGAGCTAGAGGCCAAAATCTACAGCTAGGCACTTTGCAAAGAATATGTCAGATTTCAATGTAAAAATGTGATGTGTCCATTTTGTGTTTCCTGTTGCAAGCATTAGGCTTGACGTACCATTTTTATCGGGAGACTTGGGGGAACACAGAATAGCAAAACAAGTGTTATTGCCCCTTGTCTTTCTCTACATTTTTTCCTTCCAAATGTAAGACTGTGTGTAAAAAAGACGTCTATTTGAGAAATGCCCTGTAATTCACATGCTAGTATGGGCACCCCGGAATTCAGAGATGTGTAAATACCCACTGCTGTATACCCGGTATGGAATGAAAACTTATTGCAAGGTGCAGCTTATTTATTGGCTCTGGGTACCTAGGGTTCTTGATGAACCTACAAGCCCTATATATCCCCGCAACCAGAAGAGTCCATCAGACATAATGGTATATTGCTTTAAAAAATCTGACATCGCAGGAAAAAGTTACAGAGTAAAATGTGGAGACAAATGGCTGTTTTTTTCACCTCAATTTCAATATTCTTTTATTTCAGCTGTTATTTTCTGTAGGAAACAGTTGTGGGATCTACACAAATGACCCCTTGCTGAATTCAGAATGTTGTCTACTTTTCAGAAATGTTTAGCTGTCTGGGACCCAGCATTGGTTTCTCACCCATTTCCGTCACTAACTGGAAGGAGCCTGAAAGTACAAAAAATAGTAAAAATGGGATATGTCCCAGTAAAATGTCAAAATTGTGTTGAAAAATTGGGTTTTCTAATTGAAGTTCCCAAAAGCTGGGAAGATGGTGATTTTACCACTGCAAACCCTTTGAGGTTGCCATTTTCAGGGAAAAAATCACAAGCCTTCTTATGCAGCCCTTTTTTCCCATTTTTTTTTTTTTTTTAACTTTTTGCTGTATTTTGGCTAATTTCTTGATCTCCTTCAAGGGAACCCACAAAGTCTGGGTACCTCTAGAATCCCTAGGATGTTGGAAAAAAGGAAGCAAATTTGACATGGGTAGCTTATGTGGAGAAAAAGATATGAGGGTCTAAGCACAAACAGCCAAAAAAAGGCTTGGCACAGGATGGCAAAAGGCCTGGCAGCAAAGGGGTAAATAATAAAAAACTGGTCATTTCTTTATCTGGATTGGATAAAAGGGCATGTGCTTTGTTAACAGTAAAAATACCATTATGCATAAATAACGTCTTTAAAAATCTTATATGTGAACTATGCAATACTGGGCATACAAAAACTATGTGGTCAAAATATTGAATTCCAGTTCAACATAAGTTACATATTTGCTCATTTCCACTAATTCTCTCCCAAGCTCCTGTAATATGATTTAATGGTAGAATTTGCTAATTCTAATTAGAGGGATCAAATGTTAAATGTTGTGAGCTTTGTTCCATTTCAGAGAGGGCTGCACTCTCTTAATGCTGCAGGAAGAGTATACTATTGTGCATCTAGGGTTCAATAGGCAGGAGGCCATGTCAAATTCCATACTCGGTGCAGGACTTGTATTTTTAAGAAATACTTAACTTCTAATAGAAACAGATTTCAATGCCCCTTGGTTTAGGTTAAAAAAAGCTAAGGCAGCAAAGAAATTTATCCTAAAGGTGCTATCTTGCCTCTGCTCAGTGAGACACTTCTCTCCACAATAACGTCCTTAGAGAGTTGGCCTCTGATTTCATCAGCCAAAAGCCCCACCATAGAATTGCCACTAAACCCAACACAAAAGTGAATACCAGCCCGTTTCTTAATGGAGGGCTGCTGTGGGGGTGAAAGTGTTCAAGTTACCTAATCTATGAAGAATTCTACCTTGAATAGAGTCCTAGACAGATCATCTACTGGTTTGCACAACCTCCAAAGCATATGATAAGCAAGTGATATCACTGGAGTAACAAGAAGAAATGTACTTACACCTTACACCAGGACCAGTTACCCCTTGTTAGTGAATGTAGTAGTGTTTTAACAGCTTAGGCTGATAGAGGTAGCTACAGCAGAGCAGCTTAGGCTGAACTAGGAGACATGCAAAGCTCATGCAATACCACTTATAGTTACACAGTACTTATACACAAGTAAAGACAATACTCAGTGTTACCAAGAATAAAGATATTTATTTGGGTGACACAGTACCAAAAATACCTTAGAGACAATACCCCTTCTGGAGGTAAGTATTATACACAATATATACACTAGACACCAAAATTAGACAAGTAAATAGTCACAGAACAATGCGAACAGTAGGAAATCCAATAGAATGCAATGGGAATAAATAAGTCTAGGGGCAACACAAACCATATACTAAAAAACGTGGAATGTGAATCAGGAATTCCCCCCTAGATAAATGTAGTGTGTGCAGAATCGCTGGGAGAGTAAGAATACAGTAAAGGTAAGTAAATTACCGCACCCTAGAGCCCAGAAAAGCAGGAGTAAAGTACTGCAAGTTTCCTTAGGACACACTACACCTCGTTTTGGGGATTTTGCAGCAGCCAACCAAGTCTGCAAAGAACCACTGCTGGATTATAGGACCTGAAGACCTGCAAAGCAAGGGGACCAAGTCCAGAGGTCAAAAAAAGTTCCAGGAAGGACAGGAGCCCCTGCCAACTCAGAACATGGTGCAAAAGAAGAGTCTTTGGTTAGTTGAAGACTGCAGAAATGCACCCTAGGAAGATGCCAGTGAGTTCCTGCATGATGCAAAAGATGTCCCATAGCGTGAAGATCATTGAAGATGAGATTTCTTATTAGAAGGCACCAACAAGCCTTGGCTACGACAAATGGGAATGTTTAATCAAAATGGTGTTGGATGGACCCAGAAGGTACCTGGGGGCCCCACCTTTGTGTGAGAAGGAAGAGGGAGCTCTCAGCACTTTCTAGAGCCCTCAGATGCCAGCCACCGTCCCCAGAAGCCAGAGGTTAGGGTTCAAAGGAGGTGCAAAATGCGATTGATGCAGCACAACAAAAGAAGGTCCCACACCGCCGGAGAACAACTCAGCAAGTTGAGCATCGCTGGCTGGAGTGCTGGGGACCAAGGCCAGGACGTGCATGAAGGAATTTTGTAAAGAGTGCACAGAGGCCTCAGGAGGTGAAGAAGACACAAAACACAGGGGTACTATAGTTCTCGAGGAAGGCAAGGTCTTTCCTCCTCCAAATTGTGTCAGCAGGACCTCAGGACAGTCTATGTCAATGATGTCTACCCTCTGTGTCCTTAGGAGCATGCTCGTTGCCATGAGAGGAGTTCCAGGGTACTGGTCATCGCCTTGGAAGGTGCCTGCTTGGAGCAAGGGAGTGACTCCATCACTCCACGGGAGATTTCTTTGGTGCATCTGGTGCAGTATGAAGACAGGGAGTCACCAGAGCATGCACACTGTGGAAACTGTTGCAGTTGCTGACATGGAGCTGAGGTTGCTGAAGAAAAGTGTGTCTTGTAGACACTTTGTTGCAGTTACAGTGTTTCTTGAAGCAGGCTGCGGTTGATCCGAGTTCAGAGGATGCTGAGGTTGTTGCAGAGGATTCCTGAAGGAAACTTGTAAGAAGAATCTGAAGAGAACCCACAGGAGAGACCCTAAATAGCCCTGAGAAGGGGATTGGCTACCTTATCAGGTATGGACCTATCAGAAGAGGTCTCTGATGTTACCTGCTGGCACTGGCCACTCAGAGCCCTCCGGAGTGCCCCCACACCTTGCAAAGCAAGATGGCTGAAGTCTCAGACACACTGGAGGAGCTCTGGGCACCACTCCTGGGGTGGAGATGGACAAGGGAGTGGTCACTCCCCTTTCCTTTGTCCAGTTTCCCACCAGCGTAGGGGAGAAGAGGTCCTGGAACCGGTGTAGACTGGTTTATGCAAGGAGGGCACCATCTGTGCCCTTCCAAGCATTTCCAGAGGCTGGGGGAGGCTACCCCTCCCCAGCCCGTAACACCTATTTCCAAAGGGAGAGGGTGTAACACACTGCTCTTAGAGGAAATGCTTCGTTCTGCCTTCCTGGGGCTGGGCCTGTTTGTGAAGGCGCAGCAGCTGTAGCTGCAGTGCAAGCCTAAGAGAGCTGGTTTGGCAGTACTGGGGGTCCATGGTGGAGCACCCAGGATGCATGTAATTGGCTCCCCGATACCAGATTTAGAATGGTCGGACAATTCCGTGATCTTAGACATGTTACATGGCCATATTCGGAGTTACCATTGTGAAGCTACATATAGGTGTTGACCTATATGTAGTGAACATGTGTAATGGCATTTCGCTCTCACAAAGTCTTAGAAATGGCCCTGGACTATGTGGGGCACCTTTGCTAGTGCAAGGGTTCCCTCACACTTAATAACTTTGCACCTAACCTTCAGCAAGTGAAGGTTAGACATATAGGTGACTTATAAGTTACTTAAGTGCAGTGAAAATGGCTGTGAAATAACGTGTGCATTATTTCACGCAGACTGCAATGGCAGTCCTGTGTAAGGGTTTGTCTGAGCTCCCTATGGGTGGCAAAAGAAATGCTGCAGCCCATATGGATCTCCTGGAACCTCAATGCCCTGGGTACCTAGGTACCATATACTTGGAACTTATAAGGGGGGTCCAGTATGCCAATTGAAATTGGTAAATGAAGTCACTGGCCTACAGTGACGAAGTTAAAAGCAGAGAGAGCATAAGCACTGAGGTTCTGGATAGCAGAGCCTCAGTGACACAGGCATGAGCACTGGGGTCCTGACTAGCAGGATCCCAGTGAGACAGGCAAAACACACTGACATATAGGTTTTTATCTATGAGCACTGGGGTCCTGGCTAGCAGGATACCAGTGACACACTAAAAACACACTGACACACACTCACAAACAGGCCAAAAATGGGGTAACCATGCTAGAAAGAGGCTACTTTCTTACAACATCCAAAGTGCTACTTGGCTGTAACTGCTAGAAGAAGCAGTAGCCCCCTTTTTAAATAGAGGTTCAATAATACTGCCTTTCCATGATGGGACGACTACACCCTTCTGAAAATCACGGCATAAAAAAAGGACCAAAGTAAAGCCTCTATTTTATTACAGCTGAGAGTGGGATCTCATCTGGCCCCAGGGCACTCGAACAACGTGATTTCAGCATAAAGAATTTTATCTCGAGAGCAGAGAGAGGGCCATACTCACTGGGGGCATTAGACTCAGGAGCCTCCACCACAAAAACTGTCCTAGCACTTTTACTATTGGCCGCATAAATTCCAAAGATATTGCAACTTATCTGGTTTTACTAGCTTCTTTAACAGAGGCTTAGAAGTTCCTCAAAGTCTTATTGTCTCCCTCAATAGGAACCCAGCCACCGCCAAGAATATCCTGCACCCGGACTCCTCAACATCACCAACTGGATGTCAGCAAGCCACCTCAAATTGAACTCAGACAAAACAGAGATCATCATCTTCGGCCCCAACAAGGCAGCATGGAACGACTCTTGGAAGTCCACCACCCTCAGACCACCCCCAACACCGACCACCCAGGCACGCAACCTTGGCATCATACTGGACTCGTCTCTCTCCATGACCCAGCAAATCAACGCCATTTCATCCTCCTGCTTCAACATCCTTTGCATGCTATGCAAGACTTTCAAATGGATCCCTTTAGAAACAAGAAGAACAGTCACCCATACCTTCATAAGCAGCAGACTGGACTCCAGCGAATCCAGAACGCAGCTGCACATCTCATCCTCAACCTCCCTCGCCACGAACACATATCCATCCACCTCAGATCCCTACACTGGCTGCCCATCAACAAAAGGATAATTTTCGAAATCCTTGTCCATGCTCACAAAGCCCTCCACGACACTGGACCGGCCTACCTGAACGAACGAGTCAACTTCCACATACCATCTCAACAGCTCCGCTCCGCAGACCTCGCCCTCGCTGCAGTCCCCCCATTGAACGCACCACCTCCGGCGGCAGATCCTTCTCCCACCTCGCCGCCACGACCTGGAACTCCCTCCCCACCAACCTACGCAAGACCCAGGACCTCCTAACCTTCATAAAGCACCTAAAAACATGGCTTTTCGAGCAGGAACCACCCCCCCAGCCCCCTGAGACCCTACCAGGTGAGTAGTGCGTTACAAATTATTTGATTGATTGATTGATTGATTGACAACAGCTTCACTGATATAAATTCATTTTAAATCAGCTGGTTTTTGTTTAAGGATTACACTGTTTCTTTTCTATTCTTCAAGTTCCTGATTATTTTACCTCTTACTTCAGAGTGATATAAAAATTGACATCTTGTCATTTGATTTATGATCTTGGAAATATACCTGATAACTTTGGGGTCCTGACAATACAACTTTTTCCTATTAGTGAGTTTGCATGGCTTATATCTGGTGCAATCTGTTTTAGCCTTAAAATGTTTCCATCCAGTAATTTTACTTTTCTATACCAGCTCTGAACAAAGATCTTAACAAGAAGATTCTCCTTTTTCTCCTCAATTATCCTATTTGTACTACCTCCTCTGGCAAATAACAGAATGGTCTTTGTACGAATATGGATAGACATAGATGTGCTGATGGAAGGAGAGGGCCTGTGAACAGTTGAAAGAGAACCTTGCCCATTAGGGACTAGTACTTTTAGTGTCAGAGAGAACATTGTTTCCTACTACACAACCAACCGGTAATTCCTTTGCACTGCCATGAGTAAGGTCCTCATTTCTTGATGATAGATAGTGAAGGATTGACAAAAGAGTCTCAAGCACATGGTCAGAGTTTTATGTTGATTCCTTTAGCAGATTTAAGGTTGAACTAAGAATCTTCTCAAACATTATAGTGACTCCGAGATCTGGACATTTTTTCCTGAGAGGGTACAGCAAGCTTGTCTGCCCATGTCTAGTTTGAATGCTGGTGCGTTTTCTAACAACGAGGGATAAGTTGAGTGGGGAGCGCTGCTAATGAGATGAAGTATAATTTCATTAGCTTTTGTTGCAGGTTTCGTTGGAGAACCTTCAGTGACAGATCTTGTACGGGGTGATGCAGAACCCAATGAATCTATTACTTTAAGATGATCCATATTTAATTCCAGAAGAGTGCAATCAGTGATCTACTAAAGTCTCAGACAATTTGTCCTTTTTGCCTGACTCCTATCAAGGGACTAAGAACAGGTTAGCATGAGCCTCCAATTGTTGAAATACCATATTTGTGCAATTGTTCAACAGATGCAGGGATGAAAGAGACATAGGGGGTCATTCTGACCCTGGCGGTCCGAGACCGCCAGGGCTATAATGACTGAAAGCACCGGCAACAGGCTGGGGGTGCTTTCTTCCCTATTCTGACCGCGGCGGTAAAGCCGCAGTCGCACCGCCGGGGCCGGCGGTTTTCCGCCGTTTCTGCCCTGGCAGTGATAATCTGCCAGGGCAGCGCTGCAAGCAGCGCTGCCCTGGGGATTATGACCCCCTTACCGCCAGCCTGTTTCTGGCGGTTTTCACCGCCAGGAAGAGGCTGGCGGTAAGGGGTGTCCTGGGGCCCCTGGGGGCCCCTGCACTGCCCATGCCATTGGCATGGCCAGTGCAGGGGCCCCCTAACAGGGCCTGGCCAGCTTTTCACTGTCTGCATAGCAGACAGTGAAAAGCGCGACGGGTGCAACTGCACCCGTCGCACGGCAGCAACACCGTCGGCTCCATTCGGAGCCGGCTCCTGTGTTGCGGCCTCATTCCCGCTGGGCCGGCGGGCGCAAACTTGGTTTGCGCCCGCCGGCCCAGCGGGAATGTCGGAATGGGGGCTGCGTGAGTGCGGCCGCATTGGCGGCCGCATGGCGGTTTCCGCCAAGGTCGGAATGACCCCCATAATTATTTCATCTTCTGACAAGGTGTTTTTAGATGCTGCTTTTTTGATTAGGTTCAATAGAGTAGGAGGTTCCTGAACAGGTACCGATCACCAAATCCTCTTTTAAAAAGCTTGTTGATATTGAGGCCAAACCTTTTATGGAACTCACATAGCATGATGTATTCCATAGAAGTTTAGGTTTAGTTTTCTTACATACTCTGTGGGCGAATAAATAGAAATGAAGTTTGCAGTTTAAATAAAAGGTATTTTTGTTATTTAGGATAAATAATTATTAATACTGATGCATAGAATTAAATAAACACAATTTTAGTATATTTACCTAAATGTTATTGTTACATTTATAAATAAATAAAAACTAGTTACAATATTTTGTAAGTAAATAATAAATGTGTTTAATTTTTAGATTTTTGTAGCATTAAATTGTATTTATTTATATTTTTACCTATTCTAAATATTTTAATTTAACTAAACATTATTTCCTATGGGGTTTTATTTTAAGACCCAACCACCAATATTTCTTTAGAGGGTTTTACAGTGCCAGTGGTTGACCATGTGTGGTGCTAGACTTACTCCAGGTCTGAGATGGAATAATTTACCTTTGTTTTTTTTTCCCTTTTTTGGCTGTAGTAACTTTAGAAGTGCAGCATCTGAAAAACCCCATTTTGAACACTCCCTAAACCCCTCCTTACTCCTCCTTAAACTACTCCCATGTAGTAGTAAATATGGCCCTTTTTCCAACCACTTCAACATTCACTCCCACATTTGCCACTAAGTAGAACATTTACATGTGTGAGGATCTCCCATAGAAAAGATAGGAGAGGCATAGGTGGAGATTTACCTTTGTAGGTTTGCAAACAGTAATTTGTAGTACTTTACTACAACTAGTACTATTATAGTACTACTAATGTACTACAAAATGCAGTTTGTGAACAGGCCCCAAAGTCTTGATTGACTCCATGCAGGTTCATTTTATAAAGAACACAGTTGGTGCAGTCAACTCTCACTCTTTCTTATTGAAGCCTCAAAATGGATAAAGTGAACTGAACCCTATTTTATGAGGTAGCCTCAAATGCACTAACTTCGTGTTAAGTTAATTGACTTTGTTGTTTTTGTATTTCCCATATGATTCATGTCATGATACATGTCTCGAATATGAAAGGGAAATATCTCTGGCTTTGTTTAGGCCCATAATCGCATGCATGTGGAATGTGTTATGCCTATAATTCTCCCACACTCTTCAAGTGTCCAATTTTCCAAAGTTCATTGTGTGAACATATGAAGCCTGGTGCTGGACTGAAAGCTTCTATGTAGTATCTGCTTCTTCTTAGCCAATATGGAATTGTTTGTTTTGTCTCTCGGCTACAATGAAATGTAAATAGATAGCAACCCTTTATAATGCATCCTCTGTTTGCGGTTCACTGATAAAACTCTGCCCCACTCACGATATCAAAGTCATATCTATACTTCACACTAGTACATATCATCACACTCTGCTAAAGTGACTCTTCATATAAGTTATTGTAGAGTATTATCATTCCATCCCGGAGGCGCTACACTAACATTGCATGTTACATTGCTTCACCTATATGTACATAAAGTAACAAAACTAAAAAAGTTAAGTGTCTTAACCTTTACCATTATTTACATATGTGTATATAAATATCACGCAGCGTAGTCACCACTGTGGATATAGTTAGTTTCGAGTTTTCATGCAAAGAGTGTTTGCCAATACTTTGGTGCTGTTTGACGCATTTTCACAAAACTTTCCAACTTCATCCCCTCCCAGTTTCTTTCTGGAATCTTTCAGGGTGATCTGTCAAGCAAGGGTCCAAGGAAAAAAGGGGAATCAAAATGCATTTTTCACATGCAACTTTTCATTGATACGTTAAGAGCTATTTTAAAAAGCATGGCTGAACATAATTACTTTACTCGGAAAGCGTGCTTTTTGTGATTTGGAGTAAATCTATTCAGCAATTTCTGAGAAACTAAGACTCAAACGTTATAGATATCTGTACAGCTGGTATCACAAATTAAAACAATAGACAAATCTGATTGGTCTCGAGGGCTCTTTTTCCCATCTGTCATTTCAGTCAATCCGATCGTACAGTGGATCTGATTGGCTTGCCACAGCAGCAATAGAAGTGTTGCAGCCACCATTATTAGACACAGGGAATCGGTTTCCTGAAGTTAAGTAAAAAAGTCACAAGGGTTCAGGGTAGGGTTCCCTGACCAACCAGCCATTTTAAGGGTGTCCCGGAGGAACTCCCCTGGGGGAAAATCAAAATTAAATTGTGGCACCGGTCCCACAGTACTCCCACAGGATCCAGTGATGCCCTTATGTGGTACTGTGTGTCCCAGCGTGGCCCTCCGATGTGGTCTAGCTGGATTACGTAGAACCACAAAAGAAAATGAGGGGGGATGTCTGTGGGACGTTGCACAACCATGAGTAAGTTGGTCATGAATGGGGCATTGCTGGGGTTGGATGCCTGAGAGGGATTGGGGGGAATGCCAAAGGCCATAAGCAGCAGGGGTTGGGCAGAGCCTGGAGCCTTGCCTGCGGTCAACACCAGCAGCCAACCTCAACAGCCTACCAAATTCCATACATCCCTGAGGCCATGCATACATGGCAGTGGGTTGGCAACCTGTGGGTTTTACATGCAGGGCCTTGCCTGGCATGGATGAGGGCTGTGCGGGGCAGGGCCACTGCCTCCCAAACAGGTTTGGGTCAAAAGGTATGCTCTGTGAGGTGGTCAGGTGAATATAATAACAAAAAAAATGACAGAAAACAAAGGTTAAAGTAATGTTATAGTTAGGCCTGGTAATAAAGTCTTACTTTATGTTAAAAAGCCTCAGAAATTACCTGAAAAAGTACTACGGTTAAAGTGACGTTATAGATAGGTATGGTAGTAATATGTAACTTTAGATTAAAAAATCCCTAGCAATTCACTGAAAAAAACTAAGGTTTATTTTGATGTTGTAGTTCAGTCTTGTAATAATATAAAAACTCATTTTAAAACAATAAACATTGAAGTTCACCAGTTATATTTTACTGAGTTAACTAACTTGCACTTCACCATACACTTCCTATGATATATATCACATCACTGATGATATTTTAAATGAGATAATTGATGACATCACTGATGACATTTCAAGTGACACAATTGATGATATTATTGATGACATCATACAATCTAATTGGGTGTTGGCCTTCAAATAACTTACATACTACAAGTGTGTGCCTACTGAACCACTTCCTATGATACACAATTTTAAGTGAAGTGGGTGACAAGTGTATATTTGCTACTGTAAAGAGTTTTTGTTCTGGCCCTATGACTACACTCTATGGCTTAGTAAGATACACTGCACACATTCCTGAGATGGGCAAACTGGGCCTGATTTAGAATTGGGCGGATGCGACGGATATCCTGTCCTCCATATTACGATTACATTTTATATTATGGAAATCATAGTATTTCAAGATATCAGTCATGTTTGTGACTCAGTAACCCGTCCACTAAACTCCAAAGCAGGCCCAGTAGCCTACAACCTTTGAGCTTTGGTTACAACACTAGTGAGAGATAAAACACTTCTAAGTGTAACACCATCACATTCTGCATTACTTTTCTCCAGTTACTCAAAATCTTCAGAAAAGTTCTGGAAATAAACATCCACACTTTATAAACATCCTTGCTACATAGATTTTGCAATAGCACTGCATTACATCTGCTCACATATCCACTAGTGGATTATCAATTGTGAACAAGAGCTTCAGCCTGTCTCACAGATGTTCTGGAGCAAGCTTTGGTGTTAATTCACAAGCTACTTAAACATAGCTCTGCAACCCACATTAGGTGCACCAAGCCTTTATCTTGTTTAACAGGCAGTAATACCTGCACTTCAAACTTTAGTGATTTGTAAACTGTGCAGCACATAACTTTCAACATGCAAAATCATGCTTTGCGCCATGTCCATGATATGTATCGACACATGCACATGCAGTAACTGTATACTATACTGTATATGACTCAGTGATGTGATCAATGATGTTAGTTCACATGTCATGGCTGATGTAATACATGAGGTCACAAGCAGTGTATGGTAAAGGAGTAAGTTATAGTTAGCTGTGCATGGCTGAATGCCATGTGCAGTAGGGTTTAGCCATCTGTGTAGGGTTGGGCACCAGTTCTGCAAGCCATGCCCTCTGGGCTGTGCAGTGCTGAAGGACATTTGCAACAGGAGTTGGCTGCCAATGCAGTGTTTGGCACACAGCTTAGCCCTTTGTAAATATCACCAGATAGAAAGATAGGACTGTATTACATGTTGCCCTTTTTGTATTATTTTGAAATACATGTTTAGTTCGGGGAAGTTAGCTTGAAAATGCCGTTTCCTTCATAGTGCAAATAACAATTGGCACTGATTAGAATTAAAAACGTTGGGTTTGTTTATCCTTCAGGAATAAAGTATTTAATAAATAGGGAGGGGCAGTGCATTTACGCAATTTCGTTTCTGCAGTTTTTACTGCATAATTATGGATGTGCCACATAATTTCAGAAGAAACAGATTCATCTATTACTGTCAGAGACTATGAAACATTATTATCAATGTCCTGCATAATTGAGATAAGCTTGTCACATAATTTAGTCCTCCATGCAGCATCATCCTGTTAGCACTGACAATGGTATAGCTCTGCAGAATGGCTGTCATTATGATGCTGAAATCTGTATTCTACTGGGAACTGTGAAATATTTTCTCTATTTCATTGTTCCCTGTGGAATCTGAGGCCGTCATTACTAGTCTTGTGGTCCCAGGACCGCCAGTCTGGCCTCCACATTATGACCTTGGTGAATGTGCCACGGTCGGACTACCGGCACCGCTACTTTTTCACCGGCCAACAGCCTGGCGGTGCCAGTGGTCTTAATCTGCCAGGGCAGTAATGATTATGAGTCCCTTCTCCACCGGCTTTTACATGGCGGTTGCACCACTATGTAAAAGCTGGCAGAGACGGGGTGCTTGGGGCCCCATGGGGCCCCTGCACTGACCATGCACTTGGCATGGGCAGTGCAGGGGCCCCCATGCACAGCTCATCGCGCTTTTCACTGTCTGCCTAGCAAATAACTCAACAGGTGCTGCTGCACCCGACGCACCACATCATTGCTGCCGGCTTGATTACGAGCTGGCGTCAATGTTGTGGGCTGTTTCCTGATGGGCCAGTTTCCACCACCTGACGCAGTGGGAAACTCGTAATAGGGGCCGCAGGAAGGAGACCGCACTGTTGGTCTCCTGAACGTGGGAGTTTGGTGGGCGGCATTTTCTGCCCAACAAACTCATCACAGCCCTGTTGCACTTTAAAAAGTGTGACAGGTGCTGCTGCACCCAGCGCACTGCAACATTGCTGCGGGATCGAATACAAGTCAGCGTCAATGTTGTGGGCAGTGGGTAACTCGGTATAGGGGCCAAGGGAAGGAGACCGCACAAGCTGTCTCCTGAACATGGGAGTTTGGTGGGTGGCATTTTCTGCCCGCCAAACTCGTAATGAAGCCCTGAGTCTTTATACCACTACATTTTGGCAATAAAAGTACCTACATACATTTTTATTACCAAGAATGACAAACTTGCTTGCAAAATTGTGATATAAAGGTGCTCTTGATGTACTCACTCTTGATGTTTTGACTCCTGATGTGCTGACTAGAGGTGTGCAAAATACAAAATTTGCTTTCACATAATTACGTCATATTCTGAGAAATGTATGCAATATAGAGCGTGTTTTAGCCCGATATTTGAGTGCAAAATGCAGCCTTTTGTCCATTTTGGATGCAAGGACGCATTTTGTGCAAAAAATCATCCCAAAAACACAAGTCCTACAAACAACAAATACTTGTGTTCTGGCCATTTAAGTGGTTCTTGTGTTATAATTTTGCCACAAATGTGATGTAATTACATTATATGGTGTAATGGCATAAATGTGGGAATTTCCAGCAACAAGCTTGACACAAAATTCCCCAAATTACACCAATTACACCAGTGTAAGTCAACTTTCACTCGGGCCTACCTAGTACTGATCTTTAACGTAATAACCTACAACCTATTCCATAGTTCCCTGACAGTTCTACAGATGCACTTAGCCATAGCTGCAACGTTTTGTTTGAGATACAAACCCCGCCTCATTATCTCTTCGAAAATATTTCCTGACATGACTTGATCAAGCACATTTGGGAAATAAATGGATCACATCAGAAAGACACTCTGTGCTCTATTGCGGAATTATGTTAAAAAGACTCAACCTACCACTTTTACTCTGTCACCATATTTGGGGTTCATGCTATTTTGTTGTGATGCTTTCGTAATCTCTTGGCTTTCCTATGCGTTCTGTGTCCAGATAGCATCTCACTGGACACATCTAAGCAGTTCGATCCCAGCAGATCTAGACTAATCATTGATACACTGAAATTGGTCTTGCTTTTATTTTTCTAATTGAAAGTGTTTCTTCATTATTTGTCTAGTTTGTGTGTATGACTGCGTGGATAAATTACCAAATAAATAAAAGGAATGACTGCAAGATTGTGTGGATCAGTAAGAGCATGTGAGAGTGTGACTCACTCAGTTGCCTCTTATAAAGAAATGACATAGCCTTTTTACTGTAATAACCCATTTCAGTAAAGTTTTGACCTCACAATGCCTGCTGCCAGCAGCCAAGGGGAAAGGCAGGTTAGGTTATGAAGCATAATTAAAGCAGCATTTTAAAGAACAAAAATGAAAGACTGCTTTTCTTTCCTCTGTTCTGTTTTTCTAGCTATACAGATATTGATGGCAACATATTTATATTTTGCACTCCTTAGGTAATTATAGAAAATATAGAGGGCCTCATTATGACCCTGGCAGTCACCAGACCACCAGGGTCATGGTTGCGGTTGGA
This sequence comes from Pleurodeles waltl, assembly GCF_031143425.1. NCBI lineage: Eukaryota > Metazoa > Chordata > Amphibia > Caudata > Salamandridae > Pleurodeles > Pleurodeles waltl. The sequence goes on along the minus strand of NC_090446.1, from coordinate 1,016,070,195 downwards.
CCAAAGTGGCGGTCCGACCTCGACATTACGACCGTGGCGAAAGCGCCACAGTCTGACCGCCGGCACCACCAGGTTGCCACCAGTCGATAGCCTGGTGGTCTTGGAGGTTATAATCTGCTACAGCAGCTCTGCCCTGGGTAGTACGAGTCCCTTTCCCCCTAGCCTTTGCATGGTGGTAGCCTTACGATGCAAAGGCTGTCAGAAAGTGGGTACCGGGGGCCTGCTTGGACAGCCCCGTTGTGCTTCCCACTGCCCAAATTGCTTCTGCACCTGCCACACTGCCATATTGGCTCTGGCTCGATTACCAGCTGGCGTCAATGTTAAGGCCCTGTTCACGCAGGGCCAGCGGGTGCCGGCCCTGCAGTGAACTCCTAATAAGGCTGGCATTGTTCTGACCGCACAGGAGGCGTGATGGCGGTGCAAGTTTGGCGGGCAGCCTCCACCACCGGCCAAACTTGTAATGAGGGCCAGAATCTTTCTGAATGTTTCTTCACATTGTGAGCTACTGCACCTTTTTTATTTTTTTAAATACTGTATTAAACTGATTTTTACAATCTATTTGCAACAAGAATCTAGCATCATTTTGAACTGTTTAATTTTGCCTTAGAGATTTTCTTCATGTTTGCAAACATGCTCTCTCTTTCATATTTACGAGCTAAGCACCAAGAATTTAACTGGTTTGTGGCAAAAGTGATGGTGTGACCATGTATTATAAGGAATAAAGTATGCCTGCTGTACATGATAAGGATATCGCAAGGCACCTCGGAGTTCCATAACATTATAAATGAACTTGGTCTTCTTCCTCATTCCACTATATGGTAGTGGAACTCCTCAGAAACATGTAATATCTTTACAACTTATGGCATGGGGTACTTTATGCCATATATCAGTTACATGTATAATGTACAACACATGGTATTTCATCCCAATATAATATTATCTGTCTAAGTATGTAAACCTAAGCAGTAGTAGTAGAGCCTATGGTAGTAGTAGAGCTATTGCTTCATCCACTACTGCTTTAACATATTTTAGGCCTAACACAATTCAACAATTCAGTTATTCAAAACACAATTCCTCATGTCTACTCTGTGCAATCACAAATTACTGCTAAGTAGCTGATCTTTACAACAGATCTATTAGATAGAAGGTTTTTTACATTTAAAGCAACAGAAGGATACATTGAGTTAAAAGAGATTATTGTATATTCAATTCAGTTGTAATTAAAATGATAATCAAGCCATTGTGAGGTTGTATTGTTATGTTTTCGTTTTGCGTCTTCCTTTGTGAAACACAATAACCAACCTAAGAGATGGATAAAAAAGAAAAGTAGAGTGATCACATGTTTATATCAACATGTTAAGACAAACTAAGAACTATAGTGAACGAACTGTAATCATTCTAAACAAATGTGTAGTATCTTCTAGTAAAAATGTTTCAACACCAGCAGACTCACTAAAGCATTTAGGAGTAACTCTTGATTGTAATCTGTCAGTTTTGACTCCTATTATCACAGTTACCTTAATCTGCTTTATTTACGTAAGATTACCGTGCAAAATTCTACCCTTACTTACACTGAAACAACGCAAGATGGTAAATCAGAAATATTATGTCTGAATAGACTACCACAATTCACTGTACATTATACTCCCTATAACCTTACTTGTTTGACTTTAATTAATTAAAAACAGCACTGCAAGACAAGACTGTTTTTAAGCGTTCCCAAGTGCAAATCCACCTTTAATCACTTAGCACCCTCTGGTCTGGGCCCTGGTGCAGGAGAAAGATGTGCATCTGTCATAAGTCCTTCATGTGGAAGGAGGGAAGGAAGGAATGAAGGAAGGGAGCAAGGAAGTAAGGAAGGAAGTAAAGAAGGAAGGGATGAGTAAGATAGAAAAGGTTAAAAGGGAAAAAAGAGAAAAAGAAAGAAAGAAATAGGAAGCAAAAAAGAAAGAATGAAAGTAAGAAAGAAATAAAGGAGAAGGGAAGAAAAGAAGGCTAGAAAGGAAGAAAGAGGTCAAGAAAGAAAGAGCAAGTCAAGAAACAAAGAAAGGAAGAAAAGGAAAGAAGAAAAAGGGAAGACAGAAAGAAGAAGAAAGAAAAGTAAAAAGTAAAAAGAAGGAGAAAGTAATAAAGAAATTAAAGAAAGAAAAAATGAATGACCAACAGACTGGGGTTGCAAAGGTAGGGTACCCTCATGAGCTTACATTTACAGTTCATGTGAGGGATAGTGTGAAAAAGCAGCAGTCATAAACAAAGACCCCTTTAAAAGAAATTCACAACAGCATTGGCAGGAGACAGGAGCTGATAAAGCTGGAATGTGCCTAGTTCTTTCAGAAAGCACCCCTCCATCAGGTCATGCTCTACAATCAAAGGAAAATCTAAAGTAAAAACAAAAACATTGGCACTGAAGGAAACTACCTTGTGTGCTGATGTGCTCCTTGGGAAAGGGCTAAATAGAGTTTCTCAAAGTGAAGTTAGTCAGTGGCTGAAGTAGGATGTCCCATTTCCCCATCATGTATGATGTAGGGGATGAAAGCAAAATGTGAATGACACATAAACAGGCCAATTGATGGAAGAGAGGTGGGTGGAATTCTTTTTATGTTAGTATACATGTAAGTTAGTAAAATCAAAAGGACTTGGCTAATGCCAGACGCAAAAAGATCGACTTGCTGCGAGATCTACTGTTCTGCAAAATGTTGGAACAAACTCATTGAACATTAGATTAGAATCTAGCTGTTTGACCTTCATGAACAAAATTAACTACTTTTGTATTTTCATTTAGTGCCAGGACACCCATGTTTGGGTATTTGGGGCCAGATGTAGCAAAACTCCAAATTGCGAGTTGCAATTTGCGAGTCCCAGCGACTCGCAAATTGCAACTCGCAATTTGGAATGCAGAAAGGTGTCTCAGACACCTTCTGCGAGTCGCTATGGGGTCGCAAAGACCCACCTCATTAATATTAATGAGGTGGGTCGCAATTTGGGACCCCATAGCTATTCAGGGCACTCACGGGGATGGTGGCCTGCTGGAGACAGCAGACCACCATGTCCGTGACTGCTTTTAAATAAAGAAGTCTTTTTTTTTTTCAAAGTGTAGCCCGTTTTCCTTAAAGGAAAACAAGCTGCACTTTGAAAAAAAAAACCGAAACCTTTAGTTTCGGTATTTTTCAGGGCAGGTAGTGGTCCCTTGGACCACTGCCTGCTCTGAAAAATTATTTTTTGTTCCAGACACAAGGGGGAAGGGGTCCCATGGGGACCCCTTCCCGTTTGCGGCTGGGTTACCATCCACTTCAAGTGGATGGTAACTGCACTTTCATTTGTGACCGCAATTGCGGTCGCAAATGAAAATACATAGCATTGCGAGTCGCAAATAGGAAGGGAACACCCCTTCCTATTTGCGAGTTGGAAATGCATTTTGCGAGTCGGTTCCGACTCGCAAAATGCATTTCTACATAGCAATGAGGCTTTAGCGACTCGCAAATGGCGATTTTCACCGTTTGCGACTCGCTAAACCCTTGCTACATCTGGCCCTTGTTTGGGTATTTGTTTGACTCTAAACACAATCAAATATATTAATTCATTCATGTGTCACAGAGGAAATTATTGGTCCTAAAACCAAAGACATACATAGAGAGAGTCCTGACTACATTCTACAAGCTTCCTGAAACAATACAAAAAAATCATTTTGTAGAAGGTTTCACCAGAGAGAATGGATAGTGGTCGAGTTGAAAAAAATCCTGACATTTGCTACAGTGGCCAGCACTGTAACCCATGTCCTGACCTTGTAAGCCTTCTCCGGATTTCCCATAACGCATCTTCTAGTGGATGAGCCTTGTGGCTAATCCTCATAGGCTGATGCCTATTATTATGTCCTGTGGCCAAACTAATAATACTCGTCGCATACAGCCCATGTTGTCATAGCAAACTTAATGAATAAAATAGCTTAAAGCTCCAGTACATTTCAAATAATTTGGCAATCCCATGAACCCATTGGGTTATTGGTCAAAAATAGATCAAGACATTTTGGAGAAAAAAATAGTTGAAATGAGGCATCGTTTAACGACTTTTGGGGCACAGAACAAAATCATTTTCGGTATGTTTTTGGTAAATATGGCATGCATGCTGCTCAGAATGCCATTATGAATATGAACTCTGGTATTGGCCAGACAGAAAGGCACATGGAGTAGTTAACAGGCATTGACAACGCCAATAGGTCTCCTTTATCAAAAACGTTTGACTTTGTCAGTGCTTGTTGCAGATGCTTCTCAGCATCGGGAAACTGTTTTGTACTGTATTGTGATGACTTAGTGCACATGTATCGCTTTGCCTGTGCATGCAGCCATCATGGCACAGCGGTGGCCTTTTTCATTTACTTTAAATGTACTGTTCCAAGAAGGCCGGCGGCAGATGTCTTCTTGAACTTTTAAATTAAACCATACAAATTGTACAAAACAGTACATTGTGGGAAAGTGGATCAATGAGGAATTGTGGGGGATGCAACACGTTTTTAAAAAAGCTGAGTGGGATAGGAAGGGATTGGAAGGCATTGATGTGCTGAGGGAGAAACACACAGAGTGGTGGTGTGCAGTTTTTACGAGTGGAAGCAGCACATACCAAAGACAGCAAGAGAACACAAGGACTCATGTAGTGTGTTAAAAGTGAAATGAGAAAAGTAGTTTCCTGAATGGAGGTAGCAGAAGGCTACAGATCATCCATGTAAAAGCATGATAACCTATACTCTAATGGAGGGATAAACACAGGGGCGGCTCCTCCATTAGGGCAGAGGAGCGACACCCCCCTGCCATCAACCGCAGTGGCAAAACCTTTACAAGGAAATAATAATAAACTCAGTTTATTATTATTTCCTTTTAAAGGGGCAGGACAACGGGGGTGCAGAGGAGTGAGGGGGATCCCCCCTCAGAGCGCCTGTGTCTTTGGCTGGCCGTCCCTGTCCGGCCAAACACACATGTGCAGTAGGCTCTCTCCAGCACAGCAACACAGTTGCCAGGCTGGAGAGAGCCTGCACAGGCTCCCAGTCTGCCTGGGAGTGCCTTGGTTGGGTGCGCAAGGCCAATCCTGACCCTGCTTTGAGCAGCTTCAGGATTGGCTGCAGTGCAGGCTGGGAGCCTGTGTCTGCACTCGGGCACAAAGGAGCAGATGGAGCAGTGAGGCCGTGAGTAAGTGTTTATTTATTTTTTTAATTTTATTTTTTATCCCACTCCTTTCTCTACCTCCCTTCCCACACCACCCGCCCCTTTCCGCATGCTTAGAGACGCGACTGGACAAACACACAAAGACAAACGAGCTATCGAATAAGAAGCAAGCAAAAGAGACTAACAAGAAAGCCAAACAGTGATAGGCAATGGGATGACCCAAACTCCTTGTAAGTATTGGTATTACATACAGTAGGTTATCTGACAAAAGAGAGATAATCTTTTTGTAGACGAGACACAAAAATGGCAGGAAGGAGCAAACTTAGTACCTTTTGAAGCACATCGATCTGTGTTAAACGTAATTAACAATATTCGCTCTGGCGGCTACACATACAAGTTAACAAATGCACAATATCCTTCTCCATGTAAGATCATGGGGATTTGGAAGAAAAACATACCATATAGAAATATGTGAAGTGAAAATATCCTAATGGTATCCTTATTTAAACGAAAAATAGACCAAATTACAAATAGGCACCATTAGACATACATTTAAATGATGCTTCACTGTAGCACACTAATAAGATGTTTTTCTGGAAATGGCTGAAGGAATATATAGAAGCAGAAGCTGTGAAGTTCTGTCATACATCTAAAGGTTCTGTTCTGCTTGGTACTACACCTAGGATGCTTTCTGCCTCATTCTGTTTTTGGGACACATGATATGAAATCCACTGTCTCCTGGGATATTGTTTGCATATCCTTGATCCATATCAGCTGAAGACAGCATCTCAGGTAACAATGTACTCGCCAATCAAGTGACATAGGCCTTTTGGGTAGTAGTCCGTGGTAGGGGATTTATTTGAAGCATGTCTTCTACACAGACCATCTAACAGTGTAATCTTGAACATTTTTAGAGTGTTTGGCAAGAATATTTTGGAGCCCCCATTCAGAACAAATTTGGATTGTATTATCTATTTTCCACTAATTCCAGCCTATATAATGCCCAAAATATTGAATTATACTTTAACTTTCACAAAAATACAGCTGAACGTCTATCTAAGGACCTCAAAAGTCCTAAAAATGACACTGGGCAGAGAGAGTCAGAGATAGAGATAGACAGAGAATGGTCAAAATAGAGTATTCCAGAAAGGTGTGACAGAGAAGGCGAAAGATCATTTTTAAAAATGGGGCCTCTTGGAAAATAAAGGGCCCTGGGTAACTGCTCTCTATGCACGTCTTAAACCGTTTGTGCCATCTAGTGCCAACGCAGAACAGAAAAGTAAGAGAATAATGAGAAAAAGAAGAAAACACTCATTCCGCACATTTTTTCTATTACATAAAGGGGAAGGTAAGCAATGGTGTGCAGTTAGAAAAGTTCTAGGCTGCTATCTTGAAACAAGTCTTTGGTTATAAGGTCTGATAGAATACAGAGGAGGAAGGTGGGTGCATGCCTGTAGAAGGGAGAGTATCTGAGAACCTCTTTTCAGATATGGTGTGGTCACCTAATCAGGGGTAGCTCCTCCATTAGCTACAGCTGCAGCTGCAAAACATTTAAAAGAAAACAATAGTAAACTTTGTTTATTCGTTTTTTTTTCTAAAGGGGTGGGGCCACGGGGTGACGAGCAGTGAGGGGGAGTGCACAGCACTTCCATACGAGCGCATGTGTGTCTTCTCGGGCTGGCCAAACACACATATGCAGTGGGCTCTCTCCAGCCCACCAACACAGTTACCGGGCTGGAGACAGCCTGCACAGGCTCCCAGTCTGCCTTGGAGTGCCCTGGTTGGACGCTCACAGACCATCCTGATGCTACTCAGAATTGGCCGCAGGGCAGTCTGTGAGCCTGTCCCTGCGATGGAAGAGTAGAGCAGCATGCGGCGAGTTAAGGTAAGTGGTTTTTCTTTTAAACAAAAATTAAATTAATGTTTATTCACCCCACCTCTCCGCGAGCCGTCCCGCCCCTTCCGTGCCCCGCAAGCCACAGGTGCACCTAATGCATTCTAGCATTTGTAGTTGTGCTTTACTTCAATTGAACTAATTAGACTAACACACAGGAAAACACTGTTTTGTAGTTGAAACGCTCATCAGAACTGGAAACTGAAAGACAGTAGTGAAAAGGCTTTCGTACCTGAAGTACCTTCCATCTTGAAATAAAAATATGGAACTGTCTAGGCCCTGTTGTTATATTGCTATAGTTTCTATGGCCTCTGATACTGGAGAGCAGCATGTTATTATACCCCGGGTAGCCTTGTGCAAACACAATGAACACTTCGTGAAAGTCAGTTTATGTTAGACTTTCCATCCTTGGTGTGGTCTCCCTTAACTTTTTGCCTCTGTTCCCCAGGTAGTTGATGTGTGCTGGACTCTGATTTTACTGTTTTTGTTACTCTGGGCACTTTACCACTGCTAACCAGTGCTAAAGTGCAAGTGCTCCTTTACAAAATGTGTATGTAATTGGTTTGTCCATGATTGGCATATTTGGTTTACTAGTAAGTCCCTAGTAAAGTGCACTAGAGGTGCCATGGCCTGTAAACCAAATGATACTAGTGGGCCTGCAGCACTGGTGGGCCTGCAGCACTGGTTGTGCCACCCACATAAGTAGTTCTGTAATCATGTCTCAGACCTGCCATTGCAGTGTCTGTGTGTGCATTTTTACCTGTAAATTCAACTTGGCAAGTGTACCCACTTGCCAGGCCTAAACCTTCCCTTTTCTTGCATGTCAGACACCCCTAAGGTAGGTCCTAGGTAGCCCCAAGGGCAGGGTGCAGATTATGGTTAAGGTAGGACATATATGGGGTCATTACGACCCTGGCGGTTGACGGAGAAGTGGCAGTTTTACCGCCAACAGGCTGGCGGTAAAAAAGTTTGAATCATGACCATGGTGGTTACCGCCATGGTCATCCGCCACTTCTCCGATCAGACCACAATGGCGGAGACGACCGCTGGGCTGGAGACTTGGGTCTCCAGCCCAGCAGCCGTCACAAGACCACCGGCGGTATCATGACCTGGCTTACCGCCATGGATTTCATGGGGTTTGGAACCGCCATGAAATCCATGGCGGTAAGCACTATCAGTGCCAGGAAATTCCTTCCCTGGCACTGATAGGGGTCTCTGCCACCCCCCACCCCCTCCCCCGAGTCCGTCCACAACACCCCCCACCCCCCTGCCATCCCCCAAAGGTGGCAGGACAACCCTCCCCACCCCTACCCCCGACATCACAACACAGACACACACCTGACACGCATGCAGACACCACCAACACACATTCCCGCACACAAAAGAAAAAACATGCCAACAGACACACACACAGTCATACACGCACACCCTCATTCAGACATACATGCACACATCCATACAGACATACATACAGAAAGACACGCACACATTTCCATTCACACTACACCCCACCTGCATACACTCACTCACACCCCCCTCTACATACTCACACGCACACCCCCATGCACCCACACATCACACAACACCCCCCACCCCCCTCCCCTAACGGACGATCAGCTTACCTTGTCCGTTGATCTTCCGGGAGGGGACGGGATCCATGGGGGCTGCTTCGCCACCAGCACACCGTCAACAGAACACCGCCACGCCGAATCACAGAACGTGATTCGGTGGGCGGAGTTCTGTTGACGAGGCGGTGGAGGTGGAGCAACCTCCACTTCCCCGCCACCCGCCAGTATGGCTGCTGGCGGCTCTCCGTCCGGAAAAGGACAGAGGGATGCCAGCAGTCATAATACGCAGAGCGGAAAACCGCCACCACTGGTGGTCTTCAGCACGGCGGTCCCTCGGCGGTCTTGTGAAAAGACAGCCGAGGTTGAAATTACACCCATAGTAATGTGTTTTATATGTCCTGACAGTGAAATATTACTAAATTCGTTTTTCACTGTTGCATGGCCTGTCCCTCTCATAGGTTAACATGGGGGGTACCTTTAAATCTGATTAAAGTGTAGATTCCCTTTGGGAGTGGATGGACATATGGAGTTTGGGGTCTCTGAGTTCACAATTTAAAAATACATCTTTTAGTAAAGTTGATTTTAAGATTGTGAATTTGAAAATGCCACCTTTAGAAAGTGAGCATTTTCTTGCTTATACCATTTCTGTGACTCTGCCTGTTTGTGGATTCCCTGTCCGGGTCAGTTTGACAGTTGGGCTGGTTGCACCTCACACTAGACAGTGACACAAAGGGAGCTGGGGGGTAGCCTGCATAGCCTGATGAGCCATCTGTGCTAGGAGGGAGGGGAGGGGTGGTCACTCGCACCTGAAAGGGCTGTGCCTGCCCTCACACAATGCAGTCTCCAACCCCCTGGTGAGTGTTTGGGGCCTGGCCTGGGCAAGGCAGTATTTCACATTCCAAAGAGACTTTACTTTGAAGTAGGCCTACTTCAAAGGAAAAACTGGGTATAAGAAGGGCACCCAAAATCACAGACTTTAGAACACTTCTGGAAACAAGAGGAACCTCTGCCTGGAGAAGAGTTGAAGAGCTGAGGAGAAGTGTTGCCCTGCCTGTGACTGTGCTTTGTGGAGCTATCCTGCAGTTGCTTCTTCTGCCAGAGTAAGAGGGCAAAGACTGGACTTTGTGTGCCTTCCATCTTGAGAATAAATCTCCAAGGGCTTGATTTAGAGCTTGCCTCCTGTTGTTTGAAGTCCCAGGGACAGCAAAGACTTCTCTCTGCCAGCACCTGGAGTCTCTGGAGAGACTCCTGCACTGACAAGTGGTGCCCTATCCAGTCCCTGCGCCCTTGGAAGAAAAGCTTGTGGAAATCCAAGGAAATCGACTTCGGACGACTTCAGACCGACGCCGCTGCTGAATCCGGTGACGCCGCCTGCACCCGACGCTGTGACCTTCGCTGGAACGTGACGCTCTTCGCAGGCCTGACGCCACTGCAGCCCCGCTGAAGTCCGCGACTCCGTGGAAGTCTCCGCACCACATTGTGACCGACGCCGCTCGAAGTGCGCGGATTCAACATTGCGCACCGACGCCACGATCCCCGACTTCGCGCATCGACTTGTTTTTCACTCTTCAGCAAAGGTACTGTACTTGGGGGTCTATGCGACTCCGTGGTCACCGCCGCTGGTGTCGGCTTGTTGGGACGACTCCGTCACGACGCCGTGTTAACACCTCATCAAAGAATTTTGTGTTTCTAAGCGCTATTTTGGAGTTTAATCTTTAAAAATTCATAACTTGACTTGTGTATGGTGGATTTTTGTCGTTTTGGTCTTGTTTTGTTTAGATAAATATTTCCTATTGTTCTAAACTGGTGTTGTGTCATTTTGTAGTGTTTTCATTAAGTTACTGTGTGTGTTGGTACAAATACTTTACACCTAGCACTCTGAAGTTAAGCCTACTGCTCTGCCAAGCTACCAAGGGGGTAAGCAGGGGTTAGCTGAGGGTGATTCTCTTTTACCCTGACTAGAGTGAGGGTCCTTGCTTGAACAGGGGGTAACCTGACTGTCAACCAATGACCCCATTTCTAACAGTTTACATTCATGAAATGAAGTAAACCTGTACTTTCCCATTGCAATCTGCTTTTGTCTATTCTTTGATATATCTTTTGTAATCGTGTGTTTTGACATCCTTTTTGTGGATATGGGTCACTTAGTTGTTTTTTTCACGTCCGCCATTTTTGGAAAATTATGCACAGATGAGGTTCAGGACACAATGATCACTCAGGAACTTCGATTTTAATATATTTGTTAACAGACACATTAGCACATATAATGATACTCTGATGAAACATGGTTCCTGCCAAAGATGCTTTAAAAGTTTTCCCATTAACAATGCATTTGTAACCCAACAGATCTTATCAATTTACGCCACATAATCTTTTCTTCCTGCTCCTGGCATAGGACATTGCAACAACTACTGTGCCTCTGAGAAGGAAGGAGATTATTTTACCTTTAAAATGCCATTCTTTCTTTCATGGCAAGGGCCAAGATCCACATTCTAATCCTTCAAATTTAACACAATTGTTCTCAGAGCTGTATCTCGGAAACTCCCTTACCTGGAACTTTGTTGATTTTCCTCCAGCGTGGCATCAAAATGTCTGACTCATCTTGTTTGTGTAGTCTGTATTCGGATACCTGTAAGCCGTGTGCTCATTTTACCTCACACAAAACAAAATAACTTGGCTTTCACCCGCTAATCACCTCCCTGTGGTGGGCACGGCATCTTCCAGCATCTTCCACTGTGGTCATGAACAAGGCCGAGGTTTGCACACTTTTTACTTGTGAGCTGGGCTGCTAAATAGGTAGTTAAAGCTGTGATCGGTGTGAATGGTCCACATACGGCAGCAAGATACAGTTCCTGTAATTCCACTTTTGCTGCCAGCGCTGACTTCAGTCTGCTCACAGCAGTATAAGGAACACTCTCGTATTGCGATATTTATGTTTCAGCCAGACTTCCCTCTTCACTGCATCCTCACCAATGAGTCTTGTGAGTTGGGTGGGGTGAAGTGCTTCAATCCACCTCACACAAACAAAGACAGGCCTATGCATCACGTGGGGTGCTTCATTCAGCGCCTTCTCTACTTGATCTACACAGCCCTTTCTCGCATTACCATTAACTGAAGTCACGTCTCAAGCTTCAACAGGTAAGCAAATACTTTCTCTCCGCTCTTGTAGGCGAAATATTAATTTTGAGCAGAGGGTAACATGCAGTACAAGGAAAAGAAGGTAGTCAGGGGCACTTGAATCTCAAGTGATTAAAGCACGGTATGCCATTGTAGGAACATGTGAATGCCAATGGAATGTATGAATTGGCTGAACATTTAGATGCACTATAGGAGTATCAGTATTTTCTCAAAGCAAACCCAATCTGTTTTAACATTGGACAAGACTGCTGATCCATAAATTCACATAAAGGCTGTGTATCTGTACTGCGGCTGTGTTCGTCCAGCTACACCCTCGGATTTAAATTAAACAATAGAAAAAGTGGCCATTGTCTTTCCCTTCCTCCTTAGTGACAGAAATGGAAAGTTTGTTCTCAGGGGAAATAGCAAAATGAACGTGAAGTAAATTACCAATCTCACTGGTAATCCTTCCATAGGAAAGGGCTACAGTAGGATTTTGTTGTATTTGAGAAGTAATGTCTCCTCATTGTTAAACTTTGGGTTAATTTTACAACCTTATGATTCAAGCAGGTGACCATTGCTTATTTTTATCCACCATGCTGGCACATCCATCAAGACACTTGTCAATATTTTGTAAGGCTGTGGTTTTTTGTTTTCTCTTGCACTGGATAGATTTTTAAGTTGGTTCAGAACTCTGTAGGCTCCTGTTTGCATAGGTAGACAGGTGCTAGGCTGCAGAAGGATCGACCTGGATATCTAGAACAAATATGTCCTCAATGATTATCTTCAACCAGATGACGGTGCATCTGATCGGGACGTTGACATTGACAGCAGACTGGAATCCTTAAACTCGTGTGGTCTGTTCATTTCCTGGCTTTCTTTGACACCAGAGAATAAAGAACTTTGCTTCTAATGTGTGCTTTCATTGTAGACTGACTCTGCCTAGCAAGAGAATAATTATTTCATTATATAATATTCTTATATTTTCACCTTGCAGAGGTTTGTCATATTCAAGAGCATTGCCTGTGTACTGAGCAGAGGGAGTGTTCTAGGAATATGACATAATCCACAACTTTCAAGGGAGATGGAAAATACCTAAACCCCTTTTTAGGTCAAGCGCAAAAGCGCTTTTCGACCTTTTATATGTATTTTGGGCATTTAACGACATCCATCTCAAGCCCATCACTTTCATTTGTTTGTTGGCTTCCCTTTCAGAAATTCCTTGATGTCATTGGTAAATGCTTCACATCTGTCCTGCCTTTGGGCGGTTTTGTTACCACCTTGTAAACTGACCCTGTTACATGGATTATTGCACAATTGCCGATAGGCTTTACTGTGAACGAACCACTTTTTTCTTCTGTGTCTCTCCTTCGTGCTCATGCTCATGGCAGCTATGGTGCTTTGAATCTGCTCATTTTTTCTAGTTGGCAGAAATGTCCTATACTACAGGAAGCCAGAGCCACAAGAGTGAAGCAGACAGTGGTCGGCACTGGCATTAAACTAACAGATACGTTTATAGGGCTGCTAACCTCGGAAAAGACAAAGAGTTCAAAACCACGCACACCAGAGTGGGTGTCTTCACCCTACGAAAAAAGTATGCACAAGGGGGAGTTGAAGTGTGTTTTTTTTCCTCACACATGTGGCCGCAAACATCACCTGTTCATGCGACTAAAACCCACATTTAACAACACTGCCTGATATTTGCTGTCCGTTTTCAATCTATAAATAGTTTTACCTCAATTTTAGAATTTACCAATAATAACAATTAATCCCATGGCAGAGAGACATTTGGGAGAGAGTGGTAGCTACCTTGCCATTATTCTCGTGTGCCACAGACAAACTCAGAATGTTAATTGTTTGATGTTCCCATGTGCCTGCGGGTACTAGCATTCCCACGCAGTCGGCAGGGACCTCACAGTGTCAAGGGGGATTTGCTGGGGGTCCACGTGAGGGGGAGTGGGGAGTGACAGTCTGTCACGTGCTGGGTTTAGCTGGCTAGGATAGTTTGTTACCACCTTCTGTTTTGGATACAGTCTAAATTGTGAATTTGTGACTGATAGCTGCACTGCAGCTTGATGGGCACACCAAACTGACTCCCTGGTCTCCACTCTCTGGGGTACTACAGAGTGACAGTTTCAATAAGGCAGTGTTATATTTTTAACATTCGCTGATGCTGAATATTCCGTGTGTTATGTGACACAGCTTTTATTCGCAATGCTGTGACACATTGGCATCGTATGGCATGTTAAATTGGACCAGGACTGACAGGGCAGGTCCAACTCCTTATATGACACGCTCGCTTCCTCTGGCATGTTGAACCGTTGGACCATGACTGGGCAGGCCCCCAATTTTTTAAAAATTTTTTGGTTGCAGTTTTTATAATTCGAAATTGATCTGAAGGTGTCTGAGCACTTTACATGAGCTGCAGTTACATTACACAAGGACACGATCATTTTTAGGTCGAGCATAGCATGGATATGCCCTCTGGGGGCTGACTGTATGAATACATGACCATATTTCTTACAAATAATATTTTTGTTGTGGTGCCCTTTAGGGGCTTTTTTAAGCATTACAGTCTAGCGCCAAAGGTTTATTTCCTGATAAAGGTCTTTTCATTGGGTTTACATGATATGTTTTATCAATCTCTCCTTATTGCAATTGTGACCATCATTAAGACCAACTTAACATCCTTATTACACTATGACTGCTTGAACACTCTTGATATGTTTGCATGACCCTTCTAATTTATTTCTCTTATTACTCCTCTGTGGCTGTGTTGTTTTTTTTGTTTTTTTTTGGTGGGGGGTGTTGTTAGCCAGCCAGTAACTCTGATGGTTGGGTGGTTAAAGTGTTATTCTATTGGAATTATCATGGCAAATCTAAATTAGGATGCTAAATGGTAAACATTTTTATCTTTTGCAGCAGATAGAGTAACAAGGTTGTTAGAAATGGGGTTTTTGGTTGGCAGTCAGGTTACCCTCTGTCCAAGCAAAAGCCCTCACTCTAGTCAGGGTAAGTCACACACTATCCAAGATTATCCTGTGCCCACCCTCTGGTAGCTTGGCACGAGCAGTCAGGCTTAACTTAGAAGGCAATGTGTAAAGTATTTGTGCAATAAATCATACAATACCACCATATAGCACCACAAAAATACACCACACAGTGTTTAGAAAAATATAGAATATTTATCAGGATAATTGTAGGTCAAAAAGAATAAAGTTGCAATGGAAAATTGTAGAAATATCACAGGGAAGTGATATAAAGTGTCTTAAGTCTTTAGAATGCAATAAAGTGTCTTTCAAGCACAAAGTACCTGGTTTCTGGTGGAAAATCTCCTCAGAGGGCCACAGGTGGAGAGATGCGTGGAAAAAGGGTGTGTGCGTCGATTTCTCCTCAGCACACAAAGACTTGCGTCGTTCTTTTCCACGCGGGGAAGTCGGGCGTCGTTTTCCGGCGCGCAGACAGTCTCTTTTCGTGGATCGCGGGGATTACCAGATGTCCCGGGTCTGTGCGTGGATTCTCCTGCTTGTTTTCCGGCTGCGCGTCGTTCTGCGGGGCTGCGCGTCGAAGTTTCGATCTCACGGTAGGCGTTGCGTCGATTTCTTCTTGGAAGTCGGGCGGCGTTGTCCTTGCGAGGCCGTGCGTCGGAAGTTTGGTCTCACGGCAGGCGTCGCGTCGATTTCTCCTTGGAAGTCGGGCGGCGTTGTCCTTGCGAGGCCGTGCGTCAAAGTTTCGCGCTCACGGTAGGCGTCGCGTCGATTTCTCCTGGAAAGTCGGGCGGCTTTGTCCTTGCGAGGTTGTGCGTCGAAGTCTCGATCGTCCCGAGGGCGTCGCGTCGATTAGCGTCGGTGTGCGGCGTTTTTCTCGCCGCGAAACAAGCTGTGCGTCGAAATTTTCGGCGCACGGAGCGTCCAAGTGAAAGGGAGAAGTCTTTTTGGTCCTGAGACTTCAAGGAACAGGAGGCAAGCTCTATCCAAGCCCTTGGAGAGCACTTTCACAGCCAGACAAGAGTTCAGCAAGGCAGCAGGGCAACAGCAAGACAGCAGTCCTTTGTAGAAAGCAGACAGGTGAGTCCTTTGAGCAGCCAGGCAGTTCTTCTTGGCAGGATGTAGTTTCTGGTTCAGGTTTCTTCTCCAGCAAGTGTCTGATGAGGTAGGGCAGAGGCCCTGTTTTATACCCAAATGTGCCTTTGAAGTGGGGGAGACTTCAAAGAGTGGCTAAGAAGTGCACCAGGTCCCCTTTCAGTTTACTCCTGTCTGCCAGGGTCCCAGTAGGGGGTGTGGCAGTCCTTTGTGTGAGAGCAGACCCTCCACCCTCCCAGCCCAGGAAGACCCATTCAAAATGCAGATGTATGCAAGTGAGGCTGAGTACCCTGTGTTTGGGGTGTGTCTGAGTGAATGCACAAGGAGCTGTCAACCAAGCCCAGCCAGACGTGGATTGTAAGGCACAGAAGGATTTAAGTGCAAAGAAATGCTCACTTTCTAAAAGTGGCATTTCTAGAATAGTAATATTAAATCCGACTTCACCAGTCAGTAGGACTTTGTATTACCATTCTGGCCATACTAAATATGACCTCCCTGCTCCTTTCAGATCAGCAGCTGCCACTTTAACAGTGTATGAGGGCAGCCCTAATGTTAGCCTATGAAGGGAGCAGGCCTCTCAGTAGTGTGAAAACGAATTTAGGAGTTTTACACTACCAGGACATATAACTACACAGGTACATGTCCTGCCTTTTACCTACACAGCACCCTGCCCTAGGGGTGACCTAGGGCACACCTTAAGGGTGACTTATATGTAGAGAAAGGGGAGTTCTAGGCTTGGCAAGTACTTTTAAATGCCAAGTCGAGGTGGCAGTGAAACTGCACACACAGGCCTTGCAATGGCAGGCCTGAGACAAGGAAAAAGGGGCTACTTAAGTGGGTGGCACAACCAGTGCTGCAGGCCCACTAGTAGTATTTAATTTACCAGCCCTATGCACATAAAGTGCACCTTACTAGGGGCTTATAAGTAAACTAATAGTCCAATCAGGTATGATTCCAGGTTACCATGTTTTAAGGGAGAGAGCATATGCACTTTAGCACTGGTTAGCAGTGGTAAAGTGCGCAGAGTCTATAAACCAGCAAAAACAGTGTCCAAAAAAATGGAGGGAGGCAGGCAAAAAGTTAGGGGTGACTACCCTAAGGCTGTCAGGTCTAACATGTGTCCCCCCCAGCTGAAAGTGGGGAGAGCTACCCGACCTCCTGGGAGCTCTCATCGCTAAGGCGGAAGTACCTGGAGAGACCATCAGCATTGGCGTGGTCAACCCCTGGGCGATGTTCCACCGTAAAGTCCATCCCCTGTAGGGAAATGGACCACCTCAAGAGTTTTGGATTCTCACCCCTCATCTGCATGAGCCATCTGAGGGGTCTGTGGTCTGTCTGAACCCGGAAGTGAGTCCCAAACAGGTAGGGTCTTAGCTTCTTTAGTGCCCAGACCACAGCAAAAGCTTCTCGTTCAATAGCACTCCACCTCTGTTCCCGTGGTAATAGCCTTCTGCTAATAAAGACTACCGGTTGATCTCTGCCCTCCTCATTCAGCTGTGCTAGGACTGCCCCTATGCCATGCTCTGAAGCATCTGTCTGCACGATAAATTCCTGGGAGTAGTCAGGGGCCATGAGTACGGGGGCCGTGCACATGGCTTCCTTCAGGGCATCAAAGGCTTTCTGACAAGCCTCTGTCCAATTCACCAACTTAGGTTGTTTCTTGGAAGTGAGTTCTGTCAAGGGTGTTACAATGGTACCATAGCCCTTGACAAATCGGCGGTAGTATCCTGTGAGGCCTAGAAAGGCTCTCACCTCCGTCTGTGTTCGGGGTGGTTGCCAGGCCTTGATAGTTTCAATCTTGGCCTGGAGTGGCTGCACCTTGCCACCACCCACTAGGTGTCCTAAGTACACCACGGAACCCTGCCCAATCTGGCACTTACTGGCCTTGATGGTCAGGCCTGCCTGTTGCAGGGCCTGAAGCACCTCCTTGAGGTGAAGCAGGTGTTCCTCCCAGCTGGAACTGTAGACAGCTATGTCATCCAGGTAGGCTGCACAGAAGGCATCCTTGCCAGCTAGGACCCTGTTAACCAACCGTTGGAAGGTAGCGGGGGCATTTTTCAACCCAAACGGCATCACCCGGAACTGGTAATGGCCATCCGGGGTTGAAAATGCGGATCTTTCCTTGGCCCCCTCAGTTAGGCCGATCTGCCAGTACCCTGAAGTAAGATCAAACGTACTCAGGAATTTGGCAGCGCCTAGCCTGTCCACGAGCTCATCAGCTCGGGGGATGGGGTGAGCATCAGTCCGGGTGACTGAGTTGAGACCCCGGTAGTCCACACAGAACCGGAGTTCTGGCTTCGCACCTGGGGCAGTAGCCTTAGGGACCAATACCACTGGGCTGGCCCAGGGACTACTGGATTTCTCAATGACCCCTAGAGTCAACATCTTGGAGACCTCCTCCTTGATGCTGGCCTTCACCTTATCCGACAACCTGTAAAAAATTTTTTTCACAGGGAGACTGTCACCGGTGTCAATATCATGAACACAGAGGTGGGTCAGCCCAGGAGTAAGGGAGAACAGGGGGGAGAACTGCTCCAACAGCTCATAACAGTCTCCTTTCTGATTTAGAGTCAGGGAGTCAGACAGGATGACCCCGCTTACTGACCCATCACCTTCTTGGGCAGAGAGGAGGTCGGGGAGAGGTTCACTCTCCTCTTCCGTTCCTTCATCTGTGACCAGAAGCATGTTGATCTCCGACCTCTCAAAATGAGCTTTTAGTCGGTTCACATGGAGCACCCTTAGGGGATTCCTAGGGGTTTTGAGGTCCACTAGGTAAGTGGCCTCCCCTTTCCGCTCCTTTATTTCAAATGGGCCAGACCAGCGGTCCTGGAGAGCTCTGGGCTCTACTGGCTCCATTACCCACACTTTGTCTCCAGGTTGAAACTCTACCAGGGTGGCCTTCTGGTCATACCATTGTTTCATCACCTCTTGACTGGCCTCAAGGTTATCTTGGGCTTCTTTCCAGAAGCGGGTCATCTGGTTGCGGAGGGCCAACATATAGCTGACCACATCCTGAGGGGGTGTCTTTGGAGCTTTCTCCAATCCCTCCTGGACAATGCTTAAGGGTCCCCTGACAGGGTACCCATAGAGAAGTTCAAAGGGACTGAACCCTACCCCTCTCTGGGGGACCTCTCTGTAAGCAAAGAGAAGGCATGGTAAGAGGACGTCCCACTTACGCCTCATGGCCTCAGGGAGGCCGCCAATCATGCCTTTCAGGGTCTTGTTGAATCTCTCCACAAGACCATTCGTCTGGGGGTGATAGGGTGTGGTGAACTTGTAAGTTACACCACACGCATCCCACAGAGACTTCATGTATGCAGACATGAAGTTAGTGCCTCTGTCAGACACTATTTCCTTGGGGAATCCCACACGGGTAAATATCCCCATCAGGGTTCGGGCCACCACTGGTGCAGTTACTGTCCTCAGAGGGATTGCCTCTGGGTAACGGGTGGCATGGTCCACCAAAACCAGGATGAACCTGTTGCCTAAGGCAGTTTTGGGGTCCAAGGGACCAACAATGTCGATGCCCACTCTTTCAAAGGGGGTGCCAACGACAGGAAGTGGAATCAGGGGGGTTTTAACCCTTTTTCCTGCTTTACCACTGGCCTGGCAGGTAGGACAGGATCTGCAGAACTTGTCTGAGTGTGTCCTCATTTTGGGCCAATAAAAGTGGGTGACAAGCCTGTTAAAGGTCTTGCCCTGCCCCAAATGTCCTGCCAGGGGAATGTCGTGAGCCAGACCCAGTAGGAAGGTTCGGTAACATTGGGGGACCACCAGCATACGTGCTGCCCCAAAGCCCGGAACCTTAGGCTCACTGTAGAGGAGATCATTCTCCCAATATAGGTGGTGATCGCCAGAGGCGTCGCCGGCTGCCTGGTTTGAGGCTTGTTTCCTCAAACCTTCTAGAGTGGGACATTCTTTCTGCGCCTTGCAGAATTCCTCCCTGGTGGGTCCACCCTCAACTTGCCAGCCAGCAAGCTCAGGTAAGTCACCTAGGGCGGCAATGTCTTCCCCAGTTGGCTCGGAAGCCTCCTCCTCAGGAGCCCCGTCAGCCACTGTGGGAACAGCGGGGGCCGGTTTCCCGCACCCCTGGTCCCTCCTCCTGGCAGCTCTCTGGGCCATCGTTCCAGGCTCCAGATGCCCTTGACTTCCCTCTCGGTCAGCCATGGACCGTGTGGTCATGCAGACCCACTCAGGTAACCCTAACATCTCCAGGTGAGACCTGAGCTCCACTTCTTTTCAAGCAGTGTGCTCAAGGTCATTGCCTAACAGACAATCTAAAGGCATGGCAGGACTCACAGCTACTTTCAGAGTACCAGAGACCCCCCCCCATTCAAAGGGAACCAGAGCCACCGGTAGGTGACTCTCGCGATTGTCAGCGACTCTGACCTGGTGGAATGTATTAGGTACTATCTGCTCTGCTGACACCAGCTGACTCTTGATAGTAGTCATACTGGCTCCTGTGTCACGCAGAGCCTCCACCTTCTGCCCATCAATGGTGACCCACTGCCGGTACTTGGAAGTATTTCTGGGCATGTGGGCCTTGGGCACCATTTCTCCTTCTCCCAGGGACACTAGGGAAATCTCTACCTGCTCCCCAAAGCTAGTTGGGTCCATCTCCCCCCGGAGTGCTACACTAGTCAACCCAGGTGCCTGTCCGGTAGTGGACGGTGCCCTCTTGGGGCACTGTGGATCGCCTTTGTAGTGACCATATTGGTAACACTCCATGCATTTGGGGCTAGATTTTCCTGACTTGTCAAATGTCCCTGGCTTTTTCCCAAATTTGGAAAAGGAAGGGTTGCCACCCCCTCCCTGGGAATTCTTTTGGGGGCCTTTAGAGAGTTCCTTATCTGTAAGTTTATCTCCCCCCTCTTTCTTCTGTTGGGAACCCTGACCACCTTTGTGGGAGTCCCCCCCAGGTACCTTTTTGGACACTCTGGTGCTAACCCAGAGGTCCGCCTCCTCAGCAAGCTTCCTGGGATCAGTCAGCTTACTATCCACTAGGTGCTGGCGCAAATCTGTATAAGTAACATTAAGCATATGCTCTCTCAGGATCAAGTCATATAAACCTTTATAATCTGCTACTTTGTTGCCCCGCACCCATCCATTCAGTGCCTTACTAGAGAAATCAAAGAAATCTACCCATGTTTGTGTGGTTTGTTTGGTGCTGTCCCTGAACCTCTGACGGTATCCCTCAGGGGTCAGCCCAAACTTGGCAAGTAAAGTGGCTTTCTGGAGTGGGTATGTGTTTTGATCCGGTGGATCCAATGTGAGAAGTGTGTC
The DNA here is from genome assembly GCF_031143425.1 of Pleurodeles waltl. Taxonomy (NCBI): domain Eukaryota; kingdom Metazoa; phylum Chordata; class Amphibia; order Caudata; family Salamandridae; genus Pleurodeles; species Pleurodeles waltl. The sequence continues at coordinate 1,016,049,098 of NC_090446.1, read as the reverse complement.
CCTCCCCAATGGCGGCACATAACCCCACATAGCTACCCCCCATTGCCCTTCAGGAACCTCATGAGCCCTTAGTGCAACTTCATAAGCAGCTAACCATTTATCTATGTCATCTCCCACCACAAAACTGGGCACCACATTTTTGGGTATACGAACCTTCTTTTCTCCAGCAGGTCCTGTCTGTATGCTGCCACCATTATTGCTGGATTCAGACTGTCTTGCCTTGATCTCCAGCTCCTTGAGACTCAGTTCATGAGCCAACAATAGTTTCTTTTCAGCCAAAGCTCTTTCAGCTTCCACTTGTTTGGCTGCTCTTTCAGCTTCTGCTTGTTTGGCTGCCCTTTCAGCTTCTGCTTGAATCTGTTTGGCTGTCCTTTCAGCTTCAATCTGTTTGGCTGCTCTTTCAGCCTCAGCTTGTTTGGCTTCTCTTTCTGCCCTCCTCTCCTCCTGTTGCGCCTCAATTTTCAGTTTTGCCATTTGCAATTGGAACTCCCTTTCCTCTCTCCTTTCCTCTGCGGTCAGGCTTTGCATGGAGACACTGCTCCCTGGTCTGGAAGGGTGCACAATTGCAGTGGTAACACCATCCATAGATAGTGAAAATCCTTCTGAGGGGCCATTTTCTGGCTCCCCTTCCTCATCATCCTCTAAATGGGCTTCTGCCCAGGCCCTCAGCGCCACTTGAAAGTCCTCCTTTCTGGAGGCCCCTTGGGTGGGTACCCTTAATGCCCTGCAGAATCCTCTTAGTTGTTTGACCGTGTATGTATCCAACTGGACTAGGTCAAAGTCCCCTGTCTGAGACCCAGTCAGAGACATGTTGAGTGAGGATTTAGTTTTTGAAAATTGTCAGGAAAAAACGGATTTTCAAAAAGAGATAAAAACCAAGTTGACCTTCAACTGTGGGTAGGTAGTGAGATACTTAGCTACTGTATGTCACTGCACAAATACAAGTCCTATCCTCACCGCTGATCACCAATGTTAGAAATGGGGTTTTTGGTTGGCAGTCAGGTTACCCTCTGTCCAAGCAAAAGCCCTCACTCTAGTCAGGGTAAGTCACACACTATCCAAGATTATCCTGTGCCCACCCTCTGGTAGCTTGGCACGAGCAGTCAGGCTTAACTTAGAAGGCAATGTGTAAAGTATTTGTGCAATAAATCATACAATACCACCATATAGCACCACAAAAATACACCACACAGTGTTTAGAAAAATATAGAATATTTATCAGGATAATTGTAGGTCAAAAAGAATAAAGTTGCAATGGAAAATTGTAGAAATATCACAGGGAAGTGATATAAAGTGTCTTAAGTCTTTAGAATGCAATAAAGTGTCTTTCAAGCACAAAGTACCTGGTTTCTGGTGGAAAATCTCCTCAGAGGGCCACAGGTGGAGAGATGCGTGGAAAAAGGGTGTGTGCGTCGATTTCTCCTCAGCACACAAAGACTTGCGTCGTTCTTTTCCACGCGGGGAAGTCGGGCGTCGTTTTCCGGCGCGCAGACAGTCTCTTTTCGTGGATCGCGGGGATTACCAGATGTCCCGGGTCTGTGCGTGGATTCTCCTACTTGTTTTCCGGCTGCGCGTCGTTCTGCGGGGCTGCGCGTCGAAGTTTCGATCTCACGGTAGGCGTCGCGTCGATTTCTTCTTGGAAGTCGGGCGGCGTTGTCCTTGCGAGGCCGTGCGTCGGAAGTTTGGTCTCACGGCAGGCGTCGCGTCGATTTCTCCTTGGAAGTCGGGCGGCGTTGTCCTTGCGAGGCCGTGCGTCAAAGTTTCGCGCTCACGGTAGGCGTCGCGTCGATTTCTCCTGGAAAGTCGGGCGGCTTTGTCCTTGCGAGGTTGTGCGTCGAAGTCTCGATCGTCCCGAGGGCGTCGCGTCGATTAGCATCGGTGTGCGGCGTTTTTCTCGCCGCAAAACAAGCTGTGCGTCGAAATTTTCGGCGCACGGAGCGTCCAAGTGAAAGGGAGAAGTCTTTTTGGTCCTGAGACTTCAAGGAACAGGAGGCAAGCTCTATCCAAGCCCTTGGAGAGCACTTTCACAGCCAGACAAGAGTTCAGCAAGGCAGCAGGGCAACAGCAAGACAGCAGTCCTTTGTAGAAAGCAGACAGGTGAGTCCTTTGAGCAGCCAGGCAGTTCTTCTTGGCAGGATGTAGTTTCTGGTTCAGGTTTCTTCTCCAGCAAGTGTCTGATGAGGTAGGGCAGAGGCCCTGTTTTATACCCAAATGTGCCTTTGAAGTGGGGGAGACTTCAAAGAGTGGCTAAGAAGTGCACCAGGTCCCCTTTCAGTTTACTCCTGTCTGCCAGGGTCCCAGTAGGGGGTGTGGCAGTCCTTTGTGTGAGAGCAGACCCTCCACCCTCCCAGCCCAGGAAGACCCATTCAAAATGCAGATGTATGCAAGTGAGGCTGAGTACCCTGTGTTTGGGGTGTGTCTGAGTGAATGCACAAGGAGCTGTCAACCAAGCCCAGCCAGACATGGATTGTAAGGCACAGAAGGATTTAAGTGCAAAGAAAGGCTCACTTTCTAAAAGTGGCATTTCTAGAATAGTAATATTAAATCCGACTTCACCAGTCAGTAGGACTTTGTATTACCATTCTGGCCATACTAACTATGACCTCCCTGCTCCTTTCAGATCAGCAGCTGCCACTTCAACAGTGTATGAGGGCAGCCCTAATGTTAGCCTATGAAGGGAGCAGGCCTCTCAGTAGTGTGAAAACGAATTTAGGAGTTTTACACTACCAGGACATATAACTACACAGGTACATGTCCTGCCTTTTACCTACACAGCACCCTGCCCTAGGGGTGACCTAGGGGACACCTTAAGGGTGACTTATATGTAGAGAAAGGGGAGTTCTAGGCTTGGCAAGTACTTTTAAATGCCAAGTCGAGGTGGCAGTGAAACTGCACACACAGGCCTTGCAATGGCAGGCCTGAGACAAGGAAAAAGGGGCTACTTAAGTGGGTGGCACAACCAGTGCTGCAGGCCCACTAGTAGTATTTAATTTACCAGCCCTATGCACATAAAGTGCACCTTACTAGGGGCTTATAAGTAAACTAATAGTCCAATCAGGTATGATTCCAGGTTACCATGTTTTAAGGGAGAGAGCATATGCACTTTAGCACTGGTTAGCAGTGGTAAAGTGCGCAGAGTCTATAAACCAGCAAAAACAGTGTCCAAAAAAATGGAGGGAGGCAGGCAAAAAGTTAGGGGTGACTACCCTAAGGCTGTCAGGTCTAACAAAGGTGAATGAAAGTTCTGTGGTCATATGCAGGGCCACTGGAATTATGTGGCAGGAAAAGACCAAATTATGAGGCAGGGTTGACCAGATTTTTGTGGCAAGAAAAATACATTTATAAATTTACAATACAATAGCTCTAACCCACCAAATGCGAGACCTATTGCACTGCAAATGCTTGTTTAAAGCTGGCTGCAGCGATTTAGGAGGTACATAAATTAACATTTTTGGAAACTCAGAAAAAGAATTATACTTTCCATTGAAGATTATCGAATGTAATAGTCTGGCTATAGCAATAATTTTGTCAGTTTAACATTTGTCTTTGTAAATCGCATAACATTAATAATTTACTCTTTAAAGTTTTTAAATTGCTCATCAGTCTGTTCAAGTAAGGATGTCTGGTATTTTTCTTGGATGCGCTGCTGGTAATATGTGTTATGTCTCCATAGTAGTGGCTTATAAGCAAGTAGTGTCCGTTGATATGTTGACAATAATGAGGGATACACCACTCACCTATCTATAGCTGTGCCTACAACAATTTAAAAAAGTGAGCTGTAATTTGCGTGGTAAAAAAGGGAGCCATGGTTTTAGTATAAATGTCACAATTGACGACCTACCTACTAAGACATCACCTTCTGCTCCATATATGGGGGGTGTACTCCAGCAATGATAAATTACTGGGAGCAGGAAAACATCAATTCAATTTGAAGACTCTACTCAGAGCAAGAGTAAATAGTGTCTGGGTCACAAACCTCTAGTGCATGTTCTGTTGTATTATTGACGAGTGGCACACTCTATTAATAAAAAGTTTAAATTACAATGAATACTGTGATAGACAACCGTTTAATTAAACATTAAGCGCGGTGAGACATTTTCAAGCGTGATGGCAGAAATAATGTGACGTGTTTCTATTCAGTTTAGAGTCTCCATTTGAACAACACTCTCTATATTTAGCGCACAACGATTTATTGGAGAACAGTTAGAATGAAATTATTGAACACCACTGTAGACATGCTTGCCAGTTCACTGATAAACACTTGAAATCTAACCAAGCATGTTGCGCCCCGAAGGCTGCACCGCTAATCTCTACGTATTTTCACCCTTTAAAGGAAGCACGTTGTGTAAGTGATTTATTTTTATGTCTTGGGTGACTTTTTATCTATTGTATGTGTGTACGTCAATTAAACATGTGCCCTCTGTTCCTATCTACATTGTATGACCCTTGAATTTTCAAGCGTGTGCTTTAATATGTGCAGAACTTCTTGTACTCTAAAAGTTCCTTTGTGGATAATTACTAGCTCTTTATTCAGCAAATATCGTTCTATCATTTGCTCATTCTACAGTATTCTTGGTATGTTATGAATGGCTCTCATTGTTTCAGTGTCTGATTCTCATAATCCACTGCTACCAGTTGATACCAGAACTGGTCACCTACTGTTTTGATGTCATGAAGGTGTTCCAGGCCTGGCTGACAGGGCTCTGGGAGAGCCAGTGAGCGCAGTTCTGTTTGTCTGCTTTGAATGACAACAGAAAGCACAAATGTAAGAGGTGGAATGAAGGCAGGGAAGGTGGAGGGGGTTGATCAAGGATCACAAGTAAGATATATTTGTTTAAACCTTTGGGACAAGGATACATAACAGAGAACACATTATGTATGGCTCACTCATTAATCCTCTCCTACTGTTGCACAGTTGAAAACTGTGTCAGATGATTTTGGGGGCCATACATAACATAAAACTACAGATGGGTAAAAAACGAATTACGAGGATGTTTTTCAGCTCGTGGTTCTGAGTAACATCATAGCCAACTCGAGCTTCACTGTCTTTGTCTATATGATGTCACTTAGAACCCACTGGTGAAAAACATCCCCATAATTTACTGTTACCATCCATATTTCTCTACATTATGCGTAGTTCTCACTGAGAGACATTAGCATGAATGTCACATTCTAGTGTGATAGTTCATTGCAGTGAGTAACAACTGTAGGTTACAGATTTTATAACACACTGTTGCTACGTCATAAAAGAATTCCAGGGTGCACTGGCTGGGCTCTGTGAAAGCCTGTAAGAGCAGTGCTGGAATGCAGGGAGCACTGCTTCTGAAGGACAGAGAAGGCACAGAGTATTGGGGGTGGGTGAGAGGAGGTTAGGTATTTTTTGTAAATTTGGGACAAGGGAAGAGGTCATGTTAAATAGAGCTCCCCCATAGCCCCATCCTTTGCCCCATCATAGCAGTTGAAAGCAGGGATAGATGGTTTGACAGGGCCACACATAACATAAAATTAGGGATGGGTAAAAACGGAATTATGGGCATCTTTTTCCCCTTAGGGTTCTGACTGACATCATAAACAACTCGAGCTTTGCTCTTGTTGCCTAGCTCATGTCCTTCAGAACCCTTCACTCTTGTCATCTGTTTCATGTCACTCCGAACCCTTTGGTGAAAAACAGCTCTGTTATTCCCAGTTGTCCATCTGTACTTCTAAATATGTAACAGTCATTTTCTGGCATCTTCTTATTAGTTGTGCAGCAAAGAAAGATTTACAATTATAGTATACCAAAACACAGTCCTTAACTTGAATTGCGACAAGAGATAGGTGGATAAAATATAACATTATGATGGTACTTTGTTACACTTTAACTTTCACACATTTAAAATTAAGGCTGTTGCTCAAAAATATCCCAAACAGTGCCTCTTCCACTGTCAAGCCAATACTAGGTATAGAGCATAAAACAGCAGTAACAGCAACCTTGTTTTTTTTAGATGAGATCAGTAGTCTGACTAGACCTTTTTACTATGTCATTTAGAGCAAGGTGTCCAGGGCGACTTCAGTAAAATTCCACTATTATGTGTGTGCCGATAACCTTGCATTGACCTCTCATGTATTTCTCCAGTAAGTATATATGTGTAGTGTCTATAGCATGTATGGTGATAAAGTACATGCATGAGTCAGTAAACATTTGATTTTGGAACAGCATACAACATGGTTATTAGGGGCAAAAGACAAACAACTTACAGATGCTGATCAAATTAAAACACCATTTTAATATTGCATATTATAAATCAATAAGAACAAATTATTGAATAAATCACAAAATATTTTATTACAAAACTTGCTTAAAAAGGTATAATTGAGGCATAGTTCTTATATTTTTTTAATCCTTCGTCAGTGTCCAGGGCATTTTAAGAAAATTTAAAAGAAAAAAGATGTACCTGACATACAGAGGAATGTGTTACAGTGTTGGATTGTACTTGTTTTACCACAAAGGTTCAAAGTGACAGTCTTCTTCGTTCTTTATTCCAAACATGCCATTTCGTAATTGTGGTGAGAATAAAGATGATTATTAGAATCATTATTGCTACAGCCAGACAACATGTGTTTCGACAGTCAGTAATCCAGTTTCCTCAGTGTTTATGATGAAAGGCACATTTTTCAAAAATATAAATTGCAATAATAATATGAGATGTAGCCAAAGATAGAACAGTTGAATTCCAGCTTGTCGGTCCAGTAGAGGGATAATGCAGATAGGTGCTCAAGAATTTTCAAAGCATAGAAAGAGTCACACATGATTAGAGGTGTATTGTCCTCTCAAGTTAAGTAACTTACACTTCTTGATGAGTGTCTTAGCAGCTGCAATTAAGGCAGAAATAGAGAATATCTGAATTGCTGTTCTAAAAAGTTAAAGCCAGATTTACTAATGTCTTCGGTCTGTCCCTGGTTTCTATTCTTAGATGTGTGTACAGATGATGTGCGCAGGGGGGGATTTTTGCTCCCTTCTGCTAGGTTTTGTTTCTGGTGAATTTTTGGCTTCCTATGTCTTTGCCTTAGTCTTACATGGCTACTGCCACTGCCTCAGTAGAGTTGCACACAGAGGGGGTTATTACAACTTTGGAGGAGGTGTTAATCCTTCCCAAAAGAGACGGTAAAGTGACAGATATACCACCAGCCATATTACGAGTCCATTATTTCCTATGGAACTCGTAATACGGCTGGTGGTATATCCGTCACATTTGGGACGGATTAACACCTCCTCCAAAGTTGTAATAACCCCCAGAGTCTTTCAGCCGATGGAGGTTCTTATACCGTTATAAGCAGAAAATAATAATAGGACTCCTTTCAAAGAAGCTGACTTATATTCTTTCTGGTCAGGTATCTACAAATATCTTGTCCTGATGATGAAGCCAGTGGATTCATCCAAATAGGGGGGTCGAAATGTCAACTGGTTTATTGTGCCCATCTGTAGGAAAGTGCCACTGTTGGCATGTTTACCCCCCACTTTTTGCCTAGTGTTGATGCCAGATTTGATTGAAATTTTGCTGGGATCCTGCTAACCGGGCCCCAGCACCAGTGTTCTTTCTCAAAATCTGTACCTTTGTTTCCACAATTGGCACAACCCTGGCACACGGTTAAGTCCCTTGTATAAGGTGCCTATGTTACCAAGGGCCCTGTGGCCAGGGAAGGTCTCTAAGGGCTACAGCATGTATTATGCCTCCCTAGGGGACCCCTCACCAAGCACATGTACACTGCATTGCGCTTGTGTGTGCTAGTGGGGAGAAAAAGACAAAGTTGATATGACAATCACTCTCACCCCTAAAACGCCCCTTAGTCTAGGATTTAAGGGCCTCCTTGAACCCAGCTCACCAGATTCCTGGTGATCTACAAGAAGAAAAAGACTGCTTAACTGAAACCCCCAGCAGAGAAGAAGGAGGACGACAACTGCTTTGGCCCCAGCCCTACCGGCCTGTCTCCTGTTTCAAGATTCTGCAAAAGAACAGTGATGCATCCAGCGGGCCCAGTGACCTCTGCTCAGCTCCAGAGCACTGCCCCGCACCCAAAAGGAACAAGAACTCCTGAGGTCAAAGGCCCTGTCCAAAAAAAACCCCAACAACTAAAGACTCCCACCTCACTCCGGATGCGTGAGTCTTGACTACTTTGCACCTGACACCCACGGCCCGTGTCTAGGTGGTCCACCCAGATAGAAAGGATCCCCGGGCAATTGCAAGCAAGTGCCCACCCTGGGTTGCCCTCTCCACCCCTCCACGACAACGCCTGCAGAGGGAATCCTGAGGACCTCACAACCTCGAAGACGCACTGCACCCGCAGCTCCCAGGCCTTGGAGAGTCTGACCTCTGGTGCAGTAAAGTTCAGCAGACGGCCCTCCTCCCTGTCACCCTGTGGTGTGCCCAAGACACCCCCCTGGACCTCGCCTGCAGGATCTGAGTGACCCCTGGGGTACCCTCATAGGCCAGCATTGGAAGCCCAACGTCCTGTTTGCACCCTGCACCCGGCCGCCCTTGTGCCGCTGAAGATGTGTAGTTGGTGCCTACTTGTGGCCCCTCAAGTGCTCCTCTAATCCCCCCGGTCTGCCCTCCGAGTCACAGCCACTTACCTGCAGGCAGACCTGATTCAAGTATTACATGTGACTCAACAGACTGATCAAGCAGAAATTGACAGTGTGGGGGTCACAGGATGCCTATAGCTCCACTCTGAGTATTCTTTGGAGTTCATAGGAGTTTCTTCTGCTCATTCAGGGTAGCTTGTTTCCCCTCCATGAACTTCAGGCAGGGAAAATATGACTTTTTAAAACTTATTTTCCTTAACATTTATTACAAATCTCACTTCACCATTGAATTGCATGTTTAAGAACTATTGAAAATAGTGGTTTAATTATTTTTCTAGTTTGCGTCATTCTCAAGATTCAGTATTAGAATTTTAATTTGTACTCTGTTTTTTTCGTAAGACAGCTAAGATTGCAACAGTGAAAACAGATTTTTGAGTTGTGTCACTGTAAGGACATGGTGATATTAATGTTTACATCTTACACTTTTAAATACACCACACCTCGTGGGTGCCTAGGCCTAAATATGGTTGACTTACTATTGTTTAAAAGGGAGGTTCTTATTTGTCAAAAAGGGTTACTTTAAGCGGTCACACTAGAGATTTTATACTGCAGCAGTCAGGGTAAAGTGGTAAACCTGAAGCCATGTTTCCTTTTGTCACAGTGGTAGATGGCATAATGAGTACTGCAGTTCACAGGTGGCAGTTTACTTTGCATGCCAATGGTATATTTCTGCGTCATATGCTATGGCCTTACAAAAAGTTAAATATATCAATCAATCATTAGTCAATTTATCAATGTTTTAAGGGTCAGAACACATATACTGGACACCAAACAGCAGTGCCCTGGTGTTCAAAGTCTAAAAGCAAGCAGTAAAATAAGGGCCAGAGAAAGGTGTAAAATTGAGGGTGACGACACGGAAAAGGCAGATATCATACAGAAAAAATCCTGCATTTTAATCGTAAGTATACCTTTCATCCATACTTCGTGACACTGAACCTTTCTACACAGTCTCTTCCTACTCGGAGTCAGATAGGGGGAGACGAATTAAGCACTTCTGTAAAATTTGGGAACATTTTCTATCAGATAGATGCATTATAGATGTAGTAAAAATGGTTACTGGTAGAGTTTTACCTAAAACTTCATCCTCAAAATGTTTTATACTGTGTCTTTTGTATTTTATCATCTAAATAAATCTTCTCTACTAGTAGATGTCCATAAGCTATTACAATAAATAGTCCTGTGTCTTTGTAGGAAAGAATTACAAGGACATTATTCAATTTTATTTCTTATGAACAAACATTCAGGAGAATTTTGTGCAATAAGTCAACCTAAGAATTATCAACTTATTCGTAAAAGCTGCACATTTCCAAATAGAGACCATTCGAGAAGTGAATGGAATGATACAACCAGGAAGCTTTACAACTTTGGTAGACCTGCAGGATGCATATTTTGGCAAATTGATCAGAAAGTTCCATCAAAAATTTCTCAGGCTTGCTGTTGCGGACAACCATTACTAGTTTATGGTCCTACTGTTTGGCCTAAAATCATACCCAAAGGTCTTTGAAAAAGTGCTTGTCCCTGTTTTAGGAGTTGTAAATGAATAGGCATACAGACACAACGGTACTTAGATGACTGGACTATTCATACTCCCAGTTAGAAATGGACCTTTCTGCAGGGCCACCCCAAACATTTTTTTTTTACCTTCCTTTTGTTGGCTTTTAGGACTCTGTGCATTTTACCACTGTTAACCAGTGCTAAAGTGCTCTCTCCTAAAATATTGTAGCATTTGCTTATCTACAATTGGCGTATTTAATTTACTTGTAAGCCCCTAATAAAGTGCACTATAAATGCCCAGGGCCCATAAATTAAATGCTACTAGTGGGCCTGCAGCACTGATTGTGCCACTCACTACAGTAGCCCTTCAAACATGCCTCAGGCCTGCCACTACAGAGCCTGTGTGTGCAGTTTTAAACTGACATTCCAACCTGGCAAATACACCCACTTGCCAGGCCCAAACCTTCCTTTCTATTACAAATGTCACTCCTAAGGTAGGCCCTGGTTAGCACCAAGGGCAGGGTGCAGTTTATTTAAAAAGTTGGACTTGTACTTGAGTGTAACATGTCCATATAGCAGAAACTGCTAAAATTAATTTTTCAATACTACAAGAGCTATCCCTCCCACAAGTTAACATCAGAGTTACCTTACAGCATCCTTTATGTGTTACATCCAATGGGAAAATATAGGAATAGGGAGTTTGGTGTCTCCGGACTCACAATTTAAAATCATAACTTATGTTGTAGTCGTATTTTAAATTGTAAGTCAGAAAGTGCCACTTTTAGAAAGTTGACATTTTCTTACTTTAACCAATCTGTGCCTCTGCCTGTCTCTGAATAAACCTCCAGGGTGTGGTGTCAACTGAAACTGTGCATTCCCTCTAGACAGCCACACACAATGGGAGACTAGGTGTGACTTGATGGGCCTTAATGGGCCCTTAACTGACTTGATGGGGGACACAGCTTAGCACTGCCTCAGGTGCACCTGAATAGGCTTGTCTTGTCCTCATATAACAGGGCTTAAGAACCCTCCAGTGTCACTCCAGCCAGCTTGGAGGCAGGGCTGGGGAGGCAGGGAATCTGTGCACCTCAAAGGCATGCCTCTAGACGCTTCTTGCATCTTCCTGAACCAGGGCACCGAAGTATAAATACTTCACCCCAAACCTCAACAAATCAGAATTCTACTGGACCCAAGGATACTCTGCCAGGAGCCAGGAAGAAGGACTGCTGTGCTGCCAGAAGGGGGTGCCACTCTGCTACTGCATTGCTGTGTTGACCTACTGCTTGTTGTGTGCTGTGCTGTAGGAGGGACTGCCACTTTGCTACATGATTTGCTGTGTGGGCCTGCTGTGTGCTACTTCTTACCTGTAGTGAGAAGGCTTGTTCTCTAAATCCTTGAACCCAAGATTCTCCAAGGGCTTGTTGCTTGCCTCCTGTTTAAGAAGCATCAAGGGCAGAAAAGGCTTCTTTCCTCCTTTACGCTGTGACGGGACTCTGCTATCTGTAAGTCTTGCTACTTAAGTCAGCTCCTTGCTTTCTGACCTGTAGAGGGACCCTACAAAGGATGAGCACTACACCTTCTGGCCTTCACCCTGAGAGATACAAGAAACAGCCCCCATGCTAATGCTTCACTTCTATCCCCATGGTGTTGAGGGAAACCCTTTTAGCGCGACTCAACAGCATTGCAATGGTTACCGGGATTTCCTGGTGACACCACAGCAGTTTGCCCATACCTGTTGCCTCTACACTGCGTTCTGCAATCTCGATGGCCCCACCTGTAGGGACTCTGGCCACGAGGCCGCCAACACTCCTGCAACTTCTTTTGTGCCTAGCATGGTGCGACTCGTCGACATCGGCACAAGGTGCTGTGTTCAGCACGGTCTGTGGAGTGACTGCAGACTTTCTGTTCTCCTCTGCGCAAATTTAAATATGTGGAGCACTATTTTGCATTCTATGAGATACTTGACTGTATTATCTTGGCCTTGTGAGACGGCCAGTCCTGCACATCATTCAAAGCTGTGTTTATCTAACATGTGGTGCACTGTTCTGCATTCACAGAGAAACTTGATTGCATTACCCTGGTTTTGCGTGACCGCCAGTCCCATGCAATATTTCAAATGCTGCATCTATTTGAATACTTTGGCATAACTTGTGAACCATTGATTGGATTTTTGTCGTTTTGGTCTTGCCTTAACAGATACTTATTATCCATTTTACTAAATGGGTGTGGAGTCTTTTTGTAGTATCTTTCACTGTGTTTCTGTAATTAAGTGTTGCGCAAATACTTTATACATAACTGCTCTGTGCCAAGGTACCAGGTTAATTTAGGGAGGGTAACTGAATTACCTTGACTAGGATTGTGGTTTCTATTTGGACAGGGTGTGTTCCTCTGTGAACTAGAGATCCAATTTCTAACATCGCAACTTCTGAAAAGATGGAATCTCCCACTTCAAGAGTTTGCACAGTACTTGAACATCATTGTTGTAGGAAGCTGGCTATTTATGTAGTGTACGAATGTAAGGGGACACTATGCAGTTAGTCCAGATGATCTTTATTGGTTTATAGGGGTTACAATAATAATCCCAAAAGCTCTCTTTTGTGGTAGTGTGGGCAAGCAGTTCAGACTTATCAGAGGGTTGTGCTGAACATTTGTTTAACACAGAATCAATATACGAAACACACACTTAAGAAGAAACTTGAGACCAATGTTTAGAAAACTTTAGGTACTTTTTTATCAAATGGTTCAAACTTGAAAAACTTCAAAGAAGGTAAGTACTTTTGCAGTGTGTCAATTTCTGCAACTAAGTAACAAATTCATGATAAAGGACTTTCTTTGACAAAGTACTTTTACTGTAAAGAGGTACTTGCAGTCAGTTCCTGAGGGTCCCCTTTAGGTTGTATGGTGCGGGGGGGGCAAGGTCACCAGGAACACCAGTAGTACAGTTTTACCTTGTGGGAACACTGGGCTGATTGCAGAAGCTCCTTAACTTTTTGCCCCCATTTTTTACTTTTTGCTGATGTTTTCCTGACTCTGATGGTAGCCTGGGCACTGCTAACCAGTCAGGGCCTGTGCTCTGCGTAAAATGAGTATGCAAATTAGGCTAATTATAATTGGCCAAACTGCCTATATGTCCCTAGTATATGGTAGGGCATGTACGTTTAGGAACCCCAGCATAGCTAGTACCCACATGGGTGTACTGCTGAGGTGCCCAGTGTCATTTTAAAGACAGACCTGCCTTGCTGGTTGCTTTTAAAATAAAGTTGTCTTCAAATTCAACTTTGGAATTAAAAGTACTTCCAAAATCTTAAACTACCTTATTTTTACATATGTCACCCCTGAGGTGTGCCCTAGGGGCTCCCAGGGTTGGGTGCAGTGTAACTATAAGCATGGTCTTTATGAAAGATGTTTTATAAGCCCTGTTGATGGAAAAATAGCCAAATGTGTTTCCCCCATGTCAGTGAATGGGATCCAAAGGCTAACATGGGGAGACTTTATTTTTTTATTAATAATGTCTCAAAAGGAGCTAGATATGTCAAGTGTGGTATCAAACTTATTGTTGAATTTAATATACCTAGTTCAGAGAAAGAGTTCCAGAAGCTGCCAACTTAAGCTTTGTATTGTCCTTCTCTGATTGGCTAGCCTCTGGCAGCCTCGCCAGGCCTTGATGAGGTGTGAAGTGGCTTGGGCTGAGGACAAAGGAAGTGCCTGGGGGAGGAGATCTGCCTCAGCAGATGATGAAACAGGATAGGGGGGAGCAGCCAAATTGGTCTTCCAAGGATAGAAGGACATTTGGAGAAGCTCAGGACCACCCCCATTTCCTGCAAACCCAGACAACCAGTTGCCCCCTTGATTGGATTAGGAGAGGGCAGGAAAGGGGTGTGTTAAGGAATTTTAGCCACACCAGTGGGTGCACTCAGGCAGACGTAACCTTCAAAATTGAATTTTTGCCATTTTGGATTTTAACCTTCCTGGAATTGATTTTTGACACACTTTCCAGGAAGTGGTCATCCAAGAAGGTATGGCCTGCCGGAGATTGGACAGTTGCGCCCACCCCCCCAGCTTTCCACCACGGGAGCAAGGATAAATATGCCAGAGCTGCACCAACATGTCAGATCCCTACCACGCAGAGGACAAGAAGAAGAAGGACTGCCTTGCTGGACCCCTGACTTACACCTGGACACTGCACTCTGAAGGACTGCACCAGCAGCACACTTGGGCTTCCCCACATAAAGGACTTTGCCTGGCTTCCACTGTTTGCTACAGGTGGAAATAGCTTACCAGAGTCCCCTTCATCAAAATCTGAAGAAACCGACCAGCTGACCACTGTCCAGTGGTCATTTTTGGATTTAAACCAGGTGCATTCTGGAAGATAGAGTCCTAATCCTTAAGCAACAACTCAGAGCTTTGGAACCTTGCGTGAGTTGCGGACTCCTAAAGGACCTTCAAAGACCTTCTGGAAAAAAGATCCAGAACTTTGGAGAAGATTGGAGACATTTTGGAAAAAAGCTCCATAAAGGGGGTGACAAGGCATTGTGAGTCAAGCTGGCTTTTTCGACCGCTGAAAAACTCCAGAGGCCCAGGCTTCCAGGATTTCACCAGGGGCTTCTGGAAAGGCAACCTGATGACGTTAACTCAAAATCGGCTTGCTGTGGAGGGTCATCCGACATCGGAGAGAAAAAACTCCCAAAATTTGACATAGTCAGAAAGTAAAAGCACAGCATATCTGAGGAGGGCTCAAGGGACGTCGGATCCAATTTCAGCTTCGGCCCAGACAAAGATTTCCATCCTAAAAAATTGTCTAAGTCCGAAAGTAGAATTCTTCACAAAGGTCTCCTGTGATGCATATCCGAAGAGGGCTCCAGGGAGGTCAGATCGAAATGGTGACTTTGTCCCGGAGAGAAAAATCTTCAAGAAAAAGAATAAGGGGGTCATTATGACCCCGTCAGTCAGTGATAATGTGGCGGTAGTACCGCCAACAGGCTGGCGGTGCATACCGCAACATTATGACATTGGTTATGACATTGGCTGTAGCCAACCTGCCAAAATACCATTCTGACCACCATGGCGGTAGCCGCCGCCGGGCCGGAGATAACAATCTCCAGCCCGGCGGCTGCTAATGTACCGCCGGCGGCATTATGACCCTGCCTCCCTTCCCTGCCACTGGTAGGATGAAACACCTACACCCTAAACACTCCCCAGATGCCCCCCTCCATCCATGCTCCCTGCCCTTCCAATCCCCCACCCCCATTTACGCACACTGGCAGACATGCACCACGCATACACACACTCACTCACACAGACATACATGCATTCATACACGCATGCATCCATTCATTCTCGCACACATCCGTACACACATTCACACTGACACACATTCACATTTCCATTCATACACGCATTCTCACACATGCATACATACAGGCAAACAACACTACACACATTCGCATTCACGCACACACTCACACATTCATGCACACACCCCCCACACACACACAACACCACCTCACCCCCCCTCTCCTGTCGAAAACCCAACTTACCTGCATCCATGGGGGCTTCCGGCAGGGGACAGGACGGGGCGCTGCTATTGCCAGCAGAGCCCGACAGCAGAACACCGCCAGGCCGTATTATTTATCATAATACGGTTGGTGGCGGTCTACTGGAGTGGTGCTGCTGGTGGTAGCAGCGCCACCTTAACCCCATCTGCCAGTATGGCCACAGCCGGATTTCCGATCTTCTTATGGTGGAAATCCGGCTGTGGTCATAATTTGGAGGACGGATGTTAGCCACGGTGACGGTCTTTTGGCATTTGTCACTGCTGCAGTAGGTGACCCTTACCGTCAATGACTTAATGAGGGCATAAGTCAGAAGGTAAACATTTGACCCAGGCCTCCCACTTGCTGTAGCCAAGCAGGGTTCCATCGTGGTTGGCATGAAATTTTGACTTTGCCCCTGTCAAGAGCGACCGGATGTCAAGATTGGCGCTTTCAGTTTCTATGCACTAAAAACATTTAGGCCCTCATTACAACCCTGGCGGTCAGTGATAAAGTGGCGGTAATAGCACCAACAGGCCGGCGGTAAAAAATGGAATTTTGACCACGGCGGAAACAGCCAACATGTACAGCCACTTTAACACTCTGACCACCACGGCAGTAGCAACAAGCACCGTGGCAGTAACCGCTAACAGCCAGGCAGAAGACAATGTACCGCCCACACTATTATGACACACCAATCCGCCAGCTTTTCCAGGGCGGTACCAATGCCATCAAAAGCACGGCGGAAACAGTACACAGAAGGGAAACGACCCTCCTCTCGACACTCAAGGAAGAACCACAACGCCACGGAGCCCGAACTGCACATATTTCAAATGCTGGTCTACCTCCTCCTGCACCAGGAACATGAACGGCAGCGAAGACGACCATGGCGAGTACCGCAACTAGCACACAAGGGAGGGGGAGGAAAAAGAGAGTGACACACACACGCAACACAGGACACCCCCAGCCCCAACACCATACACACAAACAGATGCAAGAACACCACATATACACCCCGTAACCCTCAGGATTAGCACAAGGACAAAAGGAATTGATTAAAGTGAGTGTAATATTAAAAATTTAGATAAATATGTCTTTAAAGCACTAAACAGTATGTACAATATATACGAATGGAGGGACAATGCCCACTCCAAAATGTCCGTGGCCCACAGGGACATAACACATAGGCCTAGGCCACACTTGTCTCCAGCCTCAATACGGAGAGGACACTGCTGGGGCATCAGGTCGAAAACACACAGGCACCTCAGGGGGATGGGAATGGGGGGGGAGCACCTCAGCCTGAAGATGGTACAACACCACTGCTCCGGAGGGGGCTGCATGCCCTCTGCGATGTCCTGGGGAGTGCAAAGCCACAGTCTCTCAAGTGGGTGGTCTGCCCACTGCTTGGTCCTGGGGAGTGCAAGGCCATAGTCTCTCAAGTGGGTGGTTTGCCCACTGCTTGGGCCTGGGGAGTGCAAAGCCACAGTCTCTCAAGTGGGTGGTTTGCCCACTGCTTGGTCCTGGGGAGTGCAGGGCCACAGTCTCTCTAGTGGGTGGTTTGCCCACTGCTTGGTCCTGGGGAGTGCACAGCTGCAGTCTCTCAAGTGGGTGATTTGCCCACTGCTTGGTCCAGGGGAGTGCAAGGCCACAGTCTCTCTAGTGGGTGGTTTGCCCACTGCTTGGTCCTGGGGAGTGCAAAGCCACAGTCTCTCAAGTGGGTGATTTGCCCACTGCTTGGTCCTGGGGAGTGCAAGGCCACAGTCTCTCTAATGGGTGGTTTGCCCACTGCTTGGTCCTGGGGATTGCAAGGCCACAGTCTCTCAAGTGGATGGCTTCTCCACTGGTTCTGGGCGGGGCTTTGTGCCCAGTGTGCTTCATCCTGGCAAGGAGGGGGTGAGTGGATGCCTTTTTCCACTGGTTCTGGAGGGGGCCTTGTGCCCAGTGTGCTTCATCCTGGCAAGGAGGGGGTGAGTGGATGCCTTCTTCCACTGGTTGTGGAGTGGGCCTTGTGCCCATGCGCTTCATCCTGGCAAGGAGGGGGTGAGTGGATGCCTTCTTCCACTGGTTCTGGAGGGGGCCTTGTGCCCAGTGTGCTTCATCCTGGCAAGGAGGGGGTCAGTGGATGTCTTCTTCCAGTGGTTCTGGAGGGGGCCTTGAGCCCAGTGTGCTTCATCCTGTCAAGGAGGGGGTGAGTGGATGCCTTCTTCCACTGGCTCTGGAGGAGGCCTTGTGCCCAGTGTGCTTCATCCTGGCAAGGAGGGGGTCAGTGGATGCCTTCTTCAACTGGTTCTGGAGGGGGCGTTGTGCCCTGTGATGCTGATCCTGGATGGTACAAGGTCACAGTCTCTCACCTGGGTGTCACACCTACAGGTGTTGCAGGGGCCAGGACTCACTACAGCCCATGTAGTCATGACTACAAACTGCTCGCTGGCGGTGACGGCTGCTCAGTGGAAGGCAGTTGCGTGGCTTGCGGCGGTGTTGTCAGTGGTGGGGGGAGGCTCCAGCTCTTCCCCTGCAGCCTCAGACGCCTGCCCACTGGGGCTGCTGCTGCTGGCAGTGGTGCTGCTGGTGGTGCTGGCGGCGGTGCAGGTGGCGGTGCTGTCAGTGGTGGGGGGAGGCTCCAGCCCTTCCCCTGCAGCCTTGGACGGCTGAACTGCCATGGCTTGTGTTTTTTGCCCAGATGCTGCTCCAGCCCCAGGCACCAGATCAAACCTGCCTGTGGCGTCTGTTCCTTTTACATTGGCCTTGGCAGCTGTTGTCCCCTTCCTGCCCTTGGCAGATGGTGGTGCCTCCTTGCTTCTGCCAGCTGGTGTTCCCTTCCTCCCCTTGCTGGCTGATGTTCCCTCCTTCCCCTTGCTGGCTGGTGGTGCCTCCTTCCCCTTGCTGGCTGGTGGTGCCTCCTTCCCCTTGCTGGCTGGTGTCCCCTTCCTGCCCTTGCTAGCTGGTGGCCCCTTCTTGCCCTTGGTAGGTGGTGCATGCACACTGGCTGTGCTGACGGGTGCCTCCTTGGAGCCTCTCACACCTGAAGTAGCTGCAGAAACTACAGTGGCCGTGGACTGGGTGGCTGAGGTGCTGGGCTGGATTCTGCCCACCCTGGCCCGAAGTGAAGGACGGGGGAGGGGAAGGGAATAGGTCAATGGTGGAGAAGAAAAGCCTTTTATGGACACTGGGGCTGGAAGAGAGGGTGAAGGTTAGGGAGTTGAGGAAGAGGGAGTGGTTGTAGGAGGTGTCTGTCTGCTGTGTTTGGGTGCAGGTGCATGGGCTGGATGCTGTTGTGAGGTGGATGGCTGATGGGTGCTTGCGTTTGTGAACTTTGGGAGGAGGGGCACAGACACAGTGGGAGAGGACACAGGGGACGTGGGCATGTATGTGGGAGTGGTGACTGCCAGTGAGGGGCATATT
This sequence comes from Pleurodeles waltl, assembly GCF_031143425.1. Taxonomy (NCBI): domain Eukaryota; kingdom Metazoa; phylum Chordata; class Amphibia; order Caudata; family Salamandridae; genus Pleurodeles; species Pleurodeles waltl. The sequence goes on along the minus strand of NC_090446.1, from coordinate 1,016,030,048 downwards.
GTGATAGGTGTGCTGGTGATGGAGGTGGTGGATGAGGATGTAGTGCATGCAGGTGTGAGTGGAGACGCAAATGGGAGGGAGGCGGATGATAAGGAGGAGGGGGACTCAGTGGAGGCAGTGGATGTTGGTGTGTCTGTATCTGGATGGTGCTTGTGTGAGTGCCTGTGGGATGATGTGTGGTGCTTGTGTTTGCCTGAGCCACATCTGTGTGTTGATTTGGGTGCATGCAGGTCTGAAGGTGTGCTTGGAATAGGCTGGGGTTGAGGGGAATGGGACTGGGTAGAGGACGTTGGAGGGGGGAGGCTAGAGACAGGGACAATGGCTGCCATCAGGGAGGAGGCCAGAGACTGGAATGCTCTCTGTTGGGCCACCACGCCAGAGTGAATGCCTTCCAGGAATGCATTTGTTTGTTGCAAATGCCCTGCTAGACCCTGGATGGCATTCAGTATGGTTGACTGCCCAACAGAGAGGGATCGCAGGAGGTCAAAATCCTCCTCACTGAGGGCAGCAGGGCTGACTGGGGCAGGGGCTGAGGTGCCTGGGGCGAAGGAGATGCCCACCCTCCTGGGTGAGCGGGCACTGGAAACTCGCTGAGGGGCTTCTGGGAGGTAGGTGCTGGTATGGGGGTGGCGGCTGTACCTGTAGTTGGGGTGGGCACAGAAGTGTCCACCACCACCGGGGAGCTTCCATCGGAGGAGGTGTCACTGTCAGAACTGTTCCCTCCTGTCTCCGTCGTGGTGCTGCCCTCGCCCTCCATCCCACTGGTGCCCTCACCATCGGTGGATTTGGCCTCCAGGCCCATGTGGGATGCAGCTCCCTCCACCGCCGGTGCCTCTGCTCTTCCACCAGATGATGCTAATGCACACAAGGACAGGGTGACAAAACAAAAAGGGGGGGAGAGAAGAGGATAGACTTGGTCAATGGCAGCAACAACACTACCGTTAGTATACACAACTCACAGGGAACAGCCCTATGCACTAGGCCATGCACTTCCAGTTACAATGCTAGTCACCAGGCCTTGGGGTACAATGCCTAACGCCATTAGCTGCACACCTGAAACCCACAGGTCCGTGCCCAGTAGTAGATGCCCACTAGCAATAATGGGGTTGGAGTGCATTTGAGCTTGCCCATCATGGAACCTACCCTGCCATGTTCACCCTGGTCTAGCGGCACCCACAGACCCACATCCCCCACCCAGGTAACACCTTAACGCGCGCAACTTCATGATTCTGTATCTGTACTCACCCCCTTGTGGCTGCTGTGATGCCTTTAAGCACCCACCCAACTCCGGATAGGCCACCGTGAGGATGTGGAACATCAGGGGGGCCAGGGTACAACAGGCACCCCTTCCTCATTGGGAGGCCATCCCCAGCTTGACCTCCGCCGTCTTCCTTGCCCAGCGGCGCAAGTCCTCCCACCGTTTGCGACAGTGGGTGCTCCGCCTGTCAAAGACCCCCAGGGTCCGCACCTCCTTGGTGATTGCACTCCAAATACCCTTTTTCTGATGGGCGCCGACCCTCAGAAAAAGATACAGAAGAAAAGGTATTATTCATACCATCCAGGCTGTTATACTCATGGTCCACCATATCCCGCCCATCCCCTTATGCATAGACATTGCCCACCAAACATGCAGCCCTCTGCCCAGGACCCCCAGCCCCCCTACACAAGGCTTACACACACAGTACTCCATACATTCATGCCCCAAGCATCGTGCTCACAGTGTACTCACCTGTTTGTCTGGAGGGCCATAAAGTAAAGGGTACTGGGGTAGGACCCCATCCACTAGTCTCTCCAACTCCTCAGAAGTGAAGGCAGGGGTCTTTTCACCAGACACTCGAGCCATGGTCGCTTCCACAGACACAGGTCACAGCAGCACTTGCAGTGTAGGTCCTCTCCTGTTGAAGGTCAGGTAGCAAGTGAGTGAACAGATAGAAAATGGCGATCATGTCCGAGGAGGTGCGTACTGTCACCGCAGGCGTACCTCACCATTGGCTCCTGGAACCCTTAGGCCCCAATGATAACCAATGATGTGTTGCACGGCGGTCGTCGACCGCCTCCCGCAACGGCACATAACGTCAGCGGAATTACTTCATTTCCACTTGTCCCTCCTCAAAGGTCAGGCAGCCACCATTTCAGGGGGGCACAGGCCATGGCACCTAACTGCGTCACAGCAGACATAGGCACATCAACGGACCTACACGTTCACATTAAGTTTCGGTAAATAAATGCAAGGTATGTTAATCGGAGTATATGTTTGAATATGACCATCTGCTCACAGTTTTTCATCCTAGAGTTCAACCGCTGAGGATGAATAGGAGATGGAGACATACCCCCGTGTACAGACCCCTGGTGGACCTGGCAACAATGGAGGACAGGCACATTATCCTAACCTACAGACTTGATAGGGCCACAATCCAAGAGCTGTTTGACCAATTGGAGCCAGACCTGATTTCAGCTATCGGCCACCCCAGAGGTATGCCCCCTCTAGTGCAGCTCCTGTCAGTGCTCCATTTCTTGGCAAGTGGTTCCTTCCAAGCAACAGTGGCCATGGCATCAGGGATGTCACAGCCTATGTTCTCGAACGTGCTGACCAGAGTATTGTCTGCCCTCATGAAACACATGTGCAGCTACATCGTATTTTCTCAGGTGGAGGATTTGGCCACAGTGAAGGCTGACTTCTATGCAATGGGACATATCCCCAACATCATTGGTGCTGTTGATGGTACACATATTGCCTTTGTTCCCCCCTCCCCCAGAGAAATGAACAGGTGTTCAGAAATCAAAAGAGTTTTCTTTCTCTGAATGTGCAAATAGTGCGCCTGGCGGACCAGTACATCTCCCATGTCAATGCAAAGTATCCTGGCTCTGTGCATGATACCTTTATCTTGAGGAATAGCAGCATATGTGATGTCTCAACTCAAGAGGCACAGGGTGTGGCTAATAGGTGAGCTAATAGGTGAGCCCATGGTCCCCACCCAGTGTCTGGTGGTATATGGGTGTGGGGTTGGCCCTAAGGGTGAGTGTCTGGCTAACAGGTATCCCTCGATATTTACAGGTGACTCTGGTTACCCCAACCTCTCATGGCTACTGACCCCAGTGAGGAATGCCAGGACAAGGGCAGAGGGATGTTACAATGAGGCACATGGGCGAACAAGGAGGATCATTGAGAGCTCCTTTGGCCTCCTGAAAGCAAGATTCTGGTGCCTCCATCTGACAGGTGGATCCCTGTGCTACTCACCCAAGAAGGTCTGCCAGATCATCGTTGCATGTTGCATGTTGCATGTTGCACAACCTGGCCTTGAGACGCCAGGTGCCTTTTCTGCAGGAGGATGAGGCTGGAGATGGTCATGTGGCAGCGGTGGAGCATGTGGACAGTGACGAAGAGGAGGCTGAGGAAGAGGATGTGGACAACAGAACTACTATAATTCAACAGTACTTCCAGTGACACACAGGTAAGACACTGTAACTTCACCTTCCATTGCAGTTTTGTGTTGGACATTGTACATGACAGCCTGCTTTTCCAAAATCTATGGCCACTTACTGTACCCTTTGGCATCTCTATTTTCAGATATCTGCGCCCCACTCTGGCTCCTGGTGCCTTTACTGCTGCCCACTACAGGTCATACCTATGTATATATAACTGTACATTTAAACTACAATGTTTACGGCTTGTTAAACTAATACATTTTTCAATCAATTGACAGACTTCATACTTGTATTAGTTCCAAGGGTATTTATTTCTGTGATAATAAGAGTAGGGGGTATTGCAATGGGCTGGGTTGATGATGGAGGAATGTCCAGGATAGAGTCCATGGGGGCATAGGGAGTGGGACAATGGCAGTTCAAGGTGGACAGGGTGACATAGTGGGACACAAGGGTGACATTCAGGGGAGTCTTATTTCCTGGCAGGGGTTTGGCAATGTTCACTGCCTTCTGCCTGGATCGCAGGGACCTTTTGCGTGGTGGTTCTACTTATGCAGGGGGAGGGGGGCTGGTGGCCTGTTGTTCCTGTGGCGGGGCTTCCTGTCCACTAGCGGCAGCGGAGGGCTGTTCATCGGTGTGGCTAGTGTCAGGGGCCCGTTGGTGTGCCTCTGCCTCCCTTATGGTGTTGGCCATGTCTGTCAGCACCCCTGCAATGGTGACCAGGGTGGTGTGGATGTCCCTCAGGTCCTCCCTGATCCCCAGGTATTGTCCCTCCTGCAGCCGCTGGGTCTCCTGCAACTTGGCCAGTATCTGGCCCATCGTCTCCTGGGTATGGTGGTATGCTCCGAGGATGTTGGTGAGTGCCTCATGGAGAGCCGGTTTCCTTGGCTTGTCCTCCCCGCCGCACAGCAGTCCTCCCAGGTTCCCTGTTGTCCTGTGCCTCTGTCCCCTGACCCGTGTGCCCACTGCCACTGACCCCAGGTCCCTGATCGTCCTGTGTTTGTGGGGTTGCCTGGGGTCCCTGTAGTGGTGGACACACTTCTGATTGGTGTGTCCTGGGGACAGAGGAATGGGCCTGCTGGGTGGGTGCTGTGGTTGTGTTTCCTGAGGGAGGGAGGCTCTGTGGTGGTTTGTGACTGTGGCTGGGTCACCGACTGTCCAGAGGTCCCTGATGGGCCAGGTTGGTCATCCTGATCCAGGCATGCAGAGCTGCTGTCATCACTGTGGGCCTCTTCTGTGGGGGGACTGGATGTTGCTGGCACCTCCTCTCCGGTGACATTGTGTGGGGGTCCTGTGGGGATGTAAATGCAGTGTTATTGTTTATGCGTGTGACATCTTGTGCATGGGTATGTTCCCCTCTATGGTTGTTATTACCAAGGCAGCTTTGGCTTGTGTGAGTTGTGATTTGGTTGGCTAAGTGATTGTCACTAGTGTGCATGCTGTTGTGATGGTGGTCTATGCAGGTCTGTGATGGGGGTCCATGCATTGGTATTGCATGCAGGGATTGATATTGGGATGGGTGGGTTGTGATGGTGGGGTATATGTGAGGTGGTGGAGTGATGGGGGTGAGGGTAGGGGTAGGAGTTTGTGATGGCATGCAGGTGGAGGGGTGAAAGTAGTAAAGATTTGACTTACCAGAGTCCAGTCCTCCTGCTACTCCTGCCAGGCCCTCAGTATGCATGATGGGCAAGACTTGCTCCTCCCATGTTGTTAGTTGTGGGGGAGGAGGTTTGGGTCCACCGCCAGTCCTCTGTACATCTATCTGGTGTCTTGCAACCACAGAATGCACCTTCCCCCGTAGGTCGTTCCACCTCTTTCTGATGTCATCCCTTGTTCTGGGGTGCTGTCCCACAGCATTGACCCTATCCACGACTCTCTGCCATAGCTCCATCTTCCTAGCAATGGATGTCTACTGCACCTGTGATCAGAATAGCTGTGGCTCTACCCGGATGATTTCCTCCACCATGACCCTTAGCTCCTCCTCAGAGAACCTGGGGTGTCTTTGTGGTGTCATGGGTGTAGTGTGAGAGATGTGTGTGAGGGTGTGTGGGGTGATGTGTTGGGTTGTGTGCTGTGAGGTGCATGGATGGTGTATGGGTGATGGTGTTCTGTGGCTCTCATTCTGTGGGTGCTCCTGACGTGTCTGTCCCTCAGTTGTCAATTTTCTTGAGTTGTAAGGCGTTGTGGGTAATGTGGGTGTGTGTTTTATAGTGGGGTGGGTGTGTGTATGTGTGTCAGGTGTGTGTTATTTAAATTGTCCGAGGTGGTGTTGTTTTATTTGAGTGTGTGTATTTTGAGAGCGGTGGTATGTACAGCCAGTGGTTTACCGCGGTTGAATGTCCGTCATCGTGATTAATGGGTCATAATGCTGTGGCCGTATTTCTGTTGCCGTAACAGTGTGTGGTTTGGTACCGCCAGTTTATCACCGACCTTTGGGCTGGCGGACTTGTGTGTGTGTCTGTATAGTGGCGGATTCCTATGTGTGGGTCATAATACGCGGAGCGGTATACCGCTGCGGTCGCGGTATGTTGGCCGCAGTCGGCATGGCAGTCAGAATGACCCCCATAATGTTTTTTTATCAATTGGTGTTGGGTTTTTACTGTGTTTTGTGTTTTACTTCTTTACTGTTTTGTTATTTTTAAACTTTTTAAACACCTGTCTCCTAAGTTAAGCCTTGTCGCTCGTTGCCAAGCTACCAAGTGTTAAGCTGGGATTAATTTATTGAGACCTGAATAGACCTAGTGGGGGTTAGTGGCCTATTGCTAAGTGTAGGTACTTACCTGCCCTTACCAATAATCCTATTTCCAACATACCTGTTCTGGAGCGTCCGAGTGCAGAGGTGGTGGATGAGTCTGGTGCCTTGCACACAGCATGGTTGGCATAGAGGAGGGCCACCTGGAAATAGGTTGTAGAGAGGGACTTCGGGACAAGTTCAGTGTTAGACTCACTAGAAAGGGACAAAACAGGGAAACTGGTCACTCCTGGTGCTGGCCTCTGCAATGCTGATATCCCTCAAAGGCTGGTCTCTGGTTGCTGCATTGTAATCTGCATTAGATTCAAACAAGCATTGCTTGCTGCAAGGAGTCTGGTACCCCTGGGTATTGTTGCAGGATAGTTCAGGTGGGTGCTGGCATCTTCTCACTTGGTAAGGGGATGGATCAAACCTCCTGGGGCATGGTGACCTCCTCCTGGGTGGCTGCTGCTTCGTTGGACCTAGTGATCAGCAGAACGGTGAACCACACATTGCGGTTGGTGCCTGTAGGGTGCAGGTCAGCGGATGCTCTATGCTTACAGCTTGGTGAAGTGCTTGAGGCCCTCTGAGGGTTTTGTGGGATGCATAGCTGCAGGGCAAGTTGGGCTGGTGTGATTGTCGGGACAAGAGCATGTAGGCAGGCAGAGTTTCACACCAAAGTCCACCAGTAGTCCCAAGTTCTCATGTCTTTGGCTGTTCTTGGACCTTCTTCTTCTTATATCAGATACATCTTTTCTTCTGGTGTCAGGGGGCCACCTAAATACTCACTTTAGGGGTGTTTAGGGTTGTGTAGGGTAGTAGACAATGGGTTACTCACCCCTGGGGCGACTACACTCCTGTGGGGAGTGGGTATTACCCTGTCCCAGAATTACTAGTTCCACCAAAAGCAAGATGGTGGAAACCTTCTTTTGTGGATCACATCAGGCATCCCACCTTAGCGGTGGGACTAGCCTGGTAGTGCACCACCGCTACATACATAGCTAATTTCCGCCCTGTCCTGGTGCTCAATGGGCCTCAGGGCAAGGGGTGGCAGCTCCCAGTTGTAGAGAAAGCTGGGGTCACTTATCAAGGAAGTAGGGACTTTGAATTCTGTGGCCTTGGTAAGCATATCCATTAGCCATCCTGCTGGAGGAGGCGATAACACTTTGCTCCAGAGCAGGAATTGTTTCTGGCCTCAGAGAGTGCAGGTTGTTATTTCAAGGGGTCAGAAACATATCTGTGGTGGCAGGTTGGTCGACAGCAGTCAACCAGCACACTAAGGGCCAGATGTAGTAAGTGTTTTGCATGGCGCAAACTGCGAAAATTGCAGTTTGCGCCATGCAAAACGCGCATCGCGATGCTCATTCCCATTTTGCGAGTCGGTACTGACTCGCAAAATGGGAATGCGACTCGCAAATAGGAAGGGGTCTTCCCTTCCTATTTGCGACTTGCACAGTGGCGCAGCGTGTTGCTGCTATTTTTGGCGCAGCACCACACTGTGCCACTTTAGCATAAATCTGGGCCAAAGTGTGTTACCCTAACATAAAGAGACCCAAAGAGAAAACTGAATAAAGAACAGAATCAGCAAAACAAATTAACCATATGCATTAATCCAATGGCTCCTGGGCATACAAACTGGAGGAAACCCCTATTTACCCCACTGTGGGGCAGATTTATGAAAAGTGGTGCTGCACATGGTGCAGCGCCACTTTTCTAGCATCCCATAGCACCCCCTAATGCCACCATGTGTGCGCCGTATTTAATACACGGCATACCATGGAGGTAGTTAAGGAACTAGCATCATAATTTTCAACGCTATTTCGGCACTTTGTAGGATTATCATCACAAATGTTGACGCTAATCCTGCAAAGCCCATTGAGGTCCATTGTAAACAATGGTGTGCCTCCTTTTAATGCCTTCGCTAAGCAGACGTTAAATGTGCTGAAAAAAATTACACAGAGAAATCTCTTTGACGCTATTTTTTCGGCCCCCCTAAAAGTGGTACGCCCCCTTTGCATACATTATGCCTGGCACAGGCATAATGTAGCGCAAAGGGTTGCAAAGTGGCACAATGCATGCATTGCACCACTTTGTAAATTTGGCGCTGTGATTTTGGCATCTTTGTGCCACATTTGAATAAAAAATGATGCTATTGTGGCGTAAGGAGGTGCTAGGGGCTCTTAAATCTGCCCCTATGTGTCTGCCTGGCTGCAATAAAAAGAATACGAAGAATAGGACATGTTTCCCGGTAAATAAGGGAATGCTAAGGCCAAAATTAGCATGTGTATGGAAATACCAGAAACCAGGTGGACTGCAATATCCAGCCTCAGCTTGCTGGCAGACTCGGACTGTGAGGACCACGATGCACGGCTCAAGGATAAGGGTGGTCTGCGAAATTGAGGCTTGAAGCAGAGAGGCTCCGTGGTATGGTGGCCCAGTGGGAACCCAGAACCCCGTCATGCGTGCGAGGAACATACTTCCAAGGAATAAATTAAGAAGCCATATCAATCATCCAGAACCACCACACTTTGAAACCGATGATTCATTAATAGACCCAACGCATCGCCGCAGTTGAGTGGAGAAATTCGGACCAACACCTTACCTGCCTGGGGAACAACAACGCAGCTTGCTGTTTCAACTAGGATCAAGATAGATTACATGAGATTGGTACTCTTTTGGACTCAGAACAGTACATTATTTTTATGAATATGGTGATATTTCTTTCATGTTTCTACTATCCTTGAATTCGTGAAGAAGAACATTCTTTCACACCCTGGATGTAGGAAAAGGTGTTAAACACACTTAGAGAAAACAAGTGAATTGAAAACAGCTGAATCTCACAGACCTGATGCTCTATTTATTTCTTTTGGTCCTAAATTCCAAGTCCTTAAATGATCTGTAGCCACTCTTCGTGGGTACACATAGCTAGATTCACCATTTAAGTCATTAGGTAAACCTATTCCTTCAATTAAGAGTAATTCAATATAGGGGTTTGTACCTCATGGGCAGTAGCCTGTGGTGCATCTATTTTACAAAGGTGTAGAGCAGTAACTTGGGCTTCTCCTACCACTTTTGTTAAACATTATAATTTGCAAATTTCCATTGATAGTAAAGATTGTTGTTGTATAGTTCTGAGTACTTTAAGTAATTAATTGAACAAAGAAATAGTTACTGAATAGAGGATTAAAACCTCTTTACCATATAAAGACTGATTTCTAATCAATGCTGTTAAGGACAGGGACAAGGAAGAGGAACAATGTTGTCAAGTTCACTTCACTAAAATACAAAAAAGAAAATACAAGGAGGATGTGGTACAATAGGGAGCTGTTTCTTAAGGGACCTATTGAGAGGTCCTTAAGAGTTAAGGACAGGGGTGGGGAAGACTTGGACTCATCATAATAAAGATGACCGCTTGATCAATATAGCAAACTTGCAGCTTTCAAAATTCTGCAGTGGATAATTTTAATGCTAGTCTGAAACTGTTAATGATAAGAGTACTGGAATAGATCTCACACACCCAAGAGTAAAACAGACAAAATGTACCATGTTATGTCTGTACATGGGCTTCATCTTGTGGCATGTTATTCAGTGTTGCTTATGTTTGTACTCAGCTCTCCTGGATCATTCTGATGGTGGAAATACCACAAATGCTGTGAATTTTAACACATTTTGAAACAGCATGTAACTTGCTGAGTCCAGACCCTTTCAACCTGCTCTTCCAAATGTGTTTTCACCTCCAGGTTGTGGAATCATTTGTCTTATGCAGAAGAAGGCACTCTCTGAAGCCTCACCTCTGAAAAGACACATTATGGTTGTCACAAAGGGATGATTTCATGGCGTGGATCTTCTGTATTCCAAAGGGTCAATACTCAGTTTTTTTGCTAGACTTTTGCCTACCAAAGCAAAGCGGTTTGCTCCTTGCATTCTGTGAAAACAAGAGTAGAGTTTGCTATACAATCTGTACCCCTATTTCAAAGCTATCAATGAATATATATCCTGTTGTACTTGAAACTCTCCACAAAATGTTGATTCCTCTGACTTATAGTTTATTCTAAGTAAATGGCCTCATGCAGTCCTTCTCTGCCAGTCAGCCACATCAACTGATTTCACGTGGAACAACAACAATATTCGTTCAATTACATACTTTCATTTTTGATTCACAAGCTACCCCAGTTCAGGCTATAACATATCTCTCCTCTTACAGACTCAAATACACAGCAAATGATTATGATACAAAACAAGAAAAGTTCAAAAAGCAATTGTAAAAATTAAACACAAAAAAATAAAAATATAGAATACCCAAACATATGGAAAATGATGACCTAAAAATCTCTCAAATATCCCTGAGCCTCGTGGAATCTCTGTGTTTTTCATGGTTCCTCTGCATCTCAGATACCTTCACTGTTTGTTCCACCTGACCTCTATCTCTTACATTCTCTTCACCACTCATATCCATAGACACTTGTCTGATATTCTTGTGAAAAAATGCCCCATCTTTCATTAATATGAAACTCCTACACCCATTTTCCTGTTTCATATCCACAAGACTTGCATTCCCATACAACATTACCTTCCTCCAAGTCCACCTTTCTCCATTTCCCAATACTACAAAATAGTGATGCACCTCTCTGAATGGCTCTCAAAAAAAATTCTAATCACCTATTATCCTGCGAGGTCTCACTTTAACATAATATCGCACCTCATTTATTTTTTTCCATTTTTGCTTTTTTACTTCGTTAGCATTTTTCATTCTTTCAGTCCCACTCTCATATTCATTCCCCTTCATCTTGAATCTTGGTACCGGATTTCCTTCCCCTCATTAATTTGAAGAGAACTTTTCCCGGTATACTACTCTTTGTTGTACGGTAGGCTCATAACAAATCCATAACAGTTGAGCTGATATTTTTCCCATTTTTCACTGCCATTTGAATAGCTCTCTTAACAAAGCCAATGGCTTGTGGGTTGTATAGGCTGGTGCGAGAATTTTCGATGCCACACATTCACAACTAGTTCCTCATTTCCTCAGAAATGAATTGTGCGCCATTGTCAGTTATGATCTTACCTCGGTATCCTTCCTCTCTAAAGATTTCTTCCATGGTTCTTATGGTAGTTTTGTTGGTGATTTCCCTAAGAAAATGTAACACCAATAATTTAGAGTGGACTTCCACTATAACCACCATACCTAAGGCAAACTTAAACTCCTTTGCCAAATTTCTCATTGATCCTATAAAATCTATGCATGCGCTATGCCACACCATTCCACCCATTCCCTAATCCTCAATCATTCCTCCACACACTTGATTACCAACTTTCAATCGTTTCTCACTTTCTTTAGAATCACTGTATCGTTCCACTCATACCTCAAAGTCTCCATCCATTTCTGGCCACTGAAAATTCTCCTTGGAAAAATCCTTTCTTGAATGCCCTTAATGTGTCAAATTAAACAATTTCAAATGAATGCTAAAAGGAGGTATACATGTGTCTCCTCTCATTCATATATCACTCCCCACCACTGACAAGTCATCCAAAACCTTTACATATGGTTGTGCTTGAATACTCACTGAAATCTCCCTCCTGCTTCCATTCTCAATCAATGTAACCACTTCTTTATGATTAACATCTTCCACCATTCCTTGCTGCCCCTCTTCTTTTGTCCTTGAGTGCACTCAAACACATCCTCTATACTTGCCACTGCACCCTCTTTTTCTATCTTTCCACACTGACTTTATCTACCTTTTGCCACTGTTATGGTAGACATGACAAACAATCAGGTTGGATGCTGCGCTATCCTTGAATATGTTCAATTGAGTAAAGATACTCCTGGAGACGGGAGGCCAGTCTTGCCTACCTTGCTGATATTTTTCCTGCTCCTCCTGGCAAAAGTACCTTGACCAAATGGTTTATGATCTATTCAAAGTGTTACTGACATGCTTCAAATGTATTTGGGGACATATTCCATTCCAGCTAAGGCCTCTTTCTCAATGGCTGAGTAGTTTCTCTCACTGGCAGTGAGAGACCTTGAAACAAAAGCTATCATCGTTCTTTCCCCACTTGCATGGATTTGAGACAATACCACCCCTACTCCCTATTATATACAGTAATGTTAGTTTTGAGCCTGTGTCAAATTGAGCCAAAACACCAGGTCTGCAAAACTCCTTCTTAATAAAATCAAAAAATATTTGTTGTTTTTTCTCCCGCATAAAACTACACCCGCTCCTCAATTGTTTACTCACATCCTCTATTTTGGATGCAAAGTCTTTTTTTAACTTAGAGTAAATGCTCTATTACATCCAGAAAGGACCTAAGTTGGTCCTTATTGCATGGGGCTGGTGCATCTTTAATAGCTTTTAACAAGTCTTTTTTGCTCCACTCTCCCTTTAGAACAGTGGTCTCCAAACTTTTTAATGCTGTGCCCACCCAGTTGAAAAATAAAAATCATTGGGCCCCCCTCAGAATTTTTCATATTTATTTCATAAAGATGGCAATGTTTAAATATGTCTAGAGCTATTTAAACATTGTAGTTAAGTACTGTTACCTTTTTAAAAATGCAATAACATGGTTCTGCTTAAAACAAAGGCCTGTTATCTGTATAAAGCTTCTTTTGGCTAGAGTCTGGTGCCCCCTTTCCCCCCGGATCACTTGCGGGCACCCTAGGGGCCCGCCCCCCCGGTTTGAAGACCTCTGCTTTAGAAAGTACATACCCTAGGTATTCAATTTCTTCAACTCGAAATTTGCATTTTTCTTTTTTGATTGTTAAACCTGCTTCAGTAAGTCTGTCTAATACTTGTTTCAGGGTAATTTCGTAGCTTTCTACAGTTTCTCCGAACACCAAAATATCATCCTGGAAAAAATATAACATTATTCAGACCTTTTAAAACCTCACCTATCATCCTCTGAAACATGGTCACAGCCGACAAGAGCCCAAAAGGATTCCTATTGAACTGAAAGATACCTTCCATGGTTATGAATGCTGTGAGTTTCTTTGACTCTTTGTGTAACTTGATTTGATTATATGTGCTTTTCAAATCAAGTTTGCTGAAAAAACATCCACCTTTGAGTCACAACACCAAGTTGTTTATATTAGGGATGGAAACATTGGCAGTTACAATTTTGGGATTGACACTGCTCAAGTCAGCACAGAACCTTAAGCTACCATCTCTCAACTGATCCAATAATCCCTTTCAACCACCATGTCTTCAATCATTTTTTTGACCTCACTGCTACTGGTACTCTCCTTAGTGTATGTAGTGTTGGTGCTGCATCTGACTTTAGTAGTATTTTATGTGCATATCCCTTTAATGCACCCAATTTTTCTGCAAACACCAATTTAGCCCCCTCAATGATTCCCTCAATTTAACCCCTAGGGTGCCCCGGACGAGGTGGTCTCGCCACCGGTGCTGAGGATGAGACCTGCTATGGGCCCCCGGGGGGAGCGCTAGTGCTCCCCCAGATGGCGGAGCACCCCCCCCGGGCAGAGATGGAAGGGGAATCGCTTCCCCTTCCAGCCTTGTCCCCCTGACCCCCCGTAGCGTCTGATGACGTCAGCGCACTTTCGCGCACTGACCTCATCAGAGGCCTTCCCCCTAGCGCTGGAAGCTCAGCTTCCAGCACCGATCGGAGGAGAAATGCAAAAGCATTTATCCTCCGATCATGTGGAGGGGGTAGAGAGGAATGAAAGGAGAGGAAAGGCCTTTCCTTTCCTTTCATGTCTCGACGAGCATTTCTTCTGCCCGATCACGATACGATCGGGCAGCAGAAATGCCCACTAGACACCAGGGAATTTTTTTTTTGTTATATGAAATAAGGGGAGTGACCCCTTAGGCAAGGGCTGCTTCTCTGGGGGCAAATAATTTCTGGCCATTTCTGACCCCAAGGGGGGCAGAAATCCACTAGACACCAGGGTTAATTTTATTTATTGTTTTTTTTATTTTTGTATGTTTTGGGAGCGACCCCTTGGGCAAGGGTCGCTCACGGGAGCAAATTATTATTAGGCCATTTCTGCCCCCCTCCACTTTGACTTCTGACCAAGGAAACTCCATCTAGACTCTTCAGAACCGCACAAGCTGTAACAGAGAAGCAAGACTCCTTATGCAACATTGTATCTTCGGCTTCTTCCAGTAACTGCAACATTTCCCCGGTCATGCATCCTCTTAAAACAACCAATCTTCAGCTTGCATCAGAAGGAAGAAGGAAAATCCCTTGGGGTGAAGGAGTCACTCCCCTGCTTCTGCAGGCACCATCTGCGATTATCCCCTCTCCTGCTGAGCTACATGGATCCTGCATCACAAGTGGTGGACTGAAGTGGTCCCGACGGTCCTCTCTTCCAGCTGTCTAACTTGGGTGGAGGTAAGCACTTGCCTGCCCATGCAGGACAGTACCCCCATGAACTGTGTCCTTTGCAATTGCCAAGGCTTGTTGGCACCCTTTCCACAAGATCTTCAGGCATCTTGAAGCTCCAGCCCCCAGCACTCCTTCCTGTGATGCATAGCTCCCTGAGTTGTTCTCCGGCAGGGTGGTGTTGCGTGGGCCGCTGTGACTTTCCTGTCACTGTTCTGTCGGACTCCTGCTGGTGCTGCCTGGGCTTCTGTGGGCTTCTGTCAGTTCTCTGTGTAGCTGAAGGCCCCCTTTCACTCCCCCTCCTGGGTAGAGTCCACCTGGTCCCCGGCAGCTCCACTTTCCGCAAACCAAGAGTTTTGTGTGTGCCAAGGCTTGTTGGTGGAACACGAAGATATGACCCAAACTGCAATCCTCCTTCCCGCATGGGACATCATCTGCATCGTCCAGGAACCTGACTTCATCTTCTTTAGTGCAGTGCTGACTCCTCTTCCCCGGTGGCTCACCTCTTGTACCTTCAGTCTGGGGGGTAGGAGATCCTGCCCTTCCTGGACTCTGCTGTGCTTATTGGACTTGGTCCCCTTCTCCCACAGGTCTTCTTGTCCAGGAATCCACTGTTGGTGTCCTGCTGTCTCTTTTGGGCTTTGCATAATTCTTCTTCTCTTCTCTGTCCTGCTTTCCTGGTTGCTGGGGTGCGTTGTGGTACACCTTTGTGCTTTCCTAGTACTCCCAGCTCCCCTCTACATACTACAAATCCCAGGTAGGGGACCGACTTTTGCATTCCACTTTCTAAGTATGTGGTTTGTGCTCCACCTAGGGCTTTTTCTATCTATTGTGATTTTCATTAATTGCACTGTTTTCTAACTGTTTTATGGCTATTTCTGCATACTTGTGTATATAATTTGTGTTTTACTTACCTCCCAAGGGAGTATAGTCTCTATGGTATTTTTGGTATTTGTGTCACCAAAATAAAGTACCTTTATTTTTGTAAGACTAAGGCCCTCATTACAACTTTGCCGTCCGCCAAGTTGTAACCACTGCACTCTCGCGGAGGCCATTTCGACATCCCCGCTGGGCCGGAGGGGATTACGGCCGCAACATGGGAGCCGGCTCCAAATGGAGCCAGCGGTGTTGCGGCGGTGCGATGGGTGCAGTTGCACCCGTCGTGCTTTTCACTGTCTGCTACGCAGATAGTGAAAAGCTTAATGGGGCTGTGCCAGGAGGCCCCTGCACTGCCCATGCCTAAGGCATGGGCAGTGCAGGGGTCTTCAGGGGCCCCGCGACTCCCCTTTCTGCCAGCCTTTTCAAGGTGGTTCCTACTGCCATGAAAAGGCTGGTGGGAGGGGGACTCGTAATCCCCTCGGCAGCGCTTCCGCCGTGGTCGTAATTCCAAAGATTGCACCGCCAGCCTGTTGGTGGTGCAATCGACAAAACAGCACTGGCGGTCTTTGACCGCCAGGGTTGTAATGAGGGCCTAAGTGTTTTCTTTCATATGTGTAAGTACTGTGTACTGTGGTATTGCATGAGCTTTTCATGTCTCCTAGATAAGCCTTGGCTGCTCATCCACAGCTAGAGAGCCTGACTTCTAGACACTGACTACACTACACTAATAAGGGGTACCTGGACCTGGTATAAGGTGTAAGTACCATAGGTACCCACCACACACCAGGCCAGCCTCCTACAAAATGCATGTTGCTCTATTCTAGCCTAGAAAGTACTAATGGCTTTGATTTGGGCACACAAAATCAAGTTTTTTTCCAAGAATGAAGCACGCAACAATTTAGTGTTTTCACCATTGAAAGGCATTCAGTAAAGTAGATTACCTTATTTGCGTAGTGTTCGTACTTGAGTGTCACAGTGAGAGGGAGTTACCAGGAGGAATTATGGGTTTTTGAGGGGTTCATTTTATGATAGACCTGTCATCCATGATCTATGACGGTCCAAAGTCTTCACTAAACCCAGTTAATGTGTCTTGAGAGAATACAGCGATATCCAATTGCCTCTGGAGAGATCTACGGGGTTCCATGTACAAAGTGAACTGTGCAGATGAAAGAAGTGATCCTTGCAGGACTTCTTGTCGGAGAGAATGTTGCCTGTTCGCGATTTATACTTGTGCGCAATTGGCTAGGAGAAAATGGTTGAATTCATTGTATTAAATTATAGAAATAAACACATCAAACACAATAAAAGGCCTTAGATTAATCATTCTTTAGGAAACTCTGATGTCATTGCTGTCTTGAAGCCATCCCTCTTGTTTTTGTTTAGGTACCTGTGACCTCATGTGTTATGAAACATGTTAAAGTTATGCAGGCATGAGGGGTGGTTTCAGCAGAGCATCTGTCCAGCCCAACATGTTTCTAAAACTATGGCAGCGATCTTGAATACACCCTACTGGTCGCCAGTTGGCAGAAATGGAGGTCGGAGCCAACCAGTAGCCCTTGATTTATGAACACTTTTCTTGCACTCTGGATCCCAGGATGTTTGCGGTTTCTTTTCTTTAAAGAAATGTTGTTTGAGCTAATCGACATAAAAACAACTGCAGGCCTGGTTCTCATTTGAGCAAGCTGCGAGCTTTGATTCCGCTTTGCCTTCTTTTCACACATCACGTTACGGGCACGTCACAGCAACACAACCGTTTCCAATTGTGGGAAGAGAAACCATTAAATGTCAAGTAACTTTCTACAATGCGTGCTTCTTGCCAAGGAAAAAACAAAGCACATTTCAGAGGCGCGAGTATTCCACAGAAAGTATTTTTGGAAACGCTGGTGCTGGGCTTTTCGTGCCTGCCACATTCTGAGGAAATTACACCATGCTTCACAAAATATACTCCGGTCTCTCCATATCTTTATAGGAAAAAGCTGTCGGCTTTGCGCTGCATTTAATTAGAGAAGTGTAAGCAGTCTAGGGGCTGTTCCATTATGTGTTTCCTGTTTCCATGCCATATATCTCATACAGAAGTAGATCACACTGGGGCTGTGCACTAGGGATTCTGTGCATTGATCAAACAGAGCGGGCCATGTAGTTACAAATTGCTGCTCTTTGTGGAGGTTAGTCTACACATCAAACACACTCCTTTTAATAGATAAGAGGGTGTTCTCTGATATAATGATGGAATAGCTAGAATCATGGTTTAAGGGTGAACTTCAGGGCAAAAGTCCCCTTCTCGCTTTACAGTTAATCAGACTGTTACCTGGAAATCCTGCATTTAATCACAGTTAAGACTAACTTAATTGACTGACACATGATGTCGTTGGCATTCTGTAAATGAGGTAAATGTGTGCTGGGTACTGGTGACTGTTAACCTTGCCAGAATGATTGCAAGGGCTGTGTGATCTCTCGATTTTATTGTTAATCACCTTCTCTCATCTTTAGCGTTGGCTATTCCAGTCTAACCATGGAATATAGAAACAGTGGCAGGAGCATCTTGCCTGCTCGTTGCCCTTCCTGCTGTAGCAATACTGAAAACAAATAGTCTCTAGCTCAGTCTTTTTTCCACATTATTGTTCTTTCCATGTTTAGGTCTGGCTAGAGAATGTGATTCATAATGAATATACATACAGGAAGGGCGTTGATCTGCCTCCTTTCAGTCATTCCTTGTTTTGGAGTCTATTGCTTGATCAAAGCGTAATTCACATTTTAGATTAGCCTACAGGAGTATTTCATCTTTAGCAGCATCAATCCATTTAATTGGTGCATCAGGTCTGTGAGTCTGCCTGTGGAGTGTGTCCAAAGAAAGACATGGACTTTGAAGTATACTTGCTCTGCTAAGAAACAATATTAATTTTAATGGCTATTGGCAGAGCAAGGGAGGGGCACCACCTGGCACTTCGCTGGCATGACCATAGATTTCATCAGTGCCCAGAGGAAACAGTTACTTTGCCATCATCTTTGCAACGGACATGTTCACAATGAAAATAATATTCCTAGAGGCTTCCTCCTACATAGTCGTGGTAATGAGTTGACCTTGCGTTTCAGGAGAAGGCTAGTAGTAGTGCAAACATAAAGTTGCTGAGGGTGGGGGTGCAGAAAGGTAGTGCTATCCAAAACAGCTATTCTTACCTTATACAGCAATATTGTCAAGCTCTCTCTTAACATTTAGACAAGATGGTGGCGGCGGAAGCACAGTGGACAGTGGGTGGGGTGGTAGTGATAAGTGGTGTTTTGCAAATCCAACACAAAGTCTCCCCACTGCAGGCTTTTTTCACCGTGGCAGTGGGTAGGACGGTAGTGATGGTGGCAATGGAGAATGAAATGTCTCCTTACAGTGCAATCTAACATGGAAACTCCTCCCTCTTGAGACTCATAGATGAACTACTGTTGCTGTACTGTTGATGGCAGGATGCTGCAGAGTCACAGTGGGAATTGATGATTGGAAGGCATGTACTGCTGGAAAACAGAGTGATCAGCAGGCAACGTTGTGGGGTACCTGTGCTATCCTGTGAATATATTGCAGTACATGGCAGAAAAATACAAACGTTACTCTGAGATCTTAAGGCACCCTTCTTTGCAGCACGTATGGAGAAAATAAGATGGAAGGCTGTGAGAATGGGAGGGGGTCATAGGCTAGAAGAGTGTAAGCAGCCCATGTCATGGTTCTGAAGATATCCTTGTTGCAAAAGGGAGTTTTGGAAGGCTATGGTGTTGGTGGCACCTATAGACACCAAATGCATTTTTAAAAATACAGGCATCGGCACATCATAAATTAGGTGATCACCATTGGAAAGAGTGAGGAAATTCGTTTGGGAGATGACGGTGCTGAAAGCAGTGCTCAGCCTTGTTCAGCTGTGTATCAGGCAATACTAGGGAAGAGAAATTACTTAGTGTAGGTACTGGAGACTAGCGCTGAAATGGTTCATGTTGGGGGTTTGGGTATTAATTGTGTGCGCTGCAATCCAGGGATGTGTTAGTGTTTGCTTGGATAAGTAGTGGGCAATTTTTTAAGTGCCAGTGCTGGTGATAACTTTAGGTTGCCAGTAGGATGTGATGGTCAGTTGTAGAGTGTGTATTAGTGTCAAGAGTCAGTGATAGGGCCTCTTCTGCTGACAAAGATATAACTGACACATGACCTATGGACACTACTGGGAAGTCAGTCTTGTGAAAGTGCTGGACGGCCAGTGCGGTTAGTGATTACTTTAGGGTCAATGCTGTTCCGGTGTTTTGGGTATCAGTGCTGGGGATAACAATTGTGCTGGTTGTGAGAGGAGGACTTTTTGGCATGGTTAGCCTACCACTTTTTGCCTGATGTTGATGTGTCCTAGAAGTTGTAGTGCCCAGGGCCCCTGCTAACCAGGTTCCCTAGGCCAGAGCTCTTTCCCTAAATCTGTTGTGATGCTTGGCACAATTGGATATACTCTTAAATATCATTGTAAGTCCCTAGTAAATGGGTACATCTGTACTCAGGGGATAGGATATTAGGGGTAGGCCCCTGAAGTCAGCAGCAATGATTGTGCCACCCTCTAGAGACCTGCACCCCGATAAACCCAGCAATGCCATTGCAGACTGAGTGTTCTGGGGCAAACCTAAAAAGGCAAATTTGACATGGCCCACTCCCTGTGTGCCATTTCCACCCTACACTGCATATGTTATGGGTAAGTGACCCCTCTAGCAGGCCTTCCAGCCCTTAGGCAGGGTGCACCATACTAAATGTGAGGGCTTGGATGCAGGAGCAATATGCCTCTTCTGTGTCCTTGCCAAACCTGGGACATAGGGAGTGAACAGAGTAACCATTTTAAATACATCTACTGGACACTGGTCAAACATGAGTTCCCCAGCTACATGATGGCCACTCTGCACCCTGGGTTGTTTGGTATCCAAACTGGTACCTGTATTGGATTTATTCCTAGATGTACCCAGGGGTCACCTTAGAGGGGTCCCCTGCAAAGGCCAACCTAACTGGCATGGTTGCTGACAATTTCCATCCAGCACGCCACCTCCAGACAGCCAATACACAAACCTTGGGGGAGAGCCCTGTCTCTCTGGTTTGTGAGACAATGCCCTTTCTGGGTGGAGGAGCTATCACCCACTCCCTCAGGAATGTGCACTCCCCTGTTGGTGAGCTTCAAAGGGCTACTGTCCTTGAAACTCAAGCCCCCAGGCCTGCTGCTAGCAGCAGATGGCTTTCCCCTTTGTCACCCCCGCTTTTGGTAGGAGCTAAGGTGGGAAACCATACAAAGGGCAGGAGGAGGGGATCTCACTGAGCATGCGCCACCCCTAGGGGCTTGCAGGTGAAGTGGACCCTCCATTTTATTTTCCTCTATGTTCCCCCTAAAACACCCACTAAATTAAGTATTTAGTGGGCTCCCCTAGACCAAGAAACTAGATTAATCAGGAAGAAAAGAAGACAGCACGAAGGAACCCAGCAGCATGAGAACAGAGGACCTGCTGCACCAGAAGAGGCTCCAAGGCCCCTGATTGTTGCACCAGAGTTCTGATAATCGGTGCTGCGGAGGAGCTGACCACTGGACTGACCTCAAAAGACCTAGAGGACCTCTGGGCTTTGCAAATAGCCCGATATCTCCCTCCTGAGTGGGGCACCATTCAAGAATCCAAAGAAACCTGCAAAGAACCAGCAAATCAGTAATCGTCACTTCAAAGACCGGACGATATCTCCGCAACCGGAAGTGGCAGCCAGACCTGGCGACACATGAATGACAGCCCGGATGCAACCTATAAGTGTGCCAACATTGGTGCCACTGCGCCCTCCTGTGGGCGACAACAACAAAATCAGCTCACCCAGAGCTGCAACTGGACCAGGAGGAAGCCTGAGTTGAGGGACTTCAGGAACATCCTGGACCTCCCACCGGAGCACCCTGGTCGGCCTGCAAGGACCCCAGAAGAAGACTTACCTCCAGCTCCAAAGGGTTCCATTGCACACACCCTCCAAAACCTCCAACTCGCCCTGCATCTGGCCTCCCTGAGCCCTGCATCACAGAACCAGCTGTGTGCCAAGGGTCCCTGACCCCTTGCGACCTCAACAGCCCAAGGTGACCCTGAGGCACCACCTTTAAACCTCCAAACCACCTCCTTTTCTAGGTGGCCACTCCAAGTGGCTCTGTGCCTGTGCAAAGAGACTTTCCAGCACTGCTCCTGCTGGAACAGGGAGCTGCCTGAGACTTTCCAGCTGACACAGTGTGCCCACCTACCTCATTGACCACCCAGCTGTGGAAGAGACTGGTAACTCACCTCTATGATTCTATATGCATTTCTATAGGTGACCTTCCATTGATCTCTATGGTGCATGATTACACACAGAAATACTATCTTTATTAAAACTTTGAAAAATCATAACCAGAAAAGTACTTAATGTATCAACCATTTTGGTCTTAACATTTATATGAAAGTCAGAAGTATTTTTATAAATTCTGGTCTCGAGTTATTCATTGAGTGTGTGTGGTGCATAATTGATATTGTGAGCACAGTAAATGCTGAGCACATCTCTTGGACTAACCTAACTGCTCGACCTTCTACCTCAACAATTGGAGCATTAGGTGATCTGATTTTCACCTCTGGAAACCAACGTGTGGTTGCATGGACCCCCTGCACAGAGTGCCTAGCTTTGCACAGTAGATAGAGGACCAGCCTCCTACACTGGTGGCTATTGCCAAACTGATTATGATGGGATCAACACCACAATCAATCTAGTGCTAGGGGGAACAGAGCTCAAGGCTATTGATGGAGGACTGTACTTGGGGTCAGTGTTGTTTTGGGATACTGATGCAATACTTGGTGGCAGAGCTTGGAAGTCAGTCCTGTTGTATCAATGCTGAGCTCGAAAAGGTAGGTTTTAAGTGAGGCTCAACAACTGGATTCATGGGGTGGAGACAAGTATGACTACACTTTATAGTAGATTGGTGAAAAGCCTAACACAGTAAATGCATTAAAAGTATAAGAGTAAACATACATATGTAGCTTCAGTCATGCGTAAGTTAAGCTTTGTGAATAACCTCCACAGTTTTTTTTTGGAAGTCCCAATTTTAGATGCTTGGTGTCTAAGGACACTCCAAACCTGTCTGTCAGGATTCTATAACACGTAGCCAGATATAAACTCAGAAGATAACATAAAATGGGTAGTAGGAATATATAATTTTACATCAAAATAGCTTTAGCTGGATGTCAAATATTTTGATTCTGTATTTCCTCAGTGTTTTCATAATAGTTATGTGCAGAGAGTGTAAAAATTATATACCTCTTAAGTGTGAGCAGATTCAACCAATTTACGAATATAAAGATACTACTTGTAACTTTTCACAGGTAATGCAGAGATCTTGTAAAGTACAAGGAAAGTCTAACAATACATTAAAGTATAAAACAAATTAGCAAAAATATTTTTAAGATAAATGTTAGTGCAAATTAAGTTTAAATATTTATTTGCAATGTAGAACAACTTAGAAAAATGCTACAGCATTATTAACTTAATCATGAATTAAATATTCTATTTTTTTCAATATAATAAAGTGAAATAAAATGTATTTTCAAAGATTGAAAATAACAGATCTCATCTGAAGTCCACATGTATATATATATGTATTATGTAGTAAAAATTAGTAAACAGCAATTTAAAAAAAGATCAACATTTTATAATAACCCTCTCGGTATATATATAAAACATAATAATAATATACTGGCATATTTGTATAATAAACTAATGATTATATATTATGATAATTATTAGTTTATTATAAAATATGTTAATCTTTGTAAAAATGTATATAGCCACTGGTTAGTTATAGTTGGGATCATTTTTCATTAGGAAATGCATTTTTGTGTCTTGATAATAACTTTGGTGCTATTTAATGAATCTCCACAAAACTTTCTAAAAAAAAATGCTCCTTTTTGCCTAGTTTGCTAATGGAAGGTTTCAGGGTGAACCGTCAAGTGTGTGTGTGTGTGTGGGGGGGGGGAGCAAGAAAAAAGGGAGGTCCCACAATACAATTCTCCCATTCATTTTCCCATAGGAACTTTAGAAACAGCTACAGCCTAAACCGCTGAACAGATTAACACTAAATTTGGCAGAAAGCCAAAACTAGGTCCAGAAAGAGTACTCTGTTTTGGTGTAAATATGTTAAGTAGTTTTTTTAAGCAATTAATAAAAAAAATAACTTTGCATCTCAAGGGAAGCGGAGGCTATGTGGATCTCGACAGATCAAAAACTGAGATCTGATTGGCTGCCACCACCTCAATCAGGAAGTGGTGGCAGCCATCTGAGGATTCAGGACTCAGTCCAGAGACCTACAAAAATTTAACACAACGGGGCAGGACAAGAATACCCTAAACCCCTATGCCTCGTGCTGGTGGACCCCATATGAGCCCAAAAAAAGAACACCAAGGGGCAGGATAGAATGCCCTTGTTAGACCTGACAGCCTTAGGGTGGTCACCCCTAACTTTTTGCCTGCCTCCCTCCACTTTTTGGACACTGTTTTTGATGGCTTTTAGACTCTGCACACTTTACCACTGCTAACCAGTGCTAAAGTGCACATGCTCTCTCCCTTTAAACATGGTTATCTTGGATCATACCTGATTGGACTATTTAATTTACTTATAAGTCCCTAGTAATGTG
Source organism: Pleurodeles waltl (assembly GCF_031143425.1). Lineage (NCBI taxonomy): Eukaryota > Metazoa > Chordata > Amphibia > Caudata > Salamandridae > Pleurodeles > Pleurodeles waltl. Next base: position 1,016,006,003 of record NC_090446.1, on the reverse strand, counting down.
CACTATATGTGCCTAGGGCCGGTAGATTAAATGCTACTCGTGGGCCTGCAGCACTGGTTGTGCCACCCACTTAAGTAGCCCCTTTTCCTTGTCTCAGGCCTGCCATTGCATGGCCTGTGTGTGCAGTTTCACTGACACCTCGACTTGCCATTTAAAAGTACCTGCCAAGCCTAAAACCTCCCCTTTCTCCACATATAAGTCACCTCTAATGTGTGCCCTAGGTAACCCCTAGAGCAGGGTGCTGTGTGGGGGAAAGGTAGGACATGTACCTGTGTAGTTTACATGTCCTGGTAGCGTAAAACTCCTAAATTCGTTTTGCACTACTGTGAGGCCTGCTCCCTTCATAGGCTAACATCGGGGCTGCCCTCATACAATATTGAAGTGGTAGCTGCTAATCTGAAAGGAGTAGGAAGGTCATATTTAGTATGGCCAGAATAGTAATACCAAATCCTGCTGACTGGTGAAGTCGGATTTAATATTACTATTCTAGAAATGCCACTTTTAGAGAGTGAACATTTCTTTGCACTTAAATCTTTCTGTGCCTTACAATCCACGTCTGGCTGGGCTTGGTTGACAACTCCTTGTGCATTCACTCAGACACACCCCAAACACAGGGTACTCAGCCTCACTTGCATACATCTGCATTTTGAATGGGTCTTCCTGGGCTGGGAGGGTGGAGGGCCTGCTCTCACACAAAGGACTGCCACACCCCCTACTGGGACCCTGGCAGACAGGATTAGACTGAAAGGGGACCTGGTGCACTTCTTAGCCACTCTTTGAAGTCTCCCCCACTTCAAAGGCACATTTGGGTATAAAACAGGGCCTCTGCCCTACCTCATCAGACACTTGCTGGAGAAGAAACCTGAACCAGAACCTGCATCCTGCCACGAAGAACTGCCTGGCTGCCTAAAGGACTCACCTGACTGCTTTCTACAAAGGACTGCTGCCTTGCTGTTGCCCTGCTGCCTTGCTGAACTCTTGTCTGGCTGTGAAAGTGCTCTCCAAGGGCTTGGATAGAGCTTGCCTCCTGTTCCCTGAAGTCTCATGACCGCAATGACTTCTCTTTTTCACTTGGACGCTTCGTGCGCCGAATTTTCGTAACACAGCTTGTTCCGCGGTGAGGAAAACACTGCACACCGATGCTGATCGACGCGACGACTTCGGGACGACCGGAACTTCGACGCACGGCCTCGCAAGGACAATGCCGCCCGACCCCCAGAGGAGAAATCGGCGCGACGCCTGACGTGAGAGCGAAACTTGGACGCGCAGGCCCGCAGAAAGACATGCAGCCGGAAAACAAGCAGGAGAATCCACTCACAGACCCGGGACATCTGGTAATCCCTGCGATCCACAGAAAGAGACTGTCCGCACGCCAGAAATCGACGCACACACCATTTTTCCACGTATCTCTTCTTCTGTGGCCCTCTGAGGAGATTTTCCACTCCAAACCAGGTACTTTGTGCTTGAAAGAGAATTTGTTTGCTTTTTAAAGACTTAAGACACTTTATATCACTTTTCAGTGATATCTCTACAAATTCACATTGCAACTTTATTCGTTTTGACCTATAATTATCCTGATAAATATTATATATTTTTCTAAACACTGTGTGGTGTATTTTTGTGGTGGTATTGTATGATTTATTGCACAAATACTTTACACATTGCCTTTTAAGTTAAGCCTGACTGCTCGTGCCAAGCTACCAGAGGGTGGGCACAGGATAATCTTGGATTGTGTGTGACTTACCCTGACTAGAGTGAGGGTTTTTGCTTGGGCAGAGGGTAACCTGGCTGCCAACCATAAAAAACATTTCTAACAGCCCTGTTCCCCTAAGCCTACTGGTGGTGGAACCTATCTGGGCACAAATGTGCCCCCTCCTTGTAGTTTCAATTATTAGCCATGGGAGATAAGGACCTATCAATGCTTGGCGATGGGATGCTGCATGTCACCGCCATTTTTAAAAGTGGGCCTGAGGGATGGGTTCCTCAGGGCCATAATCAGTTTGGGAAGGGTGGAGCACACAGACCACCTTCTCTTTAAAAAAAAAAAAAAAAAAAGGGCTCTGGGGTCTCCAGGTTCAGGCTTTGTGGCCAACCTCTCGTCAGACACAGCTGAAGGCCATGTGCGGTATGAGGCTGGCTGCCTTTCAATTTGTTTCCTATAAATCTACAATTGTGGTCACTGCAGTGTGATTTGTATCAATACGTCACTTTTTCACCAAAACATTTTCTCAAAGTTCTCTTGTGGTCACCTCCTGTGACTCTATCAAGGTCAAATAAACAGATTTTTTATTGCTTCTGTGATGTGTTTTGTAATGATCTGCTTTAGGGTATGCTGGTCTTCCTTATTAGCAGCTCTCATGTACTCCAGATATACACAAAAATCACACACCCATTTGATATGTTTCATAATCTTTCTCTTTACACCTGTTGGTAATCTACAATCCATTCTGTTACAACAATTTTTTCATGCTTTACATTTGCTGCATTTTGTAAAGCCCATGGGTGATTGCAGCCACAGCTTCACTCCTATTTCTGGGGTAGCTACGTACTACTATGTCTCCTAGTGATTTAGCCTTATGATATTTAACAGAGGGATTCCCTGGTATTTCTTTCCCAAAAGCTTGGTATGTTGTTAGCACCTTCCAGGGTTTTGACAATATATGTCTGATGGAGACAGTCTCGGCTAAATCTGGTCATAAACCTCGCATTGCTAGTGCTTCTTTTAGTGCTTTTTTCTTTTTGTTGTGTTCTTCAAATTACACTTTAGTAGCCCAGGCCTATTTTTCAGCTTAATTCCCTCCTGCACTAGTGACAGGGCCTTTCTGAGGTAACCTCTGAGCAAGCCTCTCCCTTCTTATACATGAAGAGAGTGTTATAGTTTTGTTTTGCCCTTATTAGTTCTCCATATGGGATACTCAATCAATCAATCAATCAATCATAGTATTTATAAAGCGCGCTATGTACCCGTCAGGGTTTCGAGGCGCTGATGGGGGAGGGGGGGGGGAGCGCTGCTGGTTTAGCGGTCGAAGAGCCAGGTCTTGAGGAGCCTTCTGAATGCGAGGAGGTCCTGGGTCTGGCGAAGGGATGTGGGGAGAGAGTTCCAGGTCTTGGCGGCGAGGAAGGAGAAGGATCTGCCGCCGGATGTCTTGCGCTGGATTCGGGGTACGATGGCGAGGGCGAGGTTGGCGGATCGGAGTTGACGTGTTGGGGTGTAGAAGTGGAGTCTGGTGTTGAGGTAGGAGGGTCCGGTGTTGTGAAGTGCCTTGTGAGCGTGGGTCAGGAGTTTGAAGGTGATCCTCTTGTCTACCGGGAGCCAGTGGAGTTCCTTTAGGTGAGGGGAGATGTGACTTCGGCGGGGTATGTTGAGGATCAGTCGGGCGGAGGCATTTTGGATACGTTGGAGGCGTTTGATGTCTTTGGTTGGGATGCCTGTGTAGAGTGCGTTGCCGTAGTCAAGTCTGCTGCTGACGAGGGCCTGGGTCACCGTCTTTCTGGTTTCTGTTGGAATCCACTTGAAGATTCTGCGGAGCATTCGGAGGGTGTTGAAACAGGAGGAGGAGACGGCGCTGACCTGTTTGGACATGGTGAGGGCGGAGTCCAGGATGAAGCCGAGGTTTCTTGCGCCATGAGTCGTTCCAGGCCGAGGGAGTGCGTCCGAGGATGAGGACTTCCGTCTTGTCGGAGTTGAGTTTCAGGCGACTGTTGTTCATCCAATCGGCGATGGATTTTAGTCCCTCGTGGAGGTTTGCTTTGGCGGTGAGCGGGTCTTTGGTCAGGGAGAGGACGAGCTGGGTATCGTCGGCGTAGGAGATGATGCTGAGATGATGTTGGCGGGCCAGTTGAGCGAGGGGGGCCATGTAGACGTTGAACAACGTGGGGCTGAGGGAGGATCCTTGGGGGACGCCGCAGATGAGGTTGGTGGCTTTGGAGCGGAAAGGGGAGAGACGGACTCTCTGCGTTCTGTCGGAGAGGAAGGATGAGATCCAGTGGAGGGCTTTATCTTGGATGCCGGCTTCCTGGAGGCGGGTCAGTAGGGTGCGGTGGCAGACGGTGTCAAAAGCGGCTGATAGGTCGAGGAGGATGAGGGCTGAGGTTTCGCCGTTGTCCATTTGATGTCTGATGTCATCTGTGGCGGCGAGGAGGGCGGTCTCAGTGCTGTGGTTTCGTCTGAATCCGGATTGTGAGGGGTCCAGGATGGAATTGTCTTCGAGGAAGTGGGTGAGCTGAGTGTTGACGATCTTCTCGATGACTTTCGCTGGAAAAGGGAGGAGAGAGATCGGACGGAAGTTTTTGAGGTCGTTGGGGTCAGCCTTGGGTTTTTTGAGGAGGGGTTGGATTTCTGCGTGTTTCCAGCTGTCCGGGAAGGTGGCAGAAGTGAAGGAGAGGTTGATGATCTTGCGGAGTTCGGGGGCGATGGTGGCGTTGGCTGAGTTGAAAACATGATGGGGGCAGGGGTCCGTGGGGGAGCCTGAGTGGATGGTGTTCATGGTTGCTATGGTTTCTGCCTCGTCCATGTGGGTCCAGGCGGTGAGGCGGCAGTCGCGGGAGGAGACGTCGGGGGTGGGGTCTGGCGGTGGACCGGTGATGAAGCTGTCGTGGATGGTGGTGATTTTCTGGTGGAAGAAGGTGGAGAGGTCGTCGCAGAGTTTCTGGGAGGGCGGGATGTCGTTGGAGTTGGCTTTCGGGTTGGTGAGTTCCTTCACGATGCCGAAGAGTTCTTTGCAGTCGTGGGCGTTGTTGTTGATGCGTTCGGTGAAGTGGGCGCGCTTGGCGGTGCGGATCCGTTGGTGGTGTTCGCGGTTGGCGTTTTTGAGGGCGGCGAGGTTGTCGGGTGTGCGTTCTTGGATCCATTTCTTTTTGAGTTTCTGGCAGTTGCTTTTGGAGGTGGTGAGATCGTCTGTGAACCAGGCTGGTTTTCTCTTTCCTTGGGTGGTGGTGGGTTTCTTGAGAGGGGCAAGGGTGTTGGCGCAGTCGAGGATCCATTGATGGAGGTTGATGGCGGCTGTGCTCGGGTCGATTGCGTCGGGTGGAAGGTTGTTGACGAGGGTGCTGGTCAGTTGTTCTTGGGTGATTTTGCCCCAGCGGCGGTGGGGAGGTAGCTGGATGCGGTGTTGCTCTGTGGTTCTCTTATAGGTGAAATGGACACAGTGATGGTCAGTCCAGTGGAGTTCGGAGGTGTGGCTGAAGGAAATGTGGTTGCTAGAGGTGAAGAGGGGGTCAAGGGTGTGTCCGGCGATGTGGGTAGGTGTGTTGACTAGCTGGCGGAGACCGAGGTTGAGGAGGTTGGAGGTCAGTGACGCGGTGTTGACGTCGTTGGCATTTTCCAGATGGTAGTTCAGATCTCCCAGGAGGATGTAATCCGGGGAAGCGAGGGCGTGGGTGCTTGCAAGGTCGGCGATGGTGTCGTTGAAGGGGGGTCTTGGTCCTGGAGGGCGGTAAATGAGGGTTCCTCTGAGGGTCGTGTTGGGGTCCGTGTGGATCTGGAAGTGGAGGTGTTCGGCTGTCCTGAGGGTGTCGTCCGAGTGGGTGTGGATTTTGAGGGTAGCTTTGTGAGCGATGGCTATTCCGCCGCCGATTCCGTTGGTTCGATCTCTTCTGGTGATTTTGTAGCCGTCCGGTATGGCGATGGCGATGTCCGGAGACGAGGAGTCGTTCCACCAGGTTTCGGTAAGGAAAGCCACGTCAGGAGCAGTAGTGTCGAGCAAATCCCAGAGCTCGATGGCGTGTTTTCGTGCGGAGCGGGTGTTGATGAGGATGCAGTTCAGGTGGTTGGGGTTGGATGTTTTCGTAGTTGGATTGGTCGTTCTGATGCAGGAGAAGTTGCAGGTACGGCAGGAAAAAGGTCCTTTAGTGTGCTTCGGGGATGCCCGGTAGCATTCAGTGGAGGGGCCGGGGTTGAAGGTGCGGAGTTCGTTGATCGAGTAGCGGATGCGGGGGGCGCAAGGGCCAGGGGGTGTGGCGCTGGGCGCGGTCCAGGCGCGGACGGGCGCAGACGGGCTTGCCTCTGGCGCGCCTCCGGTGCGCCAGCGGCGCGGACGCGCAGCGCCAGCCATTAAGAAGGGAGGGGGGAGGGAGGAGCAGCTGGGAGGCGGGAGGCGGGAGGGAGCGGCAAATGGGGGCGCGAGGGGGGCGGGGCCGCAGGGAGGCAGCGGCAGGGAACGGGGAGCGCACAAAGGGCAAAACACTGAAAACGAGCAAAATACAATCAGTTACAATAGGAAAAGCACACAATCAGAAAAACAAAATTGCACAATATACGATCGGGGAGACAGCAATCAGGGGGGCACAAAGGGGGCAGAAGCGCCGGCGGCGAGGCGCTGAAAAAAGCGAAAAACACTTACGGGACGGCGGAAAGCGGCACACGGGTCAAGTGAAGCTAGTCAGAGCCCACTAGACCCCAGGGATGAGGCGCAGGAGGATGCCTGCGGGTGGAGGAGGGCCTCGAACACGCAAACAGCAGCGTGGTCAGGGGACAGAGGCAGGAGGCAGCAGGTTGGTGCTGCGGTCGTGGGGGGCGAGCTCAGGACCTGAAACAGGTCAGAGGTCGCTCACTCGCGACGCGCAGCGCCAGCCATTAAGAAGGGAGGGGGAGGGAGGAGCAGCTGGGAGGCGGGAGGCGGGAGGGAGCGGCAAATGGGGGCGCGAGGGGGGCGGGGCCGCAGGGAGGCAGCGGCAGGGAACGGGGAGCGCACAAGGGGCAAAACACTGAAAACGAGCAAAATACAAGCAGTTACAATAGGAAAAGCACACAATCAGAAAAACAAAATGGCACAATATACGATCGGGGAGACAGCAATCAGGGGGGCACAAAGGGGGCAGAAGCGCCGGCGGCGAGGCGCTGAAAAAAGCGAAAAAAACAAAAAACACTTACGGGACGGCGGAAAGCGGCACACGGGTCAAGTGAAGCTAGTCAGAGCCCACTAGACCCCAGGGATGAGGCGCAGGAGGATGCCTGCGGGTGGAGGAGGGCCTCGAACACGCAAACAGCAGCGTGGTCAGGGGACAGAGGCAGGAGGCAGCAGGTTGGTGCTGCGGTCGTGGGGGGCGAGCTCAGGACCTGAAACAGGTCAGAGGTCGCTCACTCGCGACGCGCAGCGCCAGCCATTAAGAAGGGAGGGGGGAGGGAGGAGCAGCTGGGAGGCGGGAGGCGGGAGGGAGCTGCAAATGGGGGCGCGAGGGGGGCGGGGCCGCAGGGAGGCAGCGGCAGGGAACGGGGAGCGCACAAGGGGCAAAACACTGAAAACGAGCAAAATACAAGCAGTTACAATAGGAAAAGCACACAATCAGAAAAACAAAATGGCACAATATACGATCGGGGAGACAGCAATCAGGGGGGCACAAAGGGGTCAGAAGCGCCGGCGGCGAGGCGCTGAAAAAAGCGAAAAAAACGAAAAACACTTACGGGACGGCGGAAAGCGGCACACGGGTCAAGTGAAGCTAGTCAGAGCCCACTAGACCCCAGGGATGAGGCGCAGGAGGATGCCTGCGGGTGGAGGAGGGCCTCGAACACGCAAACAGCAGCGTGGTCAGGGGACAGAGGCAGGAGGCAGCAGGTTGGTGCTGCGGTCGTGGGGGGCGAGCTCAGGACCTGAAACAGGTCAGAGGACGCTCACTCGCGACGCGCAGCGCCAGCCATTAAGAAGGGAGGGGGGAGGGAGGAGCAGCTGGGAGGCGGGAGGCGGGAGGGAGCGGCAAATGGGGGCGCGAGGGGGGTGGGGCCGCAGGGAGGCAGCGGCAGGGAACGGGGAGCGCACAAGGGGCAAAACACTGAAAACAAGCAAAATACAAGCAGTTACAATAGGAAAAGCACACAATCAGAAAAACAAAATGGCACAATATACGATCGGGGAGACAGCAATCAGGGGGGCCCAAAGGGGGCAGAAGCGCCGGCGGCGAGGCGCTGAAAAAAGCGAAAAAAACGAAAAACACTTACGGGACGGCGGAAAGCGGCACACGGGTCAAGTGAAGCTAGTCAGAGCCCACTAGACCCCAGGGATGAGGCGCAGGAGGATGCCTGCGGGTGGAGGAGGGCCTCGAACACGCAAACAGCAGTGTGGTCAGGGGACAGAGGCAGGAGGCAGCAGGTTGGTGCTGCGGTCGTGGGGGGCGAGCTCAGGACCTGAAACAGGTCAGAGGTCGCTCACTCGCGACGCGCAGCGCCAGCCATTAAGAAGGGAGGGGGGAGGGAGGAGCAGCTGGGAGGCGGGAGGGAGCGGCAAATGGGGGCGCGAGGGGGGCGGGGCCGCAGGGAGGCAGCGGCAGGGAACGGGGAGCGCACAAGGGGCAAAACACTGAAAACGAGCAAAATACAAGCAGTTACAATAGGAAAAGCACACAATCAGAAAAACAAAATGGCACAATATACGATCGGGGAGACAGCAATCAGGGGGGCACAAAGGGGGCAGAAGCGCCGGCGGCGAGGCGCTGAAAAAAGCGAAAAAAACAAAAAACACTTACGGGACGGCGGAAAGCGGCACACGGGTCAAGTGAAGCTAGTCAGAGCCCACTAGACCCCAGGGATGAGGCGCAGGAGGATGCCTGCGGGTGGAGGAGGGCCTCGAACACGCAAACAGCAGCGTGGTCAGGGGACAGAGGCAGGAGGCAGCAGGTTGGTGCTGCGGTCGTGGGGGGCGAGCTCAGGACCTGAAACAGGTCAGAGGTCGCTCACTCGCGATGCGCAGCGCCAGCCATTAAGAAGGGAGGGGGGAGGGAGGAGCAGCTGGGAGGCGGGAGGCGGGAGGGAGCGGCAAATGGGGGCGCGAGGGGGGCGGGGCCGCAGGGAGGCAGCGGCAGGGAACGGGGAGCGCACAAGGGGCAATACACTGAAAACAAGAAAAATACAAGCAGTTACAATAGGAAAAGCACACAATCAGAAAAACAAAATGGCACAATATACGATCGGGGAGACAGCAATCAGGGGGGCACAAAGGGGGCAGAAGCGCCGGCGGCGAGGCGCTGAAAAAAGCGAAAAAAACGAAAAACACTTACGGGACGGCGGAAAGCGGCACACGGGTCAAGTGAAGCTAGTCAGAGCCCACTAGACCCCAGGGATGAGGCGCAGGAGGATGCCTGCGGGTGGAGGAGGGCCTCGAACACGCAAACAGCAGCGTGGTCAGGAGACAGAGGCAGGAGGCAGCAGGTTGGTGCTGCGGTCGTGGGGGGCGAGCTCAGGACCTGAAACAGGTCAGAGGTCGCTCACTCGCGACGCGCAGCGCCAGCCATTAAGAAGGGAGGGGGGAGGGAGGAGCAGCTGGGAGGCGGGAGGGAGCGGCAAATGGGGGCGCGAGGGGGGCGGGGCCGCAGGGAGGCAGCGGCAGGGAACGGGGAGCGCACAAGGGGCAAAACACTGAAAACGAGCAAAATACAAGCAGTTACAATAGGAAAAGCACACAATCAGAAAAACAAAATGGCACAATATACGATCGGGGAGACAGCAATCAGGGGGGCACAAAGGGGGCAGAAGCGCCGGCGGCGAGGCGCTGAAAAAAGCGAAAAAAACGAAAAACACTTACGGGACGGCGGAAAGCGGCACACGGGTCAAGTGAAGCTAGTCAGAGCCCACTAGACCCCAGGGATGAGGCGCAGGAGGATGCCTGCGGGTGGAGGAGGGCCTCGAACACGCAAACAGCAGCGTGGTCAGGGGACAGAGGAAGGAGGCAGCAGGTTGGTGCTGCGGTCGTGGGGGGCGAGCTCAGGACCTGAAACAGGTCAGAGGTCGCTCACTCGCGACGCGCAGCACCAGCCATTAAGAAGGGAGGGGGGAGGGAGGAGCAGCTGGGAGGCGGGAGGCGGGAGGGAGCGGCAAATGGGGGCGCGAGGGGGGCGGGCCGCAGGGAGGCAGCGGCAGGGAACGGGGAGCGCACAAGGGGCAAAACACTGAAAACGAGCAAAATACAAGCAGTTACAATAGGAAAAGCACACAATCAGAAAAACAAAATGGCACAATATACCATCGGGGAGACAGCAATCAGGGGGGCACAAAGGGGGCAGAAGCGCCGGCGGCGAGGCGCTGAAAAAAGCGAAAAAAACGAAAAACACTTACGGGACGGCGGAAAGCGGCACACGGGTCAAGTGAAGCTAGTCAGAGCCCACTAGACCCCAGGGATGAGGCGCAGGAGGATGCCTGCGGGTGGAGGAGGGCCTCGAACACGCAAACAGCAGCGTGGTCAGGGGACAGAGGCAGGAGGCAGCAGGTTGGTGCTGCGGTCGTGGGGGGCGAGCTCAGGAGCTCAGGATTGATTGATTGATTGATTGATTGAATGTTATTTTCAGGGTGTTTGCTGGCAATGATTCAATGAATGAATGTGCTTCTCTTTTCACTACCATACCACAAAATGAATATGTTAGCAATGTCTCATGTCTAGGAGAGGATGTGGTTAGTCATTCCCTCATGTTGATGAAGGCAGTAGCCAAAACTCATCCAGCAGTTAGCTGTTCTGAATAAAACATGGTGATCTAGGTCTGTGGTATCTCTTTCCAATACGGAAGCATTGTGGTAACACTGATTCCCACTCAACGCCTGGCATAGTGATGTAGATATACTATGCAGCCATTCTGCAATATTTGTGATGTGACACACACACACAATTTTAAAATTAAAATATGTTATTTATATATTTTTTAAATGTTACACTGAGTCACCGCCTCCATTATTTCCTATTAAAGGGCGTTGCAGTACTATTGATTGGTGATGTGGAGCCCCTGTTTTGATCTGTTTTTGACTGTGGTGATGTAGGAGGCTGGCCTGGCTTGTAGTGGGTATCAATGGTACTTACACCTTATGCCAGGTCCAGTTATCCCTTATTAGTAGAGTGTAGCAGTGTTCTAGCAGCTTAGGCTGATAGAGGTAGCAATAGCAGAGGAGCCAAGGCTGAACTAGGAGACATGCAAAGCTCATGCAATACCACTTATATCACATAGGTACTATATCATAAGGTACTTTATTTTAGTGACAATGTGCCAAAAATATCTCAGAGGATATACTCCCTTAGGAGGTAAGTAACATACACAAAATATACACAACTAACCAAATCAGGTAAGTAAAACAGTCAGAAAGTAGTGCAAACACTGTAGAACACAATAGGATGCAATAGGCCTAGGGGCAACACTAACCATATAATAAGAAAGTGGAGTGCGGACCGCGAATGGACCCCTAGGCTAGTGTAGTGTGTAGAGGGTCGCTGGGAGTGTAAGAAAACACTAAGGGTGTAAAGGAGACCCCACCCCAAGACTCTGGAAAGTAGGAGTAAAGTACTACTATTTCCCCAGAAACACACTAAAGTTGTGATAAAGGATTTTGCAAGGACCACAACAGACTGCAAAGCAGTGAAGACAGATTCCTGGACCTGAAGACTGGCAAAGGAAGGGGACCAAATCCAAGAGTCGCTACAGTGTCCAGGGGGGGCAGGAGCCCACTAAACCCCAGATGATGGTGCAAAATGGCTGCCTCTGGTTGGAAGAAGCTGGAGGTTTTGCAGCAACGAAAGGAGGTAGGAAGTTCTTCTTTGTTTAGAAGATATCCCACAGCGTGCTGATGGATTCAGAGTTGTTTCCTTGGAAAAATACTGCAAACAAGCCTTGCAAGCTGCAAGAGTTATGGTTGGAGAAAAGGGGTGCTGCCTGGGCCCAAGAAGGACCAGGATGTCGCCACTTGGGAGAGGAGACAGAGGGGGCCCTCAGCAATGTAGAGAGCCCTCAGACAGGAAGGAAGCACCCACAGAAGTCCTTGGACACGGGATCACAAAAGTCTGAACATGGCAGTCAACTCAACACTGCAAAGAGAGGTCCCACAACCCGGAGATCAACTTAGGGAGCTGAGCATCGCAGGACAGAGTGCTGGGGACCTAGGCTCAGGTGTGCATGCAGGATTTTTTGGAAATGTGCACAGAAGCCCTTGTAGCTTCAGATCACACAGTGCACAGGATTACTGTCTGGGGAGGGGAGGCAAGGACTTACCTCCTCGAAATTCGGACAGTTGGACCACTGGACTGTCTGGATCACTTGTGTCTACCACCTGTGTTCCATGGGCCATGCTCACCAGGATGAGAAGGGACCCACAGTACCAGTGAAGCTGAAGTTTGGTGCCTCCTGGAGCAGAGGGAAGATTCCGGTGACCCACGGGAGATTTCTTTGTGGCTTCCAGTGCAGGGGGAAGGCAGGCAGCCCTCGGAGCATACACCACCAGGAAACAGTCGAGAAGGCCAGCAGGATTAGACACTACAATGTCGCTGGTAGTCTTCTGGCTACTTTGTTGCAGTTTTGCAGGTGTCCTGGAGCAGTCAGCGGTCGATCCTTGGCAGAAGTTGAAGAGAGAAGTGCAGAGGGACCCTGATAAATTCTTGCATGCCGTAATCTGAGGAAAAGCCCACTGGAGAGACACCAAATAGCTCTCAGAGGAGGATTGGCCACCTAGTCAGGTATGCACCTATCAGGAGTGGTCTCTGACGTCACCTGCTGGCACTGGCCACTCAGAGGCCTCCAGAGTGCCCCCACACCTCTGGAAACAAGATGGCAGAGGTCTGAGACACACTGGAGGAGCTCTGGGCACCACCCCTGGGGTGGTGATGGACAGGGGAGTGGTCACTCACCTTTCCTTTGTCCAGTTTCGTGCCAGAGCAGGGACTGGGGGTTCCCTACACCAGCGTAGACTGGCTTATGTAAGGAGAACACCATCTGTGCCCTTCAAAGCATTTCCAGAGGCTGGGAGAGGCTACCCCTCCCTAGCCATTAACACCTATTTCCAAAGAGAGAGGGTGTAACACCCTGCTCTCAGAGAAAATGTTTTGTTCTGCCTTCCTGGGACTGGGCTGCCCAGACCCCAGGACGTCAGAACCCTGTCAGTGGGGTGGCAGCACCTGTAGCTGCAGAGAAAACCCCAGAGGGCTGGCTTGGCAGTACTGGGGATCCAAAGCGGAGCCCCCAGGATGCATGGAATTGGCTCCCAAATACCAGATTTGGAATGGGGGGACAATTCCATGATCTTAGACATGTTACATGGCCATATTCGGAGTTACCATTGTGAAGCTACATATAGGTATTGACCTATATGTAGTGCATGCGTGTAATGGTGTCCTCACACTCACAAAGTCCGGGGATATGGCCCTGAACTATGTGGGGGCACCTTTGCTAGTGCAAGGGTGCCCTCAGACATATAGGTGACTTATAAGTTACTTAAGTGCAGTGAAAATGGCTGTGCAATAATTTGTGCGTTATTTCACCAAGGCTGCAATGTCAGTCCTGTGTAAAGGTTTGTCTGAGCTCCCTATGGGTGGCAAAAGAAATGCTGCTGCCCATATGGATCTCCTGGAACCCCAATACCCTGGGTACCTAGGTACCATGTACTATGTACTAGGGAATTATAAGGGTTTTCCAGTATGCCAATTGAAATTGGTAAACGTAGTAACTAGCCTGTAGTGACAAATTTAAAGGCAGAAAGAGCATGAGCACTGAGGTTCTGATTAGCAGAGCCTCAGTGACACAGGCACTACACAGGTATACACATTCAGGCCACAAACTATGACCACTGGGGTCCTGGCTAGCAGGATCGCAGTGAGACAGGCAAAAACATACTGACATACGTGTAAAATTGAGGGTAACATGCCAAGAAAGATGGTACTTTCTCACACGTAACTATAGAAGTCCAGTTTATAAATAGAAACACTGGCCGGTCAGTGATGAACATACAGGAAAAAAACACAACAATGTTAGAAAAAGTAGGCTATATTTATTGTAACACACACTCTAGAACTAACTTTGGCTTATCTACTAATCGGAGATATGGACATACAAAAATGTACTTAGCAACAGGTATGTAAAGACATAAAGTAACAAGGACCCCTATGGAGGGGTCAAACCCTATACTAAAAAAATGGAATGTGAAAAATGACTCCCATACCACACTACCACCCAAGGACCCTTAGCACTGGGAAGTACTAAAACCCCAAAGGAAAGTAGGTAGGATTACCCAGGTACCTGCATGCAGAGTAGTAACTTTGGGTCAGTGTCCTTAGGCTAACATAATAGAGTTGCGGTTGGAGTTTTCACATTTTAGGACCCTTCCCAAGGACTTAAGGAAACCCTTTGGGACAAGGGATGTTGGATAGTGCCCCCACCTGTGGATACTCAGAACAATGGATTACCTACACCAGGGAGCCCAGGTGCACAGAGGTAAAATCATGTTGGAACCTCCCTTTGAAGTCCCATTGAATGGGGACCTTGGTTGCTCAGTGGCTGCTGTGACACATGGACCAGGTCAGTGGAACCCAGGCATGGATTCTGATAGAAGAGGACTTAAGGAAAGAGGAGACAGAGTCCAGACCACCGGAGGTGGCCAGGCGGTGCAGGAGGGCAGTGCTCATCCTTCTCAGCGATGCTTTCCTGTAGGAAGAAGTGCAGTTGTGAAGTCTATGTGATTCAGAAAGATCCCAGGAGTAGTTCACAGGTTGTACCATACCGGTCATCGAATTGCAGAGTGGTCAGTGGTCAGCAGGGAACATCAACCATGCTTGGCAAATGCAGAGAAGCATTGCACTGAGTTTGCAGGATTTGTGGAGACCAGCAAGTCCATGGTAACACTTGGCACGCAGGTCAAGGCCAGGCCTCAGCACGCAGGAGAGGCATGAAACAATAAAGGGCATTGACTTACTATTTCATGATGAGCATTTGTGTTGTAATTCACAGAAATCAATCTCAGATCTGCAGCAATGCTGAAGCTGAGTAGACAAGCACTTGACGCTGTACCTTGAAGCACATGGATGGCTGCTTGCATCTTCGTTTTCTTGTGTTTCATTGTTGCTACAAATTAACCTTTTTTTATTTATTTTTTATTTTGGGTAAATAAAAACAATGCAATCCCTGTACATCAAACAATTTGCATAGCAGAAAAATTTATGGCGACTCATTCTGTGGTGTTGAATTTTGTTCAGCATTAAGCCAGCCTCAAATCAGGCCCATTTGCAATAGTTCTCCATGTATCGCAAGGCAATGAGAGAAATAGTAGTCATACAACTCAGCCATTCAGATGAATCCCTACGCTAATCATTCAAATAAGGGTGAGAGGGGAGGGGGAGACAAAGGGGAAGGGTCCTTGCATCAATTGCTATCAGCCTGAATGGGTGAACCACTAGTTCTCCACTGCGGGAAGGACCAACGCGGCCAGTTTTTGTTTCTCTGCTTTAGCAGCCTCATCCCCACGCTACGGCCGAGCTGCAAGGTATGCCTGAATGGGAGACCATACATCCATAGGGCTGGAGTTAGGTGGCATCATTTCCTAATAGGCTGTTAACTGTTCCTTACAGTACACTGTGTCGCGCAACCAGTCCTGGCCACGGGGAGCCTGTCTTCTCCCCAGCACATAACCGCCCTGCGCTTAACCAGCACCAACAACAGTCCCACAAGTTTCCTGTGCTCGGGGGTTACCTCCTCAACATAACCCAGGAGAACAAGCTTAGGTGAGCGTGAAGTCTTCATCTCGATCATTTCCTCAATCAGACTTAGCACTGGCATCCAGTATTCTTTCAATCCCCCACAGCTTCACTCCAGGAGTAGAAAATCCGCCTCCGGCGTTATATATCTGTTGCAGCATGCATCCAGCCTGACACCCATCCTCCTAAGGCATTTTGGTGAATAATGTAAAGGGTGCAGAAATTTGAAATGAGTAAAGTGCAGCCTATAATTGGGTGAAAGCTCACGCATGTGCACACAGCAAAATCGCCATTCATTGTCTGGAAGGGCCTCGCTGATGTCCTCCTCCCAGTGTGCCCTAGTCTTTGGTGTCACTGAGGGTGATGACTTCTGCATGCACACAGCACACATATAGACTAGTAATAAGTCTGCAGGGATTTGGGGCCTTGCACACCAATTGTAATGCCTGGCACACCGAGGGTGCCGCAGGAAAGTCCGGGTAACACGCCCGCAAGTGTGCTTTAATCTGAAGATAAGTCAGATAGTTTAGAGCAGTATTGTGTGGCTCGCGGAGTGCCGACCCCAGGGAAATTAATATGCTCTCTGGGTGCAATGATCCCAGGGTGGCCAAGTGCAGATCACGGAGCCACATGCTCATCCCCCCCACCAATAA
The DNA here is from genome assembly GCF_031143425.1 of Pleurodeles waltl. Classification (NCBI taxonomy): domain Eukaryota; kingdom Metazoa; phylum Chordata; class Amphibia; order Caudata; family Salamandridae; genus Pleurodeles; species Pleurodeles waltl. The sequence goes on along the minus strand of NC_090446.1, from coordinate 1,015,989,928 downwards.
CTGCGGGCTCACAAGTTCCATCACCGGTACCGAGGGCGCAAATAGCTCCTCAGCCCCAGTACGCCTCAGGCGCACCTGCCAGGCTCGCACCATGACCGCGACTGTGTCGACACTACTGGCCTTAGGTCTGGGCAGGCCAGAAATCACACCGGAGAGTCTGTCAAGCCACACTGAGTCACACTCCGGCACCAGATGTGGCAAATATCTAATGGGGTGCATCCAGAAATGCTCAAAATGTGCCTGTGCACAATTATAGTAGAGCGCCAGGTCTGGGGCTGCTAAACCACCCATTTCAAATGGTTGTGTTAGCATTTCCCATGAGATTCTGGGATGCTTACCCGCCCAGACAAATGCTATGAGTGCGGATCTTAGGCTCTTTAGGAAATTTGCGGTAAGGACGAGGGCGATATTGATAAACAAGTAGAGAAACTTGGGCAAAATTACCATCTTGGCTATGGCTATACGGCCAGTCAATGAAAGGGGAAGGGATTGCCAGAGCACAATCTTGTCTTCTTGACACTTGATGGCCTTGCCATAGTTAGCGGACCACAACTCATCTATCTCCCGGCTGAGCCATATTCCAAGGTACCGCACCGGGCTGTCCCGTCCCAACTCAGCGGGTATCTTGAACGGTACAGAACTGTGGTGTCTGACAATGGGAAAACCACTGATTTAGTCCAGTTTATTGTGATTCCTAGTGAGAGGTCACCAAAGCGTACTAGTTCATTCACTAGGATGTCTAGATGGAGCTGTGGATCACGCACATATAACGTAACATCGTCTGCATACATCGATACTAGGATTGGACGATGTCTGAATGCCAGACTTCTTTGTTTGTGATGCTGTCTCAGGCAAGCCGCCAGTGGCTTCATTGCCACTGCAAACAGCAGTGGTGATAGCGGGCAGCCCTGACGAGTACCTCTAGCCACCGGAAAAGGCTCAGACACTGTCACATTTTTTTTCAATCTCGCTGTTGGGTTAGAATACAATAAGCGGGTTAGTTGAATAAATATAGGGCTTAATCCAATCCTCGCCAATAAGCCAAACATATAAGGCCATGCAAGGGAATCAAACGCTTTTGTAGTGTCAAGAAACAGGGGTTGCAGCCGGACTGCAAATGAACTTTGCTAGTATCTTATTGCCTATGTTTATAACCGACAGTGGTCTATAGGAGTCACAAAAGCATGGATCTTTACCTGGTTTTAATATAATAACAATAATGGCTTCACGGAGCAAGGGTGGAAGAATCCCTTCCTCGAGGGCCTCCCCGTACATATCTAACAAGTGTGGTGCAAGCAGATCTGCGTACTCTTTATAGAAGGCTGCAGTGAGCCCATCCAGGCCTGGTGCTTTATCCCCGGGAAAGCTACCTATGACTTGTGTGATGTCTTTAACCGTGAATGGGGAGGCTAAGTATTGTCTGTGCAAGTTTTCCAGCCATAGCAGGCTAATGTCTTCAAAATATTCTGTCTATGCCTCCTGACACGGAATCTATGACTCCGAATACAGGGAAGCCCAAAATTCAGTTAGCACCATCTTGACTTCTTCTGTACCGGCACAGCATGTGCCTGCCGTATCGTGCAATTCAAATACATAGTCTTACCTGCCCTCTAGCCCCCTCATACCTCCACTCCTTAGCATCTTTTCCCAGAAAGCAAACCTCATGGAGTGCTGCTTCCTCATACTGAGACAGTTTTTCTTTCACCTCACCCATGAGAACACCAGACATATCTGCACACATACGCTTCTCCAATAAGGTCAGCTGGGCCTCTAAGGCCCAAAACACAGGCCGGATCTCTCTAAGCAAGCACCCCATGTTGCTTGGCGAGGCAGACCCCTCGAATCACAATCTTAAATGCCTCTCATAGTATGCCAGCTGAGGAGATAAAGCCTTTGCTGCAGCCTGATGTTGAGGGCGTGCGCGACTCTCGCGGTCAGCCTCAGAATCCAAAACCACGTTGAAATCACCACCCCACAACAGGGGCCCAGCACCTAGGGAACTCACAAGGCGCCAGACCTCCTAAAAAAACTCCAGGACATCTACATTGGGACCGTAAATGGACACCAGCCAGAATGGCCTATCCTGTAGTGTGCTCTACAGCATTACATATCAACCATTTTTGTCTGTGAGCACTTTCTCAGTACGGCATTGTAGCCCCTTTCTAAAAAGGATGGTCACCCCCTTGCATTTCTAGAATACGTTACCATATGGCTCTCCCCAATCCATCCAGCTTGCATCCTGTGCTTTGTGTCATTGTTCAGGTGTGTTTCCTGAAGCATGCAAACATCTATCACATGTCGTTGCAGATAAGTGGCACCAACCTCACCTTTTGGCCATCATTCAGCCCCCGAACATTCCAGGATAAACATCACACTGGAGCAGTTTTATCATGCGCTATGATAGTCACCCTATATCTCAATCGCACTGCGATTACCTCCAACCCAGCCACGAACCAAGTCAACTGCGAGGACAAAAGGGAGAGGGGAACAGGGAACAGGGATATTGCAAAAGACAAATGAACTAACCGTACTTTCACCACCCACTCTGTCCCCCAAACGAGCCAGTCTACCCATCCCACCCCCACCCAGTATCACATAACTATCAAAACATTTGGACTCATCCAGTGGGGTGCTGGCATGGCCGTCAGTCTCCTCCCATTACGGGTGAGTGGGCAAGAGTGTTTGCTACATCAGGAGTCTGACAAGCCGGCCAGCACCAAAGTGCAATGCAGTTGCAAATACTAGTAGCTCATGGAGTCCGGGGCAGTCCCATAGGCACCAAACAGGAGTGTCCACTCTCAGTCGTTGTTGCTTAAGTTGTATCTGTCCTCTGCAGTCTCCTGCAATCAGTACGGATCTACTTTCTTAGGGATGGTTTTCGCAAATTTTGCTGCCAGTTTTGGATCCCTGAAAAAATGCAGTTTGCCTTTAAGCTGGACATGTGACTTAGTTGCATATCTGAGGGAGTATTTTTCTTCTGTGTGGCTCAGAGTGTGCTTGACCTGGAAAATGCCCAGCACACCAGGTGTATAGTCCGGAAAGATTCTTAGCACATTGTTGTTATAGACGATGGGCTTGCGATTGCGGGGAGGTGCAGCACTGTATCTCTGTTCCTACAATTTAACAGGCATGCGATAATGGGGCACGCTGATGTGGCAGGCGGTGGCCGTGGGCCGAGGGACCCATGTGCCCGCTCCACCACCTGCACCGGAGGGAGCTCGCCCGGAAAGAGCGTTGACAACATTGTCTCCAAATAATCCTCCATGCACCCCATAGCCAATGATTCGAGGACTCCCAGTATGTGGATTTTGTTTCTTCTTGAGGGGGCTTCAAGGTCTTCATTCTTGTTTCGGATTACTTCGAGCACTCGCTCCATTTGAAGAAGACGTTCGTCTTCACCGCGTCGACCATCACCATGTCTGAGGTGCGGGCCTCCACCTGATCTAAGCTGGTGTCGTGATCATCCACCCTATCTTTCAGTTGAACCATATGATCCATCAGGTGGTCAAGCTTTGCATCTATACCAGCCAGGCTGTGCTTGAGATCCAGAAATATAGCTTTAATGGAGGTCGACTGGGAGTCCTCCTCCCGGGGCAGTTCGTTCATCGATTTGCTGGTGTGGCTGCTCTTTCTCTTGCCCTCGAAGGTCAACTTGGACTTTTTTTGTTCAGTTTTCCCCATGTCAGCAGGATTGCCCTCCTGAAGGTCAGAAAGCTCAAAAAAGGTGTTGCGCACCTCCAGCCACTACTGCACCCTATGTCTGGGGGACATGCCGCCTTATCTCTCAGTCCCTGGCCCTCAACAGTATGTGCCTTCCACCTCACGTATCTGTCCCTGGGCAGGCCGCAGGTGCCCCAGCCTCAGCTCCCTGCGTGACCCCGCAGCATGTCCCAGGGTTGCCAAGCCTGCTCCTGCCACCGTGAGCAGATCCTGAGATGGCGCTAGTGACCAGGGGGAGACTCGCACTGTCCGCCCAGATCTCACAGGCAAAAGTTTCGACTGACAAGCCACCAGCAGCCCGCTCCAGGGAGCAAGTCAGGCAGTCCTCCATCTAGGTGTCGTGGAGTCCCGGCAGGCTTCTGGTCACCTCCGGCTGCCTGCCGTCCGCCCCCCCGCAGGCCAGGCTCACATGTAGTCCAGCTCCAAGGCCTCCCTGTCAGTCTCTGAACCGCGTCATCTGTGTCAAGATCCTAGGGCCTCAGGTGCAGTGCCCTTGCACAATCCTCTGCTCCAAGACCCAGCTGCACCAGCACACTCTCCTGCGGCCTGCGAAGCAAGGGTGTGCTCCCGGCCCGTCCTGCTGATACTGTGATCCAGCTCCTCCTGATCTGGCACCTCCACGCAAGCGAGCACAGCACCATTGTCACTGCCCACACCAGGCACACCGGATGGCACTTCGGATGGCTGCCATGCCCATATTAATGCAGGATTTATGTCCCTGCCCCGCAGAGCCTCACGGAGTTGTTGCCATCTTGCAAGACAGCCAGGCCACACCCCCACAAATTAACCTTGACTTTTTATGGGCATCGATGCAACCCATGTATACACTTGGTTTTCAATGGCCATATGATTATTGATGAACAACTGTTAATAATGAAAGGTATCGAACAGCCATTTATTTTCAATGTAATCTAGAGACAGTGTTTGTATGATTTTGGAGTTTTGGCATGTTAACTTTTCTTTGACTGACATTTTGATTGACAGACCACCAGTCCAACATGCACTCATTTCTCTGAGATAAACATCAACATGGCACAACTGCCTTCCTCGCTTTCGCTTGATATTGATATGGATGAACTGTTTGATGGTGATTTAGAGGACGATCGACTTAGTTCAGTGTCGCTTTGCCTCAACTGATGTCGCTGCTTGACCTTGTGTGTGCGCACATTGAGCGTTGCTTCTGAAACATCTGGACGCTATTTTGTCTTCGCACTACGACACACTTACTTTTTCCTTTGCTTGACAAACTGTCACAAAATAGTTCTCTTTCCCACAGCCTTTACATATCTATTTAATGGTGCGACATTTACATTCATGTGGAAATGTAAATCCACGTCTAAAACATAGGTTTGTGTCCTTCAGTCTGTTGTGTTGGCCTGCTTTTCACACTCATGACTGATTCACTATAACACCTCGGCCCTCCATGTCAGCAGCTTGTCTTTCAGCATGCTCTGGCAACCATGAACAGTTGATCCAGACCAAGAGTTTCTCTCAGATTCATCGTCTGAATTAACCTGACAAGCAACGACTAATTACTCTAAGATGCATAACGTCTTCATCATTAAATTTGTTCAACTTACAGTGTTTGATGAGTTTATTGAGTCTCTCCACAAATTCATCATTGGTTTTGCCAAAGTTTTAGCATTCTTGTCTGAAAATGTATCTTTCATAATCAACATTTGGTACTGGATTGAATTCGAGTTTCAGTGCTTCTTCAATCTGATTGTATGTGACTTCATCAGTTCTCTGCATTTTTGTCATGGCTTTTTTCACACCATCACCAGCAAGATTGCTGAGATACTTGTTATATTTGGTAATCTTTCTGGTATCAGTCTCTTCAAGTGCATCAATGAAATCATCAAATGTCTCTTTCCAAGCAGCCTATCTTTCACCAATATTTTGCTTTTTTGGCAGTCTCAAAATGTGATGGGGGTTTCAGAGAAGCGGTAGCATTGTAGACCAGCGTGAAACTTACTGATGTTGAGAGTAGCGGGTTCTCTACGGTTCTTTGACATGTTGGCCTCAGGATCATCTTTAACACTACTTGGAACTGCGGCTTCTTTCTTAGCAGCCATCTGAAATATTTCACTATTCTGAAAGTCGCTTTTGGTTCACTATTCTTTGAAGCTATGAAGTTATTGAGAGCCCCACTCACCTACTTTGTGGACATATCCACTTCAGGTATGGATGGCTGGTGAGCACAGAACTGGGCACTTATCCTTGAGCCACTTTACAAAGTGACTCTCTAGAGGATTTGGTAAGTCATTTATTTCTTCTTTTCTAAATGTCAGTTTCCACTTCCTGACACCCAGTTGTTCTCCGCCTTGCAGCGCTTCTGTTCGCAGTATTCTTTGGCAAGTTATGATTTTCTTTGGTGGCGCTTCGTAAACCTGGTTGCATCCACCTTCATCATAAAAGCTCTGTATAATGTACAATTTTATCTTGTGTGGTACCTTTATGTATGGTCTGACCAGCAGGTTCTCAGCCGATGAAATGTAGACCCCTTAAATTGCTTTTTGTTGTCTTCAACTGCTTCACAGTGACTGGAGCTTCCCTTTGACTCCACATGTATGAAGCGTTGTTTCTGTATTTCAACAGTGACACACGTGGCATGCACAAGCAGTTTGCTTGGACCACTGTAAACTCTCTAGGAGAGCATGATTGTTATTCAGGTTACTTATACCCTATCTCGTCACTGGTTGTAGAGGCCTCCCCAACTTGGGTACCAGCCAATGATTACGCCACACAAGGAGCTGAATATTATACATCTTTATTCTTCTGTGTGTAACTGCAAACCTAGCTAAACCAAGTTTTCATTGCATTCTGCTTTAACAACTATGTAACACTTCTCTGGAGTTTGTTCAGAGCCAAAAGGGTTTGGTCATAAAACTCGCAAAACACTTCACTAGTTATGGTTAAAATGATGTATGTTTAAGGGAAAATGAAAAAGGACGGTAAGACTTTTTGGAGCAATAACTGTCTCCAAATGGAAAAATATAAATAGTCACATTTTTGGACTGGGATTCATACAATCACAAGATATAAGAACCTACCAGTATTTTAGCTGGATCTAAATCAGGAGAAAGTAGTGAAAGAATTTACTAGATGCACCAGTTTTTGGACCCAGACAAGCAAACATGAGGTCTCCTTGCGCACTCTTAGTCAGAAAAAGGCATGACTGCATACCTATTAAAGTACTCTCTATTAAGAAGCAAGTGACTTGAAAACCTAGTTTGCTCGCTAGGAACAGGAAAAAATGCCTAGAAAAATTAAAGTCATAAGTAAAAAAAAAGTTTTTTTCAAAAATCATATTTAAAAAAACGGATTTTATGGTCTAAATGACTACTCACTGGTATTATAAAGTCTTAAAAGATGTGTCCAAGGGATCTCATCATTGAGGCCAGTTACCTCAATGCAGAGTCTGGATACCCATCTTTGACCTTTTAGCAAGAGCCGCTTCTGGATATCAGGTCCTTTTTGTGATTTCTCAATAATCAACCAATTCATAGGACTCAGTGTGTGTCCATGAGCCACATAATGATTTCTCAATCTTGTTGCTATCTTCCAACATCTAATTGTGTTCCTGTGTTCAATCAGCTTTGCTTTTATTGAGACACATTAATCGCTGATATTGTAAAGAACACAGGTATTGAATCAAATAGACGCAGTTCTTAGTATTGGAACTGGGGTTGTCTTTCAGTTGCCATTTGTTGGGGAGTCCAGGGTCAACTTCTGTTTGTTTGGTCATATGGTTACAGACTTTGCACCAACCCCGTGGAAAGTGACTTGTCACCTTCTGAAGTTTCCAACTTGTGTTAATAAGAGATTCAACATTTTCACTACATCTAGTCTGTACTTAAGTATCTTTTAAATGTATTGATCTCTTAAAGGCAAAAGGTGTTTTTCCACTTACATCATGCTAGCACTGAGAATGGAATTTCTTTGTTACAATCATTTTCACACGGTTTGAGGGGGTTATATATGGTTACATGTGCCATCTTCTCCCCAGGGTTCCTTTGCCATGTTTCCATTCTTTGTGAGTAGGTCAGCCTAATCTTCAAAAGGCCTGAGTTTATTGCAGTTCCTCCATAGTCTTAAGAATTATCCAAAAAATATATTCAGGTGCTGGGGTCTAGGATGGTAACTGACAAACTGCAGAAGGCAAGGTTTTATGGTAATAGTATTCCTTTTGATGTTGATGATGAGATCAAGAAAGGAGATGTATTCCTGGGACACTGTGTGGGTAAATTTTAGGAAAGGATCCAAAGTACTGATTTAGTATAAAAAATGTTCTATGGGTGTCATATGCCCATTCCACATAATCAGGATGTCATCACTGAACATTTTCCATGGCATGATCTCACTTCTGTAGCAGTTTTTATTGCTGTAAATATGAGCTTCTCAAAATTGAGGCTATTCAAATATCCCAGACTTGGGGCAGATGTGCTACTTATCGTAAGTACCTTGGTGCTGTAGGTATAATGCATCTTTAAATTGGAAATAATTTTCCATTAGTGCCATAGAGGCAGATTCTGTGATAAAAAGTATTGGTGTGTTGGAAATCCATGCTCTCCTCCTTACAAGGTCCTCAATTACCAGAAAAGTGGCTTTTTCTGGGATGCTAGTATATAATGCTTCCACATCAAGGCAGATGTGTGTGGTGGTTATTCCCTCGAGATTCACGTCCTTCAGTAGATTCAAAATGTTTTGATATCCTTTAAGAAGGAGGGCATTTGTTGCAAAATTGCATGTAAAAAATGGTCACAAAGATTGCGAATGGATCAAGTACTGAATCGATACCGGAAACAATGGGTCTGTCTGTAGGTGAACTGATGCCCGTTGGTATTTGTGAAAGGATGTAAAAAAGTATGGAATCTTGTGATTTTTCTTTTGGAGGAAGTTAGCATCTTTTGGCGTGATCCATCCTATAGTTACTGCTACGTTGACAATGGTTTTAACTTTTTTACTCAAAGCCAGTTTTGTGTCAGTTTTGATTTTTGTGTAGTTTTTATAGTTTTTATTGGCATAGCCAACACGTTTTGTCGTATATGGTATGTACACCTACTACTTCATCAGGGCTACAAAAGACCAAGTACAATTCCCTCAGTAAAAACACTCCAATTTTATACAGTTGTGAACCTTCACCAAATGTGCCATGAGATGTGAGTAACAGCGCTTCACTAAAAATGTTGTGATGAGATCCACATAAAACTGAATGTGATGAAAGGCTGGAAAACCTCAGAGGTGAACAAGTGAGGGACAAATGCCCAAGTATAAAGAAACAATAGTAAACGCAAAACAAACAGACTAAACAGCATCTTTATCTGATGTGGCATTATTTTATATGTGCAGAAGGCCATACGCTAGTTACAGCTCAATGCATAAGAAATCAGAGATGATTACTTTGCAAGCTATAAGGTCATTACTGCTCAGTGCAAAAGAAACCAGAGAGAATTTCTGTGTGGTCTGAGTGTTTTTGGGAAAGTATGTGAATAAACTACCACCTGGCTAGTTAAATTATGACATTTTGGCCCTCATTACAACTTTGACGGGCAGCGGAGGCCGCCCGCCAAAGTTGCGCCGCAGGAATACCGCACCGCGGTCTGAAGACCGCGGCCGGCATTCTGAGTTTCCCGCTGGGCGGGCGGGCGGCCGCCTTAAGGCCGCCCGCCAGCCCAGCGGGAAACAACCTTCCCACGAGGACGCCGGCTCGGAATCGAGCCGGCGGAGTGGGAAGGTGCGACGGGTGCAGTGGCACCCGTCGCGTATTTCACTGTCTGCAATGCAGACAGTGAAATACAAAGTGGGGCCCTCTTACGGGGGCCCCTGCAGTGCCCATGCCATTGGCATGGGCACTGCAGGGGCCCCCAGGGGCCCCACGACAAGCCATACCGCCATCCTGTTCCTGGCGGCCGAACCGCCAGGAACAGGATGGCGGTATGGCTTGTCAGAATCCCCTCGGCGGCGCAGCAAGCTGCGCCGCCTTGGAGGATTCAAACGGGCCACGGGAGACTGGCGGGAGACCGCCAGTTTTCCTGTTCTGACCGCGGCGTTACCGCCGCGGTCAGAATGCATTGCGGGGCACCGCCAGCCCGTCGGCGGTGCTCCCGCGTGCCGCGGCCCTGGCGGTTCTATACCGCCAGGGTCGTAATGAGGGCCTTTGTCATTTATATCATTTGCTTTGGCAGTTAGAATGTTTTCTTTTATTTTGCTTGGTTGATCTAAGTGCAGTCTGTAGAATTAGAGATTTACAGGATAATCGCGTTCTCCACCTTGCAAAGCATTCTTCTAAGGTTGAGCAATTCATCTGAAAACGAGGGATAAAAAGTTTTGAACAATGAGATATGCGTTTCAGGGGTGTAATGACATCATTTGAGTCCTGGATGATTTTGTGATAGTCAGAAATGATTGAATTTGTAAGCCAGATTCAAAAGAAAAATCTACAGTGGATAATTATGGTTAACCAAAACACAAAATAGGCACAATTTTTATCAAAAGGTAGAAGTGGATTTATTTAGGTATGATATGCAAAAATACAACATCGGAAATCATTTGAGATCCTAAGGCACAATAAGACAAATGTATGATGGCATAAAATAATAAAAACATGACTGGAAGCTCGGCATTTGATTAATACGTGGGACAGCACGCCTGTTCATCATGTGGACATATCATGGCAGTTAACGTTGTATTTAACATGCAAATTTATGCGTGAAGAAAATTCAACATAAGCACACATACATTCTATTAGATGCATCTTTGACTTCAAGAATATAACCAAGGATATGGGCCTGATATATATTGTGGCAATACTGATATTCAATTGCAACAGCAGCAGAATATCCTTGTCGCCAAAATAGTGGTCCACACACCGGGTTTGCTGGTGGACTGACCATTGGTGTAACCATAATTGAAACAGACTAGCTCTTCCTCTGATGACCAAACGGAGTTAGGGCCATGGGAGGCCTACCTTTATGTTCGCCCATCTATTTTAAAATCAGCGGACATACAGGTTAATTTTTACTGCCCGTCACTGCCAGAAAAACCCTGGCAATAAGGGACAGTGAAAACTGCTCAAACCTCCTCTTGCCATGGGAAAGAACTCAGAAGCATTGAGCAGTGTGAGATCTTACATGGCTATGGGAATATATTTTATTTTCAAAAAGAAAATCTCTTTTCAGGACTCTTTTTTAATTACAATTTTGAAAATGCCACTTTAAGAAAGTTGCCATTTTCTTACCTTAGCCATTTAGGGCCAGATGTAGCAAAGGTTTTTACCCATTCTGTGTCTATGGGAAACAGTGTTCGTACATATGGCCCTTAGTTCCTACAGCCTGTGCCTGAATCACATGACTGGGTGACTATTTGAGCAATAGATCAACCTTTTATGACATCAACCCAAGTGCCTTGTCCCTGTACTACCTCATTTTCCCTTATTACAGTGTTCTCAATTATGACCACTAACTTTCGTATCAATGTATTTATTGCAATGTAAACACTCTAATAACGTATCGATATCAAACTATTAAAAACTTTTAACATTTGTTGTCTTTTAGGTTTTTATAAAGCAAGAAGACTCACCCTAATATTCGCTGACACCAAGCCCTTTTGACACTCTCCAGGGTGGGCAGCATTATGATGAACAGAAGCCTTAGTACCTATGGCTATAGTACCTATTACGAAAGCACAATATCCAGACGAACATTTCAGAAGCGATTCCTTCAGAAGGATGGGAGCTGCAATGTGTACTTCAAACACATCTTTGGAGAATGGGAGAGCTATGTGGCTGACATTTTCACTACACTGGTGGACATCAAGTGGCGCCACATGTTTGTGATTTTTTCTTTATCATACATTCTGTCCTGGTTGATCTTTGGTTTCATTTTTTGGATCATTGCTCTACAGCATGGTGACTTAAACAGGGAAGACAATGTACCTTGTGTAGACAACGTCCGTACTTTCAGTGGGGCATTTTTATTCTCTCTTGAAACACAAACAACCATAGGCTATGGTAATCGCTGTGTGACAGAAGAGTGCTCAGCTGCAATAATCTTAGTCACTCTCCAGTCAGTTTTAAGTTGCATTATCGATACTTTTATCATTGGGGCAGCAATGGCTAAAATGGCTACTGCCCGGAAGAGAGCACAAACAATACGCTTCAGTTACTATGCTATTGTAAGCATTAGGGATGGTAAGCTTTGTCTCATGTGGCGCATTGGGGATTTTCGATCAAACCATGTAGTGGAAGGAACTGTAAGAGCCCAACTTCTACAATACAAGGAAGATCATACAAAGAGAATTACAATGGAATACAAGGACCTTAAGTTAGTCAGTGATAAGGTTATTCTAGTGGCACCAGTGACCGTTGTGCATAAAATTGACCATGAAAGTCCATTGTATTGCATGGACAGAAAAGCTCTGGCTACTGGCTGCTTTGAGGTTTTGGTCACTTTTGTCTATACTGGCGACTCAACTGGAACTTCACACCAGTCCCGAACATCTTACTTACCACGAGAAATTTATTGGGGTTTTAGGTTCAATGAAATTTTGCAGGTGAAGAAAAAATACTACAAAGTAGATGGTACCCAGTTTGAAGAGATGACCGAATACTATGCTCCTTTTTGCAGTGCCAAGCAACTTGACTTTAATGAACAAGAGTACAGCCGAGCTGATAATCGCCCAGCTCAAAAGACAGAACGGGCTGCTAATCAATCAGCTAATGAACCTGCAGATGCACCCAGAAGGGCAGACAATGTAACACAGTCAGAAGCACAAGTGCTTCACAGCAACCTAAGTACCAGAGAGCTGTCCTTTGATGACGGACTTACACGCCTGAGTACTGCTTCACTGAGCTCCCAGACCTAGTCAGAAGATTTGAGGATCACATTTTTTGTTAAACGAAAAAAACATGTATTTTGCTGCCTTAACTGTTATTAACCTTCATATATCGCACTGTACAGCAAAGAAGCTCACTGAAAAAAGTAGCCTGACAGTATCGAAAACTAAGGCATCGATTTTGCTAAATGACCCATCCGCTTTCAGCCTAATGACCAACAGTGAAACCTCGATACAGAAGAATGAATGATCCAACTGCATTCTAGGACCTTTTGCAAACCACGTGTAGCACTGTCGAGCAATCCTCTTGAAGGCAAACAACCCCAGGGAGCTAGTGTAGGGGTGGGGAAATATGTGGACAGAAAAAACACTCACACCATTTCAAAAGATTGCGTGAAAATACGTATTTAAAATATTTTTGCAAACATCTTCTACTATGTGTATCCTATACCTGTGATGTCGGCCGCAACTCAGTTCTTCTAAACTCGCCAAATCACATCGTTTACGCTATCTATCAGCAGTGGCGGCCGGCAGCTTTGGGAGGGGGGTGGGCAGGGCACCCACACCACAAACACACACACACACAGACTCATTCTTTCACACACAGACACGCACGCACGCTCATCCATTAACAACAATCATTCCATTCAAACATGCATGCACGCACCAAACATTCATTTTACAAGATCATACACATTCATTCTTTCACACACACTCTCACACACGCACGCACATCCATTAACAACACTCATAACACTCAAACATGCACGCGCTCACCAAACATTCAATGTAAAACATAACACACATACATACACACACACACACACTTACCTTTAGCCTCCAGGTCCCAGGAGGGTTGGGACTGCTGCCTTCCCTCATTGGCTGACCTTAGGGAAGGCAACAGTCCCAGCCTCGTCACAGAGTGGGATGGGGTCAGTGAGACTGCTGACCCCACCTCACTCTGTGACGAAGTGTCACTGATTGACACTTGCCCTGGGCGCTTCAGGGCTTGAACTGAAGCACCCAGGGAGAGAGTCAATGGGTGACGCTTTCCTCGTCACCCAGGGGACGGCCTCGAGGCACCTTTGCTGGGCCAGGAGGTCACGCCCATAGGAGCTGTTATCTCCTCAGCCCAGCAAAGTTCAGCTGAGGCAGCCAGGAGTCTGTGCAAATTGCACATGGCTCACTCCTGGCTGCCTGACCTGAACATGAAGAGTGTCTGTCAGGCTGACCTTTGTTCAGCCTGACAGACACTCTTCATGGGGTGGGGGGGCGTGGCCCCTCCGCCCTAAAGGACGGGCCGCCACTGTCTATCAGACATCTAGCAACCAGGTGGTTAATCTGCAAGAAGTTTACCCAGCTGGACTCCTAAAAACAGCGTGACCGCCCAACAGCCTGGAGAGAGTGAGAGTTCGGGGCTGGAGGAAGAAAACAGCACGAGCTGGTCAGCTGTAGAACCCATTTACAGGTATCATGGAAGGCTGGACTAATGTTCTCGTGAATCGTGTCTCCCTGACTCCCATTACGCACTGTGTCATCAAGTTTGAAAGGAGTGCAAGTGGAGAGTGCAGAGCCTGTATTAGATGCAGCTGAAAAAGCCCATGTGTGAAACTGTTATGATTATCAGCTGAATTTGAGAAACGAAGCTGTAAAGCTCACAAGTTGTTGAACGGGTGCTCAAAGTAGCAGCAGGAACAGAAAGACTGAAATTTGTAAAGAACCTGCTAGCAGCTGCCATCACCTGATAAGTTTGACAATTTTCTGATCCTGTGGCAATGAGGGTATTAAACTTAAATGCATTTTAGTTTAACCTCAGACGTGTGGTACTTGGCACGGATGATGGTAGTTGAACTTGCATTCATTTTTCAGTTACGTTGTGTGCATTACAATTTATATGCAGTTACCTTCAGGTTAAAGGCTAACAAAATATTCACATCATATTTTGTTCTTTTTACCTACCTGCTGGCTCACTCATCCCACTCACAAACCCTGCCCTGTTACACTCCTGGTTAGAATTCCCATACTTTTTCTGCTTCGCTAAGTTTCCACCTATGAGAAGGCGTGCCTTGATGAGAGTACAGATTTACCTATCTATAAAACCAAAGCCCACTACTACAAAAGTGTGAATAAATGTACCCTTGCAGCATTGTTTGCTTTGTTTTCTGATTCTGAGCTTTGTTGCTACAGTCATTTTAGCTTGTTCAATGTGCAGGGAACAGCCCTGCTTAGAAAACAAGCTGAACTGACTACAGAGAAAGGCCAGAATCATAGAACAATGCTGCTATGCCCAAAGCAATAAATAGAAAAAAACAGAGCTCAAGCTGCTTCATTTACACACTCCCAGTGGAAGGTCTGCAAGTTGCAAGGAAGGGAGGGTCGACGGGCCATCAGCAGCCCAAACGCTCTACATTGAGTACCACTTGTCCAATACAACACAGAAAACCCTGGCTTAAAATTTGTCTTAAAAACTGAAGAATGTGCTGCAAATGTTCATTTACTTTCATAGTTATGTGTTACTGTTTTGCAGAACAGACCTTAGAGGGCCAACCACTACAGACACCGGCATCCCTTTAAGTTGACGACTTGCAGCATCATATCGCCTTTTGCATCAAGACACTTCGTTCACATACTTTTTTTTACTGATACATTACCTGTCTCTAGAATAATAATTGTACTCTAAAGTGCATGACTGTGTCCCTCTTTACTCCTACCATCATCACTTTTTGAATGGTGGTTGTAGAATAGGCACTTGCCAAGAGTAAAAACTGAATGTTCAGTTACGTAATTAGTGATCATTTAATTAATCTGCCATCTGTACCAAGACACTAGCCCCCTTGTAATAACAGAGTCATTTGCACACAGTGTGTTATTGAGTACACTGGGTAGTCGAAATCCAACCCAGGCCTAAATCTACACCCATAGCAGTGGCAACTGGTTGAAGAGCTTGACAGTCGACTACTTTCAAATTACATGTTCATAATCGCTTCTTTGCATAAAAGAAGATAATATAGGAGAGAGTTTCCTCATTGAGAACCTTCTACCACAATATTTTCCTCCGTCTTACCTGTTTCTGCTCAAGCACAAAGTCAATTAAAGTGCTTACATTTGACCAGACAAGACCTGCCTGCAAGGAACTGAAGCAATTTCGGATAGACTTTTGGCTCTGAGACCTTTCCTGGCATAACTTTCAGCATCACTTTCGGGCAATCTCCCCATCAGGCGACGGTCACAAGGGCAAGCAGTGATCCGCTTCACTGGCCCAGGCAATGACCATTCTTTATTGGGAATCCGCATGGGCTCAGCAACAAAAGACAGGCCAAGTAAGTCGTTTTCCAATGGAAGTGTTGCCCAACAATTCCCTCAAAAGATCTTCCAGACACACCGTTTATTTTGATTCCTGAAGAAAAACACATTTTGCTGCTGTATTAACTGGAGCAGTCTGACCTGTGTCTTGTAGAGAATGACGCTTTTCAGGCTGGATACTTTAAAAGTGTTTAGACATTGTACTAATACTACATTTTTCGCACTATATCTATATTGTGAACTTTTAGTGTCTTAAAATGTTTCTCGTATGCGATTGCAAAACCAAATGTGTACCGACTCATTTATAAAAAATACTGCTTGCTTAAGTGCTTTGTTTACCAGAGAAACACCCGTTCGCCAAGGGCAAATCGCATAAATTATGCACCACCTCCCTTCCACGTCTTCTTTTGCGTTCACAAACTGCGTTGCAACATCAGTGCAAGCTCATGCCTGCCCTGTTACACGGCTGTCAAACATCATTTTGCTAGTTGTGGCATTTATCACCATTTTCTGGCCCACTCACATGCTGTCCACATTTAAGCATGAAAAGAAAGCCTCGAGGGGAAATGTAAGTAATTTTCCCAGACGTTCTGCCAAAATCACTACAAATACACACAATATAACTGTTTTACCTTTATAAATGAGTCTGCTAAATTGCATGAACGTCATTCTGTTGTGTCTAGGGACGCAACTGCAACTCCGAGCTTGCCCCTTGCAACTCCAGGCATTGTATTTGTAACCACTAAGAGGTGAAAAATTCAGTGCTATGAACACAGAGAGCTCGTCCTTATGGACATCGGTTCTGGAGCTCCAGTCTCCTTGTTGTTTGTTAATGTTTTTATTACACACTGACAGTAAAAAAACATATTCACTGTTAGTATAATTAAAAGGGTGTAAAATTAGTGGAATGTGATCCTCCCCTGCTGCTGAGGTAAGTAACAAATGTTTTTAAATGTATGTTGTGTGCATGCTTGCAGGTGAGAGAGTGTGTGTGTGTGTGTGTGTGTGTATGTGTGTGAGTGAGTCAATGTAAAGGTCAAATGGTGTGTGATGTCACTTCTGCTACCCCTGGCCTTTTGGCGAATTGACCTTTATGCTACATTGAAAGAATGTGAGCTAAAAGTGCAGGCCTAACTGAGCATTTCGCACCTGTGCTTGTACAGCTTTAAAGGTGGCTCAATTGGCGACTTCAACCGGCAAACACGGGCTCCAATCGCTGTTTTCTTACATTGTGAATGATATGTTGAGTATAGATCATCTTTTCGCCTTTCAAATCTGATCTTTCATCCATCAAAACTGGAGCAATCTGTAAGTTAACATCCAGTATTAATCATTAAGATAAGGTTTCTTAATATTACTTGGCCCTCATAACAAGTGTCCCAAAAGTCTGGATTTAGGTGTTAACCTATGTTTGAACCCAAATCAGGACTGTAACATTTTAAAAGCTATGATGACTCCGCACACTGCAGGGTGCCTACACAGTTTTCGACAGGTAAAATCTAGTGCACATAAAACAGGCAAACAATGCACATTTCAAGTTTCATTATCTCAGGCTTTGAGATTGTGTTTCTGAAAAGTAAAAGGAAAAGTTTGGCGAAAGGCAGTCAAAACCTATACACCAAACTTTTTGTATATTGAAAGAAGGATGGCTGTTCCTTTCAGTATAAATAGTCGAACGCAGGTGCTGCAGTCATCTCTAAATATGACGGATGATAGTTCATTAGGGTGGCAAAGGTAATGCCCTCTACCACGCTGCCAGATAGGGTACCTTTCTCCAAACTTTAAAACAAGCCTTAAATGAGTACAAGCAAGGGAGCACTCGAGTTATCACTCAGGACACACGGGACACCCAGTAACACGGCCAAGTCTGTATTGTGTACAGTATATCGGAATGACATGGTGCAAAAAAAGGTTGGTTTCAAGAACTTACAAGTTCCCTTTGCAGAGACCTGTGATCAACTGAAAATTCTGATCTGGGGCCATGCTAGTGAGAGTAGTCTTGCAACTCTAGCTTCAGATTTGCAATTTTAATCTCTGTCCCTCAAATGGCTAATATGCATAAAACCGGCGTTTTTTACAGTAACAGTAAACTGCTGTTTGCTGCCCCATGTGCACAGCTGTCTTATGCATAGTGAAAGGTGCCCTCCATATGCAGGTACTACTATGCAATGGCTACAGACTGGCAAGATCAGCTAACGATTATTCATTGCTTTTTGTCTACCTTCTCAGTCACAAAGCACTGATATATTTCCTTCCAAATTTGAGGAAAGGGTTGAAAAATTGTTTGTGGCCTCACTTTCATTATGATTTGCAATCAACCAAATTGAGGAGTCTGGCAATGTCAAATTTGGTGGATTGCACTATTACCTTTCACTCTCAAAAGTGTCACTTTGTGCGTCACCATGTGTAAGGATGAATAACTTTTCAAATGCCTAGGTCCTAATTTCCAGAGTTATAAAACCATCTATTCACTTCCTGCTGGAATCTTAGTCTTCACCGACTTTAGGCCTTCCCCCTACTTACAAACAGTAACCCCGGAGAGGGACACTAGATATTAGTGGTTCTAGTGCAATTAGGCATCAACATTTCTGTATTTCATGAAGTTCCTGGGTATCAATGCAAACTTCCAGCGCCACCTGGGCTGACCAACTGAGGCAATATTTTGTATTTGCACTGCTCAATATGCATTTTATAGATTTTGCACTTCTCAAGCATCACAGGTATTGATTCAAAATTAAAGAGACACTAGTGAAATCTTTGTTGCAAAATTCTACTGGTGCTGATTTAGAATATGAAAGAGTGGCCTGGAGTCATGGGGCATTTACTACATATTTAAATATTTATTCCCAGCCATCTGTTGTACACCGACAGTAATTAAAAAAAAAAAACATTGAAACAGGCCCCTATTGGCCTTTCTTTCGTGTCCTTAACTATCCAAGCAAACTACTGATCTCTTTCTTAGATATGGGTCAAAGAAACGTTAGGGTAATTCAAGTGAGTAGTGCAGCCACTCTTATAGTTCACAGGTGGCCGTAATTCTTGTGGCAAATATGTGCCCCTATTTCCTACGAGTGTTTTCTTTTCTCAGATGTTTCTGTAGTTTTGTTTTTTATTCAATCTGTGGCTCTTATATAACGCATACTGCAAACTTAGGAGCCTCTGAGTGTCTGGGTGAGTTCAGTGTGTGGATTGGTGTTTACGACGTGGCATGATTGGTAGTCCTTGTGTTGAGGCTGAAAGGAGATCGAGTTTCTCACAGAGCGTATTGCTGTGTCATAAAGGTGTTGAGACCACACGGTTATCCGTTCATGGCCTCTCTGTAGATTGAAGGCACACATCGCCAACTGTGACTATGCTTCTATGGGAAAGAGTCTTAAGGAGTAAGTCAGCCAAAGTAAGAGTAAAAAGTGGCAAAATAAGAGACCTAGAAAGTAAGGGAGGAGAAAAAGAGGACAAGAAAATGTAGGGGCAGAGAAGTAGGTGTGTGTGTTTGTGTGTGTGAGAGAGAGAAAGAAAGAAAGCGAAAGAGAAAGAGAGCGAACATTTGTCTGGAGGGGAAATGATGCACTCAAGAAACTAATATAATTAAGTGGAAGATGAATGCTCCACTGGCGTGAAGCAATATTTGAAGTATAAATTGTCAAGCAAATGGCTGAACGAGCCTGGTCGAAGAAAGCTAATGATTAAAGGAGGTGGACCCAAGGCCAGCTCTATGTTTATTGTTAGCAATGTATCACAATACAGGTGTGCTGTCAAATCCCAGACCTAAAAAGGGAAACATCCGTGGAATTAAAGTGTGTACAAAAAAGACTGAAACGACAGAGATGAAATGTGAGAAACTTGAAAAAGAGAGGTGTACGGTGAAAGGGCGTAAATGACTACTACATAAATGGAGATTGCAAGGTAAAGAAAAGTGAATGGAATAAATGGAAGTTGTTACTCATTTATCTAATATGAACTAAAAAGCAGTGCTAGCAAACTATTGTAAAGACAATAGAATTGGCATTTTTTGACTGTATGTGTTTATAGTTGTATGGTGGATTTCAATTCACGTACATAAAACACAGTCGTAGGCATCCAAATACTGACCAGATGGCATCCTATGTAAAGCACAGGCGTGTAGTTCACATGTTTTATGCGCACTCATAATTAAATAAGCCATGCCTCTTCATCAAGTTGAGCTTCTATGGTACACCACTTTTCGTGATCCCCTGCATTTTCAAATCCACTAACTGGCAGTGAACCATGCCTGGTTATCCTAAAACGGGGCAGTTACAACTTAGGGTATTAGACAGATAATGTTTCACTGGCAACAAAAAATGTACTAGCGCACAGAGGTTATTTCATTCGAATGTAAGTTTCTTATATACTGCAGAGGAAACATGTTACCATAGAGGTGCATACGGGTTGCCAAGCTGCATGCCTTGGACAATGAAATAAAGCCTTCCTCTTCAAATCAGCGTCATTAACTCAGGTACATCATTTACATTAGTGGAAAGTTCCATGTCAGCCTGAGAAACAAACAAAAGGTCAGCAACATGACTAATAGGAAATGATGCGTGTAAAAATGTACTTCCAAATCCACGTGGAATTTGAACTTAATTTAATAAGAATTCCATAGTACACATTCTGTGACGTTTGATGATAAAGACAATTGAGGATGAAAGTGTACTTGAATCGCAATCAAAAATCCCCCCTTAAAAGCATGGCTGACCAACTGATAGTAAAGCAAAACACAAACGCTGTGTGATAGTGTAACTGGATGGACGGAATGCGGAACCAATCAAACATTCACCCCCAGTCACAGATCTGGGTTTAATCCATCCATTATTTTGCTCACCATGCCACCCCAGTTTGAACCCAGCCATATGCAAATCAGTCTTGACCCTGTTCCTCATGGGAACAGTCCAGCCCGACCTGCCAGGCCAGGTTCTCCCTGGACCGGAAACAAGCATCCTGGGACCGGTTTCGGGGTTTCACCCCTCATCAGCCAGGCTAGCTTGAATCCAGTGGCACAGTGAGCCCGGGACCCACGTCTGGGCATACCCAGTGCACTTAGGGCGGCAAAAGCAAAGCAAAACACAAACGCTGTGGGATAGCGTAACTGGATGGACGGAATGCGGAACCAAACAAACATTCACCCCCAGTCACAGATCTGGGTTTAATCCATCCATTATTTTGCTCACCATGCCACCCCAGTTTGAACCCAGCCATATGCAAATCAGTCTTGACCCTGTTCCTCATGGGAACAGTCCAGCCTGAACTGCCAGTCCAGGTTCTCCCTAGACTGGAAACAAGCATCCTGGGACCGGTTTCGGGGTTTCACCCCTCATCAGCCAGGCTAGCTTGAATCCAGTGGCACAGTGAGCCCGGGGCCCACGTCTGGGCATACCCGGCGCACTTAGGGCGGCAAAAGCAAAGCAAAACACAAACGCTGTGGGATAGCGTAACTGGATAGTGGCAGACATTTTGCGACGCAGGGACCGTGACTTTGCAACACCCACTCTCCGTAAACCTCTACATGGACTTAATGGGGGTCATCATGACCCCGGCGGTCAGTGTTAATGTGGTGGTAGTACTGCCAACAGGCTGGCGGTACATAACGCCACATTATGACATTGGTGGCTTGGCTGAAGCCAACCAGCCAATGTACCACACCGACCGCCATGGCGGTAGCAGCAGCCAGGCTGGAGATAATAATCTACAACCCGGCGGCCTCTACTGTCCCGCCGGCGGCATTATGACTCTGCTTACCACCATGGTTTTCGTGGCATTCGTAACACCATGAAAACCATGGCAGTAGGCCCTACCAGTGACAGGGAATTCCTTCCCTCTCACTGGTAAGAGGTTCACACCCCAACACTCCCCATACTACCCACACCCACTCCCCTACATCCACTCCCCCCTTCCAATTCTCCCTATACACGCACACTCGCAGGCACACACCACGCATTCATACACCCACACAGGCATACATGCATGTATCCATTAATTCACGCGCACATCTGTACACACATTCAAACTTTCACACAGACACTCATTCAAATTTGCATTCATACACACAGTCTTACTCATGCACACACACACACACACACACACACACACTCAACACTACACACTCATGCGCATGCACACACAAACTCACACTTTCATGCACACACACCCCTACACACAACACCCCTCACCCCCTTCCCCTGTCAAAAACCCAACTTACCTGCATCCAGGGGGTCTTCCAGCAGGAGAGGGATGGGGTGCTGCTACCACCAGCAGTGCCTGCCAGCAGAACACTGCCAGGCTGTATTTTGTCTCATAATACGGCTGGCAGCGGTCTACTGACGTGGCGCTGCTGGTGGTAGCAGCGCCACCTTAACACCATCCGCCTGCATGACCACAGCCGGATTTCCGCCCTTCTTGTGGTGGAAATCCAGCTGTGGTCATGTTATGGTGGATGGATGTTAGCCATGGCGATGGTCTTTTGGAGGGCCATCGCCACTGTGGTGGGTGTTTTTTATCGCCAATGACATAATGAGGGCCAATGTGTTAGACTCAGTTAGTCAAAAAACTCTGGGTCTTCACTGTGCAATTTGGAAAATGAGCAGGTACTATCCTGCCAGTTGTGATTTGCACCAAGCTGCGTTTTGCTTTCTTGCCCCATGCATTGTTGATGAACAAATATACCTCACTTCTTTCCTACTGCCAACATTTCTCCAGAGAATTATGAACAAGTCTCTATAGTCATCTCTAAAGTCACTGGATATTTCGTTCAAATGGAACTTATGAAAGATATGTATTCTTTGTCAACAGAGGCACGAGGTCATCGCAGTGGCACTTGCCTGTTGCAAATATAAACAAATGCATTTCCATTTAGAAAAGTGTCGCTCATATCCAACTGCTGAAATAATTAAAGTCTTTGTCAGCAGGATGGTTTTAGGTTCAAAATCTATGAAACGCTTTCTTAGAGGTGCATTCTTAGGAAAGGACAGCTCAATAATGTGTATATGCGTTGCTTTTAAATAACACGGGGGCGTTACTTACATTGCAGAAATATTTGGAATCTGTATACAGAGCCTCTAAAAACCATTGTCCCTCTATATGGCTGCTACTGAGTTTGGTGGAGGAGAGGCAGCCAGGAGATCGAGGTGTCAGTACCTTCTAAAACTTTAGAAGCGATTAAAATGTGTATTTTGCTATCGTAATGAGCGAAGCTGTTTAATATATTACTAATAATGTGTTATAAGTCACGTTATACTGACCCACTGTTTCAATATTCTATGACTATACAATGGATTATATTTTTAGACTTAAGTAGGGTTGAAAACAGAATGTTAGCGAGAGTCCACTGCAAGTGCCTTGTTGACATGGTATTCAAACGATGACTAATAGAAAGGTATAGAATGAATATAGGTAAATCAGACATTGTGGTAAGCCTTATAGAGGACGATAAGCCTATCATCCACACTGATCCTGCTGCCATGGAAGTTACTATCGGGTCATCATATTCTTAGAAGAAAGGCTACTCAGTTCACAAAGTTACACCATGGTTGCAACAACGGCTGGTTGATGATTCTCCAATCAACTTCCTGTAAAAGCACAAGTATTAAGGAAATTGTATTATAAGTTTGTAGTTTTGTGCATAATGATTCAAGTGTTAAATTGAGATCAGTATTACAATGCCCTGCTTTAATAAAGCTACTTTGTTGCAAAACATTTTATTGACTTCAGAGTCTCTTTTCACTTAGCACCAATCCCGTCAAGTTATTTATTCTATATGTCTGCACTAGTTATGTGGTCAGTAGCAGCTCATGAGAAAGCTGTGAGATTTGCAAATGAGTTGGAAGACAGCAGCAGACTAGGACGGTCTGAGGTCGGAACTCTCATTGCATAAGATGGGCAGTGAGAGGTTTGCTAGGGATTTTACTATTAATGCAGCAGGACAGCAGATATGCATTAATGCAGCAGAACAGTAAATATGCAGAAATATATTCATTCCTTCAATTGAATTTCCCCACAAATGTACGCATTTATGTAACTTATCCAAGTTATCTTTCACAGTAAACGACATGAATCAGAACCTGATTTAAAGTTTGGCGGATGGGTTACCACATCACAAACGTGATGGATATCCTGTCTGCCATATTACAAGTGCAGTATATCCAATGGCACCTGTAATACAGCAGAAGGGATATCGGTCACATTTGAGACAGAGTAACCCATCTGCTTAACTTCAGATCAGGCCCTTAGTTTTGAATGGTAATACAGGCAATGCCTGGACTGCAGTTATAAGTAGAAACAAGAATTCAGTGGTCACTGAAGGATGGAAAGGACCTAGCCACATCATCTCTTTTAGGGAGGCTTTATGAGGTACAGAAAGGGTAAAAGTGCTCACCTCTTCCCAGATGTTGTTAAAAAAAATGGGAGCTAACCCATATAGACTCCACTTGACATAAAATTGGTGGTCTAGCCACCATAGAAGAAATAGTCAAGTCCATGCATGGCTCCCCTGCCAGCAGCAGCATCTGAAAACCTTTTACCAAAAAACGACAACAAACTGTTTTTTGGTAAAAGGAGTGGGGCCACAGACTGTGATGAGCACTGATGTGCACTCCCCCTCACTGCGCATGTAGGTTTGGTTGGCTGTCTCGGGCCAGTCAAACACCCATGTGTGGTAGGCTCTCTTCAGCCCGGCACTGTCTCCAGGCTGGAAAGAGCAGGCACAGGCTCCCAGTCTGCATAGGAGCGCCACGGCTGGGCATTCGCAGCCAATCCTGATGCTGCTCTCAGCAGTGTCAGGATTGGCCGCAGGGCAGGCTTGGAGCCTGTGCCTGCAGCCTATCTGGGCAGGAGAGGAGCAGTGCAGATGTGA